>NC_138382.1:32108992-32159668 GCF_054177405.1 Leptonychotes weddellii | reverse complement strand
TCTCCCATTCGGTCGGTTGTCTTTTGGTTTTGTTGACTGTTTCCTTTGCTTTGCAAAAGCTTTTTATCTTGATGAAGTCCCAATAATTCATTTTTGCCCTTGCTTCCCTTGCCTTTGGCGATGTTTCTAGGAAGAAGTTGCTTCGGCTGAGGTCAAAGAGGTTGCTGCCTGTGTTCTCCTTTAGGATTTTGATGGACTCGTGTCTCACATTGAGGTCTTTCAACCATTTGGAGTCTATTTTTGTGTGTGGTGTAAGGAAATGGTCCAGCAGAAACATTCTTATTTGGTGCTTTTATAAGATGGCCTCGCCATCTCCGGGAGGGGCAGACTCACTGACTGTTGGGCACTCGTGTATCTTGTTTCTTTCCAGAGCCCAGGTGGGACTGTAATTCCACAATACAGCCAGCCTCTTTTCCTCCAGCTTCCACGCCCCTGGCTTTGCCCCTGGTCCTCCACATACATGGTCTCTATCGGGGTCCTATGCCTTTTCTAGGTTGTCCTCTTGGGCAGGATTTAAAATGTTTCCAGTTTAGCTGAATCGCCCGACGTGTCCCACGGAAAATATTCATGTACATTTCAGCTCGACACGCTCTGGGCGTGCAGCTGACCCCAGTGTGGCAACAATTCTTTGTGCTTGGCTAGCTGAGCAGCTGGATGACGCATCTCCGCCTTTTCGATTTTCCAGGTGGGTGTCAGACTTTGGTACTCTTCACTCACCAAACTCCTGCATAAACACAGCAAGGCCTGAAGTTTCCTTGAAAACCTTCCTTGCTGACAAATGGTGAGAGGCCCTCCACCTCCCTTTGTGAAAAACAGGGAGTCGGTGAGAACAGCCACATAGCCCGCTGCAAATGAGTCCCCTTTGAGAATCTCCAACTGCGTGTTCTTTGTGGTAAGTCACATAAACAGGTTTCCTCCTTTGTGGTTCTCCCTGATTGACGGCCTAGTGGGTGTTGCCTCTTGTCTCTTTTGTCATAATGGACACACACTACATAAATGGGAAGAAAACATACTTATAAGATTCTGTTTCAGTTTTAAAATGTCCTGTTCTTTGAGTCTTTGACCATGTATTTATATATATATATAATTTTTTTTTTTCCTGTGTTCACACCTAGAAAATGGGCTAGAAAACATCGCATTGTGGCTCAAGGTATAATCATTATTAGCTTGTTTAGCTTGAAAGTTACAGAAGGCCTCCTGAACAGAGGAAGTTTCATTCAGAAACACAGGGCCTGTTATTTTCCATATTTCCTACAGCACAGGATTGATTCTCTCCCCCCTCCCCCTCCCTGTGAGCAGAAAGATCAGCGTGGACTGGGAAAACCACATATTCCCCCTAACTTACTAACTGCTTGCTTCAAACTCCAGTTAATTACTCGAACAGCACCTTTCACAAAGAAAAGCTGACACAGAAACTGGACAGAGTCTGTGTCTCAAGTGCTCCGAGGAGAGAGCAGTAAGTAAGGTGCTCTGCACAGCTCAATAATTTGCACCGCAGGAAAGCCGTACTTGCAAGGGCAGGCAATATGTCTGCAGTATCCTCCTGGCGGAAGGAGGGCCAGGAGCTCATCTTTATGGCTTGAGGCTTGAAAGCTGCTTAACTGGGCGGAACGCCACCTCCTTGCCATCAAAGCTGTCCACCTGGCAGTGAATCTCAATGAGACAGCTGACTGGCTCAGCAGACAAGTTGTCTTGCCAAGGGGATGAGAACTTAACCAGAAGGTCTTTCAGGAAATCTGTTTAGGATGTGGGGGATAAAGAGGAAGAGAAGGAGCAATTCATCCCCTGAACGAGGCGAATGAGGAGGAGTAGCTCTTCCTCCATTACACGAACCATGTTGGAGCTTTTCTGGGCCCTTAACTCATGTTGGCTTTACTTTCTCTGAGCCCAAGTCTTGATTCTGATATTAACATCACCAGTTAATCGCGAGCCCTTTGTGAACAGCACACGGAAGTTGATGCAATTCAAAGGATAAAGCTAAGAGAAGGCCTTCACGATTTGTCACTGGAAAATACTACAAACAGGAATATTACAGAGAGGGCACAAAGCTATTAGTTTTTGAAAGGGGTAGTTGAAAAGTGTCTTGATTGTGACTTTTCACCAAAGGTTAGAACTGTAAACTTAAAATAATTATAACAACTCCTTATCTTACCCAGTACTCGCCAGGGCCGTACTCGGCACATCACACAAATGTCCCACCTAACATCCTTCGGAACCTGTGGGTGAGCCTTTTCAGTTTCCCTCTGCAGGCAAGAGAGACAAGAGGCAGAGAGGTTTTGTAAATTACCATGGCCATAAAGTGAGTAGGGGACAGGACAAAGATTTAATCTCCTGTTTCTCCCACTCCAAAGCTCAGAATCTTGTCTGTCAGGCCGGTTATACCAGATTTGCTATAAAAGATAGTGCTTTTTATCACATAATGAAAACCAGGGCTGCAGAGAGAGGATTGTGTGAACGCATACGTGGGCTATGGGGATCTTCCACCAAATCACTCCTCCATCCTTTTCCCTCTTCTGTGGTGGGGTGTGGGGAGGAGACAGGAGGGAATGAAACCTGAACACGGTCCTCAAAAAGCCTGGTTTTCTACCTGTGCCTTTGGGTTGTGACAAGATGGCTGTTCCTCTGGTTTTGGTAACAATGAAAAATTATTGATTTTGGGTCAAACTATATATATAATATAGCTTGCCTTTTAAAATGATGCCTCTCATTCTTTTAAAATTGGGTCAGACAAAATTTTTTTAAAAATAATAAAGTAAGGTGGAATCATGTGAAAGCTTTGGATAGAGTGTCTAAAAACAAAGCCTACTCAGGCTAAATGGATATTTGGAAGTAGTATTTGGAAACGGCTTAATGGAGCAGAGCACAGGCGAGTTGGACTCCCAGCCTCATTATTTCTGGCTGTGTGTAGGTGGGGCAAGTTATAAAAACTAAGCCTCAGTTTCCTCATGTATAAAGGCAATAGAACCTACCTCATAGGTTTCTGTGAAAAACGCATGAGATATTCCATGTACGGTGCTAACCATAATACCTTGCCCATGGTGAATACTCAGAAACTCATCAGCCATTAACTGGTTTTATTGATGGAGTGTGCTGTTCTCGTCTTGAAAGTGGAAAAGAAATATGCCTTCTGCAGAGAATGCTTCTTCTCATTTACTTTTGTGGTTTCCGCTTAGAATCTATCTTCAAGAAAGAATTCACTGCATTCACTTCATCTTTGAGGGATAGATAGGAAAGAATTGGCCCTTTCCCTCCCAGGACTGGGTTAAGTGTCCATTCTGGGTGTCCCCATAACACCTTGTTCTGACTGCCGTGGCAGTTACTGGCCACGCTGTCAGTCCCTCGAAAACAGGGGCTCTGTTTTCTCTCTTTATCCCCAGCACCTACCACAGTGTTTGAAACACAGGGTCTCTACAGCGAATATCTACTGGGAGAATAAATTCAAATGATGAGGTGATATGTGTAAAATGTTATATATATATATATTTTTAAAGATTTTATTTATTTATTTGAGACAGAGAGAATGAGAGAGACAGAGAGCACGTGAGAGGGGGGAGGGTCAGAGGGAGAAGCAGACGCCCCGCCGAGCAGGGAGCCCGATGCGGGACTCGATCCCGGGACTCCAGGATCATGACCTGAGCCGAAGGCAGTCGCTTAACCAACTGAGCCACCCAGGAGCCCTAAAATGTTATATTTTTAAATTAGGAAGGTCATTATATTTCTTGGGTGTTATGGTAAAATGCAGTAATGATTGTGACATTCACTCTTTTCGCTAATTCTTCCTTTTCCAATGCTACCAGTAAAGGAAAAGCTATTTAACCCTTTGCTAAGTAAAAGGCTACATCATGTCATCTCCTACCAGGACTTCACTCGATGGAGTTTCATCTGAAAAATATCTTTGTCTACCGAACAAAGTAGAAGCTGGTTTTAAAAGAGAAAACTACGTGTGTAATCAGCATTAATATCACATATAGAAGTCATCTCTGGGGACATCCAGGAGGGTCCCCAGAATTTCTACACTGATTTCATCCAGAAAGAGCTGCAATAATGGAAGTGGTGAATACTTTTCTCGTACCAATATTGAACATTCTTTAATTCTCAAATTAATTCTCAAATTCTCAAGCGGAAGACCACTTAATGGTGGATTCTTGTGCAGTGTGCAGCCCAGATCTCTGGGCCTTGGTGGGCCTTATGAAGCCTGCCCTAGGCTGCAGATGGGTGAGAGAAACAGTGCTGCTCTGAAGTGAGGGGAGGGCAGCAAAATGAGCCAAGGCTTTGTGTCTGCTCAAGACAGGCGCAACAGTTATCAAACTAAGAACCCAACATTTTACTAAACTGATGCCAAAAATCTTGTCCCACACTAAAACAAATGTTTGAATCTGCAGAGAGCCTATGCAGAATAAAACCAATATGCTATTGTTGGAATTCAAGTCTTTTGATGAAATTGGCGCTTTAAAAATGCCTTGAACATTTATTCTGAATGAGCCTTATCTAATAGCAAATTGGATATGCATTTTCTCTCTATTAGAGCTAGAATTCTTGAAAGTGTCCCCTCCCCCTTCAAAAATTCTGTCGGGCAGCAACAGGGAGCGAGCAGGAACGAGCAGTTTTGTCCTGAGCACTTTCCTCGCAAGTGAGGTGGTTATTTCATTATACCTGGTTTGAAAGATTAAAAAAAAAAATGAAAGCTCTGAGCAATTAATTAATTCCTGCAAAAGGTGAAACAAGTGTTTGGATTCAGGACTGAATGGCATCCAAGTCCACGCTTCATCTACTATATTAAGTTACCTCTTAGGAAAGGTGACTGTAGCCTGGGATCTGATGAAGTCACTCGGATATCTGATTTCCTCATTCTGTTTTCAGGAGGTTCTTAACATGTAAGCCATTTCACTGTGGGGAGAGGAAGTGGAGAGTGGTCAAACATTCACTCAGTCTTCTGGTTAAGATTTTTCTCACACCTTTGTGAGTCCCTTTGTTCTAGGAAGCAATAAAGGAACAAAAAAAGCAGCCTTCCAAACTCTAGGTTAGTTTCAAACTCCCTAGCCCCAGAGAAGGAAAAGAAGGGGATGGTTCTCAATTGTATCTAAAATCACCAGAATTTTCCTGCAAGGCCACAGGGTCTTTTGACATTGATCTTCTTGATTTTTGTTTTTAGAATTGGGTGACAACTCCATTTATCTTATTTTCTGTTCCTTCTTCATGATTAATCAACTACCTCCCTGGTCCCTCCAAGCTTATCTTACTGCACCGTTCGCAATATTTTGCAAATGGAAATTTTGTGCTTTTTTGCCTCCTCTAATAATCACTTGCTTGGCACAGATGATTTCAGAACACAGTTATACAATGGAAGCTTAATGTTACAATCCCACTAATTTGTTTGCATTTATTATTCTGTCAAATTTCACTTACCAAATCAGCACGCAAATAATGCAGCCATGAAGACACATCTGGAAAGCAAATTCCTTCTAAGAACATTTCATCCCATTGGAGTGAGGATCTGGAGAACAGTCACATACACCAGAAAGAAAGAGCAGGTGTTGGGTGGTGAAGAGAGGGCGAAGCGAGCCAAGTTTACTCTGGATGAGGAAGTCCCACTGGGCCCATGGAAGCTGGAGACTGAGAGGTCCAGGCAGGTGACGGTCAGAGATGTCTAGTATAAGTAAATATAGTGGATAATGCATGGCTAATACATTTACATTATGTTTTAAATGCCTTATTTATTTTTTATTTTGGGGTGATGTAGGGATCTAACTTTATTTTCTTCTAGAAGGAGAGCCAATATTCTTAAAGCCACTGATGATATACTGAATCTTTCCCCCACGAATTGAAAAGCCACTTTCTCATGTAATAAAGTATACTTCAATTGGCTTTTGCCTCTCTTCCCTCTCATTGATTTACCTGCCTGCTCCTGGGCCAGAATCTCATCTTCTGATCACATTAGCTTACTTCATTTATATATTAAATCGATAATTATTTAGTGTACACAGTGCTCCTGGCATTGTGTGGGTCCTGGGGGCAAAAAACACAGACAGAAAACCTTCCCTCTGGAATCTTACATTCTAAAAAGTTTTAGAGTCCTGTAAAGAAAGCTTCCCCTCTCTCATTATTCTTATTTTTCGTAAATTTCTTGACAGGTATACATTTATTTTCCCAACAAATCTTTAAATCACTTTGTCTAGTTCTGAGAAAAATAGCCTAATGAACTTTTGATTGAAATTCATTAAATTTCGGGCGCCTGGGTGGCTCAGTTGGTTAAGCGACTGCCTTCGGCTCAGGTCATGATCCTGGAGTCCCGGGATCAAGTCCCGCATCGGGCTCCCTGCTCAGCGAGGAGCCTGCTTCTCCCTCTGACCCTCCCCCCTCTCATGTACTCTTTCTCATTCTCGCTCTCTCAAATAAATAAATAAATCTTAAATTCATTAAATTTCTACATTGGTATGAAAGGAATGGGTTCATTATGAAGTGTTTTTGGGATACTGAGACACAACATGCCCTTCAATTTATTCATTTTTTATCTAATCACATTATCAACTCTCAATGTTACTAGCTATTCTCAGTCTTTTGAGTTACCAGGTATACATAGCATATGCATATAATACCCTTGTCTCTTTCTTTCCACTATTCATAACACTTAGTTTATTATTTCATTATATTAGAATCCCTTGAAAAACATTATTTCAATTATCATCACTGGTTTCCTTTTTAGTATGACGTTGGCTATGGTGTTGAATGAACCGTCTTTACAGTTCTGTCATGTTCTTTGTTGTTAAGGTGGGATTTCTATTTCTAAATTTAAAATGGTGGCTATTTTTGAGAGGTGTGTGTTTCTTAGCATTAATTCATGTACTTATGCTTTTAATTTTTTCTGGTACATTTGGTCAGTTATGTTGCCATATTTTTAAATGTTGAACTATCCCTGCATTCCTGCAATATCGTCTGCTTGGTCATGGGATGCTATTTTTTAATATGCACCTAGATTTCATTCGACGATTTGTATGTAAAATTTAGTTACTGCATTGCCTCCATGTTTATGAGTGAAATCTTTTATAGTTTTCTTTTCATTCTCTATTCATCAGGACTGGGAAGTAAGGTTATGCTTGCTTTGTAAATTGAATTGGGAAGCTTTCCATCTTTTGCTATGGTCAAAAATTTTTTGAATAACATAAGGATTATCTGTTCACTGCAAGTTAGATAGAATTCAGCTGGAAAGCCATCTGGGCCTGGCACATATTTTAGTGAATAGATAATTTTTGAAAAGGGGTTTGTGGTACAGTGGGAAGAGGATTGTATTTGTAATCAGAGACTTATATTTGAATCTCTGCCCAACCTTTTGCTGACTGTGTGAGTTGGATGATGGACTTTTCTTTTCTGTGAAATGGTGATCAATCTATTTGATCGATCAATCCATCATCTAAATAACTATCATCTATCTATCTATCTATCTATCGATCATCTATCTATCTATCTATCATCTATCTATCTTGGAGGGAAGACTATTTTCTAGGGACATTTATTAGTGGAGAAAGTTTAAGAAGCTGTAGTATCTGATGAGTAGGTGCTCAATAAATAGCTATTTCTCATTAAGTCATCCTCATTGTAATCTTTGGCTATATGAATTCTTGTCGTCTGCCTTGGCACTAAATAGAATTTATCTGTAAACCACTGAGTACTAAGCTCTTGGCAGTGTCCCGATGTACTTAGATCGACCCACTAGGTGCCATGCCAAGACTGTCAGGTCTGCTGGAAGACCCTCTGTGAGGGGGCTCTTCCCTACTCTTTCTGATTGTGATCAAAGTTCAGAACAATCTGATGAGGAGGCATCTTCCAATTTCCAAGCTTTTAATTCACTTTTTTCCCCAAGTATCCAAGGAAGTTTTGAATAGCAGAAACATGCTTTGGGATTTCTGTTCTGTTAAGAGTGGGTCATCTGACAGATAGCCCTTTGGACCAGCCACAAAGCCAAGTTTATTGTTCAAAAGCACTTATTTAGTACGTTAGTAATTTATTTCAGGAGCAGATGACAGCCCCATTCATTCGTAGCTAATATTCATCCTGAAATATTTCAATGCAAGAGGGTTTTTGGTTTTTTTGTTTGTTTGTTCGTTTCCTAGTGCAAAGTACTATACAAAATGTTTAGGTGTCTAAATGAGCACTTTCTCAATGAATTCAAAGGGAAAGGTGATTGATATTTTTGAAGTTCCAACAGGGAAGAGAAGTCTACGAAAGTTGTGTCTGTATGATGCTTACTGCCTAAACAATTAAAATGAAAAGGACTATATATAGTAGATCCCATTTGGGGAGATGGAAAATATACATAAGCATACATACTAATAGAGACATTACAGTTTTTCTGAAGAATACATTAGAGACCATTCGCTTTACATTTATGAAGAAGAACTTAGGATTCGTGGGGATAACTAAGGAAAGAGAGAGATTTGCATTTCATTTTATATCATTTTGACAGAATTTTATCATGAATTAAAAAAAAAGTTGATTTCTCTTACTCAGTATATGTTTTATTAAATAGCAGTACTGGCCTTTCTCCACCAACTAAATTGACTATTATTTTTTGGCATTATAGAATCAAAGGCTTAAATCTAGTTGCAGTCCATATTTGCTTGAATTCCCTCGTTCCCTCATTTGAGTACCAGGTCTATCTTAGTTCCATTTGTCCTTCATATGGCATTAGGGCCTCCAAGGAACATTTACTACAAGTCTGGCCCAGAAAACATTTCTGGAACTTAAGCTTTGTTTGAGGGTGTTTTTGAAAAGGAAATTTGCCATCATCAAATACAGTTTCTTGAGCCCACACAGAGTGCATGGCATGGGTCCAATCGTTCCTTTCTGGTTCCTTTGAGATTTGTTTAATACTTTGAAAATCAGAATTTCCATAAAACAGCATCAGACTTCCCTGCCTCATAGCTCAATAGAAAGGCTGAGCAAAGAGATTTAACTTCATTTTGAGGGTTGGTTTTGCCACATGTATTAACAACGATAAAAGCAACAAACCAGAGCAAAACAACTGTGACTGAATGAGCACACGGCGCAGGAAACAAAGCTTCTTTTTTTATTTCTTCAGCAACCTTTAGGGTCAACATGATGTTGTTGGGTTTTGCTGGGCTGACTCAGGCCTGTTCAGATGTTTGGGTGCAGAGTTAACTTTGAAATAATCATCCTTGAGCGGGCGGATTAAGAATGAGTTATAAAGCATGACGTTGTTGACAGCTAAAGCAAATTGTCTTTCAGTTCAAGAACAAAAACCTTTGCTACTGGGACAGGCTTTGAGTTTCAGGGCCCTTCCTGCACACTGTTGCTCCTGGCATCCAGGTTCTCTGGGTTGTTCACCTTTGGCAACAGGAACCACACTCACTAGCCATTTCTTCATTGTTGGGAATCTAGTAATAATTTGCACGTACCGCCAAGAAAGTACTAACTTCCCCAGATAATTTTATTTGGCCTGTAAATGCTTATCTTTCTTTCTCTCCCCTCTCCTCCTCTGCCCTTATTTCTCTTCCCCAACCCCTACCCTTCTCCCTCCCTCCACCCCCCCATCTGCTTTTCTCAAATGACTTAGATATGGGTAGGAATGTCACCAAGTTTTCACTAGTCCATACTGAAATGAGAAAATAAGATCAATGTCCTATAAAGCTGTTCATGAGTGTTGTTGTTTTTCAATTTTTTTTTAAAGATTTTATTTATTTGAGAGAGAGAGAGAGAGACAGAAATAGTAACAGAGAGCATGAGTGGGGAGGAGAGGGAGAAGCAGGCTCTCCATTGAGCAGGGAGCCCGACACAGGACTGGATCCCAGGACCCTGGGATCATGACCTGAGCCAAAGGCAGATGCTTAACTGACGGAGCCACCCAGGTGTCCCTGTTTTATCAGTCTTGATCTCTAAGGGATGATCACTCCTGCCACCCCATGAAAAATATGTAGCATGTTGTTTCCAGCTACTGAGATTAGCGGGGAGGGGACCTATTTGTTACTACAGCACAATGTAGCCTACCTGTACCGATATAACAGCTAATGGGTGTTGCTATAAATGTCAGCTGTACTTTCTTAGAAATGACTCTAATTTATTTTGGTATTTTTTTCTACTTGTAAAAATATTTAAATGTCTTTTAATGTCCTTGTTTGAGATGAAAAGTTGGCACTTCTATGGCAGTTCCCTTTCTTTGTCATTGTTGTTACTGCTGTATTTTAATTTTACCAATATATGAAATCCAAAAGTCTGAGAACCACTGCTTGATGCCATCTTCCGTGGCCCAGTAAAATAGTGCAAAGACATTCCAAAGTTTTCTAAGGTGGTCCAAATTCTTCTATAATAGTTGTAATTGGTAGGTATGCATGACATCTAGCCTTATCCCACTGTCTGTGGTTATACAAAGGCTCAGGTTTTGATGCCCTGTTCTTTTGAGGCTGCCTGCATTTCACTTCTGATCACCTGCAGCAGTTCATTCAATGGGTTTTGCCAGTCATGCTAAACCAGGTGGCAGTTTAATGCATCTTCCCGGGACAGCATGATTTTCAAATCACGGGAGCCATATTGGAGATAGAAAAAGCTTCTTTAGGAATCCAAGATGTAGGGGGTAACTGCCTGTGTGTTTACTCACAGGGGCTTTAGTTTGATGAAGGCAGAGACATTTTTCTCTCCACTGTTTACTAGTAACTTCAGGGCTTCGAGGAGTATCTGGCACATAAGAGGAGCTCAGTAAATATTTGCTGAATAAACTAATAAAAATCTATATATTTCATGTGTGAATGATACACTCAGTTTTGACAGTGCAAATTCCCCTTACTGCTTTTCCAATTGCTGAGTAATGTGGGAGGTTTAGGCTCTTGAAGGCTTCCATCCGATGACCAAGTGTACAATTATGACAACGCTACATGAACAGGTTAATTTCCTACTTTTGGGACAGGTTTTCCTTTTATCTCATTCACCCAGTCAGACAGGATCGTCCCCTCTGCTGTCTTAAGGATATTTCAAAACCGCAGGTATGTGTGTGGTTTTTAAAGCCTTCAAGCACAAAGCCATATATACTTTTAAGAAATATTACTGTTTTCCTTTCTATTGTTAAAAGTTGAAACTATTCACGTATTTACCCTAGGGACAGTCGTGCATGACGGAGGTATGTGCAGGGGAAATTTTTTCCTCATCCCTGATACTGTCACCCACACTGATTGGGCCCAAGTACAGTTCTTTGTTCACACAGTGAAGAAGGGCTCACCCTTTCTGAAGATACAAAGGGTTCGAATTTGCCAGGGTTGATAGTTTCCTCATACACACACCTTAGACCGGCTTATCTGGTCTGCATGTCCACGACTGCGATGTAGCCGATGCTGCGTTTGAAAATAATTATTTGGAAACTGTCTTTTCGTCTGCATAAAAGTTCATGCCCCAGATTTGCAAAATGGTGATAATATTTGGGTAGTAGAATTTTAAGGGCTTTTTAACTTTGTCAGCCTGTCCGTAATGCCTACTCGGTGTACTATCTTCTCAGCCCTGTGGTTGAGAGTGGCAAAAAGAGAGGGTAAAAAGACACTCATGATCCTCATGGTTGTGTAACCCTTCTCGAACTGGCAATAAGAATAAACGGAGTTTTATGATGGAGATGAGAAATTAACTCATTTTTAAAGGGATTCAATATCCTTATCAGTCCCTTATATAGAATCCAGCAGGGTTCTGAAATGCAGACCATGTCTCCAGCGTTCACTTGCCAGGTCTCCACTGTGTCATTAAATAACTAAGTTTAGCAATGCAAATTTTTTTTTTTTTTTTCAAAATGAATTATGTTCCCATGTGTAAAAGCATAAAGACTATGTGTCTGACTCGTGGAAGTGCAAACTCACAGCCGTAGTCACACACATCCTTGCAGATAGCACCACTGAGGAGGATTTCCTGTTTTTGTATTTTTAGGTGACTCTAAGAAACCTGGGGGTATTTAGACTGATGAATGATGTGCCTGACTCTGGGCTTCTGCCTGCCCGGCTCCAGAGTTTATCTGCTTTCTGTTTGTTTTCTGTGCTCCTATTAGGTTGTTGTTAGTTACATTCTGATGTTTGTAGTTTGGAGAAATCTGTATCTTTGTTATTTATGTTATCAATAATGTGACCTGGGCCTTCTTCAGCAATGTTCCAACTGTTCCCAGGTCCTCAATCACTAATTATGCAGATGAACAGATTGTGGAAAGTCTTTCCTTATGGCTGCATTCTGGAGGAGTTGTTGTTATTAAATTGCCGGTGTCTTGAATTATAATTAGGTACTGGCCCGTATTTATAGCATTTCTCCTCTCCCTCTTCCCCTCACTTTCCTCTTTCCCCTTATCTTCTCTTTTGTTACTTATTACGGGATGAAAACTTTATCACAAGAGAAAGAGCAAGAGAAACCTCAGAAGTCAGCTTGCTTGACAGGAGAGGACAGGGCAGTGTGTCAGTTATCTGGAGGTTCTGTTTCTTGCAGAAAGTCATCAGGATGTGGAGCCGCCTGCCAAAGTAGGAGAAGCTGGAGAGCTTAACAAGTTCAAGGGCAAGGAAGGGACTCATTTACAGCCTTGCAACACAGCCTGGCCAGGCTGCTAAGAAAGGAAATGTAACAGTGGTCAGAGAAAACGGAAAAAGAAATATGGGGACCACGGGGACCTCCCGTCTACCTCAGTTAGCCAGATCCTTACATGGTTCATCTACTTGCTCCTTGGGCGAATTATACTGATCTTATTAACTGAAGCTATTAAGCACTCAAGGCATGTTCTCCACCAGAATGAAGGTATGGAACATGACCTTCCCCAAGAGCAGTGTGCCTGAAAGGACTTAGGGCGTTTGCTTGAATGAAGCATAGATAATGCAGGCTAATTATGATTTTGTTTAAAAACACACACACACACACACACACACAGAGTTTTTGAGTCATGAATAAGTGTAGAGGTTGTGCTGGAGAAGAAAATGTATGCAGTCCCAGATACTTAAAAAAAAAGTCCACCTTGGTGTTTTTATAGCCTAGTTTTAGTCTTTTATTTATGGTTCCAAAAAAGATATGTGATTTCCCTTCCACCTTTCTAATTTTGTTTAGAAACTGAAACAAAGGAATGTTATACCAGAGATAAGTGTAGATAAGCACTAGGCCTTATATAATTATGTGGGGGATATTTATATAAGAGCAAACATGTAGGATTCTACCATCGTATTGGTGCATCTGTGCGTGTCTGGGAAGAGTCATGAGAACTTTGTATAAGTCTTAGTATGAATTTGTCAGCACCTGGAAGATAACTAAAGGCTACAAGCAGTCATTTTGAAATTATTTGGAAAGAAACTCATGCCAAACAAGCCTGCCTCCTCATATTATTAGAGAAAGTAAAGCATTTGATAATACCTAAATAGGAATAATGCTTTTTAATACTACTATCATGCAAACATAAGATTCAACCCAAGTCTGAGAGAAACTCAGCCTCTGTGAGAGTGTTAATAAAAATGGAAATTAGGTTTACCCATAGGTAGCTGATATCTAATGTTATAAATAAATAATAGACTCATAAAACAAGGGAGCCAGAGGGGACCAGAATTTATTGATTCCAATCTACCTATCTACTACACTGTAGTAGACCTCCACAATTCCTAGAGACAAGATGGCTCCACCTGTCTTCAAAGATTTCCAGAGAAGAAGGCCCACAAGAGTCTGTGGTGAGCTGTTCCGAGGATTCGTACCTCCAGGACCACAGTCCCCATATACTGCTCTGATGTTTCTATCTCCAAAAAGGGGGGTTGCTGTTTTTCTTTTTTCAAGCAAACACTTAATTAATTATTTTATTTATTTTAAAGACTTTATTTATTTGAGAGAGAGTATGTGCACAAGCGGGGAGTGAGTGGTACAGAGGGAGAGGGAGAGAGAATCTCAAGCAGACTCTGTGATGAGCGCCGAGCCTGAAGTGGGGCTCGATCTCACAACCCTGAGATCATGACCTGATCTCAAGAATCAACCTGAAATCAAGAATCAGACGCTTAGCTGACTGAGCCACCCAGGCGCCCCAGCAAACATTTATTTCAAAGTAGCTTTAGATTTACATAAACATTTTGAAGATAGTACAGTAAGTCCCCATCCACTCTGTACCCAGTTTCCTGTATTATTAACATCTCACAGTAGTGCAGTGTGTTTGCAATTAATGAACCAATATTGATATATTATTTTTAACTAAAGGCCATACTTTATTCAGATTTCCTTAGTTTTTATCTAATGTTCTTTTTCTGCCCCAAGACCCCATCCACGGGACTATGTTGCATTTACCTGTTATGTCATCTTATGCTCTTCCTGTCTGTGACAGTTTCTTGGGGGTTTTTTTTTGTTTGTTTTTGATGATTCTTGAGTTGTGGTTTTCAGGAGTACTTATCAGGTACTTTGTGAAATGTCCCTCAGTTAGAATGTATCTGATGTTTTTCTCATGATTACAGCTAGCTGAGTTATGGGTTTTGGGGAGGCCGACCATTGAAGTAAAGTGCTATTCTCATCACATCCTATCAAGAGTATCTGCTATCAATATGACTTATTACTGTTGAGGGTGACCTTCATCACTCGACTGAGGTAGTGTTGGTCCGGATTCTCCACGGTAAGTTATGCCCCTTCCCCCTGACCCTTATACTGTTCTCTCTGGAAGGAAGTCCCTAAGCCCTGCCCACTCTTTGTGTGGGGTGCTGTGTTCCATTTCCCTGAGAGTGAATTGTATATAGAAATTATTTGGCATGCTGTTTTTTAGGACAGTTCTTCTGAAAGTTTCTTATTTTTCTAATGTTCTATTTTGTCACCTAAATTTACTGAACTGGGTTACATATCTTATTTCCTGAAACTATGATTTTTTCGTTTAAAAAATTGGACCTAACTAGGTATTTTTCCTCTTAGAAATTTGAAATACAGTAATTTAAAAAGGCACTAAAGGAAGAAAAAAAATCCTTAAGTACAATCAACTAAACCAATTTAATCATTTTAATTCTGTTTTTGTTTTCAAATACTGACTTAATTATTTTCCCTCAACTATGGTGTCTTAGGTCATTTCCAAGGTATTTAATCTTATCTATTCCAGTGTATACTCAGCTGCTGTTTAGAATGCGGATGTTAATAACTTCTTTAACACACCATGGCTGTTTATTCTGATCACTAACCGGTCTGTCCCCAGCTTCCCCTAGTTCTTCCCTACCTGTAACACCTCCCTTGTTTTCTCTAGCCCCACACCCCTACCACCTGACTCTATTCTTTTCTTCTCTCAGACCTAAAAACATAAAAAGAATAAACATATTCAGTTATGTCATTTTGGGTGCCAAGACTAATTTTATCACTTGGGTTTAGAGTTCCTAGATTAAGAATAGCAAAGAGATTTCATTTCATGTACCTACTTCAGTGAATTATTAGGAACTACTTAAAGAGCTATATGGTGGATTCCAAGGAAGTGGACTCATAGGGGAGGAATTATAAGACTGATATGCTATGGGCATGGGAGAGAGAAAATGTGGAAAGCTACCTCTAGATGAGAACTTCATACCATCAGATATTAAGATCTCATTAAATAGATCACAAGCTAACCCAATTTTTTAAAAAGACTTATTAATGGCTTACTTGATTCCTCTATTCCATCAATTTATCTTATTTTATCATGGGGAAAAATCTAGTAACCATTTTCCATTGCATAGCTTAGCAACATATTTGTCTGTGGAAGAAACTTGACCTAATTATCATTACGTATGGGAAGATAGTAATTGAAGAAGACAGGAAGACTTTTCCATTAAGAGTGAAGTTCTAGCTTGTGTTAGACTTTCCCGTCCAGACCAAAAGGTAGAATGGAACTATGGTAGAGAGGAATCTGATATTCAGAGCAAGGAGTCAACCTTCAGAGTGGGGGAAAGACATAGGATCAAAACATCTGTTTTCTTTTCTGTTCCTCCAGCCACTGGCCCCATCCAGCCCTGGCTAAAAGTATTAATGAAAACTTCTCAAATTTAAAATTATTTATCATAAAGATGAAATAATCCTCAATTAAGTTTTTTTTTTTTTTAAACTGGTACTCAATGGACCAGCCCATTTCAGTTATAAATGTCACATGCATGCCAGTATCACGTATTTGAGGTGTCTGGGATGTTTCTGCTATACCACAATATCTACTTAACTCAAATTATAGTGTCTGAAACTTCTACTGATGTACTCCTGTGGAGAGTTCCTTGTACAGAAGTTTTCTCAAATGTAAATTTAACCAGAAGGGGTAATACATAAAATAAATTCACTATAAAATACTGCAATTACTTTTTTCCTAGAAGAAACAGTCTAAGTTAGCTGAAGAATACTATAAATATGAGGTGGAAATGGCAAGGTTAAAGCAGAGAACTAAATTTTGAGAGAGTTGTTAAAAAACTCTCTGGCCTCTTAGCAACAATAACAAATTTTAGTACTTCCCACATTCTTCCTAGGGTTGGAGATGAACAGCCTAATATAATATGTTATACCAGACTTAAAAATATTTAATGTTCCAAAATGATTTGTCAGAAGAATGAAGAAACTTACTTTAAAATTTGCAGATAATGGAAACTGAAAAGGGTTGCCAGTGCTATGGAGTTCAGAATTGAGATGCAAAACAAAATCATCTTACCACATTGGATACATAATCCAAACCAGTGGGAAGGAATTTGATAACTACTAATGGGAGCATATTTTACTGGGGAGAACAGAACAATATAATACACATGTTTATCAAAAGGCACGTATATACATTGGGCATCAAGTATACTCATAATAATGAAAAATCAACTCAAACATCCATGTTCAATAGAATGCATAAATAAATCATGACATTCATATGGGATACTATATAGAAAATGCTAAATGGAAGTACAGTAATTTATAACAACATGGATGATTCTCAGAAATGTTATGTTTAGTGATTAAAAAAATCTACTCACCAAACAGTTCGTATTGCATGATTCTATATATGTAAAGTTTAAGACAGGCACAACAAATCTTCATTTAAGAAGTCACAGGAGAGAGGTTACCCTGGGGCAGAGTGGAGGTGAGTGAAAAAAATTACATGAAGAGGCTTCTGTGGGTCTGGAGTGGTCTGTTTCTTGATCTAGGTGCTAGTTATAAAGGGATACTCACTTTGTAAAAATTTATTAAATGATAAATGTATGGCTGTTACTTTTCTGTATGAATGTTATTTTTTAATGTTTTTTGAAAAAATATATTAGATAGATAAATAATCAGCAAGGCTAACGTGGCTCACGTGTAAACAACCAAAAGGTTAGAAAAGTTTAGGTTGCATTTATAATTCAGCTCTCCTAGGACTTTTTGTCCATTCTGTAGCCAGTCTTCCTTAACATCAGTGAAATTTTTTTGATTTTAGCTTTAGGTTTTTTTGAAGTAAAAAAGGTTGATCTGCCTCTGTTATCTGCAACACTATCTTCTAAAGTATATCATCTTCTTTGCTTCTAATGGTTTTGCTCTGAAACCTGGAAAACTCAGAGAGAGGGGAATGCGGGGCTTGAGGGTCTCAATCTAGAAAGAAACAAGACCATCCTAATGGCTGAGTGTTTCCTTTAGTTGATGGGGGTGCATTGTGTCATGGATATGAGGAATGAAATAAGCACTTTGCTATTTTAGCTGTCATATGAACATGACAGAAACTTTGTGTTCTCAGCCCAAGACCAACATGGCTATAAATTGTGTTCAGTGGAGGATGAAGAATTACTTATCAAGACATGGTAGGGCTCATGGGGGGAAGAAGAAAATACCTTTATATGGTTGGGCTTGGTGCACAATGACAAAATTCCAACGTACAGTGCCAAGGGGTTTAGGGAACTCTGGGATGATCCAGTTGGCTCCACCTCTGAGGGGACCACGCTTGTGACAGGAACAGGACATGTATGTTCAGATAGATGGTATAAGTCCATGGGTTGGGCTGATTTTTGTAACCCCTTAAGTCTTAAAAGATAGAATGACAAATATACAGACGCTGTTGAAAGGAGACCCAGGTAAGGTTGAGTTTCAAACCTATCAGGGGTATTAGTTGAGTTTATAATTTTATTTTTTCTCTTTTTTACAGATTTTATTTATTCATTTGAGAGAGAGAGAGAAACAGAGAGAGCACAAGAAGGGGAAGAGGCAGAGGGAGAGGGAGAAGCAGACTCCCTGCCAAGCCAGGAGCCCGACATGGGGCTCGATCCCAGGACCCTGGGATCATGACCCAAGCCGAAGGCAGATGCCCAACCATCTGAGCCACCCAGGTGCCCTGAGTTTATAATTTAAAAAATGTGAGTGTGTGCTGGGTGGGAAAACATGTGGAATGGTATGTGCTCCTCTGTGGTGGTGACTAGCATGCCCTTTGTTCCCTAGTTCCATGACTTACTAGTTGAATGTCCTGGGGCACATCACTTAACCTCTTGGAACCTGTCCTCACTCCCCACAAAAAGAGAGTGCAATACCTATCTTACAGGGTTGTTTGAGATTGAAAGATGATACTGTATATAAAGTATTTAGAAAGAAAACTGGCAGAAGCTCAATGCTGAGTACATTTTAGCCACTTTTATTCCTAGCTTTGGACAACCCCAGGCAGGCATCTCAGATACCCATATTGGCAGCAAGAAAAATTCCAGACACTACTGATTAGGGAGGATGGGATCTCTAAAATAATGTTCAGACTTGGATTGAACTCAGGGCAGGGCTGAGTTTGAGTGTTGGACATTTTTAGCATCTGCCCCTGGGCGGGGCTCGGTCAGAAAGGGTCTGAGTGTATAGACACATCATTTGTCTCCATAGTCTTTCATGGTCTCTTACATATTTGTGGATACGTATGTGTTAAGTTTTCCAAAGAGATTATTCCCTGTTGAATTTTGGCTGATTTTGATTTTTTCCCTAATATTTAAATAATACAGTTATACAAAATTTCTCTCAAGAATCTTATTGAAGATATTTAATATCCTTCTACTTCAGCCCATAAAAAGCATTCCAAATTCTCTTATGATTTATTTCTTTCTCTGAAAACTTACAACATTTGCTATTTCCAGAGGGTGCATTATCTCTAACCCACTCACTCATATTTTGGAACTAATATTTATACACTCATCTGTCTTCCTTCACCCCCATTTCCTTACCCTGTAAATTCTCATCCCTATATTTATTTAGAAAATGAATGTTTTTCCCAGTGCTCTAACCAGCAGGTCAGCAACTGGGGTATTGTAAACTTGTGACTAAATCTGCCTTCATGGATTTGCATGATTATCTTCAAGACCCAAAATATTCTTTTCTTCAATTTGTAGAGTATTCTCCTCTCCTATGCTTACTGTCTGGGAAAGTGTGGAGTAGCTTTGCCCTTGACAATTCTCTAAAAGGTTAATCAGCTCTGCTCTTTGCAGTGTCTCTCTGATCAGAACTAGTAGCCTTTGGCTATGAGTCATCATTTCTACCTTATAGAAGAACAGAGTCTTGTAGGAGGTGCATAGGATTTCTTTTCCATGTGGGCTTGGGAATTTGTGTTCCTTGGCATATAAAGGGGAAAGAATCTGATTCATTGTTTCCCCAAAGATCAAGACATTGTTGAGAACCTTGGGATGGGCCAACTTGCTTTTGTACAGAGGGAAGTTTACCCCCCGGGTTATTTACAAGGAGTTATAAAATCCAATCTTCAGAATCTCCCCCCAGTAAATCATCATCATTCATATATTTGCATGCTATTTCACATACATTTATATGATGAACTATGTTATTTCTACAAAATTATCCAAAATTCCTAACCCCAGGGAGGTCAAACAATTAATGAGACAGTTGTGTTCAATTTCACTGTCTGGTCAGAGCCAAAGAAAGTGTGGCACAACCAAGAGACCTATGCAACACTGTGCCATTTCTCCTGGGCTGGTTTTTCTTACTCTTTGCATAGACACTTATTATAGGTTTGGGTTAAAAAGTCCTAAAGATGAACAATAGTAGCAATAGTTCTGTCTGTTTCTATATCTTACATGGATGTTTGTATTATCTTATTTATGCAGCAACTCTTTTTTAATTTTTAATTTCATTACCTAGAACTTAATTGCATTCATTTCTAATAGTTCTCCCCATGATAAACCTTTAAGTCCCAGCTTTAATATTTCTTAGATATGTGACATTAGCAAATAATTTAAATTCCTTTGCTTCAGTTTCCTAATCTGTATTTGGGGATAATGCCTTATGGTCTTTTTATGAAGATTAAATATAAAATAATATGAGGGAAAGTCTGACAAAGGAATAGGCAACTCAAAAATTTCTCATCTTCTCTTTCTACCTCTTATTGTACCCTATTCCGCCTTCTGGAGTAAAAGCATCTACTTTTTATCTAAGCCATACCTCAATAATTTCAGAACATCTGGCTAAAAAGTGAAAATGCATGCAATCATCCAGGTGTTTGGCCCACATGATGACAGATATCAAACACTTAGAGCCATCTGGGAGATTGGCATATTATTTTCCACTTTAATCCAGGTGTATGTGGATACAGCCTTGGCCCAAGGAAAAATAATCATAGGGGTTTTGCTTAAATTCTAAGCTAATAACATTTTTAAGTGCTATTCTTTGGATATGTTTTGTTTCCTTTGAAATATGTCTTGTTCAAGCCACTTTTAAGAAAAAAAAAGCATTATTTAATTTCATCTTCTGGAATCTAGGAATTAAAAAAGAAGAAGCAGAAAGTGACTTCAAACCCCCATGTTTCTATTTAAGAGAATTAAGGGCAAGAAAAGCTAAATAATGATTCCAGGACATGAAGTTAGACAGTAACAGAGCTAGGACAAGAGTAAAGTCTCTTGACCTTCAACTAAAGAGTCCATTTTACCTGTCATCTGTCTTCTTTCATTCAAGGCATATTTGGTTTCCCTATATGCACACGAACCATATACACACAGCTTGTATGTGCACAAACACACATAAATAACACCACTTTTCTTCCTAACAGTCATGTTACTCTGCCGTGATCTTTTCCCAAATATTTTCTCAAACTTTTGCTGGTAACTTAGAATAAACCCACCTTCAGTGCACTTGGTAGCACATGCGTTCAGTAACCATGCTTCAACATCTGCCACCCAAGGCATTGCTTAAATAGATGTTGTATTGAGATCTGGTATCCTGTGCGCAGCTGATGCAATTTTCCTCAGTCACAGGGATGAAGCTTGGATAACATTTCTGGCTCTGGGAAATTCCCAAGTCACAAAGAAATGATTCCATTGACCTAGCGGCTTTGCACTCCCAATACAGCATGTTCTTGAGCAGCTTCCCAAGGGAGAGAGTAACGTGAGAGTTTTTCAAGAGTGCCGAAAGCCTCCCCTCTAATCATCCTATGTGGATTCTGCTAGCATTCCAAGTCATCCCAGACAATCCCAAGGAAACTTGGGGGATTCGCTGAGGTTTTCTAAGCATTTTTTCTGCCTGAAGACACTAACAGGAAGCAGCTTCACATAATAACATTGTTATTTGTACATGAACACAACTTATCAACTGCCGTTTCTGACACAAAACAATTATACAGCTCAAAGAAGGCCTCTTTGAAAAATTCCCAACAGGGAATGTTTTTCCTTTTTTTGTTTTATTTCTTGTTTGGGGGATCTTTTAAAAGAGGGAAGTCAAAGGACTGGCATCTTTGGGGGCTGTTACTTTAGAATCTTCTGCTAAATTCATGTCTAAAAGCAGAAGCGGGTAGCTGGTCTTTGGGGAAGGAAGAACATTCCTGATGAGTGGATCTGTTGGTAATATGGCAAAATAGTCTGGAATACAGGGGTCGCCCACTTTCAAAGGTTACAGGGGGTGATGATTGTGTTCTAGATATTGGTGGGATCTTTGGCCACCAAGACAGGACTAGTAGCCTGGCTAGCAGCCTTAGCTCAGTTGAAAACACCCTAAGGGACGCCTGGGTGGCTCACTTGGTTGAACGTCTGCCTTCAGCTCAGGTCATGATCCCAGGGTCCTGGGATCAAGCCCCACATCGGGCTCTCTGCTCAGTGGAGAGCCTGCTTCTCCCTCTCCCTCTGCCTGCCACTCCCCCTGCTTGTGCTCTCTCAAATACATAAATAAAATCTTAAAAAAAAAACAAAAAAACACAACAACACCCTAAGCTTGAAGTGAAACTAGTGGTGTGGTGAAACCAGCACACAGCAGCTTGCAAGAGTCTACTGTTAAATTTCGTGAACGTGTTGATGTTACCTTGGTAGATTAAAATTGACCATGGTGGGTGTATTTACGTCATAGAAATTGGCACACGCTGCAGATCAGGGCTTTTGTTTCCCATAGAGCTGGTTGTTAAACCTTTACCTAGACATCACTGAGACAAACCTGAACTGAAATTTCTACCTCTGCCACCTATGACATAGGAATTTGGAAAGCCAACAACACTCTGAGCCTTGGTGTCCTGACATGTGTTTTAAGAATGGTAGTACACTTTTCATAATGTTGTGAGGATTAAATTAGGCATTGAGCTTAACCAGGTTTAGTGCTCATCAGATGTATTACTCATTTAATAAATATTAATAGAGCACATATTTTATGCTAGGAACTGTGACTAGTGCTAGAGACACGAGGATAAATAGACTGGCAAAGACAGATTAAATACTAACTGCAATAGACTTTGCAAAGCACTATAGGATGAGGTGCGAATAATCAGGGTTAGAGCAGAAACAAAGGAGCCATCATTGTTAATAGTCCTTTGAAAGATGTGCCAGTAGTTCATGATGGACGCAGAACAGTTGTCCAGCCATTTCTAAACATGCCAAATCATGGATATTTTCATATTTGGACATGTAGAGGATCAAGACTCCTGGGAATATGTAGAAAAATCAGGGCAACACTTTAGACTTGATGAACTATTGATTTGTACATTGTGAGTACTACCTCAGAATTCAGTCTTCCCTGGCTGCTAGTCTACCATTGCAGTGGATGCCTTTGGGTCTAAAGGTTGTGGTCCAGTGGAATGGACATGAGTTATGAACTCAAGATGGACCTGAGATCCAAACCTGGGTCTGTTGAGTCATAAATATTAACTTGACCTTAACATTTAATCATTTTAACAATCTTATGAGATCCTATCATGAACCTCATTTTATAAATGAGAAAATTGAGGAGCAGAGAAGTTTAGTGATTTGCCAACTAGTAAGTGGCAGAGTTGGGCTCACATCCATGCTTTTTCTGATCAACACCATACTTCATGTTTTAGTTACCACTTTAGCAGTGATCAGTTAACAACCTGATCAGCACAAGAATGGCCCTGCTGTAGGATGGACTACTCCACAGAAAGGGATTAGGGTAAGGGACTGGGAGAGAAGAGAGGGGCATGGGAAATAGGAAGACATCAAAGGAAGCTTGGTCCTGTCCTAGTATTTGCTGAAGGATTAATACTATAGAGAAGAAATTGTGATTTTCTGTGAAATCCACAGTCACTTGAGACCTATAGAGAGGTGAGAACATCTGGATGTGGCTGTTCCTTGCAGGACTTTCAATATGGGAGAATCACCTACAATGATAGATAAGAGTGCAGACTGATTTTGAGTGTGCATTGGTATGATCCATAAGTATTATAGGGTTTTTGTAAAGTATCATTTCTTCACAAAGCATTATAGCATCATCTGAAAACTTATAAGCTACTTTAAGTCATTTGAGGGATAAAATGGAAAATAAAAAAATATATATATAAAGAAGAGGTAAAGATCCACAGCAAAATATGGTAAAAATTCAATAATTGTACTACTTGTGAAGTGGTATAGTATTATTTGAATGTGGTCTTGGATTAGTTGTAAATGCATATGCAAACTCTGGGGCAATCACTAAAAAAATGTTAATATATATATTATAATTGCATATATAAAATAATATAGAATTTCACATATATATATAATTGATATGCTGAGAAAGAGAAAATGGAATCACATAAAATGCTCAGTTAAAACCACAAATGGCAGAGAGAGTATAAAAGACAAAAATAAGAATAAAACCAAGGGCAGCAGATAGAAAACAGTAACCAATATGGTTGATAACAATCCAACTATATCAATACTCCCTTTAAACAGGAGTGTCTAAATATACCTATTAGAAGCCAGAGATTGACAGAGTAGATCGAAAAACAAAGACCCAAATATATGTTGTTTATAAGAAGCCCTTTAAATATAATGACACACATATTAACCATAAAGGGATAAAGAGATATATACCATGCTAACACTGATCAAAAGAAAGCAATAGTCGCTATATTAATTTCATATAGAGCAGACTTCAGAGTAAGCAATTTGTCAGGGGTAAAGAGAAATATTACATAATGATAAAGGGTCAATACTCCAAGAAGACATAACAATCCTTAATGTGTATGTGCCTAAAAACAGAGCATCAAAATAAAAAAAATTTTAAAAAACCTGATAGAACAACAAGGAAAATAGGTGAATGCACTATTATAGTTAGACTTTAACATGCCCCTCTCAGAGACTGATAGATTCAGCAGGCAGAAAATTAATAAGGACAGAATTGAACTCAACAGTACCATCAATCAACTAGATATAATGAACATCTATAGACTGCTTCATCCAAAAACAGCAGATCACACATTTTTTCTCAAGCTCCATGGAACATTCACCAAGATAGACCACATTCTGGGCCATAAAACACATCCTAACAAATTTCAAAGAATGGAAATCATATTATGTCTGCTCTCAGACAACCATGGAATTAAACTAGAAATAAATAACTGAAAGAGAGCTGGAAAACCCCCAAATACTTGGAGATTAAACAATGCACTCCTAAAAAACATATGGGTCAAAGAAGAAATCTCAAGAGAGGTTTAAAAATATTTTGAACTAAATGAAAATGAAAACACAACTCATCAAAATTTGTGGGATATACAAAAGCAGTGCTTAGAGGGAAATTTATAGCATTTAATACAAACATTAGAAAAGAAGAAAGTTCTAAAGTTGATAATCTAAGCTTCCACTTTAAGGAACTAAAGGAAGAAGCAAATTAAATCCAAAAGAAGCAGAAGAAAATTAATAAACACAAGAGCAAAAATCAATGAAATAAAAAATAAGAAATCAATACAGAAAGTCAATGAAACCAAGAGCTGGTTCTCTGAAGAGATTAATTAAATTGATAAGACTAGCCAGGTGAAACAGGAAAAAAAGAGACCACACAAATTACCAATACCAGAAATGAAAGAGAGGACATTACTACAGATCCCATGGACATTAAAACATAATTTATGTTCATAAATTTGAAAACATAAATTAAATGGACCAATTCTTTGAAAGATGTAATCTACCAAAACTCATAAAAGAAGAAATAGACTACATGAATAGGCCTTTATCTAGTAAAAAAAAAAAAAAGAAGAAGAAGAAGAAAGAATCAATAATTACTAACCTTCCAAAGTAGAAAACTCCAGGCCCAGATGGTTTCACTGGTGAATTCTACCAAATATTTAAGGGAGAAATTGTACCAATTTTCTCCAATCTCTCCTAGAAGATAGAAGAAGGTGGAATACATCCTAACTCATTGTATGAGGTCAACATTACCCTAATACCAAAACCAGACAAACATATTACAAGAAAAAAAAATAGGCGAATATCTCTCATGAACATAGATGCAAAAAATCCTCAACATAATATTAGCAAATCAAAATCAACAATAGGTAAAATTATACACCATGACCAAGTGAAATTTATCCCAAGTTCTGAAAGGGGGTTCTGTATTAAAAAAATCTATTAATCTAACACATCAATAGGCACAAAACTACATGATCATAGCAATAGACGTAGAAAAATCGTTTGACAAAATCCAACACCCTTTCAAGATAAAAATTCTCAGCAAACTAGGAGTAAGAGGGAAATTTCTCAATTTGATCAAGTATATCTATCAAAAAACCTTATAGCTAACGTCATACTCAATGGTGGGAAATTCAACACTTTCCTGCTCAAATCAGAAACAAGGCAAGAATGTCCTCTCTTAACACTGCTTTTCAAGGTTGTGCTAAAAGTCCTAGATAATGCACTAAGACAAGACAAGAAAATAAATGGCATACATATTAGAAAGGAAGAGATAAACCTGTCTTTGTTCTCAGATAAAATAGTTATCTACATAGAAAATCTGAGAGGATAGACAAACAAACAGAAACGAAAGCAAAACCTCTTGGAACTAATAGGCAGGTTGCAGGATATAAGGTTAACATGCAAAAGTCATTCACTTTCCTATGTGACAGCAATGAACAAGTGGAATTTGAAATTAAAAACACATTACCATTTGCATTAGCATTCAAAAAATGAAATATTTAGGTATAAATCTGACAAAAATATGTACAAAATCTATATGAGGAAAGCACAACTCTAATGAATGAAATCAAGAAGAACTAAATATATGGAGAGATATTCCATGTTTGTAGCTGGGAAGACTTAATATTGTCAAAATATCAGTTCTTCCCAACTTGATCAATATGCAATGCAATCTCAATCAAAATCCCAGCAAGTTATGATGTGAAAATTGACAAATTGATCCTAAAGTTTATATGGAGACACAAAAGACCCAGAATAGCCAACTCGATATTGAAGAAGAACTAAGTCAGAAGACTGACACTACCAGACTTCAACACTTACTACAGAGATACAATAATCTAGACAATGTGAGATTGATGAAAGAATAGACAAATAGATTATGGATCAAAATAGAGAGCCCAAAAATAGATCCACATATATATGATCAACTGGTTCTCTGACAAAGGAGCAAAGGCAAGACAATGGAGGAAAGATAGTCTTTTCAACAAAGGGTGCTGGAAAAATTGGGCATCTGCATGCAAACAAATGAATCTTGACACAAACCTTATGCCCTTCACAAAATTTCCCTCAAAATGGATCATAGAACTAAATGTAAAATGCAAAACTATAAAACCCCTAGAAGGCAATGTAAGGGAAAACTTAGTTGACTTTGGGCGTGGTAATGACTTTAGATACACCAAGAAAGACACAATCTATAAAAGAAAGAATTGAGTAGCTAAACTTAATTAAAATTAAAAACTTCTGCTCTATGAAAGACACTGTCAAGAGAATGAGAAGACAAGCCACAGACTGTCAGAAAATATTTGCAAAAGACACATCTGTTAAAAGACTGTTATGCAAAATATATGAAGAATTCTTAAAACTCAGCAGGAAGGAAACAAACAACTTGATTAAAAAATGGGCAAAAAAGTCCAACTACAGGACATTGTGGAAAAGGTGAAACTACAGAGACAGTGAGATGACCAGTGGTTGTCAGAGGTTGGGGGAGGGTGGGTGGGATGAATAGATGGACACCGAGGATTTTTAGGGCAGTGAAAATATGGTGTATGATACTATACTGATGGATACATGTCATTATATATTTGTCAAACCAATAATATGTCCAATACAAAGAGTGAACCATAATGTAAACTATGGACTTTGGATCATTATGATGTGTCAATATGAGCTCATCAAATTATAACAAATGTACTACCAGTAGGAGAATGTTGATAATGAGGAAGGCAATATTTATGTGTGGGCAAGGAATGTATGGGAAAGCTCTGTGTCTTCCTCTTAATTTTGCTTTGATCGTAAAACTGCTCTAAAAAAGGTAAAGTTCTAAAAAAAATGGGCAAAAGACCTGAACAAACATCTCACCAGAGAAGATATACAGATGGCAAGTAGCATATGACAAGATGCTCAACATTATATGTCATTAAGAATCACCAATTAGGAGTGCCTAGGTGGCTCAGTTGGTTAAGCATCTGATTTCAGCTCAGGTTGTGATTTCGGGGTCCTAGGATTGAGGCCTACATAGGATTCCATGCTCAGCAGTGGGCCTGCTTGTCCCTGTCCCTTTCCCTATGTCCCCCACCCCGCTCGTGCTCTCTCTCTCTCTCAAATAAATACATAAAATCATTTAAAAAAAAAAGAATCACAAATTAAAACAAGATTCCACTACACACCTATTAGAATGGCCAAATTCCAGAACACTGACACCACCAAATGCTGACGAGAAGGTGAAGTAACAGCAGTGCTCATTTATTGCCGATGGGAATGCAGAATGATATGGCCAATTAGACAGTTTAGCAGTTTCTAGCAAAACTAAACATGTTTTACTACAGGATCTAGGAATTAATTGTACTCCTTGGTATTTATCAAGAATTTACCAAGAATGGATTGAAAACTTTTGTCCAAGAAAAGCCTGCACATGATGTTTATAGTGGCTTTATTCATAATTGCCAAAACTTGGGAGCAAACAAGATGTCCTTCAGTATGGTAGTGGATATATAAACTGTGACACATGCAATATTATTCAGCATTGAAAGGAAATGACCTATGAGTTCATGCAAAAACATGGAGGAAACTCAAATGCATATTACTAAGTTTAGAAAGCCAATCTTGAAAGGATACATACTGTATCATTCCAACTATGTGCAATTCTGGGAAAGGAAAAACTATGGACACAGGAAAAAGATCAGGGATTGCCAGGGGTGGTGGGGAGGAAGGAATGAAGAGGCAGAGACCAAAGGATTTTTGGATCTGAAACTATTCTGTGTGATACTACAATGAGGGAGACATACCATTATAAATTTGTCCACCTCCATAGAATGTAAAACACCAAAAGTGAACCCCAAGGTAAACTGTGGACTCTGGGTGGTAATGATGTGTCATTGTAGGCTCCTGGGTAGTAACAAGGGTATGACTGTGGTCGAGGATACTCATAGTAGAGCAGGTTTTGGGGGTGTGGGGAAAGTGGTACAGGGAAACTCTTTAACTTCCTGCTTAATTTTGCTTTGCTACTAAAGATGCTCTAAAAAATACTATTTATTAATCAAAAAATTTAATAATTTACACCTAGCACATTACATTACTGAAACACCAGTATATCACATATAGCTATATTATTGCATTTACATTGTTATAAGTATATAATATATATATATTATGTTACAAAATTATACTATTATAGTATGTATGTATATATAACATCAAAAAGCTAATTATATTCATGTTAAACCATCCTAAAACTTAGGCTTTAATTCAGGCTTTTTAAATCAACTGATAATAATTAAAAGCATTTATAAAGAGATATAAATTGGCAAAGCATGTTCTCCGCCAGCCAGCACTACCCTAGAGCCCTTTTAAGGTAGGATCGTTTTCCATTTCTATTTTTAAACGAGTAAACAAAGTCATGGGAAGGTGAGTAACTATCTCAGAGCTACCCGGAGCCTCATAAGTTCAGCTAAGTTTAGACCTAGCCATTTGTGAGCTCGAGAACTTAGCCCACTGGCTAGCTGTGTAGCTTTGAGTGAGACCCTCAGACACGAAGCTGCTCTTCCCTCATCTCTCGTATGGGAGGGTTGCCTTATGTAATGTCCACGCTCCCCTCCAGGCCTCATATCTATGTGGCTGGTAGGATGGAAAAGAGCCAATGCATAAAGGAAAGAGAAAGGAGCCCCTTGCATCATTTACCTTACTCAGGATATCAAGTTCAGAGGGAAACCTGCCCGAGGGATGGTTTTATCAGCAAAGTGCCCAGCTCCTTCATCCCACCAGCTCCCACACATGCAGAGGCCGAGGGGCACAATAATCTGAGGATGAGGCAGGAGCGATGTCACACTGAGGCTACAATTTTTAAAATCTCCTTTTGTCAACAGAGACCCAACACCCCCTAGAAATTACCCTAACATGAAAGCTGCCCTCCAGCAAGAGATTTTCTAAAATCTCTTCTCCGCAAATCTCCACTGGGCTAAAAACTCTCCGGTTTGTTTGTACAGAACTTTATGGTTACAAAGTCCTTTGTGTCCCTAATGCTCTCCATTCGACGCTCAATGCCAACCTGTAAAACGGAGAGGAAAAGAGCTGTAATTCCTATTTTACAGATGAAAAAACAGAAAAAATCCAAGAAAAGTAAGCATTTGCCCGATGTCATTGTAAAAGCAAGTGGTGGAGTTGGAATTGGGACTCAGGTTTTTTGACTCTCCGTCAAGTGCTCTTTCCATGGCACCAGATGTATTTGACCTACAGCTTCTTTCACTAGATGGAGAACTAGTCAAGTCAAGCCATGGCCATGAGCACTATGGTGTGGCATTGTGCTTCAAAGCCACCAGTGACTGAACTTGGGCCAGAAAGAGTAGGAGTGGATGTAATTTCCAGTTTGAGATGATGGGTCCCAGCTTTTCAGAAGCTTCCTAGGCCAGCAGGTGGAGCCTCTTGTCATGCTCATTTCCAAAGACAGGAAGAGATTTTTTTTTTCCTCTTTAAAAAAATGTCTGTGTACACACACACACACACACACATGCACACACACACACAATTAGTCAACCAGCTCAGGGCAGAAGCGAGGTTCTTATGCCCTTTGCTTTCATTTAACCTCCTCTCAGGTGCTGAATGGGAGGCTCCTGATCATTGGCCCAGAGGTTCAAGTACACACAGAGGCACAAAGGCATTTCAAAAAGGAATCCGAGGGTTTTGTGCAAGGTATAGAACAGTGAATGTGCTCGGTGAGGCATGCCAGCTTTGTAAACACAGTAAAGGAATGAAGGAGCTGCCCATGGGGTGGTATGTGCCTCCAAACTGCTGTCAGCAGGCATTGGATCCAGAAACAGCAGGAGACAGGCTTTCTCTTAAAAGAAAAAGACAGTTGGAGCCCCTGAGTGTTCCCCTGGTAAATAGCCCTAGCCATGTGAGGGAGCGATGCCCCCTTTATACAGATCTGCATAACATCTTTCCTTTCCAGTGGGGGGAGAGGGAGAAGGGAGGCAGCTCTCCTCTCAGGTTTTAGGCATAAACATTCCTTCCCTGTATGTATTAAGTGCTGTGAGTGGGTCATTTTTCCCACTCCCTTCTAAAATATTTTGTTTTCCATCTCTCTCTTCTTTTCCATGTTGCTTTGAGAAAGATCCAAAACTTCCTCCCTGGTTTTCTTAGCTGCTTTTTGTTGTTGTTTCAAACCACAGCCTAAATTTAAACAGTGGCCCAGGAGAGGGAAGTAACTGGTGGTTATGGGTGTGACTTCATTGTTGCACTGGGGACAATGAACTTAAGCCAATCCTTTAACTCTGCATACAGTAAAATGAGGTTAAGTCTGTTATATCACAGAGTCATTGTCTAGAGTCCTTGGGGAAGAGCCTTCTATTTTTTTTTTCTTGCTTTTCTAATTTATCCAGCAAAAGACAGCCAGATTAATCTTCCTAAATAATAGCTGTTATCATAGCATTCCTCTTTCCAGAAACCTGAAATACTTCAGTGTTCAACCTTTTGTCTCTAAGATAAAGAATTAACCTTTTAGCCTGGCTTCTGGTGCCTCCAATGTCTGGCCTCCACTTACCTTTTTGGCCTTCTTGCTTACTCTTTCATCATAAGGCTGGCTTACTCTTTTCCTTCAATTTTCATGTTACATTCTTCCCTTACCCCTCGGTTTGCAATAGTCCTTGACCGCTAGGAATGACCTCCTCATTCCTGTCAACTTAACTTATATCTTCTGATCTTTGTTCAAGGCCCAGCTGCATATCCCCTTCTCTGTGAAGCCTTTCTGAATTTCTTCAGACCCCATCATGGGTCCTGGCTTTGAAGCTATGAGAATATCTACTGTACTGTGTGACACTCCTGAGCCTGTTCTATATCATTTTGGCCCTATATAACTGCTTTTATTGAACTGTGCTGTGCATTATACCATTGGCCCACATAAAAAAACTCAGTAAGAAACCACCCAGCACCAAGTGCTATCGAATTTACTATATGGTTGTTGTTGGGGACATGGTTTGCTACATTTCACAGTGTCCTTTCCATGTTGACCCATGGGAAAAATGTTTCTCAGTCCTCAAAACCAAGAATAGCTGGGTTCTCCTGAGCTGCTGTTTTGTTTTTATCTTGTGGTTATCATGAGTCATGTCTCCCTCTTTTCATAGGCTTGGAGCCAAAATTGCAGCCCACCACAAGTAGCAAGTGAGAATGGCATGTATTTGGGGGGTAATAGCATTAACTCTGGCTTCTTATTTTTATTTCCTGTCTTTATTTTTCTTTCCTCCAGTTTTCTCCCCTATTTATTTTGTAATCTGGTAATTGTGTATATCTTTGTAAGAAGGTTCAAATAATTTTTGGAGTTTGATGAGGAGATATATATATATATATATATATATATATAGAAAGAGAGAGAGAGAGTATGCAAATAATGCCTTGCATTTTTTTTATCTTTAGTATACAAATCTTGAGTATATAGCTTAGTGAATTTTTACATATGTATACACTCATGTAGCCCCGATCTAGATCAAGATATGGAACATACCAGAACCCCAAAAGACACCACTTACTTTCATTATTAATTTATCATTTTATGTCTTTCTACGTATCCTGGCTCCCCACCTATGCTGAATACTGTTTGGGGAAAAGGTCTGCATGTATTTGTATCCCTATAAAGCCTAACATGGTTCCCTGGGCATAGCAGGTAATCAAGAGGTAGTTATTGATATAAGGAAGGGACTTATTCTAATAAGGAAAGGCTCTAAGGGCCTCTGCCAATCTAAAGCACCCCGTGTAGTCCCCAGGTGGAGATCGCAAGCTGTGTGTCCCGTTTGTCCCTGGCTTTCTTGTCTCTGGCATGGGGCCTGTCACAATGCGGGCCCTAAATGCCTATCTATTAACTGATTCATTGAAGCCTTTTCATACCTGTCACTGCCTCAATTTGAGGGAGCATCAGTTTCCTAATTCTAGAAATCAGGCTGTAGAATTTCCCATGATACCACTGGGCATAATTTCCTTGGATGGCACATCACTACTGTTTCCTCCTCTGCTTTCTAAATACATGGAAAGAACAGGGTGCCCCACAGAGTACCTGCGAACGAGGGTTAATAAACTGTCACAGTTCTGTACCCTGCTGCCCCAGAATTCTTTGTGGTTTAATCTCTGATTCTTGGCCTTGTGTAGAAGGATCTCTCTAGATGGTGAACCAGGTGAAGAGTTTCAGTTAATAGCCTCAGGCCTCACCAGCTCATTCTTGTCTGACTTTAGGGCCTTGGCAAAGAGAAATCTGCAGAGGGGGATGAGAACACTCTTTCCCTCTTTATGCCCAGAGGCTGCTTTTTCCTGGACACTGTGAAGAGAATAGCCTTGATTGAGATTTTATTTTGGAGCGAACATTTCTACAGCATGTGAGTGAGGGGGGGAAAAAAAAACCAAGCACATATTATTAGCAATAATGGAAATAAACAATACAAATTTTTCAAGAATGATTTTAATTTATTTTAGTCTCCAAACTCTGGGCCATCTGGTAAAGAATCTGGTCCCAGAGCAAAAGCTGAATGGTAGGAAGGTTGGGAACAGTTATTCTAATGAAAAACTAGGGCAAGGGGAAGAAAAGAAATTATGGAGGGAAAAGATAAGTGGACCTGGTGACTTGAATGGTGAGTGTTTCTCACTTCTACCCAGAACTTCATTTAATTTCTTGAGGCCTAGTTTCATCAATTATAAATTGGGGGATTTTATAATAATCTCTTCCGTCTCTTTTCACTTTACAAAAGAAAAAAAATCTCCAACTCTGTATTCTATATTTATTTCTCTGAGGGTGTTGAGGCCACACCATTAACAAATACTGTAGATTATTTTCACTAATTTCTTTGTCCTTAAGAGAAGAGGACTAACTTTTTTTTGTGGAAGGTGACCCGGGGAGCAAGTGCTATGTAATAGCTAATCCTGCAGTTCTTGTAGCTAATCGAGTAACTGTAAATTTGTCTCTCATTTGAGGATCTTAGTCAGGATTTCTTTTCTTTTGTTGGTGGAGAGTTAGAGCAAAAGAAAACCTTTGGGAGCAAGCTTCCTGAGAGGAGGCAAGGAAAGTGGCATTTCCATCTTTTAGCCCTGATGAAATATAGCAGTCTTTGCAAAGTGAGTTGTTTATTTTCATTGGAAAAAAAAACAAAACAATAATTAGCTGAGACCAGAGATTCAGATGTCTCGCTCCAATTCATAGCTTGTCAAATACCGTGGTTAATATTTCTTAGCACAATATATCTTGTATTTCTAGCTTTCTATTACTAATCTGCTTTAAAAAATAAGAGGGTATATGGGAAAAGGTAATAATATCAACTTTGGATACAGTGTTTTGAGGTATATAGTCATTATTTATTATTTATTTATAGTATGTTATTTCTTATATGTTATTATGTTTATAGGTAATATTTCTCGTCTTTCAGAAAGTTTCCAAACATCAATGGTCATCTTTTGGCTACAACGTTTAAATATCATTTCTAGCAATTCAGTTGTCCTCTACGTTTAATTCCATGATTGCTGCACTTGGGGGAGGTTATCAACATTTACTGATGTTCCCCGTGGGCGAAGAATTGAGGAAGACACTTTACATATGTTTTATTCATTTTACTCTCAAACAAGCCTGGGAAGTAAGTTATCCTTCTCATTTATTCAGCAAATATGAATACCCATGTGTGTCAGACACTGTGCAAGGCAGCAGGTGTGTGAGGTGAACAAGAAAAAGTCTTCATGGATGCTAAGAGGGTAGTGCGGAAGGTAGGCTAGTAAGGAGTCAATCAGCAAAATAAGTATACTACTGTAAATTGTGATAAGTCTTATAAAGAAACTATAAAAGGGTATTATGACACAGGACAAGACTGGGGAGATAATCTAGAATCAGTGGTCAGGGAACGCCTCTTTGAAGAGTGAAGACATGAAAGACAGTAAGTAGCCAGCCATGTTACTAGCTACAAAAGAGAATTCTTGGTAGAAGAAACAGCACACGAGAAGGCCACAGAGGGAGAAAGAACACAATGGGTTCAAGTCACTGAAAGGAGGTCTGTGTGGCAAGAACCCTAAGTGAGGAACAGAAAGATGGGACTAGACAGGAAACAGAGGTTCGGAGAGGTCACGTAAAATCTCCATGGCCATGCAGCTATTAAGTGGCAGAGCCAAGAATAGAAGTCACCTGCCTGATTCCACGGTACCATTTCACCTGCTCTGGTATAAATATATGGAAACCGGTTTAAATTATTCTTTTCTGTTGTTGTTACTTTTTCTGTTGTTAACATTTTAACCTCTAGAATAATAACCTAGTTCTTTACAAATCTCCGGCTTTTGGAGGCGGAACCATCAACTAGACACAGTTGACTAAACTAGAAGCTTTAAGACTTGCCTGGATATCTTAGTTGCTCACGACTCAGTGTGCTTCACTATTGTAACAATGGATATTTCTAGCAGTGGGTCAGCGTTTGGGTAGCAGAGAAAGCGCGGGTCTCTCTCAGAAAAGCCTATGAAGCATTCATGATGTGTAAAGAAGGGGAAACTTTGTTCAGGTTTCTCTATACAAGGAAATGGCTTGCATGGCTTCTCTATTTTGGTCACTAGAATCCTTAACATTCTTTTTGAATTCACCTAGCGTGGTCATTTTGGGGGATCTTATAAAAGGGAAGGATTATTCGGCAATGAAAGGGGTTAATTTTGGGGAACAATCTCGATAAACTTTATTAAGTATTTCAGCGTAAACTCATCTGACTAGAGAATGGCTCTCTTATTGACCCCAGGCCTCTTACTTGGGAACTGGTACAGTGCTTAGCCAAGAACAGCAAAGGGAAATGCCTCTTTCCAGGTCCTGGTTCCCTTCTCTTGTCATCCATGGTCTCCCTCAAGCAGAAGCAATGAGTTATATTCCCCATGACTGCAGTTGCTTAAAGTTCAGATTTTTCAAGTGCAACGTCTGTGTTTATGTACTTTTGGCTATTTCTGTTCCTCATTGCTAGAGTTCAGAGCCATGTGTTCTGGAACTTAAAGAGATATGATTCTTTGCCAGTGACTGACTGCCACTGCCTGCTAATAGTCTAGAGTGGCTTCTTCTCCCAGTGAAAGCTGCTGTTCATATGGTTTTATATACCACCCTGAGTTTAAGTGAATAGAAAACAATTTCTGGTGTTAGTAAAACACAGCTTCTGGCTGATAGAACATCAAGAAACACTTCCCTTGACCCCTTCTTTTAATTCAGGCCAAACCATTCATGTACCAATAAGGCTGTACCTTTTTTTCCTTGTTTATAATTGAAGTCTATGATCAAGTCATTTAATTTCCACCTTTGTGTCTTCTCATTCTGTTATCTTTTTGCTAACTCTTCATCCTTTAGCTTCAGATCCCCACTCTTTAGACATATTTGGCTTCTGTGGCTTTCAACTTTGACTCCATTTCTTGGCCAAGATCCATCCCCCATATCTGTATGTTGCTATTCTAGATTACCAGCCTATGTCACCTTGACCCCAAGAACTATTAAAGATGGGTTAGTTTAACCAGTATATTAGCCTACTTTCCCATCAGGAAAAAAATTAGTCAAAAATGTTCCCACATTGCTTTTTGGCAGCATCACCGAAATGTGTTTTCTTGACCATGAATACTACATGAGATAATACATAGACAAATAATTAATTTTAAAATGTGGTATAGAGACCTGGTGAGTTCTGTTTCCTCTTGGCAATTCACAAGGTACGTTTCCAAAATAAAGGCCTTGTGAATTCTTGGAGGAAAAAAAAATACAGAATTTCCAAATTTATTTGACTGTGGATCCTATTTTCAAATACAGTAATGCTCTCAGATAAGTACTCTTCCAAGAATAATGCTTCAGGAGATGTTATTGAGAGGTAAATTCCTTTGTTGTACTGTTAAATATATTAAATGCCCCTTTACGTGCAAAAGCCCAAATGATTTGTCTTTATACCATTCCATCCCTGTTTATGTGTTGAGCTACATTCTCCAGCAATCTAAAACTTAAGCAAAAAAAAAAAAAAAATTAGATAAAAGGAAAATCAAAGGGCAAGTTAAAATTTTATTTATTTATTTAAAAAAAATTTTTTTTGTTTAAAGATTTTATTTATTTGCGAGACAGAGAATGAGAGACAGAGAGCATGAGAGGGAGGAGGGGCAGAGGGAGAAGCAGACTCCCTGCTGAGCAGGGAGTCCGATGTGGGACTCGATCCCGGAATTCCAGGATCATGACCTGAGCGGAAGGCAGTCGCTTAACCAACTGAGCCACCCAGGCGCCCGGCAAGTTAAAATTTTAAATAGCTATAGAGCTAAATAGCTATAGACTGGTTTGCTCATCTCAGGAAGTCCCTCTCTGGGGTTGTTGAGGGCAATAGGATGCCTTCTCTACAACCCAATTTACTCAAAAGAACTTCAAATTCGTAACTTTCAAAATTAATGTTTACATCTGGCATTGGAGAGAGGGATCACCCTTATTCCTAATTTCCTCTCTGGTAACAAATAAATGTCCCAGATTGAAGATTGCACAACAGTATTGTTAAGGAGAAGAGTACAGACTTTGGAACTTGATGGAATTGAAGCCTTTTTTGTGCCTCCTATGACTATGGAAATGCAAGAGTAAAATATCCGAGAAGGGACTTATACCAGGGAAAATGTGTATCATTTTTTTTCCTAATTAAAACCATTCTGTCATAGGTAAATCAACTCTAAAACAATTTTAGAGGAATAAATGAATGCATGGATGAGCAAATAAATAAATGCATTGATGTTTTTAGGAGCCAGGTTCTCACTAAAGAAGAAGAGACATTAAATTTATGAAATGGGGAAAAGCAATAAAGCACCCTGTGATGATGAATTGGAATTGGAGGTGCTATTGTGAACTCACCGTTTCTAAAATTTGTATATATATATATGATATATGCATACATATATGAATATATGCAAATACATAGTGTGTACATATCTATGTATATTTGTATGTTTGTATATGTATACATGCATATATTGGTGTATGCATTTGTCTGTATACATGCATATATTTCCTATCTCTGTCTTCTGAAAGCACCAAGAAGCAAAGACATTCCAACTGTGCATACCTAATGCCCAGATCTTGGTCTTTAATACTATTCACCACTAAAATGACTCCAACTCAATGGAGAATTGGCTGATTCCTGGGCTAGGATAGGATAGATAAAAGATGAACCTAGAACATTCTGTTATTCCAGAATGTAGGGAAGAAGTCAAAACAATAGTAAGGCTATACCAAGAGGACAGAGAACTAGATTAATAGTCTCCGTCTAGCTAAATCTGGGGTGGCAAATTGATCATCAAAATTATTTAGCACCATAACAAGTTATAAACCATTAAAAAATAAGAAGTCGTGAGTCCATATGATTGATAGATAGAAAGATAGATAGATAGATAAATAAATAAATAAATAAATAAATATTTTTAGAGTGGGAAAGAATTGGGGAGACCCTACTGACAGTAGGTTGCTGAGAGCCAACTGGTAAAGGTGGAAGGTGTGCTGGAGTTGTAAAATCAGCACTTTGTAAACATTAATGACAGCTAAATTTGGATAAGGAGATGGATATCTGCATCATCTTAGTCATTTCCCCACACACTGCTTATAAGTTTCAAGAGAAATAATAATAATAACATAGTTGAGAAATCAGACAGCACTTTGGTGATCAAAATTAATATCACCAGTGAGAAGCAGAATGCTATCGTGTGTCTCCAAATATGGTATCACCTGTGTTATAGTCTAGCTGAGAGTAGGTAACCTGAATCTAGTCATGAGAAAATATCAGACAAACCTAAAGTTAGAAGAATTGTTTTAATTTAAAAATCAGGGAAGGGATTGTATTCTTTGAAAATGGCAGGGTCATTAAAAACAGAGAAACCAGAAATATTCCAGATTAAGGGAGACTAAAGAGACACAACAACTAAATACAAAATGTGAATTTAGACCAGATCCTAAATCAGAGAAGGTGGTGGGGTGGGTGAAGTGCTAGGATATTATTGGATTGATTGAAAAATTGAACCCAAAAAACAAATAATCAAGTCAAAAAATGGGCAGAAGACATGAACAGACACTTCTCTGAAGAAGACATACAAATGGCTAACAGACATATGAAAAAATGTTCATCATCATTAGCCATCCGTGAAATTCAAATTAAAACCACATTGAGATACCACCTTACACCAGTTAGAATGGCAAAATTGACAGGGTAAGAAACAACAAATGTTGGAGAGGTTGTGGACAAAGGAGAACCCTCTTATACTGTTGGTGGGAATGCAAGTTGGTACAGCCACTTTGGAAAACAGTGTGGAGGTTCCTCAAAAAATTAAAAATAGAGCTACCCTATGACTTAGCAATTGCACTGCTGGATATTTACCCCAAAGACACAGTTGTAGTGAAAAGAAGGGCCACTTGCACCCCGATGTTCATAGCAGCAATGTCTGCAATAGCCAAACCATGGAAAGAACTGAGATGCCCTTCAACAGATGAACGGATAAAGAAGATGTGGTCCATATATACAATGGCATATTACTCAGCCATCAGAAAAGATGAATACCCAACTTTTACATCAACATGGATGGGACTGGAGGAGATTATGCTAAGTGAAATAAGTCAAGCAGAGAAAGTCCATTATCATATGGTTTCACTTATTTGTGGAACATAAGGAATAGCATGGAGGACATTAGGAGAAGGAAGGGGAAAATGAAGTGGGGGAAATTGGAGGGAGAGATGAACCATGAGAGACTATGGACTCTGAGAAACAAACAGGGTTTCAGAGGGCAGGGGGGTGGGGGAATGGGTTAGCCCGGGGATGGGTATTAAGGATGGCACGTACCGCATGGAGCACTGGATGTTATACGAAAACAATGAATCATGCAACACTGCATCAAAAACTGATGATGTATTGCATAGTGACTAACAATATATAATAAAATAAAATTAAAAAAAGAAAAATTGAACTACAGAGGACAGATTAGATCTACCTTAGATTTATTAGATATATCATTGTTAAATTAACTGAGGTTGATAACTAACTATACTTGATTATTCTTAGAAAAATTTACCCAGGAATACTTAGGAGCAAAGGGCAAAGGTATATGTAACTTAACCATAAATAGTTCAGGAAAAAAATATTATATACTCTATCTAGCAAGCGATGAAGCAAGTAGAAAGAGGTATTTAGAATAAGTGAATGTTGGTTAGAAGTATAGGGGTGTTCTTTATATTATTTTTATTCTTGCAAATATTCTTTAAGTTTGAAACTATTTCCAGGTAAACTTTTTTTTAATTAAAAAAAGTTGTTATCCCCCCAAAAAATTGTTATCACCAATTACTTTACCATATGTATATATTGCATTTATGCTACATATAAATACAGTACGTATACTTAGGATTTAAGAATGGTGAAAAATAACATAAATGAGAAATTTTAAAGAAAAAATTCAAAGTGATACTCTCAGGACTCATGATTAAGCCTTTTTTTAAAAATAGAGAATGGCTATTCTCAGAAAGCATAGCAACTGGTTAGAGCTTACTGGGAGGCAGAAAGAACGAGATGTCTGGCTTTAATTCCTAGACATGGGTTGACAGTGAGCTGGGACATATGTTTCTACATAAGACACTCTGTAGTCAAATGTCCTCCAATTCAAATGTCCTTTAATCTAATCCTTGGAAAATTTATCTTAGATTCCTAGGACAGGGACTCTATAAAAATGGGGTAATCAAGGGGACTCTTTTTTTAAGATCAGGAAGAATTAACATAATTTTTGTGGGGAAAAAATACCTTTCCCCCATTTCATCTAAAGTACTGCTAGCAGCTCAATAAAGCAACTGGATTCGTGTGGGCAGCCATGTGTTTCACCAGCAATGAGAGCAACCACACTGATCCACCCGATCACAGCAGTGGCAATGCGGGTAGAGGGAATGCAGCAAATGGAGGTTGGTAGAAGCAGCCGAGTGGTCACCCACCAAGAAGAAGGTATAAACTATCCTAAGCTTTACCTGGCAAAGGGACCATTTTTGTGATCTGTGGGGTAAAAATCAGAGCCAAAGACTACTGTCAACATCATGGTGGGTGGTTTTTTCCTACACATTCATTGGATGCCATCACAGCCTTCCACCAACCCTAAACTCAAGTAGCCGTGGCCTTGGTGTGCAAGGTTGCATTTGCCTTTAACAAGTGGCCTTAAGACCAACTTCCTTCACAAAGTCATTGCAAATTAAGCAAGGGCTCAGATAGGTTTGTTCCGGATTTGGAATCACTTGTTCTCAGTATATACCTCTTGCGAGCATTACTGGGCTGTGTTCAGGGAAATGCCAAGAAAAGCTTTTATGAGTGGCAGCATCGCTGAAGTTAATAGAAGAGTCTGTTCTTTTTCTTTCAACACCCACCTTTATACTGCAGATGCTGCCACAAATAGAATACACCTGTGCTCATGAAACATCTCCTGACGCTGGTTCCTCAAAATATCCACAGAATGTGGCACAGCAGTGGGCACCTTGCTGGGTGCTGTCTTAGAAAAGAATGAGCTACAAGGCCTTACACCTTTGCTCAAGGAGTTGCTTCCCCTCTCCAAGTACATAATCTTGTGCATATGCTATGCTGGAAAGAAAGATTCTCCAACCAACTTCACAAGCATTAATAGATCATTGAGCCTTTAAGTTTGACTGAATCTATGTATACAATCTCTATGCTATTGCCTGCTCTGAACTGAATGGAAAGATGTAGAGGTGTGTGCAATGTACAGACAACACCTGTTTTAAATATTGGAGATAGAATTAGGAACTGTAATCCTGGACCGTTCTAACTGAAGATACCTGGAGATTACTGTGGTAATTCAGGAACATGCACTCAGACATCTTTGCACAAGTCTTAGAGGTATTGCTGTGTAGAAACACCATCTTCTGTAGGTGGGGAGAGGTTATGATCTCCCTGTGGGAAGTTGTACTTGGGTTCAGGTTGAGTGTGAAGTGATGAGAACAAGGTCCTATGAGAATTGCTATTTGAAACTTGTAGAGTTGTTTCCAGCAGGGTGAGCAGGGAGGAGAATTTCTGAGCAGAGAGGACACAGAGTTTAAGTGGTTGTGGGATAGCCTCGAACTTAGGAAGTTTATATCTTAACCATGTCTTGGGACATGTGCCATTCATCTACATACTCAGCAGAAGCTTGATGAACATCCACTTGTTGGACATTGGATATGTACAAAGAAGTTTTGGGAAAGCACTATCAGTTAGATGTTAAAGGACTCATAAGACTTCACCAAAACTAATGTAGACCAAGGCAACAACATCAGCACAGACTAGAGGTACAAAACAACAAAATAAGGAAAAGAACTGCAAAAAGTGTTAGTGATACTCGGAGTTGATGACAAACATGGCAGATGATTGGCCTGAATTGGAAACAGAGACCACAGCATGGTCATCCTCATAGATCACAGTAAGAAGCCTTCTGTGGTCATGCTGTAGCAGGTGTGGATTCAGCAGATGGCATTAAGCTGATCAGAATGAATTTTAGGAGGGCAGGACTGGAGGTTGGAAGGCTGCTGCAGGATTCCCACCGCAAAGTGGCCAGAATCTGAAAAACATAAATAGGAGTGGGAATGGAGGGGAAGGCAGATATGACCAAGAGAAATTAGTAATTAATCAGTGCAGGGGAGGAGGACACACTGGTGAGAGAAAAGTAGATCCAATCCCAATTCTCTCTTTCTTTGTTGTATAAATTACAAGCTAGTACCCTGTCTCTCTATTAAATGGGTATGGCAAAATCAAAACTCTTCATGTGCCCTTCAGGTCTCAAAATAAGCCAAACTCTTTCCCACCTCAGGACCTTTGCACATAGTGTCTCCTCTACCTGAAATAGGAAAATATGGTTTTCATCTTCTGCTTTTTTTTTTAACCTTTAGGTCTAGGTTAAAAGGTCAATGAGAGTAGCTTTCCATGACTACACTACTTAGATCACCACTTCATTATTCTCTTTCCTTCCCTGCCCGAAACCTTCAAAACAGATAAACTCATCTCTAATTATACTATAACGTGCTTATTTGCTGGGCTGGCAATGACCATTCCTTTTTTGTTTTCTAATGTGTTAGTGCTGGCAAATGGTGATCATTCAACTAATAGTGTTTGAATGGAGCTGCCACCCTAGCAGTATATTAAACCCTGTGGCTGCAAAGCACATGCTATGAGTTGAATTGTGTCTCCCCGAAAAGATAAGCTGGAGTCCTAGTCCCCAGTACCTCAGAATGTGACCTCATTTGGAAATAGGGTTTTTATAAAAGGAGCAAGTTGAATAATGTCATTAGGGTGGGCTTTTATCCCTGTGTCCTGATAAGAAGGGAAAATCGGACACAGAGGCAGACACGAAGGGAAGATAATATGAAGAGACATAGAGAGAAGATGGCCATCTATAAGTCAAGGAAGGCCTGGAGAGATACCTGGGACAGATCCTTCTGTAGTGCGTTCAGGAGCACGGCCCTGCCGACACCTTCACTGTGGATTTCTTGCCTCTAGGACTATGAGGCAATAAATACAGTTTTTGAATCTGCCCCGTTCGTAACACTTTGTTACAGAAACCCTAGGAAACTCATATATCATACTTCAGAGGGTGAGCCAGGTCCTGGGATTATAAAGGTAGGTCTAAATGAGCCTGTGATAGTCAATTCTAGAGACCCAGAGGTTAATTTGACTCTATGGGTTTTGTTTTTTTTTTTATTTTTTACCCACAAGCTGAGGCTTGGAGATATTCTTTTGATCTAAACCTTGCTTGTTCTTCAGTCTTGCAGAGTCTATATTCTGAGCAATGGGTGCTGAGGGATAGCCCATGGAAAAATGTCATCAACCTAGTTGCTAATCCTTGGAAATCTGGACAGAAATGATTAGTTTGTCACTGTTCAGACCAAGAGCAATGAAATTATATGGAGAAGAATGGAATAATTATGCTAAGAATAGTGACTGCTTTTATACTAAGTATAGGTAAAAGAGTTATCTACTGAGAACTTTTAATAAGTGTGTTCTCTGAAAACTACCTCAAGATTCAAATACTTAAATCCCACTTTCTGCAACAACAAAAAAGAGAACTAATCAATGATTCTCATCATTTTGTTTTTAAACTTGTCTCCATTTCTCCCCTTATGCTAACAATTAGTCTTTTAACTGGTACACCCACAACATATTAAAATACACTCAGAGTCCAATCATGTATTAAAAGACATTCGCTAACCACCTCCGCTCGTGTTCCTTCACACTTTCTTCCAACTGGCTATGTAGCTAGTTCTAAATATACTTTTAATATTTTGTAAAATACAGAAGATTGTTTGTAAAATTTAACTTATTGTAAAGACAGTTGCAAATCTGCTAATAATTTTTAAAACATAATATTTGAAAACCCAATTTGTAATACTTACTGCCAACATCTAGATTCAAGATATATTGTTCTAAGTAAAAGCAAAAAAACAAGAAAGGAATAAATTTAATAAAATCAAATTATTTTGAGCCACATTGATATTGACATTTAATATCTACATACTTAGCGTATAATTTGGGGGAAGGAACCTCAAAGACCCTTGTGTTGTATATATACTGTCGTTCCAGAAGTTGATGAAGCCTCAGATACTTATCTGATAAATTGACCCTTTTAAGATGTTAACCTGAACTGAATCTTTCATACATAGATTGCTTTAGTGTATGCTGTGTATTTTTTAGGGAAATCCAATTTAGTCAGTATGGTTGTCGGGCTGCCTGACATTCACTTCCTCTTCTTCCTTCCTAACTCTGTCCCAGTTTTGTTCAGATAGTCATCCATTCTCCAGTTTCAGGGGAATTCTGATTGGAGTAAATCAATCAATTTGTAATTCCTTGTGATTCAAGAGTGGACTTGACCTAAAATGGCCCAAATGAAGTAAAAGAAAGATATATTTACATGGTGGGAGACAAGTCTCTTTCTCTCTCTCCCCGCTACAGATCACAAATCTAAGCCTTTCCGCCTGCTTCTTACAGCCATCCTGTGATCATTGGGAGAACCAACATGAGGACAAAGATAAAAGGGTGATGGACAAAACATAGCCAAACACAAAGATAGACATGCGTCTTCATTAAATTGCCAAGTAAATCTCAGAAACTGCCCTATCTCATTTCTTTTTATGTGGCATAATGAATGTCTGGATTTTTAAAGACTGTTCTTGCATATGAAAGCCTCCTAAGTGATATGCCAACTTTGCTACGGAGTCACACTAGATTGGGCCTTGTATTGATCAGAGCATGAGCCAAAGTCAAATTATTTATAGGAAGAGCATGAGAAGAAACTCATGTTTCCCCATGTTGGCATAGTTGCACACTGCCCTTCAGCAGTGCCCTTCAGCCTTAAAACAAGTTGATTTAAGCACACTGTATCTTAGGGGAAAGAGAAATATACGTATCATTTATTGAGTGCTTATTATGGGCCATACACTTCTTGAATATATTTATAAGGAATAATCTCATTAAATCTGTCCAAAGTCTCCCATGAAATATGGAAAATTAACTCTATTTTACATATGAGGAAATTGAGGCAAAGAGAGACTAAGAAAAATCACCCGGGCCATACAATTGGTAGGTGATGGAGCAGCAAGTTCTGAGTCCCAAAGATATTTGTGAATTCAAACACCATGTTTTAAAAATGAGTGTTTCCATGGGAAAAGGAAGAACTGGGAATCAATAGTCATACTCACTGACATTCCTGACACACTCACATTAATAATGATATTTTTCCGGGGCACCTGCATGGCTCACTCGTTACGTGTCTGCCTTCGGCTCAGGTCATGACCCCAGGGTCCTGGGATCGAGGCCCCCATCGGGCTCCTTGCTCAGTGGGGAGTGTGCTTCTCCCTCTGCCTCTTCTCCCCCTTGTGCTATCTCTCACAAATAAAAAAAATAATGATAATTGTCCTACAGATATGTAATAATAAAATTATTTGTAGGGTTTTATGTGACCATGTGTGTAACCTAAGATCTCTGAGAAAAAAAATCTGTGCCTCTGGATTATATCAAGCTTTGGCTCAATACACTTCTTTTTCTAATAACCTGGGCACTATCATAAGCACAGATGTTCTGATATGTTCTTTTTTTTTATTATGTTAACAAACACATAACATGAGATCTTCCTTCTTAAATTATCAAGTATAGAGTACAGTGTTGTTAACTATGAGCGCAATGTCATACAGCAGTTCTCTAGAACTTTCTCATCTTGCATGACTGAACCTTTATACCCAGTGAATAGCAGTCCCTAGTCTTCCCTCCCGTCCAACTCCTGACAACCAACATGCCATCTTCTGCTCAATGACTTTGGCTACTTTAGATTCTATAATAAGTGCAACCATGCAGTATTTGTCCTTCTGCGACTGGCTTGTTTCACTTAGCACCGTGTCCTCAGGGTTCGTCCATATTAAGCCATAAGACAGGATTTATTTCCTTTTTATGCCTGAATCATATTCTATCCAATGTGCATGCCACATTTTCTTTATCCGTTCCTCTATCAATGGATAGTGACGTTGTTTCTACTTTTTGGCTATTGTGAACAATTCTACCTTTAATGTGGGAGTGCAGATATCTTCTTGAGATCCTGACTTCAATTGTTTTGGATAAATACTCAGAAGTGGGATCTTTGGAGCATATGATGGTTCTGTTTTTAATTTGTTTTGAGGAATCTCCATGTTCCGTTTCCCCCAACAGTGCACAGGGTGCCAATTTGTCCACATCCTTGCCAACACATTATTTTTATTTTTTAAAAATACATGTGAAGCTATGTTTCATTGTGATTTTATTTTGTATTTCCCTTGTGATTAATGATGCTAAGTATCTTTTCATATAGCTGTTGGCCATTTGTATGTCTCCATTGGAGACTCTTGCCCATTTTTTTAATTGTTGTTGTTTATTTGTTTTTTGTTACTGAGTTGTGGGAGTTTCTTTTATATTTTGGATATTAAACCAGTTTCAGATATATAGTTTGTAAATATTTTCTCTCGCTCTGTAGGTTGCCTTTCACTCTGCTAATGTCATTCTGCTGCTTTTCACTCTCTGATTCCTTTGTTGTGCATAAGTTTTTAAGGTTTTTTTCAATTTTTATTATTTGACATACATTTTCAATACAATAAATATTACTCCAGAGATTTGATTATACACAAACTTTTTGATATATCTGATTATATGTATATAAATTTTGAATTAACTTTGAATATATAATTCATCTGGAATTGTGGAACTAAAAGTTAACCTTTTATTTATTGCTAATTTCATCTTGGGTATCTGTTTTATTTTTTAAGATTTTATTTAAATTCCAGTTAACATACAGTGTAATATTAGTTTCAGATATATAATATAATGATTCAACAATTCCATACAACAAACGATTACAACAAACTAAACTTTTTAATTTGATATAGTCCCACTTGTTTATTTTTGCTTTGATTACTTATGCTTTTGATGTCGTATCCAAGAAATCATTACCAAGACCAATACCATGAAGATTTTCCCTTATGTTTTCTTCTAAGAGGTTTACAGTTTCAGGTCTTAACGTTGAAGTCTTTAACTCATTTTGAGTTGATTTTTGTGTATGTAATGGTCCGATTTCTTTTTTGTTGTTGTTTTCTTTTTTTGTACATGGGTATCCAGTTTTCTCAGCACCATTATCAAAGAAATTATCCTTTCCCCATTGTGTATTCTTGGCACCCTTGTCAAATATCAGTTGACTTTAAGTATAAGTGTGTTTTTGTTGTTGTTGTTATTGTTGTTGTTGTTTTTTCTGGGCTCTTTATGCAGTTCTATTGGTCTGTGTCTCTCTTTGTGCTAGTACTGTACTTTTTTGGTTACTGCAGCTTTGTAATATGTTTTAAAATCAGCACTATGAGGCATTCAGCTTTGTTCTTCTTTCTCAAGATTGTTTTAGCTATGTAGGATCATTTGTGGTTCCACATGAATATGAGAAATTTTTTTCCTCTTTCTGTAAACAATATCATTAGGATTTTGATAGGGATTGCATTGCATTTGTAAATTGTTTTGGGTAGTATGAACATTGTCTAACAATATTAAATCTTTCAATCCATGAACACAGGATATATTTCCATCTATCTGTATCTTCTTTAACTTCTTTCAACAATGTTTGTAGTTCTGTGTCAAAGTCTTTGCCTCCTTGGTTAAGTTTATTCCTAAGTATTTTATTATTATTATTTTTTAAGATTTTATTTATTTATTTGACACAGAGAGAGAGAGAGCTAGTGAGAGAGAGAGAGAACAAGTGGGGGGAGCGGGAGGCAGAGGAAGAGGAAGAAGCAGGCTCTCTGCCCGATGCAGGGCTCAATCCCAGGACCCTGCGATCATGACCCGAGCCAAAGGCAGATGCTTAACCGACTGAGCCACCCAGGCGGCCCCGTATTTTATTATTTTGTTATTGTAAATGAGATTGGTTTCTTAATTTTATTTTCACATTTTCATTGTTCCTGTGTAAAAATGCAACAGATTTTTGTATGTTGATTTTGTATCCTACCATTTTACTTGATTAGTTTATTAATTCTAACAGTTTTTGTTGCATCTTTAGAGTTTTCTACATATAAGATCATGTCATCTGTAAACAAAAATATTTTATTTCTTCTTTTCTGACTTGAATGACTTTATTACTTTTTCTTGCCTAATTGCTCTGGTTAGGGCTTCCAGAACCATGTTGAATGGAAATGATGAGAGGGAGGATCCTCGAGTTGTTCTGGATCTTGGAGGAAAAGATTTCAATTTTTTACCAAGTATAATGTTGGCTGTGGGCTTTTGATATGAATAGTCTCTATTACGTTGAGATAGTGTCCTTCTATTCTTAGCTTCCTTGAGTGATTTTTTTATCATGAAAAGTTGAATTTTGTCAAATGCTTCCTCTGCATCTTTTGAAATTATCGTGATTTTATTCTTCATTTTGTTGATGTGATATATCATGTTGGTTTGTTTTTATACATTGAAACATCTTTGCATTCCAGGGGTGTACCCATTGGGGGTAATGTGCTATTGAATCCAGTTTGCTAATTTTTTTTTTTTTTAGGATTTTTGCATCTAGAGTTATCGGAGATATTGGCCTATACCAATATTTTTCTTTACAATGTCTTTTTCTGGCTTTGGTATCAACGTAATGCTGGTCTCATAAAATTGGATGTATTCCATCCTCTTCAAATTTTTTGGAGAGTTTGAGAAGGACTGCCATGAATTCTTCTGTAAATGTTTGGTAGAATTCACCAGAGAAGCCACTGGGTCCTGGGGTTTTCTTTGTTAGGAGATTATTGACTACTGATTTAATCTCTTATTAGTTATGATCTGTTTTATATTTTCTATTTCTTTATGATGCAACTGGTAGGTTGTGTGTTCCCGGAAATGTATCCATTTCTTCTAGATTATACAACTTGTTGACGCATAATTGCTCATAGTCTTTTCATAATCCTTTACATTTCTCTCTCATCAGTTGTAATGTGTCCTATTTAATTTCTGATTTTGCTTATTTGAATCTTCTCTCCTTTTTCCTTAGTCTACCTAAAGATTTATTAAATTTGTTGATCTTTAAAAAAAAATCCTAATTTCATTGATTTATTTTCTAGTGTTCTCCTGTTCTCTTTTTTAAAATTTCTCCTCTATCTTTATTATTTTTTCATCTTGCAAACTTTGGGCTAGTTCTCCTTTTTCGAGTCCCTTAAGGTGTAGAGTTAAGTTATTTGAGATCTTTTCTCATTTTTAATGTGTTTATCACTAAAAACTTCCTTTTTTTTTGCTACATCCCATAATTTGTATTGGTATGTTGTATTTCTATTTTTGTTTGTCTCAAGATATTTTGAATTTCCCTGTTGATTTCTTCTTTGACCCATTGGTTGTTCAAGAGTGTTTAATTTCCACATATTTGTGAGTTTTCTAATTTTTCTTCTACTATTGATTTCTGGTTTCATTGTATTTTGGTAGGAAAAAATACTTGATTTCAAGCTTCTTGGTTCTTATGTGACCCAATGTGATCTATTCTGGAGAATATTCCATGTGTACTTGAGAGAAATATGGATTATGCTGTTGTTGGGTGGAATGTTCTATACATATCTGTTAGGTCCATTTAGTATACATTGTCATTCAGGTATTCTGTTTCCTTGTCAATCTTCTGTGTGGATATTCTGTCCATTATTAAAATGGAGTAGTGAGATCTACTATTATTAGATTGCTGTCTTTTTTACTTATGTCAGTGTTTGCTTCATATATTTAGGTGTTCTGATTTGGGGTACATATATATTTATCATTGTTATATCTTCCTGATGAATTGACTTTTTAATCATGATATAGTGTCCTTCTTAGTCTCTTGTGACAGTTTTTAACTTAAAATCAATTTGTCTAATACAATAATAGCCACCTCTGTTCTCTTTCAGTTACCATATACACGGACTATCTTTTTTCCATCTTTCATTTAGTCTATGTGTGTCCTTAAAATCTAAAGTGAGTCTCTTAGACAGCAAATGGTTGCATCTTGTTTTTGTTTTTGTTTTTAATCCACATAGTTACTCTAAGTCTTTTGAATGGGGGAGTTAAAACTGTTTATATTTAAAGTAATTATTGATAGAGGAAATATTAATATTGGCATTTTGTTAGTTGTTTTTGTCTTATAGCTCTTTTGTTCTTATTTTTCTCTCTTGCTGTCTTTCTTTGTGTTTTGTTGATTTTTTTGAAGTGACATGTTTTGATTCATTTCTCATTTTCTTTTGTGTATCTTCCATAGGTATTTTGTGGTTACCATGGGGCTTATATAAAACATCTTATAACAATCTATTTTAAGCTGATAACATTAAAATTTTTTATTGTTATGTTAATCACCATACATTACATCATTAGTTTTTGATGTAGTGTTCCATGATTCATTGTTTGTGCATAACACCCAGTGCTCCATGCAGAAC
>NC_138382.1:32071942-32108492 GCF_054177405.1 Leptonychotes weddellii | reverse complement strand
TCCTGGGTCAGTTTTGGTAGTTGATGCATCTCTAGAAATGCATGCATTTCTTCCAGGTTATCTAATTTGCTGGCATAGAGTTGCTCATAATATGTTCTTATAATTGTTTGTATTTCTTTGGTGTTGGTTGTGATCTCTCCTCTTTCATTCATGTTTTTGTTGATTTGGGTCATTTCTCTTTTCTTTTTGATAAGTCTGGCCAGGGGTTTATGAATCTTGTTAATTCTTTCAAAGAACCAGCTCCTTGTTTCGTTGATCTGTTCTTCTGTTCTTTTAGTTTCTATTTCATTGATTTCTGCTCTGATCTTTATTATTTCTCTTCTCCTGCGGAGTTTAGGCTTTATTGCTGTTCCTTCTCCAGCTCCTTTAGGTGGAGGGTTAGGTTGTGTACTTGAGACCTTTCTTGTTTCTTGAGAAAGGCTTGTATTGCTATATACTTTCCTCTAATAAGCTGATAACATCTTCAATTGCACACAAAAAAATCACACTTATACTTCTCCCATCCCCATACTTTTTGTTATTGGTGTCACAAACTACATCTTTTTATATTATATATCAATTAACAAATTTTTATAGTTATAGGTATTTTTACACTTTTATCTTTTAACTTCTATATCAGAATTAAAAGTGATTTATGCACCACCATTACAGTTTTATGTATTTGTCTGTATATTCATTTTTGTCGGTAAGCTGTATATTTTCCTGTGCTTTTGTACTTCTGTCTAGCATCTTCTCATTTCAACTTGAAGGATTCCCTTTAGCATTTCTTATAAGACAGGTCTAGTAGTGATGACCTCCCTCAGCTTTTACCTATCTGGAAAAGTCTTTATCTCTCCATTTTTTTTTTTTTTGTGCAGCAGAAGGTTTACAGAAAAAATGAGGGGAAGGTACAGAGATTTCCCTTATAACCCTGCCCCCACACATGGATAGCTTCCCCATTATTAATATCCCCACCAGAGTGGAACATTTGTTACAATTGATTAAACTACATAATCACCTAAAGTCTGTAGTTTACATTACAGCTCACTCTTGGTGTTCTACATTCTATGGGTTTTGACAAATGTGTAATGACATGTAACCATCATTATAGTATCATATATCATATCATATCATATCATATCATACTGCATCATATCTTTGCCTTAAAACTCCTCTGTGCTTTGCCTACTCATCCCTCCCTCCCACCTAACTCTTGGCAACCACTGATCATCTTTATTTCATCTGAAGTAAAACAGCACACTATTCAGTTCTTCTTTTGTTCTCAATAGCCCCCAGGTATCTGGTGTATGCTGGGCCCTATCCAGCACTCTTGGACAGCTGAGACAGGCCCTAGTCCCTCACTCCAGTAGTCAGAATGTTTTATATATAGTCTAGTATTCTCTTTCTCTCCCCAGAAAGAAGCCAGGAATGGGAAGTTTCCTCCAGATCATGTGGCATTGCCCAGGGGAAGGGACTATGGTGAGAGGGTCTCATGAATTTTCCTACTGGATTTGATACAGCTGTTTTTGCACTCACCTGGAGGACAAGAGTCTCTTAATTGGTTTCTGCATTTCTCAAAAAGGGAATTGGTCCGTGTAGTATTGTTGTATTGGTGTCTTCATGGTAAGTGTATCTGGGGCTTCCTATTCCACTAACTGCTGATATCACTACCTTTATACATTCTTATCATACTTATAACTTATTCTTGTGGTAAAGCATATTGTCACCCAAAGCACTTGTGTTACCTTTGAAATGCCTTTTCTTTGCCTTTTCCCTTTCCCAAGTTGTAAGTACTGGAGTATGGGTATTATAATCAATTACAGTGTGTATAAGAGATGCTAAAAGTTGGACATAAAGATGTAACTAATAAAAATTTGATATGGCATTTGTAGTATAATCAAAAGGTAGAAGGGAATTCACCATAAAGAAATTACCAAAATAGCTCAAAATACAGATTACAAATCAATGGAAGAAATGAATAGTGGGCTTGCAGAGCTCAGAGAAAGCATAAAAAGCAAAATTGATTATTACAAAGATGGAAACCACATTCGAAACCACAAGCATAGGATAAAATATGACTTAAAAGAACACGATGGAGAAAATTCCTCTGGGAAGATGGAGTAGACTAGCTTTTACCTATCCCTATCACTGAGTACAACTAAAAACCTTGGATATTATATATAAAACAAAAACTTTAAAAATGTAAAAAGTGAAGAGAATGGCCTCATCCCAAGGTAAATCCTTACCCAAGTGATATTAGAGAAGACTGAATATGGAGCTGGGCTTTCATTCTCACTTGGCAGAAACAAGTCCCCACCCTCCTCCCTGAAGTATTGGTAGAGATGACATGGGAGCCATCCCCACTCACAGTAACAAGGACACTCTCTTTTGTGTTGATGGAAGCTAAGTGGAGAAACTAGACTTCCAACTCTCAATTATAAGGCAGCACCCCACCCCCCTCCACTTCCCTTGATGGAGCAATGTCACAGAAAAACAGATAAAACATGTTTAAATAAGATTTAGAGTCTCATAGTATAATATTAAAATGTCTGTTTCAATTCAAAACCACTCATCACTCCGAGCACCAAGAAGTTCTAAACTGGCCGGAAAAAGGCAATCAATGTGTGCAAACCTTGTAATGACAGAATGCTAGAAGTATCTAATACAAATTTTAAAGCAGTTATGATAAGAAAGCTTTAAAGAGCAATTACAAATACACTTGAAATAAATGAAAATAGAAGTTTTCAGCAAAGAAATTGAATATATACAAGTATAAAGAAGAATTGAAGGGAAATTTTGAACTAAAAAATACAATAACTGAAATTAATAACAAAAATAAAAACAAAACCTAGTGAATGGGCTCAACAGAATGAATGGCACAATGGAGGGCACAAAAGAAAGAAATTATACAGCCCAAACAAAAGAGGAAAAAATATATTAAAAATAAAAATAGACTCAGGGGCCTGTAAAATTATAACAAAGATCTAACATTTGTTTCATCATAGTCCTGCATGGAGAAAATAAAGAGAGCAGGCCTGAAATGGCCCTTGGAGAATAACTGATTAAAACTTTTGAATTTAGCAAATGACACAAACTTATGAATTCAAAAGCCTACATAAACCCCCAAATTGATAAAGCCAGAAAATTCCACCCACAGAAACAGTAGAATCAAACATATGAAAACTAAGAGCAAAGAATAAAATCTTGAAAGCAGCGAGAGAGAAATAACACTTTATCTATAGAGGAAAAACTACTTGAATGACAGTGGACTTCCAGCAGAACTCATTGGAGCCAGAAGTGATGCAAAATTCTTCAACTCAGAATTTTATATACAATGAAATTATTCTTCAGAAATGGAGGATAGATTCAATACCTTCTCATAGGAAGAAAAAGTAAGATAGTTTTTCAATTTTAGGGTAGCAGACCTACCCCAAGAGAAGAGGAACTTTTCTAAACAGAAAGGAAATGATACAAGAAGTTATCTTGGAAAATTAGCAAGAAAGAAAGTACATAATAAGCAAAATATGAGTAAATACAATAGACTTCCTTTTCCTATTGAGTTTTCTAAATTATGTTTGATAGTCAAAGCAAAAAATATAACATCATCATGTGGTTCTAAATGTATGTAAAGGAAATAGTTAAGATAATTATATTAAAACCACTAGAGGGTAAAGAGCGGTCAGGTTTTTATATTTAGGTTGAACTTGTAAAATGAAAATACTAGTAGACTGTGTAAGTTGTGTATGTATTATTTAATACATCAAGCAACCACCAAAAAAAGAGAAGATATAAAAAGAGATATACTCAAAACCCTACAAATGTATCAAAACTGGGATGCTAAAAAAAATATTCAAACCAAAGAAAGCCAAGAAAAAAATACCAGAGGAAATAATAAATAGCGAGTATAGTAAAAATGAATAAATAAATAAATAAAATGCAGAATTGAACCCTAATATATACAGGTAGAACTGAAAAAAAATATTAACAGTAAAAATAGAAAAATTCACATAAAACAAACCAACAAATTTTGAAAAATTTGTATCTTATAACATGTATTCCCTAACTACAATGGAATTAAACTGAAAACCAATAATAAAAGATAAGAGAAAATCTCAAAACACTTAGAAATTGAATGACACACATTTACATAATCCACAGATCAAAGAGAAGTCTCAAAGAAAGTTTTAAAAAGTACATTTAACTAAATGAAAATGAAAATACAGCATATCAAAATTTGTGAAACATAGCTAAAGCAGTGATGAGAAGGAAATTTATAGCATTAAATACATACATTAGAGAAGGGGAAAAGTCTCAAATCAATGATCTAAGCTTTCATCTGAAGAACCTAAAAAGGAAAAAAGGAAAAACAAAATAACTCCAAACGAAGCAGGGGAATAATAAAGATAATACCAGAAATCAGTGAAATCGAAAACAGAAACAACAGAGAAAAATCAATGAAACAAAGAGCTGATTCTTTGAAAAGATTGATAAAATTAGCAAGCCTCTAGCAAGATTAACAAAGGACAAAAAGAGAGGACACAAATTACCAATATCAGGAATGAAACAAAGATAACACTACAGACCCTGCAGACATCAAAGGGATACTAAGGGAATACTACAAACAAATCTACACGTATAAATTTGACAACTTAGATAAAATGTACCAATTCCTTGGAAAATACAAGTTACCAAAACTCACCTAACATGAAATAGATCATTTGAATAGTCCTTCATCTATTATGAAAATTGAACCTATTATCTAAAAATTCCCCCAAATAGAAATCTCTAAGCCCAAGTGCTTTCACTGGGGAATTCTACCAAACTTTAAGAGGAATTAACACCAATTCTACACAGTCTCTTTGCTGCAGTCAGCATGTTTGGTTCCTCATCCCGAAAATTCACTTTAAAATTCTAATACCCAATATGATGAAGTTAGGAGGTTGGACCTTTGGAAGGTAATTAAATCATGAGGGTTGAGCCCTCAAATGGAATTAGTATTTTTTTTTTAAAGATTTGTTTATTTATTTGAGAGAGAGAGAGAGAGCAAGCATTCATGCTATGGAGCAAGGAGGGAGGGGCAGAGGAAGAGGAAAAGAGAGAATCCTCAAGCAGACTCCCCAGTGAGCATGGAGCCCAATGCAGGGCTAAGGTCTCGGGACCCTGAGATCATGATCTGAGCTGAAACCAAGAGTTGGCCACTTAACCAACTGAGCCACCCAGGTTCCCTGGAATTAATGTTCTTAAAAAAGAGATCCCACGGAGCTTCCTATCCCCTTTTGCCATGTGAGATACATGGAGAAATCTGCAACCAAAGGAGGACAATTACCCAACCATGCTGGCACTCTGATCTCAGACTTCCAACCTCCAGAACTGTGAGAAATAAATTTCTGTTGCTTATAAGCTGCAGAGTCTGTAGTACTTTGTTATAGCAGCCCAGATGGACTAAGATACTCCTCCAGAAAATATGAGTATACATTCCAATTCATTTCATAAAGCTAGTATTACCCTGATACTCAGACAACAACAAAAAAAAGACAACTACAGACCAATATCCCTCCTGACTATAGACACAAAAATCTTTAACAAAATATTGCCAATAGAACTTAACAACATATGAAAAAAATGTATATGGCTCCATGACCAAGTGTGGTTCATTCCAAGGATGTAAGACTGGTTCAATATTTGAAAATCACTGTGTCATCCAGTATTTTAAGAAACTAAAGAAGAAATATGACACGATCATATCAACTGGTACAGGAAAAGCATTTGACAAAATTCAACATCCATTCATGATAAAAACTCTGAAACAATAGAAATAGAGGGGAAGTTATTCAATTGGATAAAGTGCATCTACAAAAATCATACAGCTAATATTATACTTAATAGTGAAGGACTGAATTCTTTCCCCATAACATCAGGAACTAGGCAAGAATGTCTGCTCTTACTATTCTTATTCAAAAAATATATTCAGGGCGCCTGGGTGGCTCAGTTGGTTGAGCGACTGCCTTCGGCTCAGGTCATGATCCCGGAGTCCCGGGATCGAGTCCCGCATCGGGCTCCCTGCTCAGCAGGGAGCCTGCTTTTCCCTCTGACTCTCCGCCCTCTCATGTGCTCTCTGTCTCTCTCATTCTCTCTGTCTCAAATAAATAAATAAAATCTTTAAAAAAATATATATATTCAGGACTTATATATTAAAATTGACAAAATTCTGATGAAAGAAATCAAGAATCTAAATCAATTAAGAGACATACCATGTTCATGAATTATAAGACTAGTAAAGATGCACATAGTAAAGATATACATTCTCCCCAAATTTATATATGGGGAGATATATATATATATATATATATATGGACCTAATGTGCCCAACAGTAGAAGGCTGGCGAGCTGCTCAGACATAAACTGAAAGGGACAATATTTTGTTGAGATCATTTTAATTTTGAGTGTGAAGTTCAGCTTTGCAAGATCAAAACTTTTAAATCTAGGGTATTAAAGATGCAGTAAAAGATTATTCTATTTTATAATGGCCAAGGAGTAGGAAGGTTTTTTGGACTACTCTATAAATCACATGGCATTAATAATGAAGATGGCATGTTGGCAAGAAATCTGATCTGTAGGCTTATTTTGTTTGAGTATTTTGTTTGAGGATTAGAGGGCCTTCCATGGAGACCTGTATTCTCCTATTCACCACTGTCCCTATTACCCTCTATTGCTTGACACTTGCTTCTGCCTCAGTTACTTATATAACCTATCTGTTCTCCTGTAGATTATTAAAATTTGTGACTCTTGACTTAACCATATCATTGCAACAAAAGCAAATCAATCTCAAGTTCAAATAAATGACCTTAGAAACAAACTTTTATAGTCCATAAGTTGACTAGACAAGGATTTTTAAGATATGCCAATAAAACACACAAGAAAATGGGTATTTAGGTCCATGAGAGAGGGTCTCAGGATTTGGAGTACCAGCTAGTGATGGCTTCTTCTTCCAAGGTAACTTGAAAACCAAAATACACATTTTCTTAGAAAAGCTCAGCAAGTATGCTAAGGAAGACTATTGGGTTGTAAAAGGAAATTTATGAATTTAAAAAATGTTTATTTTTTCCATGTAAAACTTTGAACAACACTGTGCCACACCAGTAGCCAGAAAACTTAAATTCATTAGGCTTGGTGATTTTTAAACTGATCATTCTTTGGCAGATTCTTATTCTTCAACTCTCTCCCTCTCTCTCTCTTTTTAAACCTCTACACCAACATTCCTTCTATGTTTACATCAATTGCTCTGCTAGTCTGGGTGATGCACAATTGATAAAGTTTACATTGAATCAGTTAAAAGATAACTGTGATTCTTCCTTCCATTTGAGACAGCACCACATCTTCTAATAGAGACTTGGGAGGCAAAATGGCCATTTCAGTGGCATACTTACAAGGCATCTCTGAAACTGTGATATTTGCATATGGCGGATATCTTTAGTGTTAGCCTGTGAGTTTCATTTCATTTCAGATACTGCATGTAACATTGCTTTACTTGTTTAGCAGGGCAGAGTGGAATAGTGGGAAGAACAAGACCCTTGAAGTCTGATGGGTACTCATCACTATCATTTCTTGCATTGTAATCTTAGGCAATTTATATATCATCATTGGTTCTTAATTTTCTCAACTATTAAAAGGGATATACTAATGCTGTCTTCAGTGTCTTCAGCTTAATATAAAAATTAAATAGATACATCCAAAAGTGCTTAGCATATAATGATGTACAATACAATTACCTTCAGAGTAATTCCTTTTATGATTTTATCCCTGAATTAGAGAGTGGGAAGGAAGCTGGTAAGAAACTTACTGGTGTTTTCAAATGTTTAAATATAAACCTTTCACAAAGGTAAATATTTCCTAAAATATTTATGGTCTTATTGGGCATTACATTATATACCATAAATTATGGCTTAAAAATTGCTTTGTCTGTATTTCAAATCACCATTTATATTTCTAAGGGAAAAATACATTCCAGATTTTAAATAATCATCTTGGAAAAAGAAATTTTATATCATAGCCTACTCATAAATCAAGACTATTGATAGTGTTTAATTTTCTTATATCCTTTCTTAATCCTTCTTATATCCTACCTAAGATTTTAAATTTCTTTGGAATAAGATTCTATCAGTGACTAATGAGGTGTTTTGCTCATAGTAAGTAGTCAGCAAATATTTTTCGGTTTCCTTTGATGTTTAGAAATAAGAATTGAAGGAAACCAAGAATGGCAGGCAGATTGAGTATAAAAATGACCTTAATTGGCCCCCTCTCTGTATCTACACCTCTTATAACATGACTTTGTAGCTTTTCCTCCAAGAATTAGTCTATTTCCCTACCCATGGAATCTGGGCTGACCTTGTGATTTGCTTTCACCAATATAGAATGTGGCTAAAGTGACAATTGCCAGTTCTGAGTCTAGACTTTAAGATGCGATTCCTCCTTCCCTACTTTCTTGGAACTCTGCCACTATCATTTAAATAAGCTAAGACTTGCCTGCTGGAGAATGAGAGGGCATGTAAGGAAAGTCCAGTTGTTTCAGCCAAGGTCATCCCACCCCAGCTTATGGCCAACTGACCTCCCAATATGTGAAAGCCCTGCCTAGAGCTGCCTTCTCAACATACAGCTGATCACAGATATGTGAGTAAGCTCAGCCAAGACCAGAATAACTGCTCACCTGACCCTTAGACTCATGAACATTCTGAATGCTGGTTGTTTCAAGCCACAAGTTTGGGGTTGGTTTGTAGCACAACAATAACTAATGAGTGCATCAACTAGATTAGATTCTGAGCAAGGAATAGGAACTACTTCAGGAAGTACTGTAGTATGTTTTCAGTGGTGATCGTGAAAGAAATGAATTCAACATTTCAGAAAGAAAGAAAAGAAAAAAAATCAGTAGATGACTCAATTTTAGAAAAGGGAACTATAACAAAAACTTTAGGCATTAGTTTGGAAAAAATAAAAGGAAGAAACACAGATACATACATGTACACACACATACACACCTATATACATACATATTTTTGTCCAAATACCTACAGAGAGCCTGCTGACATCTAAAAGTACCAATTACTTATTGGAAGTTAGAAGGCCCAGACAGATATATGCCACGTAATCTAAAGCTTAGACATTCAAACAAAATGCTGCCTGCTTTATTGGCAGTAACTATCCAAGAGACTATTCTGGAGGAAAGCATCTTTTTAAAAGTAAGAGGACTGCCCTAGAGAAGCAATAGGGAGCCCAGGAAACGTGAGAAGTCAAATGCAAACTTAAAAGTAAACAGACCCCTCCAAAAAAAAATTTAAAGAGCTTTCTGCAAACAACAGGAAAGCCCATAATATGTGTTCTTTAAATACATTAGAGGGAGCAAGCCAGCCAAAAACAGTGAGATGGACACCGGGCAAAAGGTCCATCGAAAAAATAAGGAGATAGCAGAAACACTCAATTAATTCTTGGCTTCAGTCATTCCTAAGGAAGGCTTTAGGGAGTTTCCTACTCTGAAACTGTCTTTTGACAGAGCCAGGTCAGGGGCAAGAGAAAAGATGATGCTAAAAGCACAAGGTGCTAAAATGAATTGGCAAACTGAAGGTGTATCTTTTGTATGTTGGCATCCTGGCAGCCAACCAAATATTTTGAAGAAAGTGGAGGGGTAAAGATCTCTCCCCCACCAAAATGTGCAACTGTAACGGAGGACTCTTCTCAAAAAGGCATTTGATTTTCTATCTGGACAGTTGGCAGAAACTATATACAAGAGTGGGATCATGTGATATTTATGCAAAATACAATAGAATTATCTATTGAGACTTTTGTTCAGGCTGCTGTATAAGCTGATATAAGTGATAATGTGTCTTTGAGATTTCACAAGAAAAAAACAGAAAGCCAAATTTTCTGCTCTGAATTCTGAGCTTTTTGCCCCCAAGGAGTTATTAACAGCTTTTTCAAGTCAGAAATAAAAATGAAAGTTGAACTCAAACCACGATCCCGACCCAAATTTCTCTTTGGGGAGAGCCTAGGCATATTTGGTGTGAGTTAAACTGAATGGCTCCTACGAGGAAGAAAAAGAAAGTTGAAGGTAAAAGAAAGGGGGAGAATGTGGTCTGCCTGAGGTTAGTGAAAACCTCCCCTAGACCAAGAGAAGCAAGAGGGCTTGGATGGTTTCCATAATCGGCGGACAGGACCTGGAGTAAGAAGAGAGGCAAATGGCTGCAAGGTACCAATGTAGGTTAACTGTTGAACCAAGAGGTGTTGAGAACAGTAGTGAAAATTTTAGTGATTAGATCTGGGGTTGGCAAACAGGACTATTGGGGCAGACAATGCTGAGTCCTCACATAGTGTCATGCCTGAGTGATGGCAAGGGCAGGCTTGGCAGAAGCATCAACTAATGGGAGGAGGGATAGTACTAATGGTAACTTCCACGGACTAAGAGCTTGGCTCATACCTCTGTTTTTGGTTGTCCAATAATCATTAAGATCGAACGCCTCAACTCTCTTGAGTGGGATTCAAAATTTAGTCTGTGACATTTACTGGATCTGAGTATTCTCAGAAAATGCTTAACCTACTCCTACAGCTTATCAGAGTGAAATCAGGGGGTAATATCTTTTTAAAAATAGAAATCATCACTGATTAATCCATTTGAATTATTTGGAAAAATAGCCTTAGAAAAATCAGCAGATTTAATTTATGTAGCTGTTTAGAAGACCTTTGCCAAAATTCTGTAACAAGAGCTATGTAAAATCTTTCCTCTCTATTTTGAATTATGAAACATTTCATATGTCCTAACAGAACATGAAATAACAGACACTGAAATACTGACCACCCAGATTGCATAGATGTTAACATGCTATTGAATTTGCTTCGTATCCCTTTTTTTTTTTAAGAAAATATTATACATGGAGCTGAAGTCCCAACTCCATCTTTTCCTCTCTCATTCCCTAGAGGGAATCCCTATTTTGAAGCTGCGTATAATACTGTTTTATTTTTGATTATGTATAAATGCCTCTATAAAAAAACACAGTATTGTTTTGTGTTATCATTTTTTTACCTAACTGGTATCGTTATAATAGATTTTTATATAGCATTCATTTATAATTTTTAATTTCTGCCATACCTGTGGATCTGCTATTGAATGTGGTGCGGTATTCTTGGCTCCTACCTGGGAGATGCCAATAGCAGCCCCCTCCACCCTAAGTTGTAACAGCTAAAAATGTCTCCAGACTTTGCCAAATGTCCTCTGGGGGACAAAACTGCCGCTGATTGGAAACCACAGATCTAGCTCATTGCCCTCTGTCCACTGCATTGCCAGCTCGACTGTGCATTTTCCAGAATCTTGGAAGTGACTGTCTTCTTTGGGTCAGACTAACATTTTATTCTTTTAATTTAAAAGTGAGGCCAATATTGAAATCATTCAGGAAAGTCAAGGACTAGTCAAAGAGGTTTTCCTATTGTCCTTTTATTGTGTACTCACAACAACATTATACATTACACCATTCAGATTTTATTACATGGAGGTTTTTTTACTTTCTCTTTTTTTTCCTTTTAAAATTTTTATTTTAATTCCAGAATAGCTAACATACACTGTTATATTAGTTTCAGGTGTACAATATAGTGATTCAGCAATTCCATACATCATCCTGTGCTCATCTCAGGTGCCCTCCTTAATCCCCATCACCTGTTTAACCCATCCCCCCACCTACCTCCTCTCTGGTAACCATCGGTTTTGTTCTCTATAGCTAAGAGTGTTTCTTGATTTCTCTCTCTCTCTCTCTCTTTTTCTTTGCTTGTTTGTTTTGTTTCTTAAGTTCCACATATGAGTGAAATCATATGGTATTTTTCTTTCTCTGACTGACTTATTTTGCTTAGCATTATACTCTCTAGCTCCACCCATGTTGTTACAAGTGGCAAGATTTCATTCTTTTATATGGCGGTATAATATTCCATTATATATAATATTCATATATTCATATGTATATTCATACAGGACCCCCCTCCCCCATGCATCTTCTTTATCCATTCATCTATCAGTGGATACTTAGGCTGTTTCTATAATTTGGCTATTGTAAATAATGCTCCTATAAACATAGGGATGCATGTATCCCTTTGAATTACCGTTTTTGTATTTTTTGGATAAATGCCTAGTAGTGCAATTACTGGATCATAGGGTAGTTCCATTTTTAACTTTTTGAGGAAACTCCATACTATCTTCCACAGTGACTGCACCAGTTTGCATGAGGGTTCCTTTCTCTCCATCCTCATCAACACTTGTTTCTTGTGTTTTTGATTTTAGCCATTCTGACAGGTTTGAGGTGATAGCTCATTGTGGTTTTGATTTACATTTCCCTGATGATGAGTGATATTGAGCATCTTTTCATGTGTCTGTTGACCATCTGAATGTCTTCTTTGGAGAAATGTCTGTTCATGTCTTCTACCCATTTTTAAATTGGATTGTTTTCTGGCTGTTAAATTGTATCAGTTTTTTATACATTTTGGATACTAACCCCTTATTGGATATGTCATTTGCAAATATCTTCTCCAGTTCAGTAGGTTGCCTTTTAATTTTGTTGATTGTTTCCTTCACTGGGCAGAGGCTTTTTATTTTGATGTAGCCCCAATAGTTATTTTTGTTTTTATTTCCCTTGCCTCAGGAGATATATCTAGAAAAATGTTGCTATGACCTATTACATGGATTTTAATGTGCAGCTTAAGTGATGATTATTTTTCACAAGTCTACGTATCAAGACGTGCTCTGTTTTGAAGACAGTAACAAAAGTAACCTGAAAGCTAGATTTCTGCCATATATGAAGGAGGTGATCTGCATAGTATATACTATTTTCTCTCATAAAAGTAATTTGCCATGATGTTTCAATTTCACATCTCCATTACTTCATTTGAGGTGATTTTAATAGATAGATTCCATGGCTTTTGATGGCATCATTATGACAGGTTGGCAAAATTGTTGGACAAAGATTTCCTCTAATTTTGCTACCCCTGAATGTGTTCCACTCAGGGAAGTGTTTTCTTTTAATATGAAAACATGTTTCCAGACCTTTACCACTTTTTGTTGTTTCTCCAGAAATACTAGTTTTAAGTTGGAACTTAGCTCTTAATCATTCACATGCTACCTTATCTATCATTAATTCTCTTCACTTTCCTCTTTCTCTGTATTCTTTGTGAACTAGAAACTTTATTTGTATTTATCAGCTGATTTTCTGTTATGTTCTTTCTATTTTTTTACTCCTGACATGTTTGGGCAATGTTAATGATGTTCTAATGTTTCATTTCTTTTCAATATTTTAAGTAATTTTTTAATTATATAAGTAGTATATTAGTCTATTTTTAGTTTATATATATTTAGGGATTTTTCAGATATCTTTCTCTTCTGATTTCTAATTTGATTCCATTGTGTTTAGTGAACTATTTTGTATAACTGGAATCAGTTTAAATTTATTGACACAAAATATGGTTTATATAGGTAAATATTTATGTGTACTTTAAAAGGATGATTATTCTGCTGTTTTTGGGTGGAATTTACTATAAATTTCAAGAAGTGACTTGGTTGATAGTATTGCTATAGATTCAGCATCTTTCTAAATTTTTATCTACTTGTTCTTTCAATTATGGAGAAAGGAATATTGAAATCTTTGACTATAATTGTAGATGTACCTGTTTCTCTTGAAGTCCTATCACTTTTGGCTTATATATTTTGAAGCTCTGTTATTAGGTCAATAAACTTCAATAATTACTATGTCTTCTTGATGAATTGTGCCCTTTATCACTATAAAATTTCCTTCTTTATCCCTGGTAATATTTTGTTTTGTTTTGTTTTGAAATCTGCTTTGTCTGATATTAACGTAGCTACTCCACCTTTGATTTAATTAATATTAACATGATATATATGTGTATATATATATTTCCATCATTTTACTTTTATCTATTTTTGTCTTTATTTTAAAGTACATTTATTGTAGGTGAAATACAACCGGATCTTGCTATTTTTGTCCAACCTGGAAACTTCTGCCTTTTAATTGAGGTATTTAAACCATTTACATTTAATGTGACTATTAACATGTTTATAGTTAACTATCTTGCCTTGTTATTTGTCCCATTTTTTCTTTCTTCAAGTATTCTTCATTTTCTGCCTTTTGAAAATCTTTTCATATTTTGTTACCATTTTTCATATCTACTTTGTAGCTTATTAGCTATAACTCTTTGTCATTTTATGACTATAATACACATCTTTAATTTATTACAATATCCTTTAAATGATGTGGTACCACTTCTCATGTTGTATAAAAGACTTATATTAGTAAATTCCATTTCTCCCTTCCTGACCTTCCTGTATTATTGTCATATATCTACTTTTACATGTTGTTACATACTAAATATTATGAATCCTTACTCGATTTTTGTTTAAATGGTCAATTATCTTATAAAGAGATTGAAATAACAGGAAAAAAAAAGTATAGATTTACCCACGCATTAACAGTTCCAGTGCTCTTATTTCCTTTGTGTAGACCCTAATTTCTGGTATCATTTTCCTTCTGCCTAAAGGACTTCCTTTATTTTTAATTTATTTTTAATTAATTAATTTTTTTTTTTGTAGCATGAATCTTCTGGTCATCAAGTCTGAAAAAACATCTTTATCTGACCATTTTTGAAAGATTTTCTTGCTAAATATGGAATTCTAGGTGACATTGGGTGGGTTTTTTTTCATTACTTAATAAATGTTGCTGCACTATCATCTAATTTCAATGTTTCTGAAAAGAAACCTCATATCATTCTTGTCTTTGTTCCCTGATATTTAACTTAAAAAAATTTCCTCTGGTTGCTTTTAAGATTTTTCTCTTTACCACTAGCTTTGAACAATGTGATATGTAGTGCCTCAATATAGTTTATGTTTTGGATTTGTAGATCTTAGATCCATGAATTTATCATTTTTATCATATTTGGAAAACCTTGGCCATTATTTATTCAAATATTTTTTCTGACACTAAACCTCTCTTCTCCAAGGACAACAATACCATATATGTTAAACTGTGAAGTTTTCCCACAGCTCACAGATGTACCATTCTCTCTCTTTTTCTCTCTCCTTTCTCTTTTTCTTTCTCTCTGGGATACTTTTTTGATAGTTTCTATTGTATGTCTCTAAGTTCATTGATCTTTTCTGGTATATTTTTAAAAATCACAAATTGTAGTTTTCATCTCTAAAATTTGCTTCTCTTTGGGTATTTTAAAAATATTTTCATGTTTCTACTTAAGACTGAATATATGGAATACAGTTACAATTACTGTTTTAATTTCTTTGTTAATTCTAACGTCTGTGTTGGATTTGAGTAATTGATACTCTTCTTCACCATGGGTTATATTTTCTTGCTTCTTTGAATGTCTGGTAATATTTTATTAAATGCCAGATCTTGTGAATTTTACCATTTGAGGTGTGGGATATTTCTGTATTCTCATAAATATTCCTGAATTTTGTTCTGGAGTGTGGTTAAGTTCCTTGAAACAGTTTTATCCCTTTGAGTCTTGCTTTTAAGATTTGTCAGGGGGAAGGGGCGGTCAAAGTAGTGGTCAGTCTGGGGCTGATTATTCCCAACTATTGAGGCAAGATGCTCATGTGTACTCTACCCAATGCCCCGTGAATCTTGAGGTTTTCCACTCTGGTTGGTGAGAAAAGGCATTATTTCAGTCCTATATGAATGCTGGGCACAGTTACTATCAATTTTTTGTGTGGGAGTTTTCTCAAGTGCTTGTACTTACCAGTGCTCAGCTGAGGACTAGAGGGGGACTATCTTCAGATGTTTAGAGCTGTCTTTGTGTAGCTCTCTCCTCTCCAGTACTCTGTGCTGCAAACTCTAACCACAAAGTCTCCCTAGACTCTTGGCTCTATCTCCTGAGTGCACTCCACCTGCCTTCTTCTGTTGTGTCCTGGAAACTTTCCAAGGCAGAGATGTGAGACAAAGATAGTGCTCATCTCACTTGTTCCCTATTTCTCAGGGATTAGTATCATTCGTTGCCTGATATTCAGTATCTTGGAATGACTGTTTCATATATTTTGGTCATTTTTTTGGTTGTTTTAGGCTGCAATGTAAATCCATTTGCTGAAATTCCATCTTGGACAGAACTACAGGTGCTATCAATTCATTTTTAATTTCATTATAAAACATTCATAGTATACACAGTAACATTAAAAAGATCTCCTTAATCATTCTCACCTTCTCATTCCAATTACTCTTCCCACGGTATCATCTGTCAGGAATTCAGAATGTGTCCTTCTACTTCCATTTCTATGTGTTTATACACATATACAGATTTTTTAAAATTAAGTTTTCAATCTGGATGCATCTTTTCAGTGTCACTTTGTTTTTGAAAAGTCTGTGGATATTCTTATGTTTATGTCTTCCATCTGAACATTATAAAAAGCTTTTCAGTTCCATAATAAAGCAAGGTAAATATTTTATAGGAGATTTTATTTATAGAAAACTGTGAAGAGAAGTGACATGTTTATAATATTCAGTAATGATATGCAAAAATCTGAATTTAAAGTGGAGATATCATCACTTTTATTTATTTAGATCTTTCTCTAAAGCCTTAAACCCTCTCTCTAATTATCTATATACATATCTATATCTATAGATATCATTTATTCATGTATATCTATATAAAGATTAGACATATATATCTCTATATATTTATACGATCTATAGATAGATACAACAAATGTGCAGGGTATATCCTTCTATATTTGTAGAGATAGACATCTCTATCAGTATCTCTAGACATCTCTAGATAGAGAGATACATAACATACATATATACATAGATTCTGAACATTTATTGCTTGGTTATTCCTAATTACCTTATTATTTGTGGCTAATTGCAAGTAAGATCCTTTGGTCCCACAAAATTCTACATCCAGGAAGCAGCCTGAGAAAGTTAATCGGTCTCAAAGGTAGAGCTTTGTTAATCTCTCCACATGTGGCCAAAGATGATAATGTAAAAAGAAGGACATCACTGAGGGGCCTCAAAAGTCAAGAACATGGAAACTATTTCAGGGAATGGAATCAAGTGCTAATAAAAGAGCATTTTCTGCCTTCAGAATACAGTATCCTTGTAATAACCTAGAAGGACTTCAGAATTGCTTTGGACCAGGGCCTACAGAATCTCTCCCCCTCTTTTCTAAATGTTTATTTGGATAACCTGATCCTTTTGGCAGTTTCATATTAAGAGCCATGAAGGACAGATAATTGCCATTTTGGTTCATGGATTTCCATATCAAGAGGAGATACATATAGAATTTTATCTCAAGGTAGTGATTGGATAGGTCTTGGGAAGGAGGCAAATATAATGTAGTAATTGGAGAGGATTTGGGATGGGGACAAGTATAATTTGCTGATAGAAAGAAAAGTCAACCATATATTTGTGAGTCAAAGGGTTGATTGTGACAGTTGTTAGAGAAATTTTTAACAAATATCAGTTTTCTCATTTTGAGCACAGGGTAGGATTGTTCTAAACCAACTTGCTCTGAGAACTTAGGCTCTACGACTTGCTTTAGCAAATGCAATGTGAGTGAAAGTAATGCATGTCACTTCTGGGTACAAATTTTAAGAGTCAATGTTTAGTTTTCCATGCTCCCTTTTCCTGGTTTTGCAGTCAAGGAAGCCAAAGGAGAAAAGGAAGTTCTATCAGCCCGAGCCACACAAGGCATAAAGATAAGCAGAACTTTCAAGCTGACCGGTGATAGACAAGTAGTATGAACAAGAACTACACTTATTAGTTGGTAGCAACTGATATTTGATCATTGTTTTTTACCTCACATAAGCTAGCTTATAAAAATGATAAATAGGTTTTTCTTGTATCTTAATGCTTGTCGTTAACAATTTTCAAGAAATATCCTTATCCTTATCTTATCTTGTGTCTTCAGAGGTCTCTTTTTTATGCATGGTTCAAATTCCCCATGTCTTAGAGTTCTTGTTTTTTTCTTATTCTTTCACTGAATAAAGGTCTATAGATCTGGGCTTTGCCCATAGACATTATTTATGGATTGCTCCAGTACCCTCCATTTTCTACACCCAGGTAAGTAGAAACAATTTGTCATGAGATCAAGAAATGTGGCCACTGTTTGTATTAAATAGGCATCTTCTTAGTATGTGTGTCTTTACTTCTGAGGTGGGAGTTTATTTCTACTTCCCAATTTTCTCACTATCATGCTAAAACACTTATGCTTTCTAAACTCTGAAGCCCATGTGTGGTTCTTTTATTGACCCCAAACAAACAAACAGCCCACTATACATGAAATATTGCTCCCAGATATTTTGCTCTCATGCCTACCTACATGATTTGTAGGGCAGCTGCCTAGTATATATATTAAAACAACACACACCTTGCAGATTGGAAAGACTGAATAAAATAACAAAGGTCTATAATGTACATGACACAGTGCCCTCTACCAACTACATATCAGTGACAATCCTTCTCCCTCCCCAGTCTTGACAACACTTCACTGGTTCAATTTATTATTTTTTCAAGGTCTATTACATTCAAAATTTCTACAGTTCTGTTTATTTTTCCTGTTTACTATTGGTAAAGTTATTTTACTAAACTTTCTTGGAGTCTTTTCCTTTTTGTTGCAAGAGTAACCTGGATTATTCTGGGAGTAAAATCATTAAAGAGTTAAATGCTATATAGTTCAGTCATTTTCAATCAATCCTCTTGTTGCCTAACTGAATATGATAACTCTCAGGATATTATTCTAGAAAAATGCCCGCATATATGAATGCACCAGATTTTTACACCAAGATTCTGGGGCCCAGGATGAATAGAGCAGGTAGCTGCCTCCGTTGAGAGTTGAGCCTTAACAAGATTTATTCCTGTCTGGGTTTGTTACACATTGTACAAGGACGTCCAAGGAAATGTCAAATGAGATCTTTTCGTTTTCATTGGGATAAAATTAGACTGGGTCTGATGAGCCAGAAGAGTGCGATTGAGGGCCGTGGGCACAAGCTTCATAATGTGGCTGTGCCCACAGACTGATCGGCAGAGTATTTCTCCTGGGATTCTGAAACCCACTGCCAAATTTACCACTCAGTTCCTGTGCTGTGTTCCATGTGACTTTCTGCTTATCCTGGCTTTGCTTCCAGTTCTTTTGCGCTCAGCTGGTTATCTTGGCACCCCTGCCCCCAACTTCCCCAATAATCTGATTCTCTGGCTCCCACTCATAGCCCCTCTATTGGAATACAACCTTAATTTGACACTATCCTGAACTTGGTCACTGGTTTCCTCCCTGAGAGAAAGGCCTTTTTCCCAGGCAACGGCAGCCAGAATCTTAACCCAGCTAACTCCAGTTGGCTAGATATTATTAATTGCCAGAGACTCACTCTCTTCCTTTCTCTCTCCCTCCCTTGCCTTCAATAGTTATTATACTCATTCACTTTCCTATTCAAATTAACTCTTTGAAGCCTGGTAACCCCTTAGGAGGGAAGAGTTTTACCATTTGACCTACTATTTTTTAAAGTTTACTTTGAGTTTGGATAACATCATTTCCATAAGACTTTTCTTGGTAAAGCCTTGAAAAATATGATAGTTCTTTTATCGTTCACTTCTAGCCATTCTCATCCACTTCACACACTTACCCAGGCCAGCTTTGACACTGTCATCATTAAGTTACTACCATTCACATTTTAGCTCACGGTTTCTCAACCTTGGCACTAATGACATTTTGGGCTGGATAATTCTTTGTTGTAAGGGACTACCCGGTGCACTATAGAATATTTAGTAGCATTCTTGCCTTCTACCAACTACATATCAGTGACAATCCTTCTCCCTCCCCAGTCTTGACAATTAAAAATGTCTCCAGACATTGCCAAGTGTCCCAGAAGAGGTGGGTTCAGGGCAAACTTACTTCCAGTTAAAAAGTACCGTAGCTGATGAACTCTATTTGATATACCTAGAGAAAATGTTTTAGATGGCCAAGGATCGACTGCAAGAGGCTTCTCCAAGCCTTAATGTGCTTTTTTTTTTTTGTTTTTTCATTTTCTGAGGACCATATATGAAGCTTTTGACTGCCAGGTTGGATACAGGATTTCTCCACATATGCCTACAAATGGACAGGTGGAGATTTAAATGCTTTTACACACATCTGCAAGGATCAACCCCATAAGTTAACATCTATTCTTCAGCAATTGTTGACCTAACAGTTTATCCCCTCCTGCTTCTCCAAGTGCTCTCTGCCACATTTCAAATTAGAGAGTTGCATTTGACTATAAGAAAGCGGTTGCAGTCATGAAGTAAATTCTACCATGTTTTCTTTATAATAAGAAATAGATACTTGTCTATTTTTAAAGCAACTTTTCAGACAAATTGATTGTGAGCACATGTCAAAATTTTATTTCAAACTTGCCTGCAAGGGAGAAGACTTAAATTTCTCTTTGGGTGGATTTTATAGGAAACTAAAAGTGGACAGAAAATATTGTTAGCTAAGTATAACAAAGAAATATCTAGTTAAAAGTCATTTGGCTTGCTAAGAGAATGATGATTAGTTGGGTGAGGAAAATGTAACTTCCCAGAAAAATACTTAAAATTATCAAAATCAGAAATGCTAAATATTTTTCCAGAAGAGTCTACTAATAATATTGTAAAACAAAGTTCTTCTTTTAACACCATTTTCTAAGGTTTGGGAGAATGTTTTTTCTTCACACTTACCAACTTTTTTTTTTTTTTTAAAGATTTTTATTTATTTGACAGAGAGAGAGACAGCAAGAGGGAACACAAGCAGGGGGAGTGGGAGTGGGAGAAGCGGGCTTCCCGCCGAGCAGGGAGCCCGATGTGGGCCTCGATCCCAGGACCCTGAGATCATGACCTGAGCCGAAGGCAGACGCTTAACGACTGAGCCACCCAGGCGCCCCCACACTTACCAACTTTTAAGAAATGAGTATATATGGGGGTAAGAAAGAGGTGGGAAGGAAATATTAACACATAGGATTGTGTTCTTTTGCTGGAAGTATGCTTCTAGAAGACATAATTCCTAAACTTCCTTACTTATCCATAGATCTACCTCTTTGCCTGCTAGAGCATCTTCTTTAGACCTCCACTATGTGATTTTCCACTCACTTTTTTAAACATCTCCACCTTCAGAATTTAATTTTGCTTCAGGATTTCTCCTTCCCCTTCATCAAAATGCTCTTTAAGCCTGAGTATTTGACAAGAAGGCTCCAGGTCTACAGCAGGAGATTCCATCTGGGGCTTTGATGCACATAGTGCAGTTTCTCATGAGGCATTCCCACTGGTATGGAAGTAGATAACCCACTGAGTCTACTCAGTGTGGACCTTTTTTTCTTAGAAACACACAAATATACACACACATGTGCACATGCTCCTAGAAGAACAAACGTCAGTTCTTAGATACTATACCATTTTTTCCTCACTGCTCTAATATCAACAACGTAAGTACAGTCTGCATTACAATGCCTTTTCATTTCCACCTCCTTTCATTCAAATTTTACTCTCTCAGACCCACTAGAAATAAGAATTAGACATATTACTGAGTGATATCCTCCTCTTATAACTACCCAAAGACAGCTAATGCTTGGGTATTATCCCTCCCATGACTTAATTGAGTTCTTAGGCAAGGCAATGATTGTGATATAGGGTTGAACATTAAGGCCCAATGTTATGTGTTGCCTCAACATCTGGGAGAAACCAGACAACCTTAAATAGCCTAGCTGGAAGTTCTCCTCCCCAATCTGCTCCCATAGCTGAAGTCCTCTCGCCAAGAAAGGGTCTATGTAACTAATAAACGGCTGTTTATCTCATCTGTTCAGTGTCAGCTGTTGTGTGTTCAGCCATTCCCATAACCCTAGGGTGGGAATCCATCCCTCACCAAAAGGGTGAATAGGAGGCCATCAAACAGTGGTGACTCTTATCTTTGCATTAATGTTGGTGGGAGGTGAGGGCTTTTATTCTAGGAGCGTTTTACAACTTCAGTGTAGTATACACAGTGAAATGTACAAACATTAAGTATATGGTTCAGTGAATTTGTATATGAGCTCTCTGGTATTCAAGCTTATTTTTCAAACACTTCTAAATTAATCATTTTATTATGGTTACTTTTTTATAGTAAATGCTTAATTATATTTATCCCTATATTTATCTATCTCCTAGTTCTATAGTGATTCTTTAATTCTATTTTTTTTCTTTTTCTTTAAGTAAGCTCTATGCCCAACATAGGACTTAAACTCATAACCCTGAGATCAAAAGTCTCATGCTCTACCGACTGAGTCAGCCAGGTGCCCCACCATTTCTTTCTTTTAAGTTCTATTGCCTTCTTCCTGAAGCACACTCTTTAGTAGTTCTTTCATTGATGGCCTATATATCCAAAGCTTTCTTATTATGCTTCCTGAAGAAGGCTTTATTTTGTTTATATTTTTGAATGACATTGTAGCAAGTTATAGAATTTTAGGCTTTAATTTAGGCTTTTAGTATTTAAAAGACATTCCATTGAATGCTGGCCTCTATTGCTGTTGTTGATAAATCTCTTGTCAATCTAAATGGGGTTACTTTGGGGGCACCTGGGTGGCTCAGGCCTTAAGCGTCTGCCTTGGGCTCAGGTCATGATCCCAGGGTCCTGGGATCGAGCCCCGCATCGGGCTCCCTGCTCGGCGGGAAGCCTGCTTCTCTCTCTCCCACTCCCCCTGTTTGTGTTCCTTCTGTGGCTGTGTCTCTCTGTCAAATAAATAAATAAAAAATCTAAAAAAAATAAAAATAAAAATAAATAAATGGGGTTACTTTGTAGGTAATGGTTCTTTTTTTGGATAATATTAAATTTTTTCTCTTTTTCTTTTGTTTTATGTTCTATACTACAAAATGCAAGTGCGTAAATCATGAATGTATGTATGTTTTTATTTAGGAATTTATTTGTTTATTGAGCTATAGCACATTCAGTCAATTGTACATTTCGACTGGAAAGCTCAGTGAAATTTTAAGTCTGTATATATCCTTTTGTAACCTACCCCAGTTAAGATACAAAATGTTCCCTTACCTTAAGAGGTTCACTCACACAGCTTTCTTGTCAATATCATCCAGAGGTCACCAGTAATCTGATTTCTAGCATCATAGCTTTAGTGTTGCTTGGTTTTAAACTTCACACAGATGGAATCATACAGTGTGCACACTCGTAATATACTATTGTTAACTTTTGAAAAATTATTCTTTGTTCTTTTTTTAGTTTTGCGATTCACATATTTACAATTACAGAATATAGGTGAGAAATAATTTAAAAGTGTACAGTAAGATATCCGTTAATTTAGAACAGGTGTTGACAAATTTTGTCTGTAAAGGATAAATAATATTTTAGGCTTTGTGGGCATATTGTCTCTGTTTCAAATTCTCTTTCTTTTTTACAACCATTTAAAAAATGTAAATACTACCCTCAGCTCGAGAGCTGCGTGCTATAGGCTCTGCCTATATTTTTGCCAATTCCTGCTTTGAAGTGCTATTTATTTATCTTTTTTCACAAAGGATTATCATCTGCTTTCTCTTTCTCTAATCTGATTAAAATTTGTTCCATTATCATCCCAAATACAAGTTGATGAAGAGTAAATAAAATGTACACTCCTGCTTCCCAAAGTTAACTCATCGAAAATTTTAGAAGCTAATCCAGCAGGAAAAAGGTCCCTAACTTCTAAAAAATTAAAGTCTTTTCTAATAAGATTTGTGAAATAGCATGTGGTCCGAAAACAGAAAAGAACAGATTCAAATTCCCATCAATCATTGAAATGGATTTAAAAGGAATTAGGGTGTTTAATACATTCATTTTGCCAAGTAGTCCCTCCCCTTCTTATTTTATCAGTCTTTTGGAATGATCCCCTATATTGCCTTGGCCTTTGATTGAAAAAAATCTTTACGATGCCTTCCAGTAGTCATACTGGCAGGGAGCCTTGTCCAAAACTTGAGTAAGGAGCGTATTTCAAGTAGAGTTCTGTCTGCGAAAAGCACTGGTCAGCACAGGTACCCAGGTAATGCTTTCCCACCACAGCTAGGAATGCCTAAACTGGGGAGTAACTTGCCCGATCAGTGCATACCATCTCTTGCTCTACTGGGTGTTTGATCTTATCTCTCAGAGATTAGGGCCAGCCAATGTGCTCATTGTGACCTTATGTAACAACTTTTAGTAACCCAGGAAAATATAAAGTTTCCTAATAAAAGATGATTCAGGGCGCCTGGGTGGCTCAGTTGGTTAAGCGACTGCCTTCGGCTCAGGTCATGATCCTGGAGTCCCGGGATCGAGTCCCGCATCGGGCTCCCTGCTCGGCAGGGAGTCTGCTTCTTCCTCTGACCCTCCCCCCTCTCGTGTGCTCTCTCTCTCTCTCTCACTCTCTCAAATAAATGAATAAATAAAATCTTTAAAAAAATAAATAAAATAAAATAAAAGATGATTCAGTCTTCCTCAGCCAGGCCAAGGGGTTTTATTATTTTGGAATAATCTCTATCTTTGGAAAACCCTAAATCATATTTAAGAGACTCATTTATGTTAAGAGTAAGCATTGCTGGAACCCTTGGCAATAAGCTAATAGAACTGAAGCACAGTAATAATCCAATGTTTCAGGGCACTTTTTTCTCCTCTTTCCTCTCTCTCTCTCTTTTTTTTCCCAGCTCTGTTTCATAATTAAAAGATCCTTGGGTTTGATTGCCAGTGGGAAGTTGTGCCAGCCACTCTTTTAGCGAGGCCTGATTTTCCAGAAACGCACATGTCTTGTTTCGCATGCACTGGTTCAGGAATCAGATAATCATGTGCTGAAGAGTGATGCCTGTCATTTAAACTACAAGATCCAGCTTGCCAAAGGACCATTAAAATGAATATATGAGAGAGCGAGAATGTTGGGAATTCTATGGAGAGTCCTGATGAACAGTGAAATTTTAATGAACTGAACTCAGTTATAGTTTGATAGTATCACATCTGGAAACTGCTTATAAACTTTAAGATCTACCAAATAGCCGGAACCCCTGAACTTGAACTGAGCTCGACTCGAACACAAGAGCTTCTCTCCCGGCTGGAACTTATCTTTTAGTCGTGATTATGCTTTTGAAACATAAAGACTTCTGTATTTTACTGTGCTGTTTGACGTTAGGTATTTTTTCATCTCTGCTATTTATTGGTCCACAGGGAGAGAGAGAGAGGATGTTAGATATGAAACAAGGATAACACATCTTTAAGCTTCTTTTTGAATACCATCTTGCAACATGGCTGATTACATAAATTTGAAACAAATACCATCCTAGAGCATTTTGTAGAGCAGATCCTGTTTGTACATTTAGAAACAAATATGTAAAAATATGTGCCTATGTAAGCTACATGGTTTCTTTTCACTCTGTGCATGTTTTGTCCTTTTCATAATGTGTATGTTTTGTTTTACAAATAAAACATATGAAGATGCTATCCAACAATTGAAGTAAAAAGCGTATCTTTTTCCCTTTTGAGATGACTAGGTGTCCAGGTGGGAAAATAGTGAAATGTTAGCCGTGGCTTTCAAAGGATCTACTGTAGGTTCTAAAGGCATCAAGTTTGATAACCCATATTGAAAGAGTCACAAAATCATAATTTAATTACCCTAAAGACATTATAGCTTCTTAGCCTTAGGAAAATTAAACACTTTTCTATCTGCATCCTCTCCTTTCATGTGCAAAACACATCTGATAAAAGAAAAAAGAAAAAAAAATGAACTAACTAAAAAATAAAATACTTAAGGCGAAGAAATGGGAGGGGTGGGGGAGAAAATCCAAAAACGATCTCTTCCATGGACTAACGTACGCAGGGGTCATCTATGTTTAACTTAAAGACCAAAACTTCCACATCTTGAGTATACCCCCTTAAAGAGCATCTTCTCTCTAATACTGGATTTTCTCTCTAACGTACAGCAGGAAAAGCGAAAAAGACTCTGCACAGGCCCAGTGCATCATTTAATTAGTCCTGCTTGTAACAAATTTCCTGGTTCTGTGCTATTCCTAGAGCCTGTGCTGAAAAGAAAGTAAAACAGAGATGCCACAATCACTGAGTATACATACATGTTTTCTGTTTCTCTATCCAAACTTCACTCTAGCAGCTTTGCTTCGAGAAAGAAAAGTCTGCCACAGTAGAGAGTAAGATTAGGCAGCCCCACACTGAAGTAACATCTTCACGTAAGTGTTTCTGGGACCTGCAAAATACTTTAATGCAAATATGAAACAACTATAACCACATACACCCCATTAAAATAAAACTTAATTGCACTATATATCCTTATGATTAATCACCTTCATGATGGTAGCTACTGTTTCAGGTTTTTCTGAGAGATCCTTCATGTATATTTTTTCATTTAATCCTCACGCAACTCGAGAAGGTGAGTATTATGATTTCCACTTTGTAAATGTGAGCAGAAGCTCAGGAAGGTCAAGTGACTTGTCCAAAGCCCCACAGCTGGTCATTGGCAGAGCTCCCACTACTGTTGGAATTCTATAAGCAAGAAATTAAATCTCACAAGGTTGCCTGAGTGGCCTCTGCTAACATGATTAGTTAGCAGAATAACTGAAAATAGCATCCTGGCTCTTTGAGGTTCTGCCCAGGGTCCCTTCTAATATTTCACACCTTTTCTATCCACCTTTCTACTGCAGCCTACAAAATACGCAGTTCCTTCAGTGAACTGGATGCAAAAGGTAAAATTTCTGAAGTCCGAAGTCTCAACTCATCAATCTTTCAGTAACCCAGAAATTATTAGTTATGAACTATAATGTAGTTGCTTCCAAAATTTCATCAGAGGCATACCTCTGAATAATCTTTTATCCAGGAGTCTGTACATTTTTTTTCTAATTTAATGAATAACATTGATTTTTAAATGGAAAAAGTATTTTTTTTTCTTCCTCCATTTGGACAATGACATCCTGTAGTTAAACATAAGCAAAGAAACTATTTGTACTGCTGCAACCTCTCTACAATATGTAGCCTAATTAAATCCACACAGTAAAATGGCTCAAAGCTGAGCTCCCTCCACCATGTCCAAACCCACCTCCGGAACACAGAACACATACCATAGCCAGAGTACATCAACTGGGAAAAGAAAAAACATGCTTCCCATCCTCCAAACAGGAAGACTAAACCCCCTGCCCTTTGGAAAGCCTACCGGACATCCACTCTAAAGAAATCACAGGCTTTCCACGGCAAACTCATACTCTGAGGGCTGATTTGCTTGATTTTCAGTTTTAGTCATACTTCATTTTATTTATTATTTATTTATTTATTTATTTATTTATTTATGTTCGTTTTAGTCATACTTTAGTATTCTGTTGCTAAATATTAATGTCATATTAAAGATGATCACTTTTATATATACCCACTGCTGGTGAAATTGTGGGAAACATGGCTGTGTATTTTAATGTCTGTTCTTCTGACACAGATTCCCGATTCCCAACAAGCCTGAGAGGACATGTTGGTTTTTGAAAAGTACAGCGTAGCAAACTTCAGACAACCGACCCAGGAATTCAGGGTTTGGGATTTAGTTTCTCTCAAAGGTTTCACTTCAAGTAATTCGTTCCAAAATTAGCAATGCTAAGCACTCCCATGCAGCAGACCCCAAATTAAGAACAGACCAAGTCTTCGCCAAAGAGTGGAGAAAGAATAGGACTAATAGTTAGGGCAGATGGAAGAGCAGTATTTTGTGAGAAAAGCCAGGACACCAATTACCTCTGTCACCAGAAGCAACCATTGGGGTTACTGGGATGCACTGGGCTTATTTTAATCACTAATCAGAGGAGAGGGTTACTGACCCATCTCTCCTCCTCTTCCTCTTCTTGACTGAGCTGGGATTTTTTTTTTTTTTTTTTTACACCTGCACTTTCTAGGGTTTTCACTGAAACTTTGGAATGTCTCTGAAAACTTTGAGGGGTTTGGTGACAAAATGCAAGCTAATCACCAAAACTGCAAAAAAAAAAAAAAAAGAACACCACGAATCATACTTTTTCTTGTATTATTTGACCACTGTGTTTTTATATTTAATTAATTGTCTCCTGAAAAATAAACTTTGGAGTGATTTATCCCATTTGTGCCAAATTTGTAGCATCGCTGGAAGGAACTTAGATCTTCACCTTTATTGGTGACTTAGTCGAGATTTCCTTACAGTGGTGACTACACTGAATGAAGTTATACTTCCCTGTTTGTTCTAATTATATTGACACGCTTGTAGAAAGCCTTCATAAGCCACGTGGTTTTGTTATCTTTCACTTCATTATCACCATTTTCCAGGTGAAAAAACTTAAGGTCAGAGAAGCACAGATTTGCCAAAAACTGTATAACTAAGAAGTAGTAAAACTTAAAAGCAGATTTTATCTGATTTTAAGTCCATTGCTCTTTCTGTGTACATGGCTTTAGGATACAGTGTGAAAATTGATTATATTAATTCCATCATGCTTGTAAAAATTCAAAATTCAAACTTGTTCTTATTTACTCAGTCCATGGTCAGGGCTTAGTCTCCTACATAAAGAAGAGATTAGCCTGAGAGTAAATTTCTAAACAGAAACTTAATCAATTTGCTGTACTTCCTTATTATTGACATTGCCTGACTTCTTAACCCTATTGCTCTGCCAGGATGTAATCAATCACAAACGGAATATTCTTAAGTTACCCTAGCAAAAGGTGGGAAGACAAGATACATGCGGGAGTGAATTAAATGTTAACTGCGTCAGGTCCACTTCCTAAAGTGAGTGAACAGGGAAGACTTTAGTATCATCAAAATAGAACATGGACAACTGTGTTATCTGCGTTTGAGAAAACCTCAGAAACATGATTCAAAAAATAAATTGAATATATTTAGTAAATGAGAGACATATATTATCTAGTATAGTCAGAGACCTCTATTAAGCACTATAGAAACAAAATCAACGATAAAATATGGCCTGGAAATCAAAAAGCTAGTGATAAAGTTGATGAAGTGTGTGTGTGTGCGTGTGTGTGTGTGTGTGTAAAATATAAGGAATATATAAATCATGTACCCACATAAAATTATAAGCAGTAATTTCAGGTATTATAAAAGTACAGTAATATATCACATAAGATTTCTGACAGAATTTAAATAATCTGTACAATCTATTTGGTTTATCTCATTTTAGTTTACTTAATTAAATTATCATCTATAATTAGTAATGTCCCATTTATTCTTCTTGCTGTCCAATCTATATGGCCAGCTGCCTACTGGACTGATCTATTTTGCCACCACATAGGAAACTCAGACTCAATGGGTACAAAACTGAGCTGGTAGACTTACCCCACAAAGCTACCCCTTCCTGTCTTCTGTTTCCTTTAGCACAGAATGACACCACAATCTATTTAATTGCTCAAGGTATTGCCCTAGTTATTAGCTTCATGTATTGAAGATTTTAACACCTGAATGATATTTTTATTTTCCATCCAAGCTCCTGACATCAGAATCAACTAAATGCCCTCCTATTTCCATGGTCATATTCCAGACATTGTCATCACCTGAAATTGCTCCACCCTGAAAATCATGATTCCAACAAGCAGCTGCCCCATCCTTGTATCTTTTTACTGCAAAATTTTATCTCTTGATGCCTCCAATTCATCAACCCAAACATTTCTATCTATCTGCCCCCTCCTCTCCTCACTTCCCATATTATTGAGCTCACTTCACATGAAATGTCAGTAAAATCACTCATACATATATTCTTTACTCTCTTGTCCTTTATTTTTGTTGTACTCCTTGGGGAAAACTTAGTGCTGGTTGAACCAAGCTGTTAGATATCCCTACATCTCCACCCTAAGACTGAGTGTTGCTAGAAAAAAAAATCATATAACATGCCAGATAGATATCATTCATAAATTCATGGCCACCAGCCTGAATTTAATACTCAACATAAGTAGGCGAGGTTGCAACTTTCCTTTGATATGGTCTTGTTCCCATTCTCATAACTTTTCACTTTCCTCAAACCTCCCTTATACTCTTCTGTCGTCCAGATCGTAGCTCCCCTAAAACAGCCCATTAGTCCTTCTGCCTTGTTCTCTGAAGTTGCCCAGTTTCTGTTCTTTTGTAGATTTCATTCTTATTTTTTTTCCAGGTTGAATAGGTTATTTTATTAAGAAATCATCAACTTCTGTTTAATCAGTGGACTCCCATATGGAAAGTTATAACTATGAGTAGGTATGTTTCAAGTGACGTATCGAATTGATTGAAACAGAGTTAGAAGACAGTGAAGATGCTAGTATGCTAAGACCAGAGATTTGGTGGTTCTTGTAACATAGTAGTGAAACATCTGGTTCAATTATCAGTTTTTGCTCACTGACACTAGAACCTTAGAAAACTTGAAAAATGTTTTCAGAAAATTGGAATTGATTTATTTTTGTGCCATTTAACAAATTCCTTTAATCTGCTATCTTCACTAAATGTGTTCACATCTATTAACTATGTATATCTTGAATTCTGTGCATTAAAAAAATACCTAAATGATAATATACTTTGGTAGATTAAATAATGGAATAAATATAAATAATATAATTGCCCCCTCCTGAGTCCCCTGCTGCATCCCTGCTGGTTGAGCACTCTTACGGCAGAGGCCCAGGTGGATGAAGGCGGGACTCTGTCGCCCAGGAGCATGCAGACTGAGCCTGACTCCCGCCCTCCTACAAGCCCTTCCAGAGCTCCTGTTCAGATCAGCTCCTTCAGGTGTCATCTAAGACTCGGGGTCTGTGCACAGCCCACTTTGGAGGCAGACTGGCAGCATTCACAACCCTCTTCCTCTCTACGTTAGCTGTGACAGTGTGGGGACCTCAGTCGGTCGCCTTGCGGCTCAGTTTACCCATCCGCAAAACAACTGTGCTAAGACCTGCATCCTGCATGTACAGATGGAATGGAAGCACAGGGCCAAGGACCGCGGGCCTGGGAACCAGGAGGTCCTCCCTCAATGCCGACTGCCGTCACGAGGACTGTTGATGTGAGTGCCCTGGCGTCACCAAGATGCACCCCCTCATGTCCCATCAGCTGGGTCAGAGCTTCCCGCCAACAACACTCGAGTGCGCCAGGCTGCTTCAGCAACAGCTGTTTGCCTACCCCCCGGATTCTTCCCTGGGGGCTCCTGAACTACTTCATCGGAAAGAAGAAAATTAAAAACAAAAGCCCTGTTGAGTACAGGATCCCCTTCACCGTGGGTCACGGTGCCGGTTCCACCAAACTGTCACCCGCAGCACCTAGCAGGGTCCCGCTGGCCCCTCTGCGCTCCCTCCTCTTGTCTGGAGGAACCGGGGCCTGATGAATAGCCTAACTGCGTTTAATTCCCCGCAGAATCATTAAACACAGTCTGTTTCATTAAACAGAAAAAAAAAATATATATATATATATATATATCCTAGCCCTAATCCCTAGAATTTGTGAATGTTGCCTTATATGACAAAAGGGACTTTGCAAGTGTGATCATGTTAAGAATCTTGAGGTGGGAGATGGTCTGGAATATCCACCTGGAATATCCAGGTGAACCCTAAATGTAATCCCAAGTGTCTTTATAAGAGGAAAGCAGGGGAGCAGTTGACTACAGACAAAGGCAGAGTGGCAATGGAAGAAGAGGGAGATAAGGTAATGTAATGGCATTGAGTGGGTCATGAACCGAGGAATACAGGTGGCTTCCAGAGCTCGAAAAGGCAAGGAAATGGATCCCACCCTAGAGATCCCAGAAGGAACCAACGCTACCAACACCTTGATTTTCATCACATAAGACTCATTTTCAGCTTCTGACCTCCAGAAGTGTAAGAAAATAAATTTGTGTTGTTTTAAGCCACTAAATTTGTAGTAAATTGTTACAGCAGCCACAAGAAATGAATACATGTATTGCCTTTGTCTTCTGTACTTGCTTTTTCACTCATGAATATACTTTAAAAATATCTCCATGTTGAATATATATATATATATACACACACACATATATATAATTTATTCATTTTTAACTGTCACCTAATGCTGTAAAATATAAATAAATTGCAATCTATTTGTTTCCCTAATGAGAGAGTTTAGTTTCAAGTTTTTACTATTACCATATTTCCAGGAACATTCTTGTATATGTCCTCAGATACTGGAAGAAATGGAAATGGTTATATTTAGAAATAGAAATGCTAGGTTGTCTTAGTTTTCCAAAGTACCACGCACGTAGTGGCTCAAAACAACACAGGGTTCTAGAGGTGAGAAGTCTGAAATGAAAAGGACTAAAATCAAGGTGTTGGTAGGGCTGCATTCCTTTTGGAGGCAAGCTTCCAGGGAAGACCATTTTCCTATCTTTTGCAGCTTTATTTTTTTTTTAAAGATTTATTTATTTATTTTAGAGAGAGAGAACAAGCAGGGAGAGGGGCAGAGGGAGGAGAGAGAATCTCAAGCAGACTCCATGCTGAGTGCGGATCCTAACATGGGACTCAATCCCAGGACCCTGAGATCATGAGCTGAGCTGAAATTAAGAACCCATCACTTAACTGACTGAGCCACCCAGGCGCCCGTCTTCCAGCTTAAAAAAAAAAAAAAAGGGTGTGTGGGAGGGTAATAGTTAACACACAATGTCACATTGGTTTCAGGTCTACAACATAGTGATTCAACTTCTCTATACGTTATGCTGTGCTCACCACCAGTGTAGCTACCATCTGTCACCATACAACGCTATTACAGTACCACTGACTATATTCTCCATGACTATTCATTCTGTAACTGGAAGCCTATTATCTCCCACTCCCTTTGACCCATTCTGCCCATCCTCCACCCATCCCCTCTCCCTCTGGCAACCATCAGTTTGTCCTCTGTTATTTATAGGTCTGATTCTGTTTTTTGTTTGTTTATTCATCTGTTTGGGGCCTTTTTTTGGTTTTTCTTGTTGTTGTTGTTTTAGATTCCACATATGAATGAAATCATATGATATTTGTTCTTCTCAGTCTGACTTATTTCACTTAGCCTAATACCCTCTGGGACCATTTCCAGCTTTTGGAGGCAGCCCACATTTCTTGGCTTGTAACCCCCCTGCCATCTTTAAGGCTAGCAAGTGAATCAGTCTGACCTCTGTGTCCATCAGCACATCTCCTGACTCTTCTGCCTCCCTCTTTCAACCTCAAAAGTCCTTGGGATTACATTGGGTCCACCTGGATAATCCAGGATACTCTCCCCATATCAAGATTCCTAATCACATCTGCAGTGTCTCTTTTGCCATGTAATGTAACATATATACAGATTTTAGGGATTAGGATGTGGACGTCTTTGGGGTATCATTATTATGGCTCCCTTATAGGTCATAAACATATGTAGATGTTCAACTTTATTAGCTATTGCTAACTCTTTACAAATAAGTATTCTCATATTAAAAATAGACGAGTTTCTTATTAGCTATTGCTAACTCTTTACAAATAAGTATTCTCATATTAAAAATAGACGAGTTTCACTCTTTGCAAACACTTTGTGTTAACAAAATTTATAATTTTGCCCAGCTGACATGTACATGAATTATTATTTTTATTTGCATTTTTTTCTGACTACTAGTGAGGTTTGTCATCTTTTCATATTTTGATTACACATACCAATTTAACTTTCTTTTATTTCCTCTCATATTCTCTGCTTTACCCTTTTGGTCTAAGTAGTCTGTCCTTTTGATATCGATTTTAGGATCTCTTAAAACTATAATTTATAAATGAATCCTTTGTCAGTTATAACACTTGAAAATATTTCTTCCCCATTGCAGCTGATATTTTCACTTTTATTGTGCATTTAATCTTATTGCTTTTCCTAAGGCACTCATTCATAATTTTTTTCTCTTGAGGCTTTGTTTTATTTTGTTTAATAAATGTCCAAGATATTTTTCTACATATTATTCTAATATGTCTACAGTTTTGCCTTTCAAATTTTGGTGCTTTACCTACCTAAAATATTTTTATGTGATATGAACTAGAAATAGCATGTTTATTTTTCTTCAACATAGACGTTTTACGTGCAGAATGCTTTCCCTCTTGGTCATATAGCAAGCCCTCATATTTTTACTGATGTATTTTGTTCATGTACATTTATTGTGATAATTGAGATCTAGCATGTAATTCTAAGTATAAAATGCGATGACTTTTAAATATGCATCTTCTGAATTGTAGTGACTCATAAGATTTGGGACATTTCCAGAATCGAGAAGACTCCCTCTTGCCTTCTCTAAATCTATACTTCCCTTTAGTGTTAACCACTAATGTGATTTCTATAATCATCAATTAGTTTAACCTGCTCTTGTTTCATATAAATAGAACCATACAATATATACTCTTATGTATCTGGCTCCTTTTGTTCAACATAATGCATGTCAGATTTATCCATGTTGTGGCATGTACTAATAGTTTTCCTTTAATTCTGTGTAGTATTTCGTTATATGACTATATCACAATTTTTCTGCCCTCTTTTTTTTTTTAATTTTTTTTAAGTAATCTCTCCTCCCAACGTGGGACTTGAACTCACAACCCCAAGATCAAGAATTGCATACTCTACCAACTGAGCCCACCAGGCACCCCTATCGGTTCTCTTTTTGTTGAGAATTTTGGCTCTTTCCAGTTTGGGGCCATTTTGAATCAAACTTCTATGAACAATCAACTTCATATATTTAGTGGACTTTTTAAAATTTCTTCTTTCTGTTGGGAATGTATGTAAGAGTGGAGTTGCTGAGTCATTTAGAAAATATATTATTACATTCAGTAGGAACTTCCAACTTTCCAGAGTACTTGTATCATTTTACATTAGCAACAGTGATATAGGGGAGTTCCAGTTAATTCACATCTTACCAATACTATGACATCTTAACTATTCTGGCTTTACATAATGATGTAAAGTACATTTTTTAATCCTTCTTAGCCATTTGGATACCTCTTTTGTGAAGTGCCTGTTCAAGTCCTTTTCCTTTTAAAAATTTAGTTATTTTTGCTTTTCTTATGGATTTATGGAAGTTATATAGTCTGGAGACAAGTCCTTTACTAATACCTCTTCCAGTCTGGATTCCCTTTCACTTTCTCATTGGAATCTTTCGATGACAGAAGTTTTAAATATTTATAAAATTTATCATTTTAAAAAATAATTAGTGTTTTTTTGTGTGGCATTTCAAAATATTGGTTACCCGAGTTTATGAAAATATTTTCTGATGCTTTCTTGTAGAAATTTTTGCTTGTACATTTATGTCTATGGCATCTTGAAATGACTTTTGTGAAGAGTTGTGAAGAAGAAATTAAGATTTTTTTTTCCCCATATGGGTTCCTATACTTCTACATCATTTGTTGAAAAGACCAATCTTTCTTTAATAAATTCCATTACTTCCTTTCTCATATATCAAGTGGCCATTTAATTGTGGGCCTATTTCTGGACTCTCTGTTCTGTTCCATTGAAATATTTGTCCATTTTATGACACTACTATTTGTCATGCTAATTTAGTAAATCTTTGTAGTAAATCTTGAAATACTGTAGTGTAAGATCAAAAACTTCACTTTTTTATGCCAGGGTTGTTTTGGCCGTTATTCTAAGTTCTCTTCATCTTCACATAAATTTTAGAATCAACTCAATCAATTTACATACACACACTTACTGGCATTCTGATTTGATTGTATTAAAGCTATAATTCAATTGGAGGAGCATTGACATCTTAATAATATTGAATCTACCAATCCATGAACATGGCATATTATTCTATTTATTGACATCTTTTATTATTTTTTCCAATTATGATTTGTTGTCTTCATTGTAGAAGTTTTTATTTTTAAATTTTTAAATTTAAGTAGGTTGCTAAACTTATTCCTAGTATATAAACTTTTTTAATGCTGTTATAGTCTTATTTAAAATTTTTGCCACTATTTTTGTTACTAGTATATAGAAATATATTTAGATTCTTTGTAATTTAATTTTTAAAATGACATTGTACCTAACAACATTGCTAAATTCATTTATTCTAATAGTTTATAGATTGTTTTGTATTTTTGTTAAAATATAGCTTTATGTCTTTCTTTCCAATTTTTATGCCCTTTTTTATGCCATATTATAATGACTAAAACCTTTATTACAACACTGAATAGAAGTAGTAAAAAGCGGAAATCTTTGTGTTCTTCCTAATCTTAGGGTGAAAACATTCAATATTTTACTATTAAGGACAGGGCTAGCTGTGATTTTTCAAATAGAAGCCCTTTTTTATTTATTTAATTTTATTTTTTAAATGTTTTTATTGTTATGTTAATCACCATACATTACATCATTAGCTTTTGATGTAGTGTTCCATGATTCATTGTTTGTGCATAACACCCAGTGCTCCGTGCAGAATGTGCCCTCTTTAATACCCATCACCAGGCTAAACCATCCTCCCACCCCCCCTCCCCTCTAGAACCCTCAGTTTGTTTTTCAGAGTCCATCGTCTCTCATGGTTCGTCTCCCCCTCCGATTTCACCCCCCTTCATTCTTCCCCTCCTGCTATCTTCTTTTTTTTTTTCCTTAACATATATTGCATTATTTGTTTCAGGGGTACAGATCTGTGATTCAACAGTCTTGCAC
>NC_138382.1:31991101-32071442 GCF_054177405.1 Leptonychotes weddellii | reverse complement strand
ATCCATGTTCATCAGGGATATTGGTCAACCTTTGACTTTGTTGATTTTCTCCGATAACCCTTCTCTAAAGTCACTTTTTTTCTGTTCATTCAACCAACATTTATTGAACTTCTGCTACCATGCCAGGCACTACCCTAATTATTAATACATACAAAGTAGAAAAGCCATGGTCCCTCTCCTGGATTTTACAGTTTAGTGGGGACTAGTCATGCCAGTAATCACAATCCAATATGATAAGCGCACTAATGGAGGTACATACATAGGTCAGTGGAAGCATAGGGAAGCCAGGGAAGCTTTAGCAAAAGAGGACTTAAATGAGCTGAGACATGGAGGATAAGAAAGAACTTTCTAAGCAGACAAATGGAAAGAGAACCTTCCAGGAAAAGGGAATACATTTCCCAAGATACAGACATTAGAGCATAGTGTGTTTTTGAAAATACAAATTTTCTCAGAATTGCTTTAGCTTACAGTTCAAATTAGAGAATTGTAGAACATGAAGCTTGACTGGTTAGATAAGGATTGAATCATTAAAGTTCTGGTAGGCCATGCCAAGAAATCTACCTTTTATCCTGTTACCAAAAGGCAACCATTGAAGAATATTGACAGGGGCATAATATGATCAGAATTTGTCTTTTCTGAAAAAGGAATAGAGAATTAGAGGTGAAGAGACTGGAGGCAATAAGACAATAAATAGAACATTTACTGAACACTTATAATCTACAGTTACTACACTAAGCCGTATCATCTCATTTAACCTTCCCAACAATTTCACAAGGTCAAAGTTACAAATATGAGGTTTTTTTCATGAGGTCTATTTTCCATCTACCACATTACATATGAGTAAACTAAGTCTCAGAGTGGTAAACGATCTTGCCCAAGGTTTCACATAATATGTGGCAAAGAAAAGCCAAGGTTTTCACCCAGGTCTGTCTTAACTCAACCAGTTCTGACTATATTAACATGCTGCCTCTTACTACAATTAGGGGATACTACAATCATCAAGACTAGAAATGAGTCCTGAACAAAGTCAGTGGCACTGAGGATGAAGAGCTGAGCCCAGGTTTGACTCAGACTAAGAGGTCAAAGGGATGAAATTTAAAGTCAATTAGTTTTGCTCTTATATCTATTATTCCCTTCCTTCCAGTTTCTTCTGAGTCAGATTAATGATTTTTAACATTTCTGAAACAATACAAGAGTCGCACAAGAACCATCTGTGCTTTTTGTGTTGTATGTTTAACATCTCTGTACGTACAAACACCTCAACATATTTCTAATTGTTTTAAACGCTAGTATTCTCTTATATTTTTATATTTACCCACATATTTGCCACTTGGTTGCTCTGCATTACTTCCTACAGCTTTGTTTCCATCTTGGGACACTTTCCTTCAGCCTGAAAAACTTGCTTATCCTTGCTCTGTGTACCTACTAGCAATACATTCTATTAGATTTTATTTGTAGGAAAGCATTTTAATTCGGTTTCAGTTTAAGGATATGGAGGGGGGTGGTGGTTAAATCTAGAATTGTAGATTGGCAGTTTTTATATTTTCTTTCAGCACCTTAAGAATGTCATTTCGTTGAGTTATGGGTTCTATAGTTGCTGTTGTGAAACTGACCATTAGAATTATTATTGTTTATTTGAGGGTACTATATCTCTTTTTGGATGATGTTATATTTTTCTTGTCTTGTTTGATTCTCAGCAATTTGTCTATGATGTTCCTAAGTATGATTTTTCTTTCTATTTATCCTTAGTTTTCTCTGACTTTTTTGAAGCCATGGGCTGATTTCTGTCATCTGTTTTGGAAAATTCTCAACCACTATTGTTTCAAATACTATTTTTGTTCCATTTCCTATCTTCTCTTTCTGCAATTCCCTGTACCAAAATGCTAAGTCATTTGTCCATAATCTACATATCTGTCTCTGTTCTTTTTTTTAAAGACTTTTTGTTTCTCAATTGGATATTTTCTCTTTACCTATATTCAGGTGAGCTTGAGACATCTTATGTGCCAGAAAGTATGAAATGCTAAAAAATTTTGCTGCCAATGGCCAAATATGACATAATTTGACTGACAAAATAACTAATGATACTGTTGGATTGCATACCATAAAATAAAATACATATCCATGAGTTCATGGTGATATATATAGATAGCTGGATCAATCAATAAATGATGAGATGGATAACTATTCAATACAGTAAAATTCCAGCTAATTAATGCAGAAAGAACGATAGCAATAGAAAATCCCCACTTGGCAAGCAACCCATTAATAATAGTTGGAGATAAAACATCAATGGCTGCTGAAATTAGTAGGTGAAATTATGATGAGACTCAGGATGTTTGCATGGTCCCAAAGTATTTCCCCACATGATGCTTATTAATTACAAAGGGAAAAAATAATAACTTTATAGTGGAGAAACCTGGCGGACACACCTCTAATCAAGCAATCAAAGTTAACATCACCAGTAATAAGGCATCATGTACCCAACGATATGATGCACTGCAAAGGGTCCAAAATTATTTCTGTGATATTTTTGCCAAAAATGTGTAATTTCAATCCAATCATGAGAAAACATCAGATGAACACAAATTGAGGAACATTTTATAAAATAACTAGTCAGTGTACTTCAAAAGTATCAAGGTCATGAAAGACAAAGAAATACTGAGAAACTGTTCCTGACTAGATGAAATTAAGGAGACGTGAAAAGTAAATGTGTTGTGGGGTCCTGGATTGGATCTTGAATCAGAAAAAAAAAAAAAAATAATGGGACAGTTGGGGAAATTCAAATAAAGTCTGGGGTTAATAATATTGCTTCAGTGTTAATTTTCTGACTTAGAAAATTATACTATGATTATTATAAGACGAGATGGTAAAACTGAGGAAAGAGAAGTGAAGGCTAAAGAGAACTTTGTTGTACTATTTTTGCAATGTTTTCTAAGTCTATAATATTCTCAAGTAAAATGGCTAAAAAAATTAAGTTCCTGTCTTTTTTTTTTTTTTTTAAGATTTTATTTATTTGCGAGAGAGAGAATGAGAGACAGAGAGCATGAGAGGGAGGAGGGTCAGAGGGAGAAGCAGACTCTCCACTGAGCAGGGAGCCCGATGCGGGACTCGATCCCAGGACTCCAGGATCATGACCTGAGCCGAAGGCAGTTGCTGAACCGACTGAGCCACCCAGGCGCCCAAGTTCCTGTCTTCTACTTAAAAGATCTAAATCACAACAGAAACAAAATCTGCTTCTCTTATTGTTTTTCTTGGTTTCCAGTCAATTTGTACTATTTTAGCATGCTTCATGATTTTGGATGTAATGTCAACGTGGATGAAAAATTAAGATGCTTGAAGATAGAACATCTTAGTTAATTTTTCTTGTGGGCAAATGTAGCACAAGGGGATCTCTTAGCTCCTGTACAGAAGTGGTCAATAAACAGGTCAAACAATAAACCGTCTGGGCTTTTTTTTTTTTCTTTTCCAGAGAGCGGGAGGATGTGGGCATGTAAGTACTCAACTGTTGCTATAGCATTAAAACAGCCTTAGACAATATCCAAACAGTGGATGTGGTAACTGTGGTCCAATAAAACTTTATTTACAAAAACAGGCAAAGTTTGCAGACCTTGCTATAGAGGATTTATAATGGCTGGCGTGTTGTAATTTGCCCTTACTTCTAGTGGATGGCCTTCTGGAATCCCAGTAAAATGCTGGAAATGGTTCCCATGCTCTTTAACCTTACTGGGACTTGAACGCTAAACTCTGTCTCCCCAGCCCTTGAAATCTCTATTCTGCCCATCTGCCTTCCAGTTAATGCTTTCCACTCAGTTCCTCAAAGTCTGACCCTGAGACAGTCCAGGAGTCAGCCAGTGGTTTGAGGATATTTGTATGTAGCTACAGCTTTCTCCTCTTGACTCTGCTTTTCAGGTTTTGTCCCCACTTATTTCAAGTCTCTCTGGCAGCCCCAAGTCCCTAGTCTTTCCAGTGCAGTAAGATGCCTCAGAAGTGGGAAGTGCCCTTGGAAGAGAGGACAGGTACATGTGTGGGGGTCTCACTTGGAAAACAGCCCTCCTTTCAAGAACTATACTACCTACGATTTCTGGCTCCTTTGGACGTTCTCTAACGCCTTCAGGGGATCAAGAGTTGTGTTGTGTTGTGTTTCCTTTGTTTTGGTTTTATTTTTGGGGTCCAACTTTTATAAATTTATCGATGAAGAGTAAGTCTAATATAAGCTACCTCACTATGACCAGCACAGGAATTCTTGCTTAATTATTTTTCACAATGTTACTTCGTGTTTTCAGTTTACTATGTGTTTTCCTGTCCATTTGATTGGGCTTTTCCTGTTGAATCTACTTTATTTTCCTCTCTTTGTTGCAAATTGATCGTTTGCTTTCCATCCTTTTGTGACTACAATTAACTTTTTATTTTTTAACTTTAAGAAGAATAAATTTAAGCAATACGTTTTCCTTCTGTATCAGTCAAGGGTCAAAAGGAAAGCAATGGTATTTTCAAATTAAGATAATGTGAAGAGGGTTGACTCATCCAGGGCCTATTTACAAAGATGAGGTGGGTGAGGGGATTCACACGGGAGAGTACAGGGACTTGGGTCAAGCAGCAATGGGTATCACTGTTTCTAGTCTCAAAGCAAAGTGACAGGAGCCTGGAAGTGTTGTGCCTCTCTTTCCTTGATTCCAGGAGTAACCTTATTAAAGGATATGGTAATCTAGGTGAACCCATAAGAAGAGAGCAAGGAGAATACATGTACTTGACCTCCCTTCCCACCCTCCCTCTGATCTTCTGCCAGGATTCCCGATTGACAGAACTCAACCAGAAGCCAGAGGGCTGAGAATCAGGATGATGTAATATATTCAGGTCAGCCTTCCTGGGCAGAGGGTAGATATAGAGTGAAGATTGTATCAGGTGGGGTGAACAGAAAATACAGCACAACCCCTTCTCAGCACAGTGGTATCTTAAATGCTTCAATACCAATTACTCCCTCTTGACGGAGCACTGATGGTATACGGGTTAGCATAGTTGCCTTCCAATTACCTCCTTCCTGACATTTTTTTTTTAGAGAGAGAGGGAGCATATACACGAATGCACGTGCGAGCCTGGGGGGTGGCAGGAGAGGCAGATGAAGAGGAAGAGAGAGAATCTTAAGCGGGCTGCCCATCCAGTGCGGAGCTGAGGAGGTGGGGCTCCATCTCATTCCCCTGAGATCATGACCTAAGCCGAAATCCAGAGTTGGATACCTAACCAACTGAGCCATCCAGACATCCCCCTCCTTCCTGACATTTAATTTATTGTTCTTCACTGTTTTAGTTTCACCTTTATTTTATTCCCCCAAACTATTTATTATTACTTTATAGAGTCACTGCTTATTTAAGTTTACCCATATGTTTATCATTTTTTGTTGTATTTCTATTGTTTCTTGTGTGACACACCGTGCTGAGTTTATATTTCTTCTTTCTGAATTAGATAGTAGAGTAGTTCCTTCAGCAAGGGTTTGAGTACAGTCCTCTAAGTATGTAAACAAAAATATCTTTATTCCACCCTGTCTCTTGGCCAGGAATTCCAGGCTGGCAATTATTTGTCCTCAGCTCACTCAAGAAATGACTCCTTTGTTATTTGGCTTCTATAGGTGGTGTTGGGAAATCTGTTTCTATAATTTACATTCCTTTGAAAATTATCTTTTTACTCTCCTTGCCTTTAAAATTTCCTCTTTGTCACTTATGTTCAGAAATTTTCGTAAAATGGTTTTGGGTATGGATTTGTTTTTATTCTGTGTAACATGCTATACTTCTTAAATATGAGAACTCTTCCTTTTTGTTAATTCTTGAAAACTCTCAGTGACTTTCACTGTTGTTCCACTCACAGACCGCTTTTCCCTCACAGCCATTTCTTGCTTGTTTGGTTTTACTCCCTATCTTAGAATGGTCAATTCCCGCAAGCTACTTTTTTCAATTCCTTAATTTATATCTTTAATAATTTTAATAGTTACATTGTAATCTTTAAAAGCAATTTCCATTAACTGCACTTCTTGGGCATCTGAACGTTATTTCTTTGAATCTGTCAGTTCATGTTCAAGTTGATTGGGATCGTATGTATCTTGTAATTTAAGAGTGGGGCTCATACCTGGACAACCTGGGCCCAGAGATGTCCCTCTCGAGAGGTTTTGTGTTTCGTGTTGTGTAGTGTAAATAGATAAAACAAAATCAGTTGGAAGATAATGGCTTCTGAAGGTAGATGGTGGGTACTTAGAGGTTATTATACAATTCCCTCTACTTTTATATATATTTAAATGATACTAAGGTAAATAATTTAGCCAGTTCACTTCCTCCTATGGTCATTGAAATTACTTTGATCTCCTAGGTAGTTTCAGTTCCTGTGTATACATAGAGATGGGTTGCATTCTTAGGCAAATATACAGCATGATGATAATGAGTACTCCTTATGCCTTTCTTTATTTGCTTATTCAACAAGTACTCATTCACTGCACCATGCTAAGTGTGAACGACACTGACTTGGTCCCTACCCTTGTAAAGTTCACCATCTAGTAAGGCCATCAGATCATTATCATTAAAGAATATATGCCAAGAACAGAGGAAGTAAGCCTGGATATGAGGCAGCAAGTCAGGCAAGCACAGATACCGATTAAAAGGGAATTATGAATTGGAAGACTAGTATGTGTTAAATACTGTGTGAGGTACTGTCGCTAAAATATGTTATTTAGAAGGATGAATATCCTGCTGAAATGACTAAACAAATTCAATTCAAGCAATGGGGTAAAATAATTCCGTTTTAACGAACCAAAAACACCCGTATTGGTGTTATTCTTTTTTTTTTTTTTTAAAGATTTTATTTATTTATTTGAGAGAGAGATATTGGTGTTATTCTTGATGGTCACCGTCCTCTGTGGGGAAGCTGCTGGGTAGTTTCTGTCCCCATGTCCAGTCCTCACAAGACACTGCAAAGTAGGTCTTTTTTTCAATGAGAAAACTGAGAGAAGTGACAGCCCAAGTTTATGGAGCTGTTAAGTGTGTGAGCAAGGATGTGAATTCAGGTCTATGAACCTCTAAATCATGTTCTTTTCCCTACATCATGCTGCCTTCCAAGTAGACAAGTGCCTTCTCCATGGAAATTGGGATCCTGAACTGCCCGGATATTTTAATACTGTGAATTAAAGGCCTGCTTGGTGTAGGTACTGGGAAGCATTTAATTCATTATAATAATGTCTTTTTTTGCTGTTCAAATATTTTTCTATTTTTTGATTACTTGCCTTGGTCGCATGTGAAGGAACTTTTGGAAGTGTCCCACTGGAGTGTCAACATCATAGCTAAATGTTAGGCTTTGAATTTTATGATGTCAATATTTATAATGAGTGTGCCAGATCACCGGGGTAACCAGCCAGTTCTTGTCCTGGTTTTGAAATATTGGGGTCTGAAGACAGAGGAAGAAGGTAGAACAAACTTCCAGTGTTTGATGACAGCATAATGTGGCTCAGAAGCTTGGCCCCTTTTATTTTTCATGGGTTTACTTTCTTGACCTCATTATCATTGGTAATAACATTGTGATGCCCAACACCAGCCTCTCAGAACCTGCACCTGTAACTTAATGACTTTCTTCCTGTCAGAGGACCGGCTTTGACCTTGCCATGCTTTAAACCTACTGACCACCTTCGGAGACTCAGGAATAGCCCATCGGTTTTTCCTCAGCAGAAAATACGAAAAATAATCACATGTTGGAATGAAAAATCAAAACTTCTACCAGTTCAGATCTTTCTCCAAGCAAGAGATTCTGGGAAAGGAATAATCCACCAGACATTTTTCCAGAAACTCTCACTTCATTATCCCTGTGAAAGAGTTTAAATTGCTGAATTACCTCCTTCTGTGGCGTGTCCGTTTAATTCTGTCAGTAATGTTATATAGAAATGCCCAGCATCCCAAACTTGGAATTTATTAAAAAGTACCTGAAAATAGTGCAGACCCTTGCCAGTTACCAAAAATAGAGATTTAAAAAAAAAATTTTTATTTTGACTTATCTCAACCCTATAATTTAAACCATTTCTAAAACTCTCAAAGAGATTTAATTTCAATAACAGCATAGTCTCTTATGCAGGTTCACTCAATTTTTCTTACCTGATATGTAGTATTTTAGAGAACAACATATTTTCTTAGACTGTCAAATACATATAGAGGACATGACTTCATTTGGGTAATTTTTCGTTATTTCAATTAGAAAATTTTTCGATCGTTTTGATGGATATAATTCCTTTATTGGGATTGTTTTAAAGTCATTATGTAAGAAAGATCCATATAGGGGATGATGTACTGAATCTCTACATTCTCAGAAATTTTCACATAAGCTTCCAGATAGGATAGGCCGTAGCTGAAGAGCCCTCATGGAAAAAAAAAAAAAAAATCACAGTACAATCGTTTCAAATTTGAGAATGTGCACATTTCTTGATTTTGTTCCACTTCCTCACATTTCAAGGGAAATTCTCTCCTGGTTTCGATACTTCGTTGAAGTGATTTTTAAAATATTCTATTAAGCTGATGAAGATAATTCACCGTTGCAGGTGTTACCCTTATACAGTGAACTGTTAATAACATAATCATCCACACTTGCAAAGTGATTCAGCATCTGGTTCAAAGCTCCCTCTCCAAGGGGGCCTGATAAGTGCTAGGGAATTATTCTGGGGGGAAAATAAGCAATATCCCTCATGGTATACACCACAGTTGTCACAGAATGTTTATTGTTTCCATCCCAACTTCACTTTGTTTAACTGCGGAAGCCCCTTGCGAAACGTCAGTGGAGAAGCTAACGAGAAGACGTTGCACTTCCATGGGCCCCTTCAGATCACGTAGTGTTATTTTGAGCATTAATTAGCAAAATCACAAGAACAGTCAGGAAGAAGGGAGTGGGCATGGAGTTGAAACACACTTCAGAGCAAGACTCAAGGCAGCAGTTTATAAGAGGAAGCAAAGACGATTGTGTCTAATTAGAACTTCAGGGGTAATTTCAAAAGGCCTGGTGTAATTACCTGAGTGGGAAGTTAGCCAGATGGAGGGTAGCACCTCTAGTTAGGAGAAAAAGTTCTATTTATATTCACGAACTCATTCAAGTATAATTTCTAAGTACCCATGAAGGAAAATAAGATTTCTACCTTTCAAAATGTTGTGTTAAGTAGATTTCGAGGTTCCAGGAGCCATGTTTTTACTAAAACTTGACATCATTAAACAACAAATGATCTGCTAATCCAATATCAAATCCTGCCCCATTTTGAGATCAAGGTACAAACTCTGGAATCTGTTCTAAAGGGGTCTTGCCTTAAAACCTAATGAAAAATACCTAGGATGTCATCACTTTTTTTTTTTAACGTTTTAATCATTGCATATGTTAAAAATGGTTTTCAAATTCAATTCTTTTCTAAACAAACTTTCAAAACTTAGATGGTAGAATATTATAAATTATTTGGTAGATTTAATTTAAAATTTAAAAATATGCTAATTTCTGTTAGTTCACGACAAAAAGAAAATATTATGCTTGAAGAGAAAATTAATGTGGGATAAGTAATTAGCTTCAACATTGAATAGCAGTGCGGTCAAGATAACTTAAAAATACAATTTTTTTTTTTCTGATAGACACACATGTAGCATCTTCCATGTGTGTGCTTCCAGAAAAGGAAAGCTTGCTTTGAAATTTAATGGATCCACGTTGACATGGAATAAAGTGTTAGATCTCTTTATATGCAGTGTATATAGCACATTTAAATTAGTCTAGGCAATTTATTTCATATGCTCAGCCTAAGGACAGCAAATAGTCGGTATTTTAATATGCTATGCAGTGTAGCTGCTTGCTGCTTTTATACTCCAGGAGGGAATTATAGAGTCTTCCACTTTTACTCTTGAGCTCCCTAATATGGTGTGGCCGACCACGGTGTGAGCTGAACTACTTTCTCTTGTCAGTGATTTTAACCTGACACCGCTAGGTCAAAGCCATGGAACCACACCATTCTCTTCGGAGAAGAGAGACATTTGCTTTTTCTGCTAGGTCATGTTTATTATGTGAAGCAGCTCTACAACACGAGTTACTGTCATCTGCTAGTCCCTGGAAAGTCCGTCCTAATCAGCAATGTTAAACATAGCTGTCCCTGGGGATGAAGAACAGAGTGGAGGATGAGCCCAGCGGCCACATGTGCGTCCTGCTGACCGGTAGCAGACATTTGGGCCATGCAACCAGGACAAGTGTCGTGGTTGGGAACTTAGAGCAGAAGAATGATAATAGAAACTAGGTTAGTTATGGTAAGAGAATGAGAAGGTAAGAAATGAGACAGTCAGAGGTATGCTTTCTCCAACCGTGTCTTCCGGTTTTAAAACTCACAAAAGTGACGTTTCCAGGACGGACCTTTGTCTTCAAGACCCTTTCTCTTGGCTGCAGTCTCTTTCTCTGCCATAAAGGAGGCTCACTGCATGGAGAGGGGCGGAAAGGGGCAAAGTTGCAGAGTCCCAAGCACCACCCAAATTCCCAAATCGAAGTCATTTGAGTAGCAAAAGAAGTAGATCTGTGATTCTGTGAGTTCCCATGTGATAATCAGTTCCCTGGGCTTCTGCTCGGGGGCAAACAGCACTTTCAATCACCTGCCAGCAAACTCTGGCACTTGGCTTCTCCGTTGCCATGGGAAAGGGCGTGTGGTGGGCAGTAATGGGAAGGAACCCAAGAAGAAATGGTCAAAACATTGGCTTAGTGGTCATCTTATGGTTTCATGAAACCAACTCTCACATCTGTAGTCAGGCCAAATTTAAGTGGCTATTTCTCTGGGGCTTAGAATCAATGAGAATAAGGTAGAAATTTTTTTTTTTTTTTCCCCATGCTGAGTCTCTTCTTTAAACTGAGCCCTTTGGCTTATGGATTTCTGATTCTAATTATCCTTTCTCTTAACTATTACTAAAGCTTATATTGATCAGCCATTGAGTATGTAATAGCATTTCACTAAAATCAGAGGATTTGGGAAAGATTAGAAGTATTTACTGGAAATCTAATTCGGCTAAAAGCAAAGCATCTGGCGAGTTCCTGACTTCCTTAGCTTAAGATTTCTACACCCAAAAGGTAGAGAGAGTATAATGATCAGAATGTTTAGATCCTCTTGTTGGCAGATTGGGTAATGTGACCATGTAGCCTTTAGTAACTTGATAATTCGGGGAGGGAAAGCCTAAGCATGATGAAATAGGCACACTAGATAGGAGGAAAGTAGGAATGAAAAAGGCAGAACAAATACACAAGTAAACACAAAAAAAGGGCTACTTCCAGGGCCTAAAAATATCTCGACAATAAAAGTGGCAGATAGTGGTACAAAGATGTCAAAATTTAAATCCTAATTATCTTTTCGTACCTGATCACAATAAGGAAGGAAAGTAGAAGCTTATGAAGCAGGAGGATTTCTTGGAAGAGTACGTGTAAAAGGTGACCAGGAAGCCTTCTGACCAGGAAGACTTTAGAAATGGCACAAACCTTTACGAGAGTGTCAGAGACGCTGGATTGTAGGATATGCAGAAGTTTTGGAAAATTAGGGGGAAAACGTACAAGAATGCTCTTAAACCAATGAAATTATTTTTAGATTTGAAGCAAGCTTTACAGGGCAAAGCTGTCTTATTCTCAATCATAGGAATACAGCGCACTTTTTTTAAAGATGTGGAAATGGAGCCCCAGAAGGCAAAGATATAACCAAGAGCATGCGGCTGAAGAATGGAAGAACCCACACCACATTGTGGTTCTTCTGAGTGTGGACTCTGTGTTTTCCTCACTGCTGAAACGATGACCATCTTACCAGGTGACTTGTAATATGTAAGGTGCTGCTTCTCGGATTAAACCCCAGCTAAACAAGTACTGCAACTGGGTGATGGACATTAAGGAGGGCACTGTAATGAGCACTGGGTATCATATAAGACTGATGAATCCCTGACCTCTACCTCTGAAACCAATAACACATTATATGTTAATTAATTGAATTTAAATTTAAGAAATAAAAATAAAATAAACAAATACTGCATAAGGAAGGCCTGGCTTAAGATCAGCAGGTCTGAAAATAACTTAGCTTTTGGGGCGTCTGGGTGGCTCAGTCGGTTAAGCATCTGCCTTCGGCTCAGGCCATGATCCCAGGGTCCTGGGATTGACCTCTGTGTTGGGCTCCCCACTCGGCGGGAGTCTGTTTCTCCTTCTCCCTCTACCCCTACCCCCGCTCATGCTCTCTTTCTCTCTCTCTCAAATAAATAAATAAAATCTAAAAAAAAAAAAAAAAGAAAAAGAAAAAGAACTAGCTTTTTCCACAAAGTTATTCTATTCCTTAAGTATAAACAATCTTTGATGATTCTTGTTCTACTATACTTTGGCTAGACAACTTCAAGAACACTATGTCATTTCTGGGTCACATTTAAAGCACAGAGAGGCCATAAACCTCATTCAGAAGAGTCTAGAATTAAGATTTGAAACGATGTCATCTGTGCAAGTTTTAAAAAGCATGAGTTTCTCATTCAAGCATTTACAGTACCCGGGCTACTTACTGATATAAATAACTGAAATGGAATGGGAGCAGAGAAATATTTCTCTACTACTAGGGAAAAAATCAGTGTAAGCCTGCTGAGAAACAAAAACTGGCAGTCTGCCTTGGGTCATGTGCCCCCAGAGAGAATGACCGGGTGTGGTACACTACAAAAATTAGGCCCATTCGAACAAAGGCAAACAAACCACCTCTAGCCAACTACCACAGTGTAGGAATGCTTACCCAGTGCTACCAGAACTCCTTATTTTTTTCAGGGGAAAACTGAACTTTGGGTATTTATGCAAAGTCGCCCAATTTTTATGCATTGGCCCAATTAATAAGCCAAAAAGCACCACCACAACAAAAATCAGTGTGTGCAATGAATACACTATTTCCAAACTTGATCAGGCCCATAAGCCAACAATCTACTACCTCTGAAGTGAAGGACTTAGGGATGTTTATTCTGAACAAGAGAGAATGCTAATGGTAACCTCCATTTTTAAAAAGGGATATTGGGTGAAAGAAGGAATCAGTTATTTGTTCTAGATGCATAATGCCACTGACACTTACAGAAGGTAGAATCTAAGGAAGAACCTTCTAAGAGAGGTGTCCGAAGGTGTTCTCCAGAAGCCTGGCCTCAATGAACTGCTGATTCTACTGCCTCCTGAAAGATATAATACAATTTAGATGATAATCAGGAGAGATACACAAAACCACAGGAACATTGCCCTGTGTGTATCCAAACCATGAACGTATCTTTTTCTCACATATATGTAGAGCTTCGGCCACTGGGTTTCAAGAAATGGGTAATTTATCTGAAGGAGGTAAAGAAAAGAAAAAGTAAAATGATGAAGGAAATGGTGCTACTCCTTTCTAGGAACAAATATAAAAGGTTAATAATCTTTAATGGGTAAATATGATGGAGAGGTGGTGACATAATTATAGATCAGCACGATATGCTCACGTGTAATCTACATTTCTTAAGGGTTATGGTGCTCTGACTTTCCCTGACTTAGTTGTCCTGGTCCATTGGAACTTCTTGGACCCCTATGATGTTTAGGGACATTTGTGGGGTCCACAGTTCCATGAAAAGCACTTAGGAAGCTTTGCCGTGGCTCATAATTTTGGAAAATTTGAATGGTAGGAACTCAGAGATAACCTAGTCCAGTTTCTCATCTTCTGACAAAGTAACTAAGGCTCCGAGGATTTCAGTGATTTTTATACGTTTCCCAGGTACAGGCAATGAAACTGGAACTCCTAAGTTCAACCCTACACCGTTTCTTTAGGCCACATATCCTCAGTCTTTAATCGTGAACAAGGGTGTCAGCTGAATGTCAATTTCAAACGAACGTGGAAGTAGGAGAACACTCCTTGAGATTAAGAGAGAGAAAGAGAGAGAAGTAAAAAATGGCAAAAGCACCAAAAACACTGAGAAATAAATAAACAAGTATTATAAATAAAATAAATATTACTCATAGCAGCTCCCCGTGGCTGCCCGCCTTCTCAGTCTACCTCACTGCAGATCTGTTCTAGAGCTAGCTTCTTGTCCAGCCTCATGGTATTAGGTTTAATTAAATAATAGGACCCCTGAGCTCAGGCAGATGTAAAAGTGTTGAACAGAAAGCATTCTAGTGTTCATATTTCTGCTCAGTGGGAGATCAATTTACAGATTAGATGTTAAGCAGGAAATGACTCTTCTCATTAAATGGTGTCTAAGTGCTCCTCCTTTCAGCATTGCCTGTGACTAAAACCTCTGATCCCACAGAAAAAAATATGTGGTCCAGGAGGAAGGCAGACATAGAATGTGGACTTGGAGACAGCTATGACTATGCAGTCACACAGATGTTGTCATTAGCAAATGAAGCTGCGTTGGTTGAAGGAAGTTGGATGTAGGAACATTTCTTGTATTCATTCATCAAATATTTATTGAGTTTCTATGATACACTCTGGGCAAGTTAGGGCTACTGTAGTGGATAAAGTAGAGGGTTAAGTTCCTGCCCTCATCAAGTTTTCATTCTTGGTGGGAAAAGGGAAAGAACGGTACACCCATATAAATAAAAATAAATGATATAAAGTCAAATAATAATAGTTGTTAGGAAAACTTAAGTCATGGGAAAAGAGAGGAGAACAGGAAGTATGCACTTTCAGAGGTGCTAGTTGAACAGAGATCTAAATACAATAAGAGAGTGAACGAATAAATAAATGGAGGAAGAATTTCTGGGAAAAGAAAACCAAAGTGCATTCTAGAACAACAGGAAGGCCAGGGAAGTGAGCACAGGAGATACCAGCTATTCAGAACTGATAGCTAATCATAAGAAAGACTGTATTTTTGGCAAGTTTATGAATAAAAATGAAAAGTTAGTAATGATAGCCTCAAAGCAGGAATGTGAAACTCCAGTTTAGAGCAGATTATGGAGAAAAGAGTTTCATGGAGCCAAGATAAGAAATGTCAGAATTAAAACTAGCTACTCATCTTTATTACTTGCGGATTCCTAACAACTTATGGGGCAGAACCGTAAGTTTTTATATATGATAAAAATGATTAGAATTTTAATACACTGTTTGAGTATAATAATTGTGGATAAGCTCTTTATCTTCATAAAATTCAGGGTAAAGAATTCCTTTAGATACTTTTATTCAGAGAATGCCTAAACGACCACAGTCATTATTCCACTGTCCATTTTCATGAGCTATTGGAGTGTAGATTGATAAAAATATTCTGGCAAGCTATTAGGCTTTAGTGTATAAAGAGCCTTGAAAAAAATCCATGCCATTAGACACAATAATTCCACTTCTAGGAACCCATCCTAAGGAAATAAACAAATACAGATGAAGATTTATGTGCAGGGATATTCACAATAGCCCTATTTATAATAGTGAAAAATTAGAAATAGCTTAAATGTCCAACAACAGAAATTATGGTGCATCCATACGATGGAATATTTTGCAACCATTGTAAACTGTGATTTCAAAGATTTTTAGTAAGAAGGGGGAATTCTAATGAACTCAAATAAAATGGGAAAACCTTTGAAAAGTTATATATATAAAATATACAAAAGATGTATGTGTCCATACCTATCAAGGAAAAAAAAAAAAAAACCGAGAGGGAATAGCACCAAAGAGCTGAGTAGTAGAGGGACAGAGAGTTTTTATTTTCTTCATGCTATTTTTTTAAAAGATTTTCCACATTGAGAACCTATCACTTCTATATATTAAAAAGTAAAGAATGTAAACATTTGACTCTCCTCAGATGGCTCCCCTTCGTGGGGGTGGAAACTCACTATTTCCTTTAAACGTTCAAGTTGGCTCTAGCAGAGAGCATCTCGGTATATTTGTCCAGCTGATGTCTAGGTCCAGAAGTTATACTGGTCTTGAGCCTAAGAATTTAGACTTTTTAAAAAAGATGCCTAGGTCCCTGCCAGAGTTTTCCAGTTTGTCTCATTGTGTTTCCAGGAAATGCTCTTTGAAACAAGTATTTCCTTGGTAAAATAAATTTGGGAAATGCTACATAGTATATAGCCTTCTCTTAAAAGCCACAGTGCATAGTAAGATGTTCAAGGTTCCAAGATGTACGATAGTATAGAAACGAAGTGAACTTGTTTACGCAACATATAGCAAACTTGATGAGAAGGCGCTTTTTTGTTTGTTTTTTCTTCACATACTTTCTTGTAACATTTCTTCAGCACTAGAGTTCCATGGGAAACACTTTATAAAATATAGGATTAGATGGTTTTGAGAAAAACAAATTGGTAAAGGATTGTCAAAAATGGAGTGCTTGGGGGAAATGTTTTCAGAATTATTAAGACTAAAACCTTTTAAGTTGATAGTAAAAGTACAACCGTGACTTAACTTAATGTTTCCATTTTTTACTTCTGTTAGAAACCTGATTCTCAACGGGATCAAATCATGTTGCCTGTTTACTCATAGGCCTGGATATAGACTCAGAATGATTCAGTTTAGTTCATTGAATTTGATCACTATGTTTTGGAGGAAGAAAACTCATGATTTGGTTACAGCCCCACTTTCTCTTTGTGCCTAAACACAGAGAGAGAACAGCATAGTAATACTTTAACATCTATGGTTCGAATGAGTGAGTTGAAAAATGTGTTATTCCCATCCAGCACCTTGAATACAGCAAGAAGGACACAAACATCACTACATTTTTGTAATGATTTTATCACTGAAAAAGAACTTTAAGTGGTCTTCTGTTTCAACCCTTGTGTCTTCAGAGAGCTGAGCATTCTTTAAAAAAAAAAAAAAAAAAAAGATTTATTTATTTGAGAGAGAGAGCTCACGAGTGGAGGTAGAGGGAGAGAAATCCCATTTCCCATTAGTGGGGGTAGAGGGAGAGAAGCCAACTCCATGCTGAGCACGGAGCCCAACTTGGGGCTCCATTTCAGGACCGGGAGACGGTGACCTGAGCCGAAATCAAGAGCCAGACACTTAACCGACTGAAAGATGAGCATTCTTAACCTCATTTCCAAGAAGAAAAGCAAGGATGTTAAGTGACATGCTCAGGGCCACACAGCTATGCTTCGTCTTCATCCAAGATTTCTTGGCTCTTAGCTTCTGGAAAGGAAGAAATGGAGGTGGCTATCTCTGACCTGCCATGACTGGGAGAATGGCCAGCGACCAGCCCCTGCAGAACATCTCATTTTCAGTCACTATGCTCCCGTGTCCACCTGTGGGAGCCCAAAGTCACCAAGTGATGCAGAACTCAAACCCAGTTCTTCAACATCCCCTTCTGCTCTGCTGTCCTTGGAATTGGCATTTGAACGATGTTCAGGTTTTTAAATCAAGGTGTATTGTTCTGTCATGAATAGAGTCATAAAAGAAAGCCAGGATGGCCAGGATCTCCCCTACCCATTTGGAGCAGATAACTCTTCCCACTTTCTGAATCAGAGACCCTCAGGAACAGGACACACAGCTCTTAGGACTTCACAGAATCTCCTTTGGCAAGTTACAGCTTCTAAAGAAAAATCTCCCTCCTGCCGTCTTCATCAGGATGCCTCAATGATTTCTTGAATGGGTTTAGACTTTACAAAAGACAGAAAGAACCAGTGTCTTCAGGGTGCTTCTCCCTTTAAATCTTCCAAAATTCCTTAGGTAAGGAATTTAAAATGACCAAATTCTGCTTTAAATTATAGGGAGGGGGCGCCTGGGTGGCTCAGTCGGTTAAGCGGCTGCTTTTGGCTCAGGTCATGATCCCGTGGTCTTGGGATGGAGCCCAGCGTCTGGCTCCCTGCTCAACAGGGGAGTCTGCTTCTCCCTCTGGCTCTCCCCCACCTTGTGCGCACTCTCTCACTCTCTCAAATAAATAAATAAAATCTTAAAAAATATATAGGGAGCAAAATATAACAACAAAATAAAACAATAATCATTATAGCTACCATTTACTGAGTGTTTTGTTAGTCACTCTATAAACACTTTTTCACAATTTTATGTAATCCTACCTTATGAAATAGATCTTCTCCTCTTTTGGATGACAAAAATGAGGCTTAAGGGAGTAATAAGTATCCAGCCCTACCTAAGTTAGCCAGCTCATGAAGCTTCTGTGCCAGAGGTTGAAGCCCCCCTATTTTGTTCCTCTTAAACCCACACACTTAATATCTGCATTACTAACTTCCAGAACTTCAGAATGGCAACCTCTCCTCGAAAGCTAAGATGGCGGTATGTTTTGTGTCAATAAAGTTGGTTAGTTCTTAAATTAATGGCACCAATGAAGGCAGATATTAGAGCTCTAGTTCATGTGTGGGCTTGTTGATTTCTTTCCTCTGGCCACAGAGTGGGTCCCTGATCTCAGCCAGCTGGCCACCATTTAAAATGTGCTATTAAGAGACTAGCTAGCAAAACATTGTAGATAGATGGCTTTGTGAAATCCACCAAAATTACACACACAAAAAGGACGTAAGGTCAAAGTACTGCTATTGTTGGTCAGTGCCATCATCTCTGCATGAGAAGGACAGGGTTATGTAAAATCTCGAAGTTAAGTCCAACACTAAGGAACCCAGAGGGTCAAGCACAGACTCTGTTTGTTTATGACATGACCTTAGTGGAGTAACTTCTTTCTTGTGGGTATCCGTCCATGTTTCGAAAATTCCGGTTATCACATTTTACTAAATGTGGCTGAGGGCCCCAAGCATTCTATGAGGAGATGCTGGTTCACCCACTGATGAAAATGGGTGGACTTATTAAAATGCCCCCTAACAGATATGTAGGAAATGGGCTTTTTTCCTTCAGTTCGATGAATATTAAATCAGTGTTAGAAATAAGGAAATATTAGCTTCAGCGTGAGATTAGAGAGTTTCAGAGGTCAGTTTGAGGTGTTTATAACAAATCGGAGTCAGAGTGAGGCAAATAAGAAATAAAAATTTCCTTTTTATTCAGATAGAGATAAAAAGTACACGGGTAATTGCCTGAAAATTTTACTGGTTTTCAAAATGAAAAAAAAATTAAGCTTCTCTGATATCGCATGAGAATGTAGATGACACTAATAATATAGCACATAACGTTGCTTCTCAAAAGCCTTTAAATTTTACGTTTGGTTGTAAAAATATGCACAAATATAATGGAATCGAAGTAGCTTGACACTGTAAACATTTTTGCAAGTTTTAACTTGAAAACCTGTTAGCTTAAAATCCTAGTTTGAAAAGTACTTGGTCAGAATAATTGTACGCCGTGAAGGAAACCATGAACATCGGTCCAGAGCTAGCCTCTTTCCTTCAAAATTAGTGGGTGATGCTGATTTTCACTCAGCCATTGGCCACTCACAACCTCTAATGGCATCTTCACTGCTGTTGTAATCTAGGGGCCCCACAAGCCATGAATTCCAAACACTTTACCAAAATTGCCACTCCATTTGAGCACCTCCTTTTTTAATTAAAAGAAAAAGGTTTCGATGAAAATGAAGAATGGAATTTTTGTGTGCGTGCAATGTGGAAAATAAAAAGGAGACACACAGAGCCCAGAAAACCCCGAGCTCAATTAATCAGATGGCAAAGTTCTTGCCAAGGGCATGAGAACTAAATGCTTTTCTTTACTAAATCTAAATCAACGTTTGTCCGAGGCTATCATTTCATAACTGTACTCCTCATCCCCGCCTTAACTTTTTTTTTTTTTTCCTTTAAACACCATTCCTCCTCCATATCTACTGCTTCAATACCCCCGAAGGGCCAGCCTCAGAAGGCACAAAAGCTCGCTAACGCTGGGTGAAAGTTGGCACTTCATTCTTCATTCACTCCACTGAGCCTTCATATTTTTCACCCTCAAAGACAGATCTTGGAGATAGATAGAGCTCTATCCTTCCTTAATTTTGCATTTCTTGGCTTTTGTCACTTTAAACCAGATCCTTCATGTGATTTACACGTGACACCCCTCCCTTGGGGTAAGGGGGAGGGTAAGGAATTTAATGTTATTTTTAACTGAACTATCTTGTTAACCTTGGGAGACATCCCTGGAGCTGAAATCCATTCAAGTAATAATAGCTCAGCAACTCATTGCCTGCAGAGAGCTCTGCGGAGTCAGTCTGGAAAAACTCTTTAAAAGCAGAGTCTCTGCCTGGCGCTTTTCTTTTGGTTTCTGCGGAATTTTTCTTAGTAACAATTTTTAGCTGAGGGTGTTAGCAACAATTGTAAACTAAGGAGTGCTGAAAAGAGAGCGTGGTGGGGAGGGCTGCTTGGCGCACTAATTAAAACAAAGCGGGCTTGTGTGAGCGGTGTCCCCCCCACCCCTTGGTGCCGAGGGGCAAACAACACAGGATCCTCTCGGAGCACAGGGTTCTCCAGGCTGCACAGACTTATATTTTTAAATACAATTCAAAGTAATGCCCCTTTGTTGATTATACTCGCCTTGCCAACCTTGAGGACCTCCGAAGCTGCCAAACATTTACTTTTAAATTTCGACTGCCAAGCTGCCTTCCAAATGCTGTCATTCTCACCGAGGGTAGGGCAGCCTGTGATTACCAGCTTCCCCAAATTCTAGTAAGCTGCCCCGACGATATTTCACAGGGAGGCTGGTTCTGAGGCTGAGCAGAACAAGCCAGAATTTGGTGTCACTTTCATCTTTAAGAGGGAGATAGAATTGTTCTTGCTTCCTGATAGAGCAGGAGCTTGAAAGAGGAGAACACCAAAGCAAACTTCCCAGCTCCCTGTGTGCAAGCGGCAGAGAGTATACAATCCAGACCCAATTCAAAAAGACTTGTCAAATGAAAGAGAAATGCACAAACATGTCTGTACTTTGTCCTCTGAATTTTAAAAGCATCTAATGTTACATAGCTCATGTGAACTTTATTTAAAGCACAGCCATCCACAGAGTATTCCCTTTATGGTTTTAGTGGCTGTCCTCCTTCCTTGCTGTTCACGACTGATTATTTTATAAGCTTTTTTTGTAGCTGGGCTTATTTGACTTAACCTTTTAAATGTAGCTTTGTTTCTGACAATACAGGAAGTAGAATGCCAAAGGAAAACTCTGCATGGGGGGGAAGTGTGGGTGCAGGAGAAGGGCACACGATTTGAAATAAGTCTTGGGAAGACAGTAAACTAATTTGGGGGTTTCTTGATTTTTCCAATGTGACTATCTATAAAAGCTGAATGCCAAGTTTTGACTCCTAGGTTTTATGAGGTTGCAAGAGTATAAAACTAATACTTGGCTAGGTGTTCTTTTTTTTTTTTTTCTGATGAAAAATGCAGGCATGAAAAACAAGGTGTAGCATCCGTTTTCAATTAAAAAAATAAAAATTTAAAACCTCTCCCTCTGGGCCTGGTACTGAGCCAGGTGAGGGAATGGGATGGGTGTAGTCACTGAGAAAGTAAAAAGATGAAAATATCCTTCTGCTTGAAGTAACTTTATATTTCAGAGGGGTTCCCCCGCCCAATAAAGAAAGTTACACTGTGCTATCATTTTATTTCAAATGGTTTTTCTTTAAAAATTCATTTACTTTAAAATTTTACTATTTCCCAAAGGCACTGGATTTGATTTCTATTTTTTCTGTGCATCTCTGATTTCTGTTCGATCCCACAGGGGTAAATATTTGACATCCAGCCATTCCCAGGGGTGGCAGACCAATGTACTAAACACAGAGTCGTTTCAGTTCACCAAGAGATGAAGTCAGGCTCCTGGGGATAAACAACCATCCATAAATAACCTCTCAGAAATAGCCTGAGGAACATGTCCTGCAAAGAAATCCTGGCTCAGTACATTCTATTTTGTTTATTTTGCATAAAAGTTGTCTTTGTCTAGATTTGCACCAGCATAAAAGCACTTTCAGCAAAGCAGGTCGTTAAAACAAAGCCAAGTTAAAAACAAAAACTAAAACAAAAACACAGAAAGTCCCACCTGAAAGGAAATTAACTGTTGCCCCTTGAAATGCCAGGAGAAAATGAGCTTACCTGTCATTCTAGTGACTCAAGAGTGGTAAGAAGAGGAAGGGGACGTGGAGAGCATTCTACGCCAAGTGCTAATATTCATAGCTTCTGCCCGAAGCCCAGGGCCTGAAAGGCACCGTTGAACACCTTTTCAGTATCGGGCTCCTAGTGGCAAATCCAGTCAGTAGTAAGAAGACAGGCTTCAAAACTTAATATTTGGTCAAGATGTAACTGACCCATCAGTACAATGAAATAGCTTGAGTCACTTTTCGATAATATGGAGGAAATTTACTATTTTAAGACGTTCTTTTGGAACCGAATTTTACTGAGATGAAGTCAAGCAGAGGGAAGGGGTGGTGGGGAAGTGTTAGATGGATCTGTACCATATATTGTAGTCACTTTTGAGCGCTGTCATTGAGCTCAGTTTCACGTTTAGTGCCCAAAGAAGTGATTCAATTTATCTATTTGGATGACTTATGCATATACCTCAATTTCAGAGGATTAATAGAACTAGTACAAACTCCAAAGAGCCCGAAAGAGTAAGTATAATTTTTATATTAACAATTACCTCCTCGCTTTTTAACAGTCAAGTACTCCCATTCTTACAAATCTTAGTCCATTTTCCTTCAATTTCTTTGGTTCCTGTCTTCTTTATTTTATTATCTCCCCCCTAGGTGAAGTTCTTATCATTTCAGAAATGTATCATTATCACATCCAGCTTCTGAGCTGGCTTGACTGCCTTGAAGCTCTCCCTGCTACTCCATCCCCATCTCCACCTCTGGGTTAATTATCTGAAAATCATGCTTGATGTCATGAATTCACCCTGCTCAGAATTTGTGTTGGCACCTGCTTCCTAAAGTCCAACTTCTGACTTTTCTCCACTCTTCTAAATTTCATGTCTACTCACCTTGCTAACCAAACTTGCTAAGAGCAATCCTTTAAAATCTCTCATGATCCACTGCCCTCACATTTATTTACACAGTGTGCCTGCTTGGAGTGTCCCTTCTTCAGTTTGATGCCTCAAGGTCTAATTTAAGCCCACCCTTATTCCACAATGACCTTTAGTTCTTCTGAAGTGCGATGAAATAATACATCACTTACTTTGGATTATTGGTTTATTGTGCTTACGTAGCTCATAACCTTAACTAGATTGCAAATTCCTTGAGGACCAGAACTGGGTCTTCCAAATTTTTGTATTCCTCAGGCAGCGTATGCCCACAATTAGCGTGAGAAAACAATCCCTTCCTTAAGAATATCTGAGCTACTTTACTAATATGTGGTTATCAAGAACATTTCTTTGTGGAGGGAGTTTCAGCTTCCAAAAGAATGAGACCACTGTCAGCATCTCTTAACCGGTAGAGGGGATGAACTCTCCAACCAGAACCAAACATGAGGGACAAAATCCATGGAAATGAGAGAAAAAAAGATGAGCTATTTTCTCTGGTTCTCAACTCAAGAGTGTGTACATCCAAGAAGGTATTCTTACTTACAGGGCTTCAAAAGGATATCTGTCACATAAAGAACCCAAAAAGGAAAGAGCCTGTGTAATGGATAGCTGACCTCAACAAATTAGCCTTCTTATGTAGCTCAGGTTGCCTAGATTCTGCTATTAATTTCCTTTTGCTATCTTGAAGCCTTTAGTAAAGTCACATTGAATGTTACAGTCTTGTGCTAGATAACCTACAGGAAATCAAAGGAATGTGCCTTGTTAAGAGAGAGTTGTTCCCATGGGTGGCCAATATGATGGTGGCAACAGTGGATGGAGAGACAGATCAATCTAGAAGTATGTTGTCTAACTCTCCACCTCACCAGGAGAAGACAAAATCAAGAGTTCTGAGTTTTACATGGCTTTTAATTTAAATAAGAAAAGTGGCAAGTAACATTTCCTTTTTAAATTCCTATTAAAAGATGTATAATCCTGAAGTCTGATAAACAATATTATTTTTCATGTGTCGAATCAGTTGACGTATGTTAAAAACCTATATGCTACATAGCAGATATAAAGAGGTAATTTCATTTTCTTTTTTTTTTTTTTAAAGATTTTATTTATTTATTTGACAGAGAAAGACACAGCGAGAGAGGGAACACAAACGGGGAGTGGGAGAGGGAGAAGCAGACTCCCCGCCGAGCAGGGAGCCCGATGCGGGACTCCAGGATCATGACCTGAGCCGAAGGCAGTCACTTAACCAACTGAGCCACCCAGGCGCCCAAGATAATTTCATTTTCTATAGCTAGAACTTGTTCATAAGCCTCTATTTCTACATAGCTATGGAAAGAAGTTTAAATTTCCCAATCAAATAATTAGTCATTTTTGATTTAAGTTTTAAGTAAGACTTTTCCATATAATCAGTCTGTTGAGGCAAATCCTCAGTCATTCGGCTTTTCTTCCCCATCTTTTCTTTTCCTTTCTCTTGAGGTTGCAACTGGGCACAGAAGAAACCTTCCATTATATTTTAGACTCAAGAGGATGAGGTGAACCATTGGGCTGTGATTCCTTACTTCACATTATCTAAAAAATTAATTTGAGAAACATAAACTTACATGTAAGTGCCAAAATTTAAAATAAAAAAACGTATCTGTTAAAAAACATAGGAGAAAATCTTTTTGATTTGGGGTTAGGCAAAGGTTTCTTAGAAAGGACCTAAAACCCACAAACTGTTAAACAAAAATATTGATATATTAAACTTCATCAAAAATATAAAACTTCATAAAAGACACTATGAAGAAAATAAATACATAAATCACAGACTGGGAGATAATACAGGCAAAGTACTTATCTTACGAAGACCTGTATCCAGAATAGATAAATAACGGTTACAACTGAATAACAAGAAAAAGAAATTTTAAAATGAGCAAAAGTTTGAAAAGAATCTTTACCAAAGAAGGGATACAGATGTCAAATAAGCATATTAAGAACCTCAACATCATTAGTCATCAGAGAAACTAAACTTAAAACCACGTTCGATACCACTGCGTACGTTTTAGAATGGCTAAAATTGAAGACAGGCAATACCAAGTGCTGTGAGGATGTGGGGATGCACAATGGAACAGCTGCTCTGGAGATAGTTTGTAGTTTCTTTAAAAGGAGGGAGAGGCTTCCAGCTCTCTCCCCAAGTCTCCCTTCTCTGATGCTCCCTTATAGGGATAGTTGGAGATGGCAATAGGTTTAATCAGAAGACTACATCCTGCAATCCCCCTTATTAATTATCTATGGGGCTAAATACTTGTCAACAAAATATAAGCAGAAATTGTTGGGTGGGAATTCCAAGGAAACTCTTTAAATCATCACTTTCAATAGAAATATAAGGGAAGCCACAAATAAGAGTCACATATGTAATTTAAATTTTTCTAGTCACTATATAAAAAAGTAAGAAGAGGGACACCTGGGTGGCTCAGTTATTGGTTGAGCGGCCAGATCCTGATTTTGGCTGGGGTTGATCGTGGGGTCGTGGGATCCAGCCCTGAGTAGAGCTCCACGCTCAGTGTGGAGTCTGCTCGGGATTCTCTCTCTCTTCCTCTGCCCCTTCCCCAACTCGTGCTCTCTCTCTCTCTTTCTAAAATAAATAAATAATTTTTTTTAAAGTAAGAAGAAACAGGTGAAGTTAATTTTAATAATATATTTTATCTAACACGATATTCTAAAATGTTATTTCAACACAAAATCAATAAAACAAATTATTGAGATAATTTACAAACTTTTTTTGTATGAAGTCTTCAAATTTTGGTGTGTATTTTACACTTTCAGTGCATCTCAGCTCAGACTAGCCATATTTCAGCTGCTCAGTAGTCACATGTAGCTGGTAGTTACTGTATTAGAGAGCACAGTTTTAAATAGATAAGCATTTTTTGCCCTTCTGCCTTTCTTCCTTCGGAAACGGAATATATTTGTGTTAGCTGGAGTTGCAGCAGCTTTCTCAGACCATGAATTTCCTTGAAGTTGCAAACTGCAGAAAAGAAAGGTAAAAGATGTCTGTTTCAGGACACCTATGTATCCCCTTACCAGCCCCTAGGCTGCCAAATTCTGGACTTAATATCAAACAGTATAAACTATCCAAATTCATTCTTAGTGATAAAAAGGGCCACCAGATAAAAACAGAAGACAGAAAGGCTGTACATTATATTGGTTAAAAGCACATTTTTAGGAACTGTGTATCTGGTCGCAGATCCTGATGTTGCTACATAGTGATGTGTGAACTTGGGTAAATTATTTAAGCTCTTCAAACTTAATCTCTTTACTCAACTCTAAAATGGAGATAATAATATCTCCCTCTTAAGGTTATTGTAAGGACTAAAAAATGTTAATATATGTAACATACTTAGATTGTGTGTATCACATAGTAAGTACTTTATAAGAGTCAGCTGTTATTAATTCATTAAGAAAATGTAATAATTCTGAACTTGTATGCACCTGATAATGTTAGCTCCAAATATGAGTCAAAATTGACAAAATTATACAGAGTGGTTAATAAATCTACAATCCTAGGTCAAGAGTTTGACAGACACATTTCTCAATATTTGACAAATGGAGGAGACAGAAAAATTTAAAAAGACTTACATAAATGAATGTGAATAATGTGTCTTGGGTAAGCTTCACATTTGATGATCTTCAAATTTGAATCCAAGCTTTCTGAAAACCATTACAAATATGAAGACATATCTGTTTAAATAGTTTTTATTGGGGAAAAAAAAGAATGCTATTTTCTTAGGTTTGCCATGTTATTTACATTTGGGGATAAAACATCTATATGCTTAACTCTTTAGTTTCCTTCCATTTCATTCACACACTAAATATATAAAAATCCGTATTTCAATTTGACATAAGTCATTAATTTCATGATTTATTTTTCACATAAATATTAAGATTCTGGTTACAAACTCTTAACTCACTGTGTATATCCCTTAGCAAAGCACCATAAGCAAATGAGTGGATAATGCTTTCTTTGGAGGTTGATGAATGTTCTCTTCAGTGGGAAGTTTCTAGCATAGCATTTTCCCCCACTCTGGGCAGCTATTCCCTTAGTCTGTCTTCCAGTAAGACACAGCAGGTGGAAGTAAACCCAAACTTCCTAAAAGTTAAAACACTTTTTATAATACCTCCTTTAAAGTTTGGGTATTTCCCCCCCAACTTTTGACTATCTTTAAAAACTACCTTCTGTTTGCTTGTTTGTTTGTTCCACTGAGATAATTTGCCTCATTTGTGAAGAATCAAATTGAACAGGATTTGTTTAAAAAAAAAACAAAACAGCATTAGCTAAATATTAGAATAGAGCCTAAGAGATGGAAAAAGAAACAGGACTCAGGTCAAATTTACTAAACAATCTCAATCATACAGAAACCCCAGGCAACTAAAATACCCTCTGGAGAGTAACATTTCATGCTTAGGAAGAAGTTATTTACTTCGTGCAGGAAAGTACTTTGCTCCAAAGAGGGGCCCTGGCTCACCATAATATTGGGTTTGGCCTATCATGGGACTAGACCTAAAATATTTTATGTTCTCAATTTATTTTCTCCCACATCTGGATTAAGGATAATTTTTCTAGACCTGAGTTATGGAAAATTTCTCTTGTCAAATATATATGCTATACACTTGACTGTAAACATATTGGTCTAATTGCAAAATTTACCACTGGGAAAGCTAATTATTTAAGGTGTGGGTCCAAAGTAGAATTTCCCCACCTTTATGTAAACCACAAACACATATCTCTGGTAACTTGAAGTGTTGAACTCCCCTGCAAGGCAAAGAGGCATTTCCTGCTGGGCCCTCCCAGGGGGAGGATCAGGCCTTTGGCTAGGGGTTGTTTCCACAGGCTGGAATCTTTTTTTCCTGGATGTGGGGGGTCCTTTTAAACACAAGGGAATTGTGGTGGCCCTTTGAGGTTGCACAGGGAATTATTTGAGTGCCTCCTTTCAGTTTCACTCATATCCCTTAGCGTTGCTCTAACAAGGAGCCCATTCTCTTGTTAAGGGCTTCTTTGGCAATGCCCTAGGCCGAGCTATTGCTGAACTGCCTCCTGTCTATACCCCCATGTTTGCTGGAGCCAAGAGAGCAAAAGAGAGGGATTCCCTTGTAGCTTTGTGCCAGGTACTTTTATAGTTCTGTCTTGTTTTTATTTTTCTACTGGGAAAAAATTAGGAGTTTTTATTGTCTCAGAGCACTACTTCTCAAGCTCAAACTTTTCTGGCAAAAACAAAAACAAAAATCATGCATATTACTAAAATAGAAATATTATTGCTTTTATTTTTTAGATGAGATCGGGCGCGTTCAGGGTGGTATGGCCGTAGACCGCTTTTATTTTTTAAAAATGCCAATGCCAATGCAGATGGCAAGTATGAATGCTTATCGAAGAAAATTTCAATTGTACCATATATGGAATAAAATTTTACATATTATTGAGTACATATTCACTAGGTGCATACTGTGTACTAGATCTTGTATTAGGCACAAAGACTGAAAGTAAATAACACTTGGTTCTACTCTGAAAATATTCACACTCTCTCCTGGAAAATGTGTGTAGCAAGGTGACAGGTATGCAAATATATAATTAAAATGCAACGTATATGCTATTGTAGCTCAGAGAAAGAGTAAACTCTGACTCCTGTGTCTTAGAACAATTGCGTAGTGTAAGCAGTATTTGATGTGGGTCTGGAAGGGTGAGTTGAATTATAACAAGGAGAAAAAGCACTCTTTCTAGGAAGTGGAGACAATATGTAAAAAAAGGAACAGTGACCGGGGCGCCTGGGTGGCTCAGTCGTTAAGCGTCTGCCTTCGGCTCAGGTCATGATCCCAGAGTCCTGGGATCGAGTCCCACATCGGGTTCCCTCCTCGGCGGGAAGCCTGCTCTCCCTCTCCCACTCCCGCTGCTTGTGTTCCTGCTCTCGCTATCTCTGCCTCTGTCAAATAAATAAATAAAATCTTTAAAAAAAAAAAAAAAAGGAACAGTGACCGAAAATAGCATGGCGTGTTTGGGGAATAGATAGTATTTTGGTATGGACAGGAGGAGTGTTCAATGGATAGAGTGATGCTAAGTGAGTCTGGAAAAGAAAATATTATCCAGGTAATAATGCATGTTAGATGAAATGTTCAGGCTTTGGGATTTTGTTCTCTAAACAATGGAGTTTGCCTTTGAAGGTTTAAAGAAAGGGAATAATAGGATTTTTTATTGAGTATTTACCATATGCCACACATTGTTCTAAGTGCTCTAGATAAAATTTACTCATATAATCCCATTATAACCGTATGAGGGAAGGGCTACAATGACATCCACTTTACTGATGATCTTGGGAAAGTCATCAGTTTCTTCATATCTTCACATTGATCTGTTAGGTCCTACACAATCCCAAGCAAAACCACAGCTGACTTTATGTATGTATGTATGTATATATGTATGTATTTATCTATCTTTTCCCGAAATTGACAAGCTGACTCTGCATTCATATAGAAATGCAAAGGTCCTAGCATAGACAAAGCAACTTTTATAAAGAAGAACAAAGTGAGAGGATTTACACTACTTAATGTCAAGATTTATTGTGAAGCTGTAGTAATAAAGACAGTGAGATATTTGCATTCAGGTTGACAAGTAGAATGGAGAGTCCAAAGGTAAAGCCTCATATGGACAACTGTTTTTTATTTGTTTGTTTACAGAGATACAAATGCTATGCAGTGGGCAAATGATAGTTGATAGTCATTTCAACAAATAATGCTGGAACAGTTGGATATCCATAAGCCAAAAAAAAAAAAAAAAAGGATTTTGATCCATATCTCACACAATATAAAAATTTAATCACATGAATCATACACTTACATTTTAAACCTAAAACTATAAAACTTCTAGCAGAAAACATAGGAGAAACTCTTCATGACCACAGATTTGGCAAAGATTTCTTAGATATGACACCAAAGCTATTATCCATGAAAGAAACACATGATAAGCTGGACTTCATCAAATTTAAAAACTTTTCTTCAAAAAATATGTTAAAGTAATAAAAAGGCAAACCCCAGATTGGGAGAACATATTTGGAAAGCTTGTATCTGAAAAAGGACTTGTATGCAGAATATATAAAGAACTCGAAAATTCAGTAATGGAAGAACAAACTGCCCCATAAAGAGATGGCAGAAGATCAGAAGGGACACATCTCCAGAGAGGATATGCAGGTGGTAAATAAGCACACGGGGAGATTTTCAACATCATCAGTCATTATGGAAATGCAAATTAAAACCAAAATGAGATACCATTACATGCTTACTAGAACACCTTAAATTAAAATGTTTGACCACATCAAGTGCTGTCAAGGATATGGAGCAACTAGAACTCTCAAACACTGCTGGTGGGAGTGAAAATTGAACAGCCACCATTGATTAACATTTTGGTAGTTTCTACAAAGCTAAACATACACCTACCATATTCTCCAGCCATTTCTCTACTAAGTATTCACCTAAGAGAAAAAAGCATACATCCATACAAGACAAGTACGTGAATATTCACAGAAGCTTAGAACTGGGCAAAACTCAAAAGGTAAACATGGATAAACAAATCACAGTATGTTTATACAATGGAATGTTGCTCAGTAACAAAAAGGAATGAACTACTAATACATGCAACAACACAAACAAATATTTCAGTAAGTATTGTGAGTGAAAGAAACCTGATAAAAAGAGTTCATACTCTTTGATTCCATTTCTATAAAACTCTGAAATGCAGACACTTCTGTAGTGACAGAAAGCAGATGAGTGGTTCTTAGGGAGGAGAGGTAGAGAGATAAGAGGTAGAGATTACAAAGGGAAACAAGTAAACTTTTGGGATGATGGATGTGTTCATTATCTTGATTATGGCAATGGTTTCACAGATGCACACATATGTCAAAGCTGATCAAATTCTACACTTTGAATATTTGCAGTTTATATCATGTCAATCATACCTCAACGAATCTATTAACAAACAAAAATTTAGTGGGAAGATGTCTGAGTCTACCTTGTGATTTAACATTAAGCCTGGGGGCAAATCTGTACACTTGAAAGCCATCATTACAATGAAAAAAGGATCACTAGTAAGTTACTCAGATGATTTTTTTTATTTGTTCATCCAGCAAATATGTATGAAGTGCCTGTGGATGGCAGCAGGGCTAGGTAGGACTAGACCTGGACATACAGTGGAGGAAAAGCTGGAGTCCCCTGCCCTCAAAGAGTTTGTTTGGTCCACAGTAGCAATATAATAGAAAGGCTGAAAGAACAAACTTCAGGAACGCCTGGGTGGCTCAGTCCATTGAGGGTCTGCCTTTGGGCTCAGCTCATGATCCCAGGGTCCTGGGATCAAGACCCGCATTGGACTCCTTGCTTGCTCAGCGGAGAGCTTGCTTCTCCCTCTCCCTCTGATGCTCCCCCTGCTTGTGCTCTCTCTGTTAAATAAATAAAATCTTTTTTAAAAAAAGAACAAACTTCAGAGTAGAAAAATCTCTCCAATAATTCCCCCAAAGTCTTCCACTTACTTTTTCATTGGTCAAGATTAGGTTGCAGAGTCAATTTATAAGTTACAGAGTCAGAATTCAAACCCAATTCCAGAGATTTTGTTTTAACTTCTCTATTGCCCCTCAGTATTAAGAAGCTTGACCCTAATTAGAAAGATTGAAACAGAATTGTTTCTGTTTGAGGTATGAACTCTCTTACTATGATTTAATGCTACTGAAAGTCATATCCACATACCACCTAAAATCTTCCTTTATACCACCACGGCGATATGTACCACCCTGGTAAACACTGGGCCAAATGTTCTCTAGACTCACTCTTGGCCTTAATACCTTAAAATCTCATACTTTGGGTTTTGTCCATGTGAAAGTAGAGGATAAGTCATGCCAACCATAATTGCCTTAGCTTTCTTTATCCTACTGGGAAAAGATAACATGTTTCTGTTGGGGCTGGGATACAATGTAAGGTTCCACACAGGCATGAAGATGGTAGTCCTCACCTTTTTCTCTATATGTTCCTGGAGGTTGGTGGTGGGTGTGAAGGTGTGGGGGAGTAGAATGTGGGAGGCAGCAAGAGACTCCACACTGGTTCAGTCCTCCCTTGGTGCGCTCAGTACAATGGAGAAGAACTGCTTGCTGAACAGAAGTGGCCTCATGGGCAGGGTGTGAAGAAAAGTGGCTCTTTTAAGGTTCTTGGGCAGGGTCTTGACTCCTCTTATTTGATGTTGAATGAGCCGCAGTTTCCATCCAGCAACTCGCTAAGATCCAAAATTACCAGTTCCATCACCCAGCAACTTTTCATCGTGGACAAAGTAATTCCAAAGTAGAAGGTTTTGGTCTCATGGTGAAGATTCAAAGTTACCTTCAAAGGCTGTGTGCTGAGCACAGAAGAGGTATGATCCCTCTGGGTCATACTCTGTTAGCAACAGACATGCATACAACTGTGACAGGCCTTAGTCATCATTTAGTTCTATTCCCAAAGTTGCCAGCCACAAAGAACTGGAACAAAACTGGTTTTGGAGATCGTCACTCATGGGCCAAAGCCAGCATTATCCTCTCTTTCTCCTGACAAGTAAGGTGTAGGCCATCAGTTCTGTGTCTCTCTTCCTTTCAGACAGGGTTTCCCACCTCACCACTTTTGACATTTGTGACTGTCCTGTGCATGTACAATGTTTAAGAAAATCTATGGCCTCTCCCTCTTAAATTCCAGGAGCACTGCTCCCCAGATGTGACAACCAAAATTGTCTCCCCATACTGCCAAATGTCTCTCAGGGGACAAAATCAGCCCCAGGTGAGAACCACTACTTTAAGTTAACTTTATTTCAGGGTCCTGAGTAAGGGCCATCCTAGTCTGTCCCAGGCCTTTTTCTAATCTCAGTCTCAAGGGGATGAGACTGAGAATTTACTGGGCCTCTCCCCTTATTCAGATTTGCCTGTTTTCGCCCCAGCAGGTTATATAACAGAAAGAAGGGCTTATTTATTAAGTTAAAGAAAAGGTCGCACCCATCTTTTCCCCAAGGCCAACACCGCCTGTTTCTCTTATACTTATAAAATTAAGCAAGGTCACTTAATATCTGCTCCCAAATGATGATCTTAAGCCCGAACACATCGTTGCTTCTATTAGTGAGGATAAAGGAAAAAATAAACACTGGGAGGGCATCTCATTTCATTACAGTTTTATTGGGGATCATATTCCAATTAACACTTTTCTTTTCAATACGGCCTATTATAAATAAACCACACAGAGGCTGCATTTTAATTTTTCTTAAATTTTTAAATATTGTACCTTGGGAGGTTGAATACACTTTTCAGTGATAATCACTGGTAAGAGAAGCGTATCGCACCCCACAGTGATTCTACAAATCGAGAGCCTAAATACCCTCCTGTAAGACTAGAGTCAGGAGAAGTAAGTAAACAGAAGGTAATCTTTCTGTGTTTCTTGAAACCAACTTTAAGAGAACAAAGGTAGTAATTAGGATTCATTTTCTCTCCTCATCAAGACGGTGCTCAGCCCCTCTGCTGAGCCAGCCTTTGCAAGAGATGGAATTTTTAATCAGTGATTGATAGCACCCACAGCTTTCAGGCAGGAGAATGTTCTTAGTGACCTCTACAGGGCTGAGGTACTGAGTTATGTTTCAAAAGCTTGACAGGGCCAAGATGTCTAAGCTTGTGAAGTTTCAAGACCAACATTATCCTGAATTGGTTGATGATTTCAAAATGTAGATTAGCTTTGATGATGGATTAGAAGCTACAGGATGAAATTATGGAGGAACAGTACTTCTGAGTTAAGAAAAGACTTCTGAATCTGTTTTTAGAAAACTGACCTACCTTCTTTTATTGTCTAAAATCTTACTTAAAGTGACCCCAAGTGTTTTTCCCTGAGTTTCCCAAGTTTTGTCCTTGACTCCATATATATTTTTTCTTTCATCTCTGTTTTCCCTTAGTGTTCCCATATACTTCCATCTCTTAAAATACTTAATCCTTCTATACACGACTCTAAAATCTATCTCTTTGGGAGTTGGCGCCGGGGTGGTTCAGTCAGTTGGGCATCTGACTCTTGGTTTTGGCTCAGGTCATGGTCTCGTGGGTTGTGGGATCAAGGCCCACCTAGGGCTCTGGGCTTGGCCAGGGCGGGGGTGGGGGGGAGGGGAGGTGCTTGGGTATTTTCTACCTCTCCCTTTGCCCCTCCCCCTGCTCTTGCTCTCTCTCTCTCCTTTCTCTCTCTCTCAATCGGGAGACACACCATGCCTTTAATTGCCTATTGTATGCACCCTTGGAGGTTGAGTACTTTAAACTCAACATGCCTAAAACGAACTTAATGCCTTGCCTTCCAAATACCCTTCTCTTATTGAATACCATCATAAACTCACCATTCATGCCCCAAATCAAGGACTCATCACCTTTCCCCATATAGCGGGACCCATATTTCCTCACATTGTCAGGACCACATTTCATCATCCGATCAAGGACAATGTTCTGGAGATTCTATTTCCTAAATATCTGTCCGAATTTTCCCATCTCCCCTCCCATGGCCACCTCCGCAGCAGCAGGACCTGGCCTGGATTTGTCCAGGTGTCTAGGTGGGCGTTTCTGCCACAACTGTCTCACCTCTTCTTTCGTCCTTTGCGTTGCTATGGAAATTAATGAATTGAGTTCATTTATACCATGTGCTCTCCTAAGTCCCTTAGAAATATTAATTTACTTAAGTTTGAAACAACTGAAAACAAATTTTCTTGAAGCTAAGTTGAAATACGCATGAGTGACCCTATATAGAGACACCCTTGAAAACACTTTTCCTGCAAGATCTTATCCATCACCTAAGTGAGAGTTCTTAGAAACCCCAAGAGGCTGGGATGATGTCAGGACTTAATTTGGGGGTTCTAAAGTCCCTCTACTAATATGTTCGCCATCCCTTTTTCCATCTGGCGTGCTTTTGCTTATTAACTGTGTACTGAGGATACTGAACTCAGTGGGTTATAAACACAAAGCGTCATGTATTTTCCGAGCACTGCTTTAAATAAGGTAGCCCGTGATTTGGTGTATGTAATTCGACCTCTTTGTGTCTCCATTTCCCTTCTTAAAGACAGGAGAAATAATGTTACCTACCTCATAGAGTTGTTTTAAGACTTAAATGTATTAGTACATATAAAATGTCTAAAGCAGTACCTGGCATATAGTAAGCACTCAGTAAAAGTTGGCCATAATTTTTATGCTCCTATCTCCCCTTCTAAACCATAAGCGCTTTGAATCCCAAGAGCTTACGTAGTGTCTGGCACATTTTGGGTGCCTCCAAAGTATTGGCATAATCAGGGAGATGATGTAATCAAAATAAGGATTCAAGGAATTAAACAGAATTTGAAGTTGATTTGATCACATAATGCCTTTTTTCCTAAGGATTTCAAAATAGCATTCAGGCAATACTTGAGTCTCCCAGGAGACAATGACTATAGATAATATCTCCATGACAGAGAGAATCTTAGCTGGATTCAATCACAGAGAGATGCAATTACTTTCCTGTGAACTAGTTGAAGAATTTGAACAGCTACTTCCCTGGTAGACAGTGAGAATTCTAAGCGCACAGAGATGGCAGAATCAACCTTTGTATATTTCCTGTATCTGGTTTTATCCCAAAGAACAAGTTTCAGATGATCATTCCACAGAAGTCTGAAAGATTTTATAAGATGCTTTTATGTCAGGTGCTTTAGAAAGCAAGTAGATCATGTTACCTACTTCCTACAGGCATGTTCCAGGTACCGCCATGACATCAGAGCCCACTTGTATCACGATGCAAAAACAAAACAAAAACAGTATTTCTTTTCCGGCATAATAACAAGCAGAACTACTGGGTAGATGTGGCTTAATCTGTCATGAAGGAAGCGCCCTCCCTCCCTGTTTCTCTGGGGGTCATGAAAACAAAACCAAAATTAAAAGGCAAGAGCAAAATCAATCATAGTTATCTTTTATCCTTCCAAATAGTCAGGAATTTAGCACTATGTAGACTAAACATCTGGGTGATGTTTAAATTTTTCCCCACTTTTTATCCACATTTCGACCCAAAGATTGAACCCTGTATGGAAAGCCTTAACCATTAGCCTACAAAAGCTGAATTACCAGACTTAATCATCACAGAAAGTGTAGTTATTTATGGAATTAGAGGTGGTCATAGGGGGAGAAAATGAGGAAATCGTAACCAAAGTCAGTGGTTTTTGTGGCTGGCTTTTTCTGGATTTATACTAATGAAAAAAGAAATGTGCTTCTGTCCAGAAGATCAATTCCAAAACAAATAAAAACACTGTCTCACTAGCTGTAAAGAGATGCCCTCACTTTCAATAAGGGCCTGGGAGGAGGAAGGTCCTTGGAGAATTATCTAGGAGTGGATGACATACAATTTTGTTTGCTAAACATTCTTGACCTTGTGTCCTCTATAAAAATAGTTTCTTTCAGTGCAGCTGAGAAAGCTGTGATTTTGCTGTCCAGTCAATGCAGGCCTGCCTCCTACATCATGGTGAACATGGGTGTGGCTTCATTTCCCAGTATAAAAGCAAAAGGTGGTAGGCTTAGCCATCTCCTATTCCAGTGACTCAAAAACACTGCTTCCTCCTTCCTCATTAAGAATCCTCCACCGGGAAAGCGCGTCCTATGATTGGAGCTCAAAGTTTTTGAGTGTGTCTAAGACCCCGCATATAAAATATTTCTCTGTTCCTGTCCTGTTTTACCCCTTTTGCCTACCCCTGACTTATTAGGTTCCCCACTTCCGGGGAGCCCTGTGGTATCAGGACGAACATTTTGATGTAATCCCACTGCTGTGGGGAGCTATCTAAGCTGGAGGATTTATTAGTTGTGAACGTTCATTTTTGTTTTTCCTGGTCCAACGCCAGTAAATAAGTCACCCAAACCATGGCTGAGTGTCATTTGATAGGAAAAAGCTGGGATCACAAGGAAGCCTTCTGTCTTTCAACCCCCCCCCCCCGCAAAAAAAACCAAAAAACAAAAAAAACAAAAAACAACAACCGACCACCACCACCACAACAAACTGCTGAGGTAAGCACTGTCAAGCCCAGCTGCATCAACATGAGGGTGGTGAGACAAATGAGAGCTTTCACTGCTGGATATGGAGCTAGAGAGCCCCTGCCCTGGGCCTGCAAACCCACCGCAAACCCCAGGAACACAGGAATTAACGTGTGGCAAGGGACCGCTTTTTCAAACTACCAGCTCTGTCCATTTCGATCTTTCTCGCACATGAACACAGCTCATCTGAAAGGTGACTAGAGCTGCAAGTCTCCCACACACAGGCACGAACACACACGGGCACATACATACATGCACACACACACGCACACGCACGCACATGCATGTTGCTGGAACGTCATTAGAAGAACTTGATGGAATTACGCCGTTGTGAGTCGGTGACCCCCTGGCTCGCTGTACGGGGCAGGGAGGCCAGAGTGGGATTCGGGTTTGTTGGGGGGGGGGGGTGCTTCAGGAGGCCCAGGATGGGCGGAGGGAGGAGGTCAGAACTTGGGAGGGGACTGGCTCCCGCCAGGCCCGCCAGCTCCCTGTGACTGTTGCCTGGGCAATGGCTGGGGATGGTCAGGAATGCTTGGAGCCGGTATCCTTCTTTTGGACTCCGGGATGGAGCAGAAGGGGGTGGATGGCTTTTCTCTTTCTGTTTCTCCCTTTCATATTCAGCAGATTAGAGCTGCGGGTTGCTGTGGTGACCACGCGGAGGAGGGTTCCGCACACCTGCACCACCAATACCAGCCGCCAGTAGGACTTGGGCTGTCCCCGGGGCAGTTTTTTGCTGTGGGAAACACAACAACAACAACAACAACAACAAAAAGAGTAAAGGAGAAGGGGGTGGGGATGCAGGGAACAAGGAGGCAGAAAAGGAAGAGAATATATTCCCAGTGCAAGCCAGGGGAGTGTTGCTCTTTAATAAAAGGTGATAGGAATGCACAGGACACAGATGGTAGCCCAGAAACCTTGCCCAGGTAGCCAAAGGGACTGCTTAGGTGGGACAGGAAGCGGTGGGGGAGGGGGGTCACCCACAACCTAGAGCCACCAACTGCACACACCATGGAGGAAGGAAATCGTGAACACAGGGAGAGCTTTAAAGCTTCAGCTCTCTTACTAAGTAACAGAGGCGAGGCCTAAAAGGAAAGTTAGTCTGTGACTATCCAGAACTGAAAGCGACTTGCCATTTTTCTTCAGGGTGATTTTCGAACGAAGAGGAGTGCATTCTACTGTGGGAGAAATACCATTATGTCTGTTCTTTTACAGTTTGCAGAGACACGAGAGGGAGAGGAGAAAGGGGAGGGGGGACCTCGATGAGCTCCTGAAGTTGTGGAATGCTCTGGCATGGTGCCAGGTTGTGCTAATGAAGAAGTCAGCTCCATGCAGGGTCAGGGCCTCACCTCTCTCTCGGACACCCTGGGCTCTGCCTTTAGTCTGCCCCTTCTTCTCTCCATCTGCCTCCTCCTCTCCCTGTCCTGGGATTGCCTTCCGCATTGTTGTCTCTCTTTCCATTAACAAAACATCGACGCATTAGCCTGTCCAAAGCCCTCCACAATGACAATATTTACAGAAGCTTAAATAAAATATGTATAGAGAGATTGATAGTGAATATGCAATAGACCTTTTGAACTTAGACCATGCTGGGTTTGTTTGTTTGTTAAACTAGATTCTCCAGGCTGCTTCAGCTATTTTAATGTCTCTCAAACAATCCACTTAAAGGGAAAGATGATTAGAGAGAAATATTCTTTTAAAAATGTATTTTTCCTCTCTTCCAAGCAATGTAATTAGCAGGCAATGGGCCTTATGTCTTCCACTTTCAAAATAACTGAACCCCAGAACATTTCCTTGGGGTGACACAGTCTGTGTCACACAGACTGAAATGAGACAACTGTCCCATCAGCATATACACAAACAACACTGTACTGTTGTTCTTGAGGTCTTTACATACCCTCATATTGACTCTCACTGAGGGAATTTTGCAAGATGACCTAATCTTGGAATACAGTGTCTTTTCAAACCCATGTTTATGTGTCCCCACCTTTACTAGAAAGTTTATAAAACAGTTTCACAAGAAAGATAGCGGTACACTGGATCAGGGATTGGCAGCCTTTCTCTGTAAAGGGCTAAATATTTTAAGCATTGTGATCCATACAGTCTCTGTAGCAGCAACTTAACCCTGCTACTGTGATCCGAAAACAGCCCCAGACAACATGCAAATCAATGGCACGGCTATGTTTCAATAAAACTTTTTTGACAAAAACAGGCAGCACAGGCACCACATTTTGCCAACCCCTGCACTAGAGCTGTCCTCTTCTAAGTGTAACATCTTGAATAGGTCAGAATGCTCGCTAACTCTCAGAAAATTTCACTGTTCCAATGCCATTCTTTTCAGTTCCTCGTCTTACAGTGATATCTAATAACCGAGAACAAACAAGCAACAAAGTAGTTCAACTGAAGAAAGTCTCCAACCTGTTCACGTGACTAGAATTTCTTGATTCTGTTAAGAAAAAAATCAAATAAGAACCCTGAATGTAGGGGTGCCTGGGTGGCTCAGTTGGTTAAGCGTCTGCCTTCAGCTCAGGTCACGATCCCAGAGTCCTGGGATTGAGCCCCGCATCGGGCTCCTTGCTCGGCGGGGAGCCTGCTTCTCCTTCTCCCTCTACCTGCTACTCTTTCTGCTTGTGCTCTCTCTCTCTCTGTGTGTCAACTAAATAAATAAAAATTCTTAAAAAAAAAAAAGAACCCAGAATGTAAAAGAATAGTCCATTTTTGAGCTGTTACAGTGTATGTTCATCTTGTCTTGTAATGTGTGATCCTTTGGCAAATAAATGGCCGAGCACATTACATTTAGAAAGAGTAGAATTTGCGCTTCTTGATGGTCATGGATTTCAAGGGCCTATTTGGTGCCCAATTTTCTACAGAGTCTTGTGCCAAAATGCCTTTTATCACAGGGAGGCAAGCAGTGCATTGAAACATATTTTGTCGACTGGGCACCATATGTAGAAGTCACAGCCAGAGCTCCCTGCCAGTTCTCTTTCATAGGGGAGGATGGGTCTACAGAGGTTCAAACGTCTTACAGGGATTCATGCTTGAGAAGTCAGCAGGTAGGGGGGGTGACGGTACCAGCCTAAGTCTCATTCTGAGAACGATTTCTTTCCTAGATATAGATTTTGATTATTACTCTCTCTGAGATTTGTTCTTTATTTTTAGGAGTTGTATATGTTATTCCTGCTATAACTTTGTACACAGACAGCAGAAGGAAGTGGGAACATATGCTCACCTCATTCCAGTGTATGAATTCCAATGTGGATTATAATGTTGAGGCCCCATATGTGGTCTTATTCAAGCCTGAAGAGCCCATTCTTTGGGAATTACACTGATATCTGAGTATGGAGTTCTGAAAATTTGCCCTGATGGAAACCCTTGTCCATAAGTGGTGGAGTTCATCCAGAGAAACATTTCCATTTTCTGTCCCTGGGCAATCAATAAGGATTGAGAAGGCTGAATCCCAAGCAGAGTAATCATGTCCCAGGGCATTCCCACCAGACCTGGGGGCAAGAAGCAACACGAATGGATGGGAAGAATAAATTTGAATTCCGGGAGGAACATCCCAGAAATAGCTATGGTAAGAAACTTGAGGAAAAGCTAGGCTTGTTTTGGTCTGGCCAGTTTGGGATTCAGATTATTGTGATTCTTCCCAACCTGGGAAAGCCAGGGACACAGAGTTATAGTACTTCTTATGGTCCTTTGTTAAGAAGGACCAATTTAAATGTATTCCCCTTGTTGCTGCAGAAAAGACCTACCACGACTTCATTAGGGACATCAATGCAGATGAATTAGCCATTCAATCTGTAAGACATATGGAAATGAGCATTATATAGAAGAAAGGTTGTGGTTCCATTTTCTAAAAATAGTTAAGTGTGCAAAAAGATACAGAATGGGAGGTCCCCCTCCCTCCCGCGGACAGCTTGTAGAAGTGGAGAGATACAAATGATAGTCTCGCTCTTCTATTCCATCAGTAGTAAATATAAGGTTAAACTAAGGTAACCGGAACGTCATGCATGAAAATCCAGAAACAACATTATACTCTCATTTTTTATTTGTGTTCAGTACAAAATAAAAGGATTCGGGGTTAAGATTAAGATGAGACCTGGATAATGCCCATAATTTCATGTGAAAATGATGAAGAATTTTCACAAAAGAAATAGGATCCATTCTAAGAAGCCATTTTCCAGATGAACTTACAATAGGAAAGTCTTTTGACAGAATCTTTTGGTGTTACTGAGAAAGTCAGATATCAGTAAACTCTCACTCAGGGAAATATCATGGGCCTTCAAGAAACTTGGCATTCCCTTTCACTCGTTAAAACTGATTTGGGAAGTGACCATCATGGTACATTTTTAGTGCTTTGTTGGGGGGGAATCTATATAAAATCCATTATAATTTATGGAAATGGATTATGAGAGAAAATACAGGTGTTAGTGTCTCTTTCTCTGTGTTCTGCCAGATTAACTTTGGAGCAGACACCTGGTGAATCATTGTCTGGTAGGAGGGATTGCTTTGCACAAGTGCACTCTGGTTGTGATATCCAGATCATCTTCTACCCAGTTCTGCCACACAGTGAGGACTTGCCTGCCACTGAGGGTCAGGATTCTAACTGCTCTAATTGCTATTCCCATCTGCTGTAGAGAAGAAATCAATGTTTGTGGGTGGTTTTGTTTTGTTTTGTTTTGTTTGACCAAAGCAGAAAAAAATGATAAATAATATACCTGGAGAAAAAACCACTTCGCTATCAACCTTAATACCAAATAGTCAAACCAGTTGCAAGGGGATCAATTCAGAAAGAAGAAATAGATTTGGTGATTGAAGCTTGACTCTTCAACTTCAGGGCTAACATCAAACTCAGGTTAACGTCAGGGGCGCCTGGGTGGCTCAGTCAGTTAAACGACTGCCTTCGGCTCAGGTCATGATCCCGGGGTCCTGGGATCGAGTCCCGCATCGGGCTCCCTGCTCTGCGGGGAGCCTGCTTCTCCCTCTCCCACTCCCCCTGCTTGTGTTCCCTCTCTTGCTGTGTCTCTCTCTGTCAAATAAATAAATAAAATCTTTAAAAAAAAAAAAAAAAAACTCAGGTTAACGTCTAATGGAGAATATACCACTAGGGAGAAGAGAGGCAGCAAGGTAAAGAAAACCACACTTACCGTTTACCCCCGGTGTGCAGGACTTTAACTAACATCGCTAATGCCTACAGGAATCCTGTAAAATAGGTAAAACTATTCCATTTGCAGACGTGGAAACTGAAGCTCAGAGAGCTTCCAGAATTTGCCCAAACCTATGGCTGGCAAATAGGGATTCACAGGTTATCTATGAATTGGAGGTCTTTGGGACAGCCTGTCAACAAGAGTAATGATTTCTTAGTTTGGGTAAATCTTGTAAGAATGTAACTACCTGCAAAGGAATTTTAAAAACATCATCTCTGACAGCCAACCAGAACTACCATAAAAAACAAAGAAGTATGACTGACAATAACAAAAAAGTAGAAATATGTTCCTGGTTCCTTAATTTGCTCACAATTATTACTGCATTCATGACCCTAGCCCAAGTTGGCCATTTTCTGAGTCATAGCGACATACATAAATAGTAAGAGACAGAAGAAAATACCATTGTTTTTCAGGGTGAATTAAAGATGAAGAAACATACTTTTTTTGGAATAGTGTAATTTAGACAAAATAATATGATGCAAAATAATATGATGTCCATATTATGCGTGCCCTGTAAGGGAAAGAGAATTAAGTGTGGTTCTATTCAAAATAATGACTATGGAATTTAAATGATTATAGTTTATGTCGAAAGAAAGGGAGGAAGGAAGGAAGGAAGGAAGGAAAGAAGGAAGGAAGGAAGGAAGGAAAGAAGGGGATAGATGGACTCAGTAGATCATACGGAGCCATTGGAAAAAAGTCCACTTTCCTTAGTATGGTTAAAAACTGTGCATTGACAGGATATTATCAATAGTCTTTTAAAACCTCAGTAAAAGAAGCAGTGAATTTCTTCTGACATACTCGATGTCCAGAAATGCGAAGTTAAAGTTCTAGAGCCTTGTTGATTTCCTTGAGGAAGGACAAAAACAGCCAAGGGGAATTCAAACTGCCTTGTCCTTAAAATGCTATCAGACGCGAAGCGCTACTTCCCTTAGGGTCTGATTAGCACAGGGACTTCGGTGGTTTACAGAGCACAGGCTGAAAGATGGTAAAACACAGGAGCAGCTGGGGTGACCCTGTTCATCAGGGGCTCTAGGTTCTGAGGGTGACGTAGAGTTCCTGGATATCCCTCTCTGTGGTGGGGAAGTCCGGGAAATGGGGCAGATTGATGAAAAGTCTAACTGCTGAAAATACGTGCCTCACCTTCTCCTACCTTCAGATTACGTGTCTCTGCATTTTCCTTCAATTTAGTTTGAAGCCCCAGGCCTGTATGAGGCATCTTGTCAGGTATGATAAAAAGCACTGGAGAAATAGGGTATAGTCTGCTCCCAGATACCTCAAATAGCCCGGAAGGGGGAAAGCAACAAGTATGCCTCTAGAAATTTGCCAGCCAAAGGCAAGACAACTTACCACGTGTCTAAATATTTCAAGTATGTAAATCATGCTAATAACGTTTACATTAAATCTGTTCTATCCTCCAGTCTTGAAAACAAAGAGTCCTTCTGTTTACCATGACTGTAAGACCAGATTCACATTACAAGTGTTACATTCCTTAGAGCTCTGCAAGGAACATGGCAGCTTTCAGAGAATGGGACATGGACTCCCCGTCCATGCAGGTCTCCTTCCTGCCCCATGGGGGGCCTCAGGCCTCCACATACACACTGCAGCCGGCCTCTCCTCGGCTTCCTGGGGCCAGGTATTGGTGGCACGTTCCATCTTCTGGAGAGAAAGACCCAAAGAAGAGGCCAGCACAGGCCTAAGAGTGGCCTCAGGGAACTCTGGGAAGAAAATTCTGGAGTCTTGGGTACCTGGAGTATGGTCTAGAAGGGGAGGCACAGGCTACAGGTGAGAATAACCCTTGGGCCCTCAGACACCTGCCTTGGTGGAGGGGCATGGCCTGTGGAAAGCCAGAACTTGGGAGCTGCTCTTGCTGGGATCTGAGGGCAGTATTTACAAGCAAGGTGTTAAAATTGGACAAATATAGTTCCTCATAAGTATTATCCAAAGACCCTATTTCAGCCTAGATTTTGTTGGATTGGTATTCTTCAACTACCATGAAGAATAAGAGAAGGCATATGCTAGGCATTTCCAACTACTTATGTTCTCTGACAAAATAAAAACGATGGAAAGGGCTCGTTTTAAGTGTACCAACCTTCATAGCTGAATTTGCAGATATTTGTAGCCACTTACTGGTCTGTTAACTCTTTTTTAAAATAAATGTAAAAGTCATTATCATCATGTTAAGTTTTCTTTAGCTGGAAGTTTTAGGATTCCAATTCATTTTTGGAAACATGTCTTCAAGTATGAGCCTTCTACATTTTTTTCATTGTAACTGGTGCAGAAATTTCCCTCAAGCTTCTCTTATTATTTATGTCATTGTGCATTTCTCTTTCTGTTTACCATGACTGTTAATCATTTATACTTTAGCCTTTACCTCACCTAACCTTTGATCATCATGTTCATATTGACTTTCAGGTACCTTAGTCATCAAATGATACAATCACTCTATTGCCCTTGTTTTGAATGACTTCTTTTTTTCTCTACATTTTTCTGAATATCCAGTCTTAACTACCAACACTGGCTTTTCTTGCACCAGTTCCAAATTGCATGGTATATCCTTTTCTGCAACAATACATTGTGACTTAGCCAAAGATTATTCTATTTTTTTCTTCTTTTTCCCAGATATAACTTTTTTTAAAAATGTTTTTTATTTATTTATTCATGAGAGTCAGAGAGAGAGAGAGAGAGGCAGAGGCAGAGGGAGAAGCAGGCTCCCTGCCTAGCAGGGAGCCCGATGCGGGACTCGATCCCAGGACCCTGGGATCATGACCTGAGCCGAAGGCAGACGCTTAACCATCTGAGCCACACAGGCGCCCCGACCCAGATATAACTTTTTGCATTAATATATTTAAGGTTCTCTATGTGTAAATGTCTGTGATTTAAGATAAGTTATTTGAAATTTTAAGTAGATTCTTCCAAGTCATTTATTATTTTTGAATCGCAACTGTATAGCTATGCTTTCTAAAAATAGATCTTCTGCAAATTTCATTAATTCTTTGGCATATTCAGGCTCCTTACTAAGTGCATTAAAATGGAAATGAGATGATTGCTCATTTTGTCAACAATTTTCAAAGTGACATTGGATAAGACCCTTATTACTAATTATAATTTAGTCTCATTAAATTTGAGCCTATCCAGTTCCTAAGTCACTCCCATGTGTAGTATATTATGAACCCAAGGAAGATAAATTATTGTTGTTCACTAGTTAGTATGTGGGATCTGGTTCCTTATTTTGGAAAAGTAAATTAGTGGAAAGTCCACACCAAGTCCAGACTGAGGGTTGGCCTTCAGATAAAGGAGCAGGAAAGGTGACAACCTACAGACTCTTACCTCGGTGTGGCTGCTGAACACTATCCTCATTCCTTTAGCAGGTGGCAGAGGTAGATTACTTGACTTAGGCCCAGGTCCAAGTTTCACTTCTAATTCTTAGAAGCTTCCAGATTTAGTCAAATTATCTACCCTCTTTGGGTCTCAATATCAATAGTTTATAAAAACAGAACAATAGACTCTCTTTAAGGTCACTTTTAACCTTTACAATCTATTTTTCGATTGTTCTAGCAGGTCTGAAAGTTTTCCCCGTCAGTAACTAATGAGTCACTGAAAGGCTGGACCACAGAGATTGGAGCATTATCTCCATACTCCCATGGTGAAGATGCACTGAGCACTTTCACAGAAGTATGTATTTTCAGTTTAGTGACAGGTGACTAGAAGCAGAAAGTAGGTCTGAGAACACAGCAACTTGAGAATGTCAAATCAGGGAGAGTGGGCAAGGGGAGCAAAGAGGAGAGTGTCAGAGGAAAACAAGGAGCCACTGAAGGCATCCTGGCTAGGGACCTTCCTGGTGAACATGGCCCGCCAATCATTGCCAAGCTCTGAGGTTGCTAAGTTAATGTGGACCGAGATCATCAGTAGTCACTGTAACAATGTCTCATATCTTTCAGTGTGGTAGAGAATTGAGTTAGGTACTAGACAGATAGTAATTTCCTCTTGAGTCTTCTTGTTCCCACACTACCTGTCTACAGAGAATCGTATCCATCATTAACACTCCACTCCAAGGCTAACTTCTTCAAGTCTCTTCTCCACTGTCACCAGGCAGAACTAACTTCCTCTAACTCTGAGTGCCGAGGGCACGTTACCACCATTTCTCTCAGTGTTCTCTCTCATTTGGCTCCACATTGGCAGGAGGTATTCCGATATGTATCTCTCTCTCTCTCCCCTTCCCCACCCCTTACCTGCAACCTGTGTGAACAGGCCAAGAAGGACAGCAATCCCTGTCTTCTCTTTCCAACCCTTTCCAATCAATGTTCTGCTCCCCTCCAGACCTTTCCTTAGGATTCTCTAGAGCCTCATTGGGAAACCAAAAAGTGAACATGAATGGTGTCTTTTCCTCTACGTTCCTACTGTTATAATCCAAGTTCTCCTTCAGACAATGTAAATAGTTCTGACTAATTCAAGGAAGGTTGGGAAGTGAGGGTAAGTAAGAAAAATACAAAGATTGATATTTCTCCATCTTATCTTGCTACACTGCTACACTTGAGTGACCACCTTGGCTCCTAGTGTGTAATAATAATTATTATAATTATTTCTATATAATTATAATCATAATTATTATTACGTGTAGTTTTTGTAGGCAGCATCTTAACCAGGGATTTCCATCAAAATCACCAGATAGGTTTTTTACATCTACGTACCTGGGCCCAGTGCTGGTGATCCTGATTCAGTAGGTCAGGGCTAGTTCTGGTATCTGAATATAAAACTCTCCGGGAATCTGGAGCACCACACAACTTTAGGTGAGAAGCTCTTATCACTTAAAACTCAGGGCTCTGAAACCACAGACTCGAGCGTGACCTTGAGCAAGTTACTTAGCTTCTCTGAAGATTACATACATACACATTTATAACATTTTATGCTTTAAAGAATTGTGGTGGAATTTTCATCTGGGCTTAGAGTAAATGGATATGCCAGTTTATTTCAGAGAACATACTCTATGTTTAAAGCAAACATCTGGAAACAGGTGCTGGCTTTTTGTTTTGTTTTTGTTTTTGTTTTTTTCAGCTTTATTGAGGTAGAACTGATGTACAACTAGATTTTATTTATAACCTAAATTTTGATTTGGTCTGCTATATCGCCCTACTAATCAGTTTTGGAGTTAAGAAAGTAATGTGGTTTGTTCGGGTTCAGCTCCCTGAGAATCAGTTTTGCACTGTATCTACCTAGAATTAACCCACCATCTTTGACATTTTGGGAAATGTTATTTTCTCCCCCCACCCCAGAAGATTGTTTGTGAGAGTTATTCTGTAATATTTGTGACTTTGAAGGACTGTATACAGGTTGATGTTCCTTTATAAGGATGAATATTTTTCTTTCTGAATCCACTTCGATTTACTTTCTCAAATGTGTCACACTTCCCAAGAACGTTCTTCCCAGTGAGTATGTGCATAGCAAGAGAGGTCTTCGGGCCATTGTGTTAATAGCTAATTTTCTGGTTCCCTGATTTGAAAACATGTTAGTTTTTAAAATCACCTTTCCACACCTTTGTAAGCTTTTCTCTTCTGACCTAGAGTGTTCCTGCCTGATCCATCTAAATTCTCCCCATTCTTCAGGTCTCAATTTTTATAAGATCTTCTCTGCTCTCTCCTGCTTTATTCATGGCCACCTTTCATTTTGTCTATGAGTTATTGTCTATACTGTGTATTTAACATTTATCATATGCTCTGGCATATTTTAATATGTTGTTTCATTGTTTCAGGAATGTGTCTTGTCTCCCTAATTCTTTAAGCATCAGGCAAACAGAGTCTCTGTGGAATATTTCTGTGCTTCCTCCTCAGTGCCAAGCAGGGTCTCGCAAATAGCATGTGCTATTCCCCTCTGAGGAATACTGATTGAGGAGTATTGCTCTTTTTTTTTTTTTTAAAGATTTTATTTATTTATTTGACAGACAGAGAGATAGCGAGAGCAGGAACACAAGCAAGGGGAGTGGGAGAGGGAGAAGCAGGCTTCCCGCCGAGCAGGGAGCCCGATGTGGGGCTTGATCCCAGGACCCCGGGGCCATGACCCGAGCCGAAGGCAGACGCTCAACGACTGAGCCACCCAGGTGCCCGAGGAGTACTGCTCTTACATCTAGTAAATAATTATACATGCTATTATTAAAGAAGATCGATCAGAGCATTATTTATTTGGGCAGAAACAAAAGATTCCTTCCTACTGCTGTTGACTCTTTTGGCCTGACATTCTGCTACCAATGAAAACTACTTCACGAGCTTGATCACTGGAAAAATCAGGGTACCTTCTGCTGACATTAGGATTAACTTGCCTCATCTCAGTTTTTCAGAAATAAGAGAACCAGGCTGCATATTCTTTCCTTTCCTGTAAAAAAAATAAGAAGAAGAAGGAGACGGAGAAGACTTTCAAGCATGTTATTTCAATTAGAGTACAGTAATATTTACTGGCCTTCCTAGATGCCAAACACCGAGGTCCTTGTTTTGTCCTAGTTGGGTTTCAACTCCATCTGTCCAGAGTTGAGGCTTCCCCAAGGATTCCTAGAAGCCTATTTCTTATCTACTTCCTTTCCCAAGGTTTCTGGCAGCTTTGCACAGTGGCTAGGGCTTCTCATGCAGTTCCTGATACTGTTTCATGTTCCTTTTCAGAAAGCAGGGGCAAGTGAGGGATCTAAGTGCTATGAAATGCTCACCGTAGCCGAGGCTGGGGTACAGGTATGGGCTGTGGCTCAGGAGCATGTGAGAGTCTTTCTCACTGAATCAAAGCTTTATCTACTTATAAAGACAAAGGCATTGTTCTCCTCAGCATTGCAATCCTAGCTCCTGTCACTTTGCATACCACGAAGTTGGCAACTGATAAGTACTTGTTGAATAAACACAGGAGATCAGATGCTATCACTTCCAAGAAGCCTTCCCTGGTCTACCGAGTAGAACTGATTACTTCCTTTACTGTGTTCCAAAGCACCACGCATCCTCCTTCTCTAATTAAATTTATCTTACTGAATGGCACTGCTCTGTACACAGTGGATTTATCTGTCTTAGTGATTCTTTGATAACAAGGCCTGTTTTACCTATTTTAGTATCGCCAACACCAAGTAAGCACAGTGCTTAATGAAACAGCCGTGTAAAATTGTTCCCTATCTTCTGTAAAGGTATCACCTGTAGCATTATTCATTACATTTCACAGTATCCTTTTTAGATTTTTCCAGAAATTTCTCTCCGTAATTATATCCAGAATATATGTGATTTTTAGACAATACTTTTGCCTTCGTTCCAGGAACACTATATTTTGTGTCTTTCCAGTTATATTTGGACCCATCCATAGTAAGGATTCAAAGGCAAATGTTCTTGTATTAGCCTTACCCTTGGCTCCAGTGTAGGTACCCAGCATTTTTTACCTTTGCATTTCCTGCCTACTTCTGAGAGATGCTATTTGTTGTATTAGGTGTCACATAACCTTCCTTAAATCCCTCTTTTGAAGGAAGATGGAGTAAAAGTATACACCTATAAAATAGTCTGTGTACACTACATTTATTCATGCATTCAACAAAATGAAGCTAGAAATCATTGAAAAATCAGGACCGAATACAATACACTGCTCTAAATTCCTTTAACTTGAAGAGGTGACACTCAATGGAATTTAGGATAGACTGAATATGAGTAATGGATTGGGAGGTGTCAAAACTCATACAACTCTTTGGATGGTGCCATTCCTTGAATTAGGGAAGAGAGGAGGAAGCCCAGATTTGGGGAGGCACTGAGAAAGCAACTGTAATGCAAATAATAATTATCCTAACTCACAGCCCTGTAGCCTTGTGTGGTTCACAAAGCATTCTAACACAAAGGATCATTACAGTAATGAACGTTTGTATAGTGATCCGAGGTTTTTACAGATTATTTCATTTGTATCTTACAGCAAGTCTGTGAGTTGGCAAGGGCCAATAAACTGTCATTCCCATTTTGCAGAGGAGGAAGCCGAGTTTCTGAGGGGCTCAAGGACTTGGAGACGGTTGTTGGAAGGGGTTCTTAGGTGTAAGAGTTCTGATTTGCTGTCTTATGGTCAACCCCCTCTCCCCCCACTTTACTGCTGCTTCTAGGTTGGAAGCACATCATAGCCAGAGTGAGGGGCTTGAGGGGATGATGTAGCCTTCTGGCTGTGTGAAAGAAGACAACAACTGCTAAAGTAAGCATTATTATTAAATCTTCCCCATTCTTCAAGCTTTATTACCAGATGATTATTTCCTGTGAACTGCTTGCAACGGTGACCTGAAGCTCCAGCTGCCTGATTTGTTCCGTGTAACTGTTCCTTAGTCTTCCGGGTGGGAGCTCCATTCTGTAGAATGATACACCCGAACATTTAACTGGATTGTTAATTCTAAAACCATCTTAAACCAAAGTAGTAAATGACATTCCTGACATAATCTGCTGTTTTTGAGTAAAGTATGAGCCAGCAGCAGGTGATAGGCATGAAATATTGATCAACTGACTGATTAATGTGTAGGTTTCATAGAGAATAGTAATTGATAACTGAGGCTTGGAAATATTATCAGACTTGTGGTTAGAGATATTTGCACACACCATGAGCAAATGAGAACTTACAGCATGCATTTATTTGAATACAAAGAGATAACTTTCCAGTTTGATCTTGTGTACCTCTGTGCGCATAATCAGAAAACGAGAAGTTGGATTCAGGGGGGAGAGGGTTACGTCGACGGCCATGACACGATTATACCTTCAATGTATGGCCTCTTCCTGAGAAGGACATTTTCTGATTTCTCTATCTTATTTTTTTTAAGATTTATTTATTCATTTATTTGAGAGAGAGAGAGAGAACAGGGGGAGGGGGGGAGGGAGAAGGAGAAGGAGGAAGCAGACTCTCCAGTGAGCGAGGAGCCTGACGTGGGACTTGATCTCATGACCCTGAGATCATGACCTGAGCCAAAATCAAGAGTTGGATGCTTAACCAACTGAGCCACCCAGGCGCCCCTCTGATTTCTCTATCTTAACGACATTGCTGGATTAAAAGCTGAGTAGTAAGCCTTGACACTCCTAACCGGTCATAGGTCACAAACCCCACAAACACACCCCTTCTGATATAAGATCACAATTATCGCCAGGTGGCCACCACAATGCCTTCTCCGTGCTTTGTCTGGTAAGACAGGTTTTAGATGGACTCTAGGTTTGAAAAATAGGTGGTTAAGACATTCTTGCAAGTGCTAGTTCTCATCCCTAAATCAAAGAAGACCAAGGAGGCATTAGATGAAATATGATGCCGACTCGGTTTTCAGACAGATTTTCTGGAAATCTGTGACCTCCACCAATCTTCTGGGGAAAAAACAAAAAACACCCAAAAAACTACCATACATTTCTGAACGTTTGGGCCAGGCTCCCTTAGTCAGTTCTCTATTTTTCTTACCACCCAGAGACTGAAGCATTTGGCATACGTGGGATCCTAGTATTTTGGAGCTGGAAGGGAAGCTCTCCCACCCTGGTTTTATCTGTAGGCTGGATAAAGGTTTGGGATTTAGCAATAGGCTTTGCTAGCTCAGCTTGTGAAAATCACATTCTTTATCAACTCCCCAGATGGTTTAGATCATTAAAAACACAACAAAACAAAACAAAAGCCCTTCAGAGTGTACACTGTGAAGATATTCTCTAATTTCCAAGAAAAATAAATATATGTCGAATTTCTCACAGATTTCTCACACTTTCTCAGTATACAGCCTGAATTGCTGTGTTGAATGGGGAACTTAAAGCCATCGTTTTTGAAACTGCAAAGCCTTGTGCTGAATACTTAACTTCCAGCAGCCCCTTTGCCTTTCTAGCTTGTCCATCAGCCCAACTCTAAGTCAGTATTTATCTACTGGGGCTTAGCTTACACTGAAAAGTGGATGTCTTTATTCAATGAATTTGGGGCAACTGGCTCTCAATAAGTAACAAAAACAAAAAGGCTGTTTCAAGTCAAAGAGACCTCAAGAAACGATCCCACCATCTGCTGAGGAGAAAGAAATGAGCCCCTGGGCCCGTAGCTCTTTACTGAATAGAAGAAATAGTATTGTCGTCTAAATTTTCTGCAGCGCCCTTTGGATCAAAATATGATAATCGCAGCAAATAGATGCAGCATAAAGATGCGGCCACACTTAATGGAGACTCAAAGGGCCAGGCCGCTGCTTGGCTTGGACCGTGTACTGTCACTTGGAAGTAAAACTGGGGGGCTGAGGGGATTGCGGTCGGCGGCAGAAAGGGAGACCTTACGATCAGCCGGCATGCACCAATGGATAAATGGCTGGCATTTGCAGGGCTGCCTTGCAGGGGAGCTTTTAGCGGTTTGCCACTGCCAGCTGATGTCTCTGTGAACATCAGTGCCAAGAAGCCAAAAATGAAAGCAGGTGCAGGGGCAGAGGAACGGAGTGTTAGGGAAGGGGGGAGGGTACGGGGAGGGGGTTTTTCAGCAACAGAACTTCTGTTGTTAAAAATTGGTTGCCTTCATTAAAACCTAAACAATGCCTCACTTTAACTCTGCCTAACATTTTTAGCCCACTAGAATCCTGCGCACACACTTAAGACCAGCCTCTTACATTTATGCGCTGGACTAAGAGACTGTGTTTTGTTTGTCTCTCTCCAAAGCTGTGGATTGTCTGCGAGACGGCTGAACTCTGATTAGAGCAGCTTTCCTTCTGACACCCGGAGCATCTGCTTCGGCAAGTGCTGCCCCGCGGCTCCCCTCCCTCTCCCCAGTGCCCCCTCTTCAGAAAGTCCCACTTCTGCAGAACCAGGGCCTGGGAACAGGGAATATTCCTGAACTCGGCGTGTCTTTGCCGAACCCCGGTGCCAGTTCAACTCTCTGAAATGCTGCTTTCCGATGAGAAAACAGACGGGACTCAGCGCCGCCTGCAATTTACATTCCCTCAAAAGCTCCATGATCCTGCAACATTGTTCCCCAAGCCCGCCACAAGAGACAGCAGGGGAAAACAATAGGGGTAACCGAAAGAGAAAAGGAATAAAGGTAAGGGTTCAGGACCAAGAGAGGAAAAGAACTAAGGCTTGCCACAGGGCACAGTAAAAATCGAGAATAGAACAGAAAAGACATCTGCCCCCTCGGCTGCCCTGCACGGCTGAGCCGTTCTCAGCATGGACTTCGTCAGTGAGTGTCCTCCCACACTGCAGAATGTGAAAGTCATCTTTCAGGGAGATAGGACAAAAATACAGATCACACGCAGCCTTCTCACAACTGTGATAGAGGGAGAGCAAACCCTGACAAGCAGGAACAGCAGGCAATCTGTGCTTGGTTGAAAATACGCTGTGGGTTTTTTTGTTTTGTTTTGTTTTTCCCCCCAGTGGATATTACTGCAAAGGGAGAAACATAAAGTATGCTGGTTTGTTTTTACAGGCTTTTAGAAAAAATAGAAATAGCAAGTTCATCTACAAGCCAGATGCTCTACCCGAACTAGAAAGAGTTCAATCTATTAAAACTATGATGCTACGACATTGGGGCCCCCAATTTTAATTATCATTTAAGATGGACAAGTATCGTGATTATTGGGGAATGGTAGCAAGAATTAGGTGTGTTCCAGGACCTTACACTCGGGGAGTTTATATTCGGCCTCCGTTGCTTCTACCACCAAGTGCTACTGTCTCGTCCACAGAAGGTTTGCTTATTATCAGCTTTTAAAACCCAGAAGGAAGTTTAACAACTTAAATCAGAAACGTAAACGGGGTCACATGCCAAAGAGTCAGTGGATGAAAAGGAACTTAGTTCATAAAGCAAGTAGAGTCTGGGCTTTAACCTGAATGAAATATTAAGTTGGGACAACAAGGGACTGCAAAGTTTCGAGAAGTCTAAGAGAAGTGAAATTCTCTACTAGGAAGAAAAAACAAAAAAACAAAAAATTGGCCCAGGGTAGGAAGAGGCATTCCAAGAAAAGAAGCAGAGATAGCAAATAACATAAAACAAGTTTCAAGCTCAGGACCAAAAAAAAAGCAGCATTTGAAAGAAAAAGCGTGTTCAACTACAAAACGTGCAGATTAAAAAATACATATTCTCAATAATACGGAGGATGTGAGTGAAATGAGCTCAAATCTTGAAGGGAAACTGAAAAATGTGTATCAAAACCTTTTTCACTTACAGAAATTCATCTTGCTCAAATGTTGAGAGATGTAATATATTTATGTATAAAAGAGTTCATTGTGGCAATATTTAAATATTTAAAAAATAGAAATATGCTAATTATCAAAGTATAAGAGATTTACTAAGAAAATTATGGCATATACATATATTAGGTTTTTAAAAAAATATTCTCCGACATGGGAAACTCCTTGCATGTATTTACTTAGTGAGAACGACAAAAAAGAGGTTGTAAAGTAGTATATATAGGATGATCGTAATTACGTGTGAAGCAGTTATTCCAAAATGTTAACGGTAGTTATTCTGAATTTCAGAATCACAGGTGATTTTTTTCTTAATTTTTCCCCCATATTCCTTATGTTTTTCAAAAATTGTAAAGTGGAAGCTTACATATTTTCAACTTTGTGTTGAAGAGTATTCTATATATAGAAAAGTGCACCAATGAGAATACAGCTTAATGAGTTTTAGGAAACGGAAGACATCCACGTCACCAACACTCTCATCAAGCAACTGAACGTTACTAGCCCCGGTTCTCTCCCACAAGGAGAAACTCTACCCAACCTATAACACTGTAGATGAGGTTTGCCTGTCGTATATTTTAAATAAAGGAAGCATGCAGTATTTGATCATTTCTGTCCAGGTTTTTTCATTCAACATTGAAAAGATGCTGTTTTAGCCCGGAGGTGCTTATAGGAAGTTAAGACCATTCATGCAGGGCAGTTCGCTGAATCAGAGCTTTTTTGGTGACTCCAGGCCCCATTCCTATCCACCTCCCCAGTGTGTGCTCTGGGTCTGGTATTGGGCCTACACCTGTCAAGATCTCTCAGTGGCAAATGTTCTTTCCCTTCTGAAACTCTTCTACCATGTGTATCTTCTACTAGGAACTTCATCGGGGCCATATTATTTATTGTTGCACCAAACTTTTAATTATCTCTTCCATGTTTACTTCGTTATGGCTTGTTCATACTTAACTACCAGTCATTGGATGCCTACTACTATGTGCTACACCTGTAAGATAATATAAGCCCCATGTTATAGAGAAGGTAAGTGATTTCCCCTAGGTCATAAAGTTAAAGGTAACAAAACCTGTCACAACCCACGTCCTTGGTTGCTGTACCAGATGGTCTCTCCACTGCTCCCTATTCTCTCATCTGCTCCTATTTTATCCCCTCACTGGATTAAAAGGTCCTGAGGAATAATACTGCTACTACTAACAACAATAACATGTATTTACCTTTCTTTGGAGTTTTCCTCCTAGAATAGTGCTTGGCATGTAATAAGCATAGTGTTTGGTTACTGAGCATAATAAGTGTGATGATTTTTTATTTGATTTTTCTAGCACCACAGCACTCTTTATAAAAATATTTTTGTTTGATGAAACTGTCATAATGTTTTATAGTGTTAAGCACCAATATGGCCCGAGATTCTGATTCTAATAATTCTGTGGAGAAAATGGGCTTGATAACTGGCATGGCCAACAAATGTAAGTACAAAAGTGGACAAGGTGGGCTGTCTGGGTGGCTCAGGCGGTTAAGCGTCTGACTCTTGATTTCAACTCGGGTCATGATCTCAGAGGGTTGTGAGATCGAGCCCCATGTCGGACTCTGCACTAGGTGTGGAGCCTGCTTGGGATTCTCTCTCTCCCTCTGCCCCTCCCCATCCTCTAAAAAAATGAATAAAAGAAGATGAAAGAAGAAAAGCGGACAAGGTGAACCACATGCAGTGGGAAAACTGGTATATCTGACATGAAGAATGGATCATCTTTTAAATACCATCCTCCTACATATGACAAAATTATTTTGTGCAGTTATTATGAAATGAATTAAAATAATGGTCAGAACATACCTGTAGGAAGAGAAAGAAAAAGAAAATAAATATTTTAACACAAAATAAAAAATAATAATTTGAATCTTTTTCATAACATTAACAGACGTTTTAGAAAAAATTATAAAAACTTATCTATGGGTCTATTACAGGAATGAATAATAATATTACAGCTTTTTCCTTAAACTTTATTTAGTGCTAATTCATCGATGACCTTGTCAAAAGTCATCTTCACATCTTCATGTTCAATATACAGAATAGGCCACTTGTCCATCTATTTTTATGGATCCAATAACACATTTTATTAAATTTTAATTTCAAAAAGTCTCTTTCACATGAGGTAACACATCAAACTCCAGATATTACAATACTGTTCATGTCTTTAGTTTCAATTCTAGCAGCCTTCCAATATCTTAAGTCAAATAATTTTAAATACCTGTTCTTATCCTTTGGTTTAAGTATTTTCCTAACCACTAGTTATGAAAGTAACTTAAGATTTATAACTTCATGTTCATAATCACTGGACTTTCATTCTTTATTTCACATCTGCTCTGTAAATGCAGGGAAATATGGTACCACAGGGGCTGGAGAAGTGAACAGCGAGCTCTAAGAATTGCAAACTAACTTGAGTCAGTCTGTACCATGGCCCAGTGTATAAGTGGTATAACTGGGACTCGAATAATTTCCATGTAGAATACAACGTTTATAAAGGAATAATTAAAGTGAAAGTGCTCATTTAAAGCTTGTATACAGAGACGCCTGTGTGGTTCAGTCGGTCAAGTGTCCTACTTCTGGTTTTGGTTCAGTTCATGATCTCAGGGTCGTGAGATTGAGCCCTGTGCTGGGCGTGGGGAGTCTGCTCTAGATTCTCTCTCTCCCTCTGCCTATCCCCTCCCCCCATGCTCTCTCTCTCTCTCTCAAATAAACAAATAAATCTTTTTTAAAAAGCTTTGATACATTATTAAAACTCAACAATTACCTCTAAAATCTGTATGTTGAAGTCCTAACCCTCATTAACTCAGAATATGACTGTGGTTGGGTCTTTAAAGAGATAATTAAATTACACTAAAATGAGGTTAGCAGTGTGAACCCTCATCCAATATGACTGAGGTCCTTATAAGAGGAGACAGACACAGATGGAAGACTATGAGAACACATGCATGTTTGAATGTATGGGTGCAGGCCTAGAAATGACTGGAAAAATGTTCACCACACTCTAATGGGCAGTAATCATTCACAAGTGGAAGATAGTGATTTCCACTTTTTTACATTCGTGCCCTTTCATATTGTTGGGATAATTTTTATGACAAGCATGCGTTACTTATATAATTTCAAAAGGTAATAAATAAAAGTGGGGTTAATAAATGAGAGTTTATTCCATGAACTGATTTTTAAACATGAGCTCATTTTTAAATCCGCAGTTGGAAGACTCGAATATACAAGACATCTGAGAATCCTGTATGGATTTACAAGGGAGAGATAGAAACAATGTGTGGACATTGTATGGAGGCACATTTTAGAAAAGTATAAGACAAGTTCTTTGGCACCCAATGATCGAATAGATTAGCAGCATTGTTTATATAGGGGAAAAAAAGAGGAGGAAAAAAAGAAAGAAAACAAAGAATAAAAGAAAGAGAGAAAGAAAGAAAGAAGGAAGGAAAGAAAGAAAGAAAAGAATAAATGAAAGAAAGAAAGAAAAAGAAAAAGAAAGAAAGAGAAAGAAAGATGAAATCAACCTAAGTGCCTTACAACAGAGAACTGAATAATTGAAGTGTGGTATATCTATACAATCAAATAAAATACAACTGTAATAATAAGTGATCTAGAGCCAGCTTTATTCACAGCATTAAACCTCACAAATACATTGCTGAGCAATAAGAGCAAGTTGCAAAAGTATATACATATGATACCATTTATGTGAAGTTAAGAAACATGTAACCCAATACTCTGCACTGTTTATGGATATGTATTTATTTAACACAATTACTAAGCGATGCATAGGAATGGTGAACACCAATCTGGGTTAGAGGTCAGCTTTCAGAAAAAAGGAGGATTAGAGAAAGATACCCAGAGACTTGAATTATATTAGTTATGCTTTTTTTCTCATGCTAGATGGTGGGTACATGAGTCACACAACTCCTTATGTCTTTACGAGTGAAATATTTCCTAGTAAGAGCCATAATAATATCAATATTCATAGTCACTTAGAACTTAGCATATTTGCTACAGATTTAGTGTGTATTAACTTATTGCTTCCTCACAAAAGCCCTCTCAGAGGGACACTGTTATCAACCTCATTTTACAAAGAAGTCAACCAATCAAAGCCCAAGAAAGTTCTGTGACAAATCTGAGGTCACATCTAGTAAGTAAGGAGCAGAGCTGAAAGTTGAAGCCAAACAGTCGTTCATACGGTTGTCTCTTAATTAGTTGTAGACATACATACGAAAAGGGTTTTCTCGTGAGGTAATGTCTTGTCTTGTCTTTTTTGTTTGTTTGTTTTAATGTAATGGGTTACCTGGTGAAGTAATGAGCTCCTCCGCTTTGCAAATGTAAACAGAGGACCAAGTATAAGGTAGCTTGGGCAGCATTACTCTGTGGTTTGTGGGAAGTTGAGCTTTATAAATTGAACTTCCCTTCCAGCGTCAAGTCTCTGACTTCTTAATGTCAGGAAGAGTTTCTTTGGAGGAAAACATACGGAGCTCTACTTTAGGCATGTGGAGTTGCAGGTAAAAATGTGGCTAGCAGATAGAGATGATGGAATTCAGTTTGTATTACAGCTAGGAATTTGTTAGCGTAATAGTCCAAATACAGAGATGGATGGGATTATCCAAGAAATATGGAGAAAGGAAAAAATGAGAGGCCCACACCTGGGACAGGAGAGTCTATTTCTGTCTATTTCTCTCTCTCTCTCTCTCTCCACACGCACACACACACCTCACATACCACACGCGCATGCACTCACACACATGCGTTTTGTTTTTAAAGTTCATATAAACAGTTCTATTTCTCTTTTTCATATGTGGGGATGCAATTCTCAAATATGTGTCAAGAAATGAAGAAACTACTCTTTGAAGTAGGTGCTGAACACAATCGCTTTCCAGTCCAGCATACCTATCCACCCCTCTATTCTATCTGAATTAAAATCTGAAGAATATTTTTAAAAAGACATACACACACACATACATACACACACATGCATGCACACACATCTTGACCACTTTTCCTTATAATTACATCTGTTACTCTTAAAGAAGTAACTGGATCCCCACAGCAAATAGTCCCTGTTTCAGCCTCGATTCTTGTCAATTAAGAGAAAGCATACTCAACACCATAGTAATTCTTAGAACTAAAAGCCCCTTGAACAATTTAGAAAAGCATGCTCTTTTTATTAAACTTTAAGACACTTTGATTTTATGTAGTGAAGCTCATTTTAAGGAAAGGGAGCAGTGTGTCGTTAGAATGCCCACCCTTGTATATTCACAGATTAGCCCGCTAGATACACAGAGGATTTTTTTTTTCTGAGCTCAAGCAGGTCAGATCAGCCCATGTGCAAATGGACTATTTCTCAACGAATGGATTGTAACAATTGTCCTAAAGTATGAATATCATCGTATGTAAGAGGAAGTGTTATTTTGATCCAATCCTAGTGGGATTTTGCTTTAGTTCCTCTTTTGTAAGGAAGCAGCTGTTTCATCTTCTCTGGGGTGTTGCAGAAGTGGGGCGATCGAAAGGGGGAGCAGATAAAGAAAGGGAGAGGGGAAGGGGAAGCTAGAGTTATTGACTTTACCAGGTACTTTGCACCATACAAGGCTCTATGTATTTAATACTTGCAATGATTTTCCTATTATTACTGTCCCAATTTTCAGATTGTACAACTGAGTTTCAGAGACATTAAGTAAATCTCCTCAAAGTCCTACAGGACACAGACTCAGGTACATCTTGGCTTCCAAGTCCACACGCTCATTACATCAGTATGTACAAATAAAGAGTATTCGGGTGTGTTTATCCAGCAGAAGTATCATCTGTTTCCAACCCTTACTTAGTATCTGCAATCAAATTGAAATTGTTCTCTAGTTATCAGTAGATTTTTTAATACCTGCTTCATACCTGATCGGAAAGGAGAACTGTTTGGCCACAGTTTCTACCGGTACGTTTTGCAGATGTTTCTTTTTGAAATGCTTAACATAATTACTTGGAGTCACTGTACTTTACATTTCCAAAATGTAAAATTATTTTATTCCTTGGTAAATAAGATTCTCATTTGGTTTTATGTAAGTCATTTTCTATTTGTGCCAAATATATTCCATTCTATTGGACTTGCCCTGATTATTAGTTTGTAAGAATCATATGAAAAGTTGTATTTTTGGTGGTACACTTCTTTACATGAGGACTCAAAATCAATTGGACACTAGGTCTTATTTCCTGCTGTACCTCTGTGCCTCCAGCAGGGCCTAGCTCAGAGTAGATCATCAGTAAATTATCACTGTGGTCTGCCACCCCTCAGCACACTCTCATTCTTGGTCTTTCCACTAGCAACCAGTAATGAGGAAAGACACACACGAAGTAACATGAGTTTGATAACACACAAAAGATATAATCAATTTTGTTAGCTAACATCTGCTGTGTTAAGCCTCCTATGTATATTATTATATTTAATTTCTGCAACGTTTCTGTGAGGTTGGTACTGTTATTATGATCATTTATAATTGTCACTTAACAACTAAACAAACCAAGGCTTGAGAGAATCAGCAAGAATTTCTTTTTCTTTTTTTTTTTTTTAAGTAGGCTCCATGCCCAGTGTGGAGCCCAGTGTGTGGCTGAACTCAAGACCCTGAGATCAAGACCCGAGCTGAGGTCAAGAATCAGACGCTTAACTGACTAAACCACCCAGGTGCCCCAGCAAGAAGTTTTGATTTGAACTCAGACCTCTGGGACTCAAGAGCCCTGGCATTATATCCACAGCAATAAAATGCTTCCCTTTAAGGAAATTGGGTAACTGGTATGTTAATGAAGCGATAGGTGCTGAGCCAGGACAATGTGTAAGCGTGGGTAACGAAACAATGGAAAGGCAAACAAAGAGTTCCCTTGCATATAAAGCCCCATTAGAATAAATGTTGGAGCCCTAGTTCTTTTAGCGTCTTCTCTTCTCTGGTCTAATTTGGTGGAAGGTTGAGAAGATCGGTTGGGATGGGCCTGGAGGTATTCGCAAACTTTCATTGCTCTATCCATTCACCTGGTTAACAGCCAGTCTCTCCTCATCACAAGAATGGCGTCATTGCCACACAGTTGCCTTGGCAACCCCTCTAGTCACGACTGTTGGTGCCACTCACATGATGTCTTTGGTTCCAAGTAGCAATAATGCCTTCTGCCATATTGTTGCTCATAGTCCTGCCAGCTCTTGGCCTGGCCTTTTAAATGTTGCATCACCCACTTGGCATTCGTTCATTCAATAAAGAGAATCAGTGCTAGGCATTCTGTTATTAGAACCATTTCTGGTTACTGTATCTGATAGAAGTATATACCTCCTTCACTAAATGGGGCAAGATTGCTTCACAGCAAAATTATGGATTTCTGCTCTGGGATGGATTTTCCTTCAGTCCGGTGTGTCAGCTTGGAGTGGGGACAATTCCTGTTTTCTGGGAGCACAGGGGTCTGTTCTCCTAGGGTGCAGGAGCTATGTCTTCCCCCCATACGTCATGTCTCAGGGCCATTTCTTTCTTTTAGCGCTGTGTTTCTCCCCTCCTCCCCCGCCCCCCAAAAAAATCATTTCAGCCAGAAGACTTGTAGTCCATGAAAAACCCTGGCTTGCCCTGCTCGCTGGGAATACTAAAGTTGAATCAAGGACAGTGGTAGGTAGAGAAAGAAGAGGTTCTTGTCCTCCTACTCCTTTTTCTTGCTCTCTGGCCAGCCCATGTCTGAGAACCAGCTCTGGACCAGACACCACCTTGCACTGGAGAAAAGGACAGAGTGAGTAGGAATGATCTGAGGCATCCACAGGGTCTGCAGATGTGAGTGCAAAAGATGGGGCGCCTGAGTGGCTCAGTCAGTTAAACATCTGCCTTGGGCTCAGGTCATGATCTCAGGGTCCTGGGATGGAGCTCCAAGTCAGGCTCCGTACTCAGTGGGGAGCCTGCATCTCCCTCCCCCTCTGCCCCCCATCTCAAATAAATAAATCTTAAAAAAAAAAAAAAAGAAGTGAGTGCAAAAGAATCCGCAAACAATCACAAAAAGGACATCAAACAAAGAAAGGAAGGACCTGCCACTTGTGGTTTGACTTCTTCCCTTTACACACAGTATTTACATTCAGAATCAGAGTCAAATCACCAATTCCCACCAAGACTTTTAAATGGAACCGTTCCATGGCTCTTCCAACTTCATGGCGACTTGGATAGAACATCAGCCACCCTAAATACTAAATAGCCCAATGACTAGTTTCCAGCAAAGCCTACCCAGTGTCCCTAAAAGGCAAATCAAATGTCAAGGGTCTTGAAGAATTTAAAGTGAAGGAGATTGGTCTTACCCATCTGGGGTGTAAGCATCATGTATAGATAAAAACTACTGTTGAATTACCAACTTGCTTAGTATTGCTTATGAAAAATATAATTTAGAGCAAAATTGGAAGAAATTCAAATAGCTAGCTACACACTACTTACACTCACAATAAACGAAGCATTGCTATTTATTCTTGCTTAATCTACTCTGCAAGGTAATTTCACTTCTCAGACCTAAAAAGAACCCAATATGACCACCTTCCTTGCATCAAAGACTGTCTGACGTTCACATGGGCAGTGCTTCAAGCTTGAGGAAACAGCCATTTCAGCTTGTTCTCTGTGCTTAGGGGCCAAGAAACCTTTAATTAGCTACTTATTCTAATTACTCTAAATAGAAGCTTATCTGTTCCTGTGTCCCCTAGACCAAAGGACTCAAAGTCCTCGCATCACACCCTTCGAAAGAGCCTTCTCTTTAAGACTGTGTGACTTCTGTGGCTAGAACAGAAAAATAAGGACAATGTAAAAAGCCACAAGTCTGGCTCATGCATCACCCCATCATCAGTTCTCCATTTATACTGAAATAATTTGTTCAACAATCAAAACCAGACTCTGCTCTTTACGATTTGAATTAGGTCAACTTTCTTTTTTCTCTCTCCATTTCTTTAAAGGGTCAAAAACCCTTTTAAAAGCCAATTTGAGCCAGGCAGGGAAGTTTTTTAAAACAATTGCACAGTGACTTCTTCAGACTGGTGTATGCTGCATAGCATGTAAGGAAATTAGAAAAAGTTCTAAGGGAGCTTGAAGGAAGCGGGGAGGAGTGTGGTAACAAATAAACCAATAAACAAAAGAAGACAACTGTCAGCTGCCTAAGGCAGATCTGTGTCCTCTTCCTCCTGGATGTCATTTCTATGCCAAGTACAGCGGAGCAATGCCACGCCTTTGGGGACAAGCTGGTAGGAAATAATACGTCCTTGTATTCAGAACATGAAAAAGATCTAAAATTAGGTATATTTTGTGGGATTTGGAGTATGATTTAAAACCCATAAGCATCAAGAAGCCTAAAACATGAATAAGATTAACCTCTGAAAGACATGTAAAATCTGCTATTAATAATAATGTGCGGGGCGCCTGGGTGGCTCAGTTGGTTAAGCGACTGCCTTCGGCTCAGGTCATGATCCTGGAGTCCCGGGATCAAGTTCCGCATCGGGCTCCCTGCTCAGCAGGGAGTCTGCTTCTCCCTCTGACCCTCCCCCCTCTCATGCTCTCTCTATCTCATTCTCTCTCTCAAATAAATAAATAAAATCTTTAAAAATAATAATAATAATAATAATAATAATGTGCGGTTCCTGGGGCGCCTGGGTGGCTCAGTCAGTTAAGCGTCTGCCTTCGGCTCAGGTCATGATCTCAGGGTCCTGGGATCAAGCCCCGCATTGGGCTTGCATCTCAGCGGGGAGCCTGCTTCTCCCTCTCCCTCTGCCTGCCGCTCCCTCTGTTTGTGCATGCTCTCTCTCCCTCTGACAAATAAATAAAATTTAAAAAAAATAATACACGATTCATGCATCTGCTATAAACTGAACTGATGAGGAAAAACAGTCATGGGTCACCAATAGTATGTTTCAAAATCATTGATTCAGGCGAGGCTTGTGAAATGAAATTATAGATGGTGGGACTTAGATCATCAGTCTTTTAATTTTGTACTTTTTGAACATCATCCAAAAATATGAATCTGCCTTTGAAATTCTATGAAAGGGAGAGAGAAGAGAAATACTCTGCCTCTTGCCATCTCCCACCCCAAAGCACTCACAACCTGCCCAAAATGTATCAGGACTACATCACACCCCTTGTTGAGTGTGCCCCCTCTTGTGTTTGGGTTTTGCTTTTAAATCCCTTTACAGAAGATGAATATTTAGCAAGAACGTGTTGTTTTTACAGTTCTTTTTCTACTTCAATCTCCTCTGACTTTACACAAGCGATACGGAAATGGAGATGAAAGTAGAAAAAGTCAAGCGTGTATTCAATGTGGAGCAACAAGATTTGGCCTAAAAACATGCTCTTTTATGTGTTTGGAGTGGTTGGTGAGTTACAGGAAGAATTTTGCCTGTTGAGGAGAAACAAGGAAAATAGATTAAAATGAACTATTCATGCAGTCGTATTTATCATCTACCCTGTGCATACTTTTAGGAAAACTGGAATAATGGAACCACAGTCTTTTATATATGAAAGTGTGCCTACGTTTTCTGGTTCTTGGATTTTTAATTTCATGTCACCCTTGGCTAATTATTATAATTTGTATGGCAGATAGGCTCATCTTTCTCAATGTAATGAAGATTCTTTCTTAAAAGTTAAACAAATCTCCAAACTTCCACATTCCTCTGTAAAGCAGTAAGAAGCAGAAGCCTGGGTCTTCCCCCAGAACAAAATGCCTGAACACTTCCCCAGTGATCTGCCTGTCGCCTCCACTGAGGTGGAAACCATTCCTGTCTCCTGTTTGTTGGGAAAGACAATCAGTTTCTTTCATATCATTGCACGTTCTGCAAATACCAGCAACTATTCACATCAATACGCAATTCGCCTGCACTGATTTTGGTCACATATGATAATATTCAGTACTGCAGTTTTGCTCCACAAGCTTCTTTGACCACACACTTTGAAGATCTATACCTTAATTTCTAATAGCAAAGCCTTTTAATTTCAGCGAGGCTGTGCTTGTTAAAAGTTTTAAATTTTTTCTGGTCACTGAAGTTGGCTTTCTCAGAGATAAAGACACCAAGCCTATCTCCTGCTTGTAAGGTTTCCATTTAAAAATGAGTTCTGGGGCCACCTGGGTGGCTCAGTTAAGTGTCCAACTCTTGATTTCAGCTCCAGTCATGGTCTCAGGGTTGTGAGATCAAGCCCCCCACTTGGATCTGCGCTGAGCATAGAACCTGCTTAAGATTCTTTTTCTCCCTCTCCTTCTGCTCCTCTCCCTTTCTCTCTCTCTCTCTCTCTCTCTCTCTCCCTCTCCCCCAAATAAATAAATAACAGGTCTGAAAAAATTTTAAATAACTATTCCTTTCTCTGTTTAAATTAATAGTTGATTATGTTACCATTAAAAGGCTTCCTCCAAAGAATATCAGTAAAAAAAAAATGAAATATATTGGCTGCGGCATTGATTGAACTTTTAAATAGGTAAGCTGTAATTACATTAAAAAAAAAAAAAAAACAAGGAGGGTTTGAAGGTGTGGAAGGGGATATTGTATAAGCAAATAGAAAACCTGCTCAGAATGTGCGAGAATACAAACAGGATGTATAAATTGCAAAGCCAACACCAGAGTTTTCTGCTAGCCAAGTGACATAGAATTCCAGTTCTCTTTTCATCTGGTAAGACACCAAAAGGAAATACATAATCGTACTCAGAATTATTTTTTAATGCAAAAGGGAGCCGAAATCAAAGTCAGAAGTTTAGGTAACTCTTTGCTAAATGTCAACAGCTGCCTTAGGCTACCTTGCACACAAATACAGAATATTTTTATTTCAGTTCCACGATTATAAACTGAAATTCTCTGGAACAGTCTCCTAAGGATGTTCCTTCAATTTCCAATAACTTCTAATGGGGTAAGTGTATGTTGTAAAATAGGATGGTAGATAAAAAGAACATGCCATAAATATTTAAAAATCACAGAGTGTACTCGATTATCACTTTAGCTTCTACATACTTTTCTGTATTATCAATTTCCTGGCTCTTTCATTGTCAGAATCACAAATCATCCTTCAAGATTTCAATTCATTTAATTTCAGGCATGTCAAAAAGTAGAAATATTGTGCAATAGGTAAAATATAATTGGAAGCAGTTTTAAATGGAATATCCGTCTGAACACCCTGGGTCCCTGTTTCCTCATCTATAAAAAGAGGAGGGAAAGAATATAACCTAAGGTCCTTTTCAGCTGAGAAATTCCGTAATGCATGCTTTTGCATGACTGTATTCAATATTAGAGAAAACATGAGGGTAATCACACATAGCTACTTTCAGAAATGACTTTAAAATTGAGTCCCAGGGAGTTGAGTATGGACAATAACCAAACCTTTCAAGTCCTCTGCCAAAGCTTGTGGATTAGGTGAGAATTTAGTGGGAACAATAAGCTCATCTGACCATGGAATAATAATGGCAATGCAAGACCACAAGGGGCTGACATTTATTAACTGCTTCCTATGAACCGGGCACCATGGGGCACTCAGATTATGCAAAGGTGAGCTCACAGCGAGGTGAAGGAGATAAAGAAGTGAACACAAATCTCGGTGCGGTTCTAATAAACACTGTTGACAAATACTATGATAGAGATAAGTACAGAATACAATGGAATTATATGGAAGGAAACTGTTGCAGGCTGGGAAGGATCCACACAGTAGAATATATACCGACAGAATCTTAATGTAGGTGACACTAGGTGAAGAGCAATTTATACTCCAAATGTAAATCTCTATTTATTGGAGAAAATTGCCCCTTCTCGATCTTTGAAGTTGTCTCGGGTCCCTCCAGTCTTTTAGTTTTCCTTGTGAATTTTAACGTCAGCATCAGTGTCCTGTGAAAACACTGTCAGATTAAGGAAACTGAATTTATCTTTAACATGATGTCTTTCTATTCATAAAAACAGTGTATTTTAGTTTTGTTTTAGATCCTCCCACAAAATTTAAAATTTTCCATACAGAAGGACTCATACATGTTTTACTCATTACTCTTTCTGGGTGGAATATTTAACTATATTAGAAATGATTTATTTTAAATTATTAATGGTCTATTAAATGTTATTTATCTTTCATATTAATCTATATCCAGGAACTATGAAGAATTTTTTTATTGGGTCTAATAGTTCATCAGTAGACTTGGATCTTGTATGAAAATAATCATATGACCTTTAGATAATGATACTTTGGATTATTATTCTTTTTTAATCTTGTGAATATTTACTTGTTTTGACTTATCTTTCACTGATTCGTCCAGGACTTTTGAAACAATGCTGAATACAAATAGTTATGATGGGCATAATTGTCTGACTTACTTAAAAGAGAATGCCACAATTTTTTAAATTAATTAATTAACTAATTAATTAATTAGAGAGAGAGAGAGAGAGAACATGAGCAGGGGGAGGCACAGGACCAAGCAGACTCCCTGCCGATCAGGGAGCCCCATGCGGGACTCAATCTCAGGACCCTGGGATCACGACCTGAGCTGAAGGCAGACACTTAACCTCCTGAGCACCCAGGTGCCCCCACAAATTTCTTTTTCATCAAGTATGATATCTGCAGTAATTTTATTTTTGCTACATCATGAATGGCTGTCAAATTTTGACTATACTCTTTCCTTCTTAATTTTTTATCATAAAATATTTCGATGTACACGAATATGTAGTTTTTAAAAGAATAATTAAACAAACACCCTTGTAAATAGTACCCAGTTAAAGAATAGAACAACAATATTTTTCAAGCCCCTGAATCCTCTTCTCCAATCGTATTATCTTCACTACCCAAAAAAATGGGCACTAGCATAACATTTGTGGTAATTATTGACTTGATTTTCTTTATGTATGTATCATATGTATGTATTCTAAACAATATAGTGTTTAGTTCTGCTTGTTGCAAAGCTTCATACAAATAGAATCACACAAACAGTACTCTTGGTAATTTTTTTTTTTCTTCAGTATTACAATTTTGAGATTCAGGCATGTTGCAATGCAGGGCTATCATTATTCACTTTCACTTTTGTATGATATTCTATTGTGTGTATGTATTATAGTTTATTGATACAATCTACTATTGATGGACATTCAAGTTGTTCTAGTTTTCTGCTGTTACAAATAATACTTTTATGTGCTCCCTTCGGCAGCACACATACTGCAACTGGAACGATACAGAGAACATTAGCATGACTCCTGCGCAAGGATGACACGCACGTTCGTGAAGCGTTCCATATTTTTGGGAGGAATACTTACCATTTACATCGACATGGACGGAACTGGAGGGTATTATGCTGAGCGAAATACGTCAGTCAGGGAAAGACAGTTATCATATGGTTTCACTCATATGTGGAATATAAGAAACAGCGCAGAGGACCGCGGGGGAAGGTAAGGAAACTGAATGGGAAGTCATCAGAGAGGGAGACAAACCATGAGAGACTCTTAACTATAGGAAACAAACTGAGGGTTGTTGGAGGGGAGGTGGGGTGGGGGATGAGGTAACTGGGTGACGGGCATTAAGGAGGGCACGTGATGTGACGAGCATGGGTGTTACACGCAGCTGATAAATTATTGAACACTACATCTGAAACTAAATATGTACTCTATGTTGGCTAAATGAATTTAAGTAATAAAAAAATAAAACTAAAAAAACAAATAATACTTTTATGAATTATGTATGCTGATGCACATTTGCAAGAATTCTTTAAGGTATGTGAGTAGGACTAGATTGCTCAGTCTCAATTTTACTAGAAAATGCCACACTATCTTCCAGTGACTGTGCCAATGCTCAACAGTAAAGCATGAGAACTCAACGTTGAGCCACGTCTTCACCAATGATTAGCCATGCCAGTGTTTTTAAGTGTTGCCCTGCTAGTGGGTAGGTACAGATGACACACTGTGGTTTTAATTTACTCTTCCCTGAGGTTGAGCAACTTTTCCCATGCTTTTTGGATATTCATATTTTCTGTGAAATGCATGTATAAGCATTATTGCCCATCACTCTCCTGAGAGTTGGTATTTATTTAAGTGTTCAGGACATGAGTATTTTGTTAAGTATATGTGCTGTAATATCTTATCCAAGTTCGTGCTTTGTATTTTAAGTCTCCTTATATTTTCATTTGGGAAACAGTTCTTAATCTTGGTGTCATCAAAATTATCTATCCCTTTTCTTCGGTTTATGCATTTTTCTGACTTGTTCAAGAAAAATTTCCCAGCCTCAAATTTGTAAAGATATTCTGCATAATAGCAGGTTTAATATTTTGCATTTGCTTAAAATCTTTAATCAACCTGCAGTCAATTTTATATCTGGTGTGAAGAGGGGTTTGAGTTCATTTTTATATATAATAGCCAATTGTCCTAACTTTTTTATAAAAAGTCCATCTTTTCCCAACAATCGATAATGCCATCTGTCATATTAACTGTCTGTTTATGTTTGAGTCTATTTCTGGGAATTTCTATCTACTCTATTTCATTCGTCTACTTGTCTCTCCCTGTGTGAGTGATATAGTTTATTAATTACTGTACCCTTGTAATAATTTTGATAAATGGGAGGTAAATCCCCTGACATTTTCTTCTTCCTCAGTTGTCTAGACTCTTTTGACCTTTTAATTTCATATAAACATTTTAGAAGCAATTTATCATACTTCAAAAAATGAAAGATCTTGGCATGCCTGGGTGGCTCGGTCGGTTAAGGGTCTGCCTTCAGCTCAGGTCATGATCCCAGGGTTCTGGGAACGAGCCCCATGTCGGGCTCCCTGTTCGTGGGAAGCCTGCTTCTCCCTCTCCTCCCCGTTCATGCTCTCTCTTGCTCTCTCTCTCTCTCTCAAATAAATAAAATCTTTTTTAAAAAGCAAAAACAAAAAAAATGAAAGATCAATAAAAGGAAAATATTGGTATTTTACTAGCCATAAAAGTAATGTGGAAAAGGATGACAATTTTTGCAGTATGAATTTTTTCAATTCATGAATCAGTTATAGGTCTCTATTTTACATTATATTTAATGTCACTCTACATGATTTCAAGACTTACTATAAAATTACAGAAATCAAAACAGTGTTGTATTGAAAAAAGGTAGATAAAAAGATCAATAGAATCCAAAATTAGCTATGGACAACTGGTTTTGTCCAAATGGGCAAATGTAATTCAATAGAGAAAGTAAAGTCTTAAAAAAAAAAAAGAAGTGCTGAAACCATTAGAATAGTCATATGCAAAATATATGTATCTATAAAAGTTAGTCCATACCTCATATCTATGCAAAAAATTAACTAAAAATAAATGGTAGGTCTTTGTCTAATATCTAAAGCTGTAACATGTCTAGAAAAAACAAGGAAATAATTCTTGCTATTTGGGGCTGACAACAATTTCTTAAACACAGCAACAAAAGCATGGTCTATAAAAAATGAATACATTTGATTAATATATTAAGAGATGGAAAAGCTAAGCCTCAGGTTGGAAAGAAATATTATAAATCACATATCTCATAAAGAACTTATATCTAGAATATATAAAGAACCTCCAACACTCAATAACAAGGAAAAAACAAAAACAAAAAACCCTTAAGCAACAGGCAAAACATTTGAACAGACATTTGACCAAAATGGAAAATAAGCCCATGAAAAGATTAGGGAAGTTAGTCATTAGGAAAATGAAAATCAGAGCCACAGTGAGATACCACTACACACCTACTTGAATGGATAAAATGTTTTAAAATACTTAGCCTGACAATTACTGACATGGATGCAGAGCAACTGGAACTTTCACACATTGCTGGTGGGAACGCAACATGGCCCAGACACTTTAGAAAACAATTTGGCAGTTTCTTATAAAGTTAAAAATACATTTATCATACAACCCTGCAATCCCACTCCTAGCTATTTACCCAAGTGAACTGAAACCTTATGTTCACACAAAAACTTATATGTGAATGTTTATAGTGACTTTATTTGTAATTGCACAAAACTGGAAGCCATCCAAATGTTTGAACTAGGGACTGGTTAAACAAATTCTGGTACATCTATATAACAAAATACTACCAGAATAAAAAGAAATGAACAAGTGATACACACAACAGTGTGGACAAATCTTAAATGCTTTATGTTAAGTGAAAGAAGTCAGTCTCAAAGTCTGTATCCTGTATTGTTCCATTTATATTACATTGTGGAAAAGGCAAAACTATATGGACATAAAACAGATCAGTGATATCCATGAGCTACTGGAAAAGAGTTGATTGTAAAGGAGTAGGCCAGTAGCATGTTTAGGAAGGGAGGTGGGTGTTGGAATTGTTTGCTATCTTGATTATGGTGGTAATTAGAAACTATATGTATTTGTCGAAACCCACAGACTAGTACAGTAAAAAAAATGTGAATTTTAATGTATGTGTTTTATAGCTTAATAAAATAACAAAAAAAGTATCCTATTTCATCTGATTTTAATATAATCACACCAACTTAATTTTGGTTAGAGCTGGTATGTCTTTTTCTATCCATCTTTCTGTGGCCTCACATTTAAAAGAGCACTTACTTTAAATAGGACATATTTTTTTTTTCTATTTAAAACAGTGCTGCAATCTTTTTTTTTTTTTTTTAAAGATTTGATCTATTTTTATTTGAGAGAGAGAGAATGCGAACATGGGCAGGGGGAGGGGCAGAGGGACAAGTAGACTCCCTGCTGAATGGGGGAGCCCGACATGGGGCTCGATCCCAGGACCCTGAGATCATGACCTGAGCCGAAGGCAGACACTTAACTGACTGAACCACCCAGGTGCCCCTTATAATCTTTATCTTTTAATTTAGCTCCTTTATACTTAATGAAATTACTGATCTAGTTTGGTTTGAATTTACCTTTTTGTTCATTGTTTTCCGTTTGGTCTATGCATTTATTTTTCATTTCTTCTTTTTTGTATTTCTTTGGATTCATTATCTTTTCCTTAAGTTTTCTCCATTTTCCATTTTTACTCCTCTGTTCTTCATTTTTCAAGGCTGCATCTCCTGCTCCTTTGTGCACAATTAGCCCTTATTACATGACTATTAGGCCTATATCTATGTCCATTATCCCAGGCTTCAGGACGTTAACAATTCTGACTTCAAATTCTTCTTAGGTTCTGGGACCTGGAAATTTTGTCTTGTTTTTTTTAAAGACCAGCATTTATTAAAAATGCTATTAGTTATATTTTATCCAGCATTTGTATGTGTTTGTAGTGAGCAAATCTTGTGAGCTCAGTTTTCCATTATGCAAAATCCAGAAGTGAAAAGGGCTTTAAAGCTAAGAATTGGAGAATATGAAGTACCTCTCCATGGCCAGAACATAAAGTTCTTAGTGGAGGGAGAATGGTGGGAAATAACCAGTTGGGCAAGACTCAGATCATGAAGAGCTTCATATATTGTGCTCAGGATTACAGATATTCTTGCAAAAACAAAGGAATACAAAAGAGAGAGAGTTTAAACAGGAGAATGGCATGACCCAATTTGTATTTTAGATAGATTATGTTGGCTGCTCTGGGTGATCAAAGTTAATGATCATTGATTTTTCTCATGAAGCCTCATCCTCTGTTACTTCCCTTAAGGTAGCGGGCGCCTGGGTGGCTCAGTCGGTTAAGCATGGACTCTTGATTTCAGCTCAGGTCATGACCTCAGGGTCTTGAGATAAAGCCCCTGCATCGGGCTCTGCCCTGGGTGTGGAGCCTGCTTAAGATTCTCTCTCTACTTCTCCCTGTGCCCCTTTCACTGCCTCCTCTCTAAAAAAAAAATGAAAGAAAAAGAAGAAAGAAAGAAAGGAAGGAAGGAAGGAAGGAAGGAAGGAAGGAAGGAAGGAGGGAGGGAAGGAGGGAAGGAAGGAAGGAAGGAAGGAAGGAAGGAAGGAAGGAAGGAAGGAAGGAAGGAAGGAAGGAAGGAAGAAAAAGAAATTCTGATTCATGGCAGAAATTTCCAAAGATCTCTACATGTTCCTCAGATGTTCTCTGTTGACTGATTTAATTACCAAGAGCATGTGCCACTTAAATCATCAGAAAAAAAAGAAAAAAAAAGAACTACTTTCAGTTTGGGGGAAAAAAATAAATCCAAGTTCTCTGGCTCCTAATTGAAGATCTATTTACATATTCAGTTGAGAAAACAAAAAAAAACAAAAACAAAAACAAGGAACCAAGTGTGAACTACATAACTGAAGCAGATGAATACTGAAGAAACAAAGGAATGCCTTTGCAGAGGTAAAGTTCACAAAAGCAATCATTCTTGCTTTGTTGCCCTTTGCCAAGGGAACACAGAGGCCAGCGGTAGGGTTCATACCAGCCCTACCTTGTATGTGTGTGCCTCCTTTCAGATTTTTCAGCGAACTGATTCCTAGCACCTTCTGTTTCAGTGGGTACAGGGCAGCTGGTCACAAGGGGCTATGTGAGTAGACGGAGAGGCTGCATTCCATCAGGCCCCCTCAGAGTTATATGACAATAATTCAGAGTTGCACCTTTTTGACTCCCACCCACACTGGTCTGCCCTTTTTCTGAACTCATATTACACCATGTACTTTGGCATTTGTTTTCTCATTATTAAAACATAGTGTTTCTAATGAATATAATTTATTAGGTTTTTACGGTATTCTGGGGATAACTTATGTCCCATGTACATAAGCATATTAATTTTTTGTGGTTAATTTTTAAAAACTCTATGGAGTTAAGCACTGTTTTTCCCATTTTACAGATGAAGCAATGAAAGTTTATAAATAAATTGCCCAGGATAACCCAGCTTATTCATTCACCGCCAAATATTTGTCTGGTATCTCTATCTCTATTCCAGGCTGTAAATTTAAGTGCTTGGCATGTATATTTGATTTAATCCTCATAACATCTCTGGAAATAGGTATTACAATCACTATTTTATAGATGAGGAATCTGAGTAGCAGAGGTATTAAGCAATTGAGTACAGTCACCAGGCTGGTAAGCATGAGTTTATAATCCAGATTGGGCCATCTCCAAAACCCACGCTCGAAACGATTTCTTCTTCATCTGATTTATCCGTCTATACTCAATATCTGGACCTATGTTTTTACACTGCAGGTCCCCACACTGCCCAACTTATACTGAATATAAAGAGAAACATGTTGATATAAGAAGAGTGCCCAAAATATCTTTTGTAATGATTACCAGAGAAATTTAAGGAGAGATAATACAATGTATCTCATTATCTAACATCACCTGGGAATAAAAATTTGATATGAGTGGGTCTTTTCAGATACCTCAAACAAAAATGTTTACATATAAACTATTGTGTTTTTGTTTGTTTGTTTGTTTGTACCTGAATTTTATTATTTGAGAGCGAGAGAGTTCACAAGTGGGGGGGTGGGTGTAGAGGAAGAAACATGCTTCCCACTGAGCAAGGAGCCGGATGTGGGGCTCAATCCCAGGACCCTGGGATCATGACCTGAGCTGAAGGCAGACGTCTAACCGACTGAGCCACTCAGGCACCTACACATAAACTATTATTAATGGAAACCCTTCTAGCAGAAATATGTCTTGCCTTCTTACACAAGGTGGTCTTGAGAAGTCAAGATCATTGTCAGAAAATCATTTTAAAATTTACTATAATCTAATGATGCTAATGTAATGTGTTTATAATATCTCATCTCTGAATGAAAGAATGTCTTTAACTCTTACCAGCTTTAAGTTATTTATTCTGACAAGATGTGACCCACTGGTAACATTTTAAAATTTGCTGCTTCTAATTTCTTTGGGCTGAGGGGAAAAAAAATATTACAGCCCAAAAGAATTATGTGTGCAATAAGTAGACTCTGAGTGAGAGTCTAAAGTTACCAAATGGGCCTAGAGGATAAATGCCATGGCATTATTTTTGCTACTCAAGGGGCTTTTAAACTGACTTTCAGGTTTTTTGTTTTTCTGGTTTTTTGCAGAGGGAAAATAGAACCAGTTTAGAACTATTCAAAGTCTGATTCCTTACCTGAATCTATATTTATGATCTTGGTCGTAATGATAATAACAGTAAGTGTTTCCCATCAGGCATTATCATCCTCCTTTGTTCATTTCTGTCTTTTCTAACTCCTTAAACTTGAACTATTAATAGAATGGGGGTTACTGGGATGGGGTGGGCAAAATGGAGTTAGTGTCAAAAAAAGCTAGATGTCAAAGTTAAATATCAGTGGTTATCATTTAGAAATAATTTCATATTTCAACTGAAGATTTTGGAACTCTGAGGTCAAGAGATTCCATCAGTTTACATGGCTAATTGGAGGCAGGACACAGAACTAGATCTCAAAAAATCCATTCCCATGTTCCTTCACAGTTACTATTATCTGCATAATGGAGTCATTGCAGATTTCATTTCCCCTTGGAATGGCAGTGTAATAATGATCTATAATTTATTCTCATGACTTTGTGTCTTTAGGTCAGCCTAATTTTTAGATGTCCAAAGGGGAAAAAAAGACAAAATCCTGAGTATTGTTGAGCAGAGATAACAAATATAGTTTGTACAAACTAGTTGGTTATAAAATATTTTCTGCTGGCCTCTTTTGTGTGTTAGGAACACACAAGGTCTGTGAGCTGTGAAATGCAGGCTCAGACTTGGTATTGGTCTCTTTGATGAATCATCCCCTCACTCAGAACATCGTTCTTGAACACTTCTGTGCTTCCAAGCATTCTTCTATAGACAGGAGATCCACCAAGAAATGAGAGGCAAAAGCCCCATCCTTATGGAGTGTACATTCTTGTAGGGGAAAACAATAAGAGACAATGAATCTAATATTATGTAAGCAATTTTTATAGTATGTTAGAAGTGTTACGGGGTGGGGGGGAGAAAAAGCTGAGTAGGGAAAGGTGAATGGGAGTTTTGAGGGGGAGGGACAGACAGGTGGACATGCTTGCTAAGCAGGTTGTGGCACCCAGAGCTGCTTCTGCTCATCTCAATATTAAATTGACTCTAACTTTTCCATATATGTAAGTAGTATCCTCTTAGCTATATGTTAAACTCCAATGGCTTACACTTCTTATAGTCTCCATATTGCCACAGTGCTGACCTTATGGTAGGAATTCAATAAATACTTAATGATTTACCACATGCTTGTTCTATTTCCTGGATATCATTCATGTAAAACTATTTTTTAGATTAAAATTGCACTTTGGAAGTGACACACAAAGTGAGCTGTAAATGTTCATTTCAAAATTTAGATTTTTTTTCCTTAATTAGCTAAGACATTTGGGGAGTAAGGTGTACCAAAAATTAAAAAAAAAAAAAAGAAGTCATATAATCTCCATTAAGCCACAGTCACCCATTAGATAGGGTTCCCAGCCCTTGACTTTGATATTAGCTTGAGTGCCAAGAATTCTTCATCACTAAGAGCAGGGCATTTAGCCAGGAGTCAGAGGAAATGGACAGCATAGTGGATAACTTAAGAGTCCAGAAGAGCATGTGGGTCCCAAAGAACGATGGCAATCTCTGTCGCTTGGAAGTCTATGGCTAAGTCACCAATCCATGAAAGATGTCCTGGGGGTTTGAGTCAGCGGTAAAAAGGAGCACATGTTCTCCTGCATTGTGGGATTGTCAGGTTTGGGAGAATACTATTAGTTTACGTGGCTAATTAGAGGCAGGACTGAAAACTCGGTCTCTAGAAATCCATTCCCCGCTTCCTTCAACATTACTGTTATTTGCATAATGGAGTCATTGTAGATTTCATTTCCTTTGGAATTTAGCAAAACCTAAAAATGACTTTAGGCCACAACTGGAGGCCTATCTGGCAGTGAGAAGGAGAAACTCTAAGGCATCCTTGCTCAGTTTCACACAAACACAGTCTGATTACATCAGCGAAGAGGGAAAGCCAAAGCACTCTGTATTTCACAACTTTTTAGCTTTATAATAATGACAGCAATAATCAAAGCTGACGTTTATTGACTATTTATTACCTGTCAGGCTCTCTCTTGCATGCTCTATGTCTGTTAATTCACTGAATCCTCCAAACGTTCCTACAAGGCAAAACTCTGATTATTTCCAATTTTACAAATGAGAAAATCTGGGACAAAGAAAAGATAAGGAACTAGTTCCATGATCACATAGAAAGTGACAGAGCCACAGGGTAAATCCATTCTGGATTCTTAGATTTGGAAAATACCTTAGAATCTTGATACTCAAAGCGTTCTAATGGGCCAGCAGTATTGGCTTCACTTGAGAGCTTTGCTAGACATGGTAGGAACTCAAGTCTCACCCTACATATCCAGAACCAGATTCTGCATTTTAACATGATCCTCACCTGATCCATATGCCCATTAAACTTTGAGAAGCACGGTCCTACAATGTCCTAGATGATTATTCAAATAGCCTCTTGCTTCCAAGATGACAACTCACTAAACCACGATCATTCCTATTTCTTTGTAGAATGGCTTTCATTGATTTTTTTCTTTTTTAGAAAATTTCTCCATATTTCTGTTTTCCTATTTTACCTTTTGGTCTTCAGGTTTTATTTTCAAACCCCGTATACAGTTAATCCCTTTTCTTATGCTATCTCTTTAAGCATTTGAGCATAGTTATCAGTTTAGATCTGACTTTACCATTCTCATCTCCCTGCCTGTGTCCTCAACCCTCATCTACACTGGGACCAAAGCTCATCATTATCAGACAAAACAACCATATTTTAAAAGTGTTTACATAAGCCATGCTTTGTCTCCTGGAGGCATTGCAATATATTCATTCCTTCTCGGTGTGAGTTGAATTCTAGTTGTGGCCAATAGCAAACCGCCCCCGCATGGGGACATTTCTTCCATTCCAGACCTTCTTATAGGGGCTTTGCCTTTGCTTTTTATATTTGAGAATTAATGTTATGATATTTTATGTTACACTTAATTTTAAAATGTTTGCAGCTACACACACCTTGAACACATTCTCCTGCTGCTCACAGTCAAGAAGTAAAAAGATGCACTCTATATACTGTTGTCTTTTCTTCCTGACCTCTCCAGGAGAGAACTGACTCAAAAACTTTTCTCTGTTCACTTATCATGAAACTTACTGATAAAAAAATGAATAGGAAAAAATCCCAGATCTTCCTCAAAAGCCAGATATTTGTCTTTGGGAATAATTCAACTTTCTGCTGAGTTTTTAAGAATTTTACAGGCATAGCCTAAGACTTTATGTACTCAGTATTATTTTGACCACTTAAATAAAGAATTCAGTATCTAATATTGAAAACCATCTTCTCTGTAGACTTCCTCTCTGGTGGCCTAGATGAAAATGCACGTGTACGTAATTAGAAATATTCTTTTAAAAATCCAAGATTTAATGGTTAGTTGTCAAATTTTGTAGTACAGGAGTATCACCAGAAAAACTGTTAAAAATGAAAGTTCCTACACTCAGAGGTTCTCAATCACAAGGTCTTAGGTTTGAGCTAGGAATTTTCATTTTTACCAAGAATCCTATAAGACAAGTGGTTCACAGACTGCAGTTGAAAGATCTAGATCTTTCACAGAATTACAGTCTCTTTGTCAATTTATCGGCATCTACATCATGCAGAATGTTTAATTTTATTTGGCAGGGAGTGATCATCATTAAGCAATATTCACTCAATGCTTTCTGTGCACAAGTCCCCACACTAGATACCTAATCAAGTGTGAAAGCTTTCAAAAATGAGGAATGTCATATTTATTGTCATTGCCACTCAGCTTTACCAAGAAGCAGCTACAAGAAAAATGACATCAACAGTAGGGAAAGGCCACGGAGTTCTTCACGTTCCAGGAACTGCTGAGGATATATGTCTCCTTGACACTTTACACGCATGTACAGTGTCATTGTCATAGCTGTGTTTTTTAATACAAATAAGGAGATATAATGGTAAAATGGGAGGCTGAAAATCTCATGGATTATCTCCATGCCCATAATTTTCCTTTTCCTTTCTAAGACATTTCCCCTGATAAGAAGCTTTATGAAAGAGCTTTACTGTATATATGAATAGTCCAAGTACATAAACTGGACTCAAATTTATTACATATCTTTCCAGATTTAAACGGGTTGAGAAATGGGTCAACCAGTCATAAATACTATTATATATTTTACTATTACCTGCTTGTAGAGATTGTACTTAAGTAACTACTGCTTTACCTCAATTCAGTAACACTCTTGATTAAGCTCAAATGAAAAACCTCTCACTGGTGAATTATTTCCAAGAATTGGTGTACTCTGGGGCTCTGAATTTATTCAGGTGTTATCCATTTATTTAATGTTGAGTGAGCACAACAAAATGCACATGGGGAAGTTATGGTTTAACTGAAAAGCATATAGTACAACTTAACTAGACCCTGCTGCCTTGTGCTAAAAGTAGTGACATGTGGGGCTAAGTTTAAAAAAATCTAATTATAAAAAGAAAAATGGTAAAGTTCAGCCAATGCCTCCAAGCCAATATTTAGTCTTTTCAATAGGTTATCACTATATATTTGGCAATTTACAAAACCTGGCACTGTATGGCATTGAGACACGCAAGCGAAACACAAAACACACACATGCACGCATCAAGAGAACCTCCTTACAAATCAGCAGTCACTTGATTTACAAATTCTTCTGAGTACATATAATCTAGTTCATGTGTCTTTTGGCTCTCGTTCAGGATTTTTTACCCTCAGCCTAGGATAGATAAATAAGATTTTCACCTGGTAGAAATCACCCGCGGTTCATCATTGGAAGTCTAGGTCAAAATGTAAATTCTGATACTGAGGGATGGCCTCAGTGTTACCAAGTCGGTAGACATAGGGAATAAGAAACACCCATCCTAGTAAGCTATAGTGACCTATGTGGTGGATTTCCTTGATTGAATGGATGCTCTGTCTTGCCTGCTTCCTGTAGATCTGTAAGTTAGTGTTAGCTTAGCTAAATGTGGCAATTAGAATAAGGAGTCAACTTTCATCAGCCTTGCCAAATGGCCACTTCTCTTTGCTCAGCTACACTAGACAGGGGATTGGACTAGGCTGTTAGAACATACAACTGGGAAGTCTTTTTTTTTTTTTTTATTCTTGTGTTAATCCCCATACATTACATCATTAGTTCTAGATGAAGTGTTCCATGATTCATTGTTCGTGCACAACACCCAGTGCTCCATGCAGAACGTGCCC
>NC_138382.1:31942658-31990601 GCF_054177405.1 Leptonychotes weddellii | reverse complement strand
TTGTTGCTATTCCTTTCTTCGATCTCCTGTTGAGTTTGTAGGTGTTCAGAATGGTTTGATCCCTATCCAGCTGAATTCCTGAGAGGAGACGAAATCCAAGTCTCCTACTCCTCTGCCATCTTGCTCCGCCCCCCCCAACTGGGAAGTCTTATCTTGAGCTTGCTTTCTTGTTTTCTGGCGGGTTTACTGATCTTTATTTGGTCCAGAAAGGAGCTTCAAGAGGTTCAAAACAGATTAAGGGCTCCTCAAACCAGAGCATGGGACTTTGTGACCCCTGGAAGCTGAGGGGACACTTGATTTGTAAATCAAGTGACTGCTGATTTGTAAGGAGGTTCTCTTGAGGGGTGTGTGTGTGTGTGTTTGTGTGTGTGTCTGGGGTGTGTGTGTGTGTTTAATTTGTATCAATGCTATACAGTGTCCTGTTTAACTTTTATAGTCTTTGGTCATTCCCTTTACTATTCATGGATGCTCCTTTCCTTTCATAATGAACTCCTTCACCTTGTAAATATGCTAAAGGTTGTGTCAGTAAGAAAATTTGTAAATTTTGATTGTGGAAATCCAGTCTTGCAACTGGCAATTCTAGCCTTGGATTTTCAAAAGTATTTACTAACACTTCACTTCTTGAATGAAAAGTCTCTAAATTTAGCAAACTTTGGTTTGGTTGATATCCTTTCCATTTAGTTGTCAAATACCTTTTGCTTCATATTGGGACCAAATTCAGCCCTGAATTGGCTATTGGAGTTTTAGATTTAAATATAAAATATATATATCATCATGCAATACACCAGGCAATCAATCTTGCTACCATAGATGAGGAAGATCATTCTTAAACTTGGCATGACTATGTTCAAATATGCAAGTTGAATTCAAACATACAGGGGTTGGGGAGTAGGATGTAAACCACACATTTTGCTTCAGTCATTTCTAATACACCTGGCTTGGGGGAAGAGAGAGATTAACCAGTCAATTGCTAAAATCTCTCTTTTGTCTATGTATATTTCCTTACAGCATGTCAGATGAATCATGACTATTTGTAAACTAGCCCTTAGGGAAAGCTCCAATTTAATATACTGGAGATGGTTTTAATAACAAGTGAAGTCATTTCTCATTTCTTAGAAATAAGGCATCAAGAAAAATCTCTAACTAACAGGTCATGTTGATATAGCCAAAACAGTTATTCAAAACAAGGCCGTGTATAAATGGGTTAAGAATTTCACCCAGATTCTGTTGCCATAACCATTCCTCTGGTGAGTCTTTGCAGAGATTTAGGAGCATATTTAACTAATCATTATAATTAGATGAGAAAAAGAAATTAGACACAAGAGAAATGGGAAGGAGAAGGTAGAATTATCACTATTTGCAAGTAATATGATTATACACTTGAAAAGTCCAAGAGAACCAACTGGAAAACTATTCAACAACAAAAAGTTATCAATTCTCCTTAAGTTAATGGATATATTTAGCACAATACCAATTACAATACCAACATTCTTCAATTAGACAACCTGATTTTATGAAAGATTTACCTTAAAAATGTTTAAAATAGCCAGAAAACCTCTGAAAGCGAACAATGAGGGAAAACCAGGCCTATCAATTTTAAAGCAGATAGTCGAAGTAACTAAATCGTGGGGGCATATACACAGACAAACCAATGTAATGGAATAGAAAGTTCAAGAATACTGAGGGAATTTAACATGTGAACAAGGTAACATGTCCAGTCAATAGGGAAATGACAGTCTCTTCGTAAATAATGCTGAGACAACTGGATAACCATTGTTTCCCATAATATGCACCACAGTAAATTACAAATGGCTCAAATATTTAATTGCAAAAAGTTATAAAAGTGATAAAATGACAACAGATAAAGGCTTTCATATGTATGACTCAAAATCCAAAACAAGTGAAAGTTTGATATAGTAGGCTGAGTGAATATTAAAAACTTTTCATGGCCCCAGGCACCACCAACAGAGATTCTAAAGGAAGGAATAAAGAGAAAGTCTGTCTTCAGGCCCATCTACCACTCATCTAGTTCCACACATATCCCTCCCCTCACCTTCAGGAAACCATTTGTATTACTTTCCTATGTGTCCTACCAGAGCCTTCCTTGATTGAAAATGCAAGAAAATACAAATATGGGCATGTATATATATATATATATATATATCTTATTTTATATAAAAAATATATTCTATATTCACTATTTTGTACCTTGCTGTTTTTATTCCAGAGTATACCTTAGTAATCTGTCTGAATCAGTACATAGCATTTCCTCATTCTTTTTGTAAATATCTGATATTCTATTGCAGGGATATGCCATTATTAATTTAGTAAGTACCTCCTTGTTGGAATTTCAGGTTGTTTTCAGTAATTTTTCTCATAAATATATTAGAAATGCAACTGACTATTTAAAACAGTATCTTGACACAGCTCTTAGACATATAACATTCTCATTCAGAAAACAGGCTTTGCAAGAGGTGTTATAAAAATCCTGAAGGCATATCATAATTAAGCCACTAAAGACATTGTTGATAAGATATAATAGTTTCCCCCCAAAAGAATCTTACAAGCAAATTTACTATGATGTGACAGGCAGTGTTAAGAGACTATCTCATATAAAGTGAATATGAAATTATAATCATTATAATGATCAAATTACTGTAATTAGTACATAGAGCAGAGAATTTATCTGTGCCAATTCCATATACTAAAATAGTTTAGGCAATAGTTATCTTATCAGTCACAATCTTTCCCAGAGAAGAAATAATGACAACTCTATAACATTCTATTTTCAACTCCGGGGCACAGAACTTGTTAAATGTTATTTTTATTTTAAAATGATGGTAGCAGAGATAGGATTGTGACATAACGTATTGTAATGGATTCATTTACTCATTTTGGCAAATCCACCTATTAATTATCTCAACCTCATTCTACCAATAGGGTTAACCTGATTACTCACCAGAAGTAAGAATCAATATTTCATGTGTGTATTTCCCAAATTTTTGTCCAAATATTCTCGAAGATGTAAAAGGATTGCATGGTATGCTAAAAAAATAGATGAGATTTTGGTCACCTCTGGCTCAGAAATCTAGCAGTTACAAGAAATGTTATCCTCCTAAAGGATTCTTGATGAAACATCATGGTGGTAATAATTCATTGTAATTTGTTCTGTCTCTGACTTTTGGTGTTGAGGCTTATAGAGAGATACCAGTCCTGAAAGGCATCTGGGAAATAGGAGAGCTGTCTGGTTGGTGTCTTGTTTTAAATTTTCACAGCTACCAAGAAAGCCCTTGTCCTATATTTTCATATGGCATCTCACACAGGTGTATACTGTTTTTAACAGTGGTTACTCATCCTTTGGAAGTTTAACGCTCTGTCCCTATGGATTTGCTTATAACCACTTCTCATCTTCCAAAGCATGAGACACCATAGCCTATTTTGTGTTTAATTGATTCAACATTAATGCTGCTGTGACAATTTCACAATTCCTTGACACTGATAAATTAAATTATGAAAGGCTCTGTGACATCTAGAGAATGTGTTTCCAAAAACATACTTGGTAATAATCCAGCTTGAACAATGGATGACAGTACATTTATGGCCAGAGGAGAATGGTTCATTGGCTCTCCAGAAAAAGTATTTCAGTAAGTATTCGGCTGTCACTCTCAAGTGTGGAATTGCTAGGAAGTCACATGGAGGACAACGCTTCCCAGGCTCAAGCTGATGCCTACAGCTGTATTGTATGAGCGCTGATCTAAATGCATTTCTTTTTGACCATCTTCTCACTTTAAAACCAGTCAAATTTTAGGAAGACGAACTTATTCATGATCTTTTAACCATTTTTGTGAGTGCTAAATTGGCATCATATGTCAAGTTTTATCAGAATAATAAAGACTTCATTGATCCAGTTGGTCTATTACATGCACAGAATATGGCAAAATGAGACTGCTTAGTTTTATGGGAATGGCAGTGGAAAATAAAGAAATTCCTTTTGACACACTGCAGCAAGAACTTCAGATTAGAGCCGATGATGTTGAAGTATTTGTTACTGATGCAGTAAGAACTAAAATGGTCTTGCTGTCAGTCATAGTACCCAGCGGACATTTGGAAAACAGCAATGGTAACAACTGTATGACACATTTAATGCCTGGGAACAAAATTTGAACAAAGTGAAAAATAGCCCTGTGAGTCTTTCTGAATTTTTACACTATGTATAAAATTTTGTTCTTCTTTGAGAAAATCTAAATCATAGCAAAACATTATAAACTGAAAAAAAAAAAAAAGAACTGAGCAGGAAGATTCAGGTGGTCAGAACTCAGTGGGAAGAAACTGAGCCTTGCTCTGGTCAAAATGAAAAAGGACTATTCTTTATTTTAAATAATATGTGTACATGCATAATGGAGATGCCATCTTGAAACTGGTGAGTTGTTCAATATTCAGTGCTAAAACGATTTCAAATGATAACTAACATATTATATGGAATTGCACAGATAGCAGTGATCAAATCCTGTGTAATTTCTCTAGAACAAGAAAGAATGAACTGAATGACAAAAAAAAAAAGCAAACAAAACCAATCACAAGAGATCAAGGTGGAAAGAACAAAGTCTCTGAGGGCAGGCTGAGCTCAGCTACAGTCCTGGCTATGGGATTCTGGACCAGTTTCTTTCCACCTCCTGTGGTTCCCCATCTGTAAAATGAGGATACTGGAAACTCCTTCAGGGAAGTTGGTATGAGGATTAAGCAAGGTCATAGCCAAGCACAAGACTGGCACTTAACATTTTTTTGTTTCATCTTTTCTTTCCCTTTCTTTTATTTTCCATAAACACAGAAAATCAGCAGCAGCATCCATTTGTTCCTGGCCTATATGGCTTATACTGATGTATGATAATAAGTGACCTGATTAAATTTCTAACCTCTAACCTTATGGAGAGCCAAATCACTTCTAAATCATTCCTCATAATTTTATATGTATTTTTTATTATCATGATACCAAAGATGCCTGAGAAAGCAAATTCCACAATAATTATCAGCTAGATACAGTATTTCATTTCCTCCCCATCATTAATATTTTCAGTGTTGTAAGACAGAAATCCTTTTGCCTTCACTTAATCACATTTTTCCTTTTATCATCAATATAGATGTTAGTCAATCGATCCTCAAACCACATAATCTTTCTCTATTTCTTCTGCAACAAAGTTCAAATGGGAGCAATACAGATTACCTCATTCATTCAAACAGAGGGCATGAGAGAAGTTGTGGGAGATTTCAGGTACTTACTCGATAGGCATCTAGTTTAAGAAGTATGTGGACTCAATTCAACATAGATTCAATAAGGAATTAAAGTGAAAATCTAGTAATAGGAATAGTAGTTTTAGTATTTTTGTGAATTCGGATGTGTAAGACTATTTTTAATGATATGAAAACCATATATTTTCAACTATATTAGCTACTGTGGAAAAGCATTGGAAACAGACAAAAAAAAAATTAGCTTGATTCAAAACTAGAAAAGTATACTGGGGTCAAGGAGCCCATGAAGATTCTTTAGCAGGGGATACAAATGACCAGGACCTTGCTTTCAGGAAATGATTCTGGAAAAGGGCCTAAAATTCCTTAGGTCAGGCTGAACCTGATGCATTACAAACTGCAGCCAAAATATCAGAGATTAGAATCAATCTAAAATTAATTTTTTTAAGATTTTATTTATTTATTTATTTTAGAGAGAGAGAGAGAGAGCATGTGAGCCAGGGAGGGGCAGAGGCAGAGGGGAGAGAATCTCAAGCAGACTCCGCACTGAGCTCGGAGCCCGACACAGAGCTCCCTCTCATGACCCTGAGATCATGACCTGAGCCGAAACCAAGAGTAGGACGCTTAACCAACTGAGCCACCCAGGCGCCCCTAAAATTAATTTTTTAATGTTGAAATTATAGTTTGATCAAAAGGTGGATTGATATATCCTAAAAAGGCAAAATTCTCATATATGTGATGGAAGGAAGTGTGGAAAGTAGTCCATTCTTATCTGGGTTCCTCCCCTTATAGTTTAGCTTCCTCTCCTCTCTTCTCTTTGTCCCTCCCCTAATCTCCTCTCTTTCTCGTAAAACTGTTTATTTAAAATATCATTCGAAGGGCGCCTGAGTGGCTCTGTCGTTAAGCATCTGCCTTCAGCTCAGGTCATGATCCTGGGGTCCTGGCATCGAGCCCCACATCAGGCTCCCTGCTGGGTGGAGAGCCTACTTTTCCCTCTCCCTCTGCCCCTCTTCCCTGCCCGTGCTCTCTCTCTCTCTCACTCTCTCCCTCTCAAATAAATAAATAAAATCTTTAAAAATTAATAAATAAAATATCATTCCAATTGCTGTTGCAGAGATTTTGAGAACGTGGAGAAATCGGAGGCTACGGGCTGCTGTTTGAGGAGTGCCTGTTCGCTGGTCCGACTCCAAGTCCACCAAACTTAGCAACACTCAGAGGCACTGCAGCCTCACTGGGGGAGATAGTACTTTTGCGGGGGTGCTGGAATGCAGACATCACCTGATGTCTGGGAAGGGAAGTAAGAACCTCATTTTCAACAACACTGTTTTCAGAGACAAATGTGAGCATCACACTCAGGGAAGGACTCTGAAAGCTAATCAGTTCAATGCATTTTACAGATGAGAAAAATCAAAGCTCAGAGAAGGGAAATGATTTTCCCCACTCCCACTTTGCTGGCTGGAGCAGAACGAGGAGAGAACCCAGGAGTCCTGGTTCCTGAATTAGGGTGTATTTCCCTTCACATACCTTCTACTCATACTCTACACACAGTCACCTCCTGTCCCCTCTCAACCACTCTCCCCTGCCTACGCTGTCCTCCCCCCATCTCTTTGCTGAAATAGAAATTTAAGAACGTTACCCCGGAACCTCCAATTATTAATTGTAGAAGTTGCTCACCGCCCTGTATATTCTATCTTTCCTAACAAGTGAAGCCGACTCAAGCAGAACATACACAAATGGTGTTGTCTTAACATTTTACAATCACCTCCCATCTTGTGCTCCATAATGTGTGGTGAGGAAAAGTTACACTGGAGTGGAATGTACCATTACTTCGCATTTTCATATGTATACGTGCTTTCTCGTTGCCCAGTTCACCCCTGCGTTGGGATAAAAATAGTATCACAATCACAGCAACAAATAATCTTCCTATGACTCTTCCTCAACTCACAGTTTTAGGACTCCGGTTCTTTTTTAAACATCTTCCCCGCTCCCGGGTACTTCTGGAATTCTCCAAAGAGTGCATATATGCCGATGTGTAGAGCTGACATTTCCCACATTCCCTCACTGAGCTCATGCTGGAGAAGTTGTCACTTAGCCACTCTGAGTCCATCTCAAAGCCTCTGATTTCTGCAGCTGATCTGTACTGAAGCTTCTTGGGCTCCTGGATCCAACTGCTGAGGCCACCTACAGTCACCAGACACTCCTTGCTGTCGCCTAGCTCTATGACAGACACCACGCTGCCTTTGGAGCCTCTCAGACAATTCTCCTGTGATGTGTTGCCCTTGGATTAAAATTGTCTGCTTCTAATTTCTCTTCCTTTGTTTACTAGAAAGGTTTTCATGGGTCCTTATGAAACTGAGATTTCTGACAGACATATCCCCCAACTCCATTAAGATATCATGCTCCATATCCATAAAATATGATGGAATCCAAAGCACACAAAGATGTTTGGGTCAAAAATGTAAAGGACCAGTGAGGGTTGAAATGTAGCCCACACTCTACTTGCAAACTACGCAACCAGGGCTATGTCTGGTGAGAGAGTATCTTTTTCTCATTTACAAATGGGCTGTGGCCCTGCCTGAATCCTTATATGGAGGCTTCAAAGAGGAATCCCTGCTATATGGAGAACAGGGACCATAACTCATATTTCTTCTGGGTAGACCTCATCATATGGCCCGGCAGTGGGCATAGAAACTGTAAGTACTTGCTAGATAAGATCTGTGAGGTGGCAGGTAGTTCACCTAGGGAAAATCTCGGGCCTTGGCAGTCTTGAAAAAATAATATGAAGGCAAGGAGGGTTAAGGACTTTCTAAAGGGCCAAATGCTGGCTTTCTCTCAACTTCTAAAGTTAAACTCAGTTAAACCCCTTGACATTTCTTTCCTGTTCATCTATTGGATCACCGAAATGGTGGTGTGCTCAGGACCATATTCTGGTCTCAGACAACCTTCCTACTCTATGCATTGAATGTTCCTGGTCCGGTACCATACAATGCCCTACTCCTCCTTTCTTAGCATCTAATACTTTCACAAAATAAGGAACGTTTTCCTGAATTTGATGTGTCATTTTAGTATCATTGCAATTGTTGCTATGAAGACTTTGAGATGTGAAGTGGTCTAATGCCCCCCCCCCCCAACTTAACGAAGGCCAGATTTCAGAACACCGAGTGGCCTGGCTTCTATCTTCTTTCTTCCTGTGGGGTTATGCTAGCTAACCATGAGGACTGCCAGAATTGTATCTTCAGTTGTTGTTTGATTCCGAACAGTATCTTACTGTGTGTAGTCCACTAACCTTCACTTTCATCTTCTTGCTTTTTGCAAATCTATACTCCCCCCAAAAGTTTCTCAGCGTATCGTTAAAGTTCACCGATTCAGCACTTGCCCTTTACAAAAGTCTTGGAACCCACATACAAAGATTAAACCCTGCTGCATAAAAAGTCCGACAATCCAGCCAAGGAGCTGGAGTGGTTCTCACCCTTCACACTCGCCACACCCCGTCAGCCCACAATAAATCCCCTCCTGACATAAAAGTCCCTCTCCCCCACTCACCCGAGAGTAAATCCCCTATTGGCAGGAAGCCAGAATGAACAGATGTGGCTGCCCCCACTTCCTGGGGTGGGGTCAGGCTACATCAGCTTTGATCAGCCAAAAGGAGGAATTTCCAGTGTCACGGGCCCTCTGCCGAGAATGCCCCAGGGCCGACTCCAAGAAGTAAAGGGTCCAGGGATTAAAAAACAAGTAGGAGCATCCCAACTGGGCAGAGTAGCACAAAAGACTTGTGCATCCAGAGAGGTGATGACATGGTCACTCCCATTTCTTACACAGTAGTGCGAACGCAAGCAAATCCACCTTTCACGGCTAGAAGCTCCTTCTGACGAAAGGCAATGCCTTAGTGGTGTTGAGTTTAGTCCTCCCTATTATTCGATCATTCTTCCTAGTAAACTAAACCCACAAGAACGAATATTAACCCTTATGCAACTCAAAGATGTGTTACAGTAATGTTGATTAGTGTTTGCATTGGACCAAACCTGAAATAGCTCCGTGCACCACTCAGCTGACTCATAAAGCACCATGACTGGTTTCACCTGTGAATTTCCATTGGAACCATGTATCACCACCTCCAGATGAGCCACTGAAGTTGGACATATCTGAGAGCCTTGTTTGGAACTGTGGTCATACAACGAGAGCCTTAAAAGGTATTGCAACATCCCTCACTGAAATTGAGGGAAATTTCCATGGTGAAATAAGAGAAAGTGTCTTGCTCAGTCAGTTGACTCTTATTATTCACGGCCACTCAGGGAAACTATCCATCAGTGAATATTGTTTGCGATCTAGTCCTAGTAGGAAACCACATGACACTTTGTTTGGAGATTTTGTTAGTCAAAGTAGGCTAAGCATCATCCCAAATAATACTAAATCTCAACCACTAAGGTCCATGGCTCCCACACTTCCCTGTCCTATGCAGGTTGGGAAAGGATGGGGTGGGGAGAGAAGGGGCTCTGTTCCAAGCAGGAACCAGGTTCCTTTCCCTCCAGTGGCTCTGCCACCAGGCTTTGGAGTCCTATACTGCAGCCGTGCATCTGGACAGCATGTGAGGGAAGACAGAGAACAGGGCGAACGCACCAAGACTTGTATGAGCTCAGCTTGGAGGTAGTTGGTATGCCTCCCTCTCCTCACCCATATTCCTTAGGAGCTGCAAGGGAGGCCAGGAAATGTAGTCAAGTTCTACATTTGCTCAGCAAAGAACAAAAAAATGTAGGTTAACAGTTGCTATGGAGTTAAAGCATGTTGTGGGTCAAAGTTTTGGGTAAGAGTTCGTGCAATGAAAGAGGGGACGTTTTTGTTCTTGAGAAAAGGGTCTGCCTCTTCCAGTTTAGAAAACACAATGTATAGCCTTTTCTGGATAATTTGGTCTTCTAACATTGATCTTTCCAAACTTTCAGATGGGGGAAGATGCAGCTAGAAGAAAGACAAAGCAATCGTGGACACACACACGTCCTGTGACTGTGTCTGAAGTGTGAACAAGAAAGCCTGCATTTCGCTTCACACACTTAGGTCTCCCTGACAGCTGAAGACCTTTGCAGGCAAAGTCAACTTTTTCTAGCATCACATTATTTTTATATATATTTTTTAAATGAAGTCTTAGGGCACCTGGGTGGTTCAGTCAGTTAAGTGTCCAACTCTTGATCTCAGTTCTGGTCTTGATCCCAGGGTCATGAGTTCAAGCCCCATGATGGGCTCCATGCTGGGCATGGAGCCTGCTTTAAAAAAATGAAGTCTTGTTCAGTTGTTTATAACTATTATATTTGATTTAAAATGCAAGAGGTTTAGGGGATTGTGGAGGATGGCGATAGGTGCATAGTGGGATTAAGCTTTTTTATTTTAATTTTGAAAAGTACTACTGTCTTGAATGATTATAAGTTTGCAAAGTATGCAAGAAAACTCATAATAACAAATGCCAGGGTGCTCTGAATCAGGTTGGGATGTCACTCGTACAGGGCAGGTACAGTGTGTGAGAAAAGGAATGAGGAAAAGGAGATTAAAAAGTGTTGCTCTTCCTTCCCCTTCTATTTTCCTTCCCTTTCCTTCCCTTCTCCAAGGCACAGGCCAGGAGGCCAGTCAAGGAGCAAGACTGTGGCAGGGACGAGCAGAGATGGTGGCTGAAGAAAGGGCCAATGGGGCAGGAGGACTGGTCACACGGAGCAAATGAGCAAATTTAGCAGAGTCCAATAACTGAGGATAACGGGTGCCAAACTGCTCACTTCAGGAGAAAATGTTACACACAGAGACAGGAGAAAGAAAGGAAAGAAGCCCAAGGTGCTGAGCTGAAACTGGAGGTAGCAGTGTGAACTCATGGTAGATGAGAATATGATCAAAGATCTACTCATTACAACCATCAAGGACATGAAAAACAAGGAGACTCAGGGCGTGTACCAGATTGAAGTTATCAGAAAATGCATGATAATTAAATGCAAAAGTATTCTGGATAAGATCCTGGGACAGAAAGGAAAATGAGCTATTATGGGGTCAGCTGCTGAAATTTGAACGGGCCCATGGGCGGAGGGCAGTGCTATATCAATGTCGATTTCTTGATTTTGAGTGTCATATGCTGGTGATTTAGGAGAGTGTTCTTGTTTGGGAAACACATTCTAGAGTGTTTGACGGGGTAGCATCTTACAGTGTGCCTTCCCAAAGTTCAAGAGCAAAGCTAATGATAATGGGCACGTAAGTGAGTGAGTGTGGAAATGTGATAGCAATTTAACATTTGGGGAATATGGGTGAAGAGTTTACAGAGGTTTTCTGTACTATTCTGGCAAATTTTTGTAAGTCTGAAATCTTTTCAAAAGAAATAACTAACAAAAAAAAAGAACCTTCTCCATTTAAAATAAAGTGTCTCTGGATGTCAAATTGGATACACTTTGACATTTTTTAGTAACACCAATAAAAATTTAAATTGCTTTTCATTATTTCTGTGGCCAAACCACGTTTTCTTATGAAATTCCATCTCAAGAGTGGACTTGGGGAACCCAAAGTTTCATTCAGGTTATAATATCTAACTTTTATTAAGTGCAAACTAAACTTTTTACTTAGTGATAATATCTAAGTTTTATTAAACACATAAACATTCGTCACCCATATTATTTCATTATATAACCTAACAATAACTCTAGGGTTTAAGTATTGCTATTGTCTTCCTCCTTTCCTAGATAAATTATCAGGATTAGATTTGGCTGCATATTATAGGAAAGATCAAAATGACAGTAACTTACACAAATTTGAAGTTCATTTGTTTCCTAGCTAGACGAAGTTTAAGTGGTGGTGTGCAGAACTTCTCATGGGCTTCTTTCTTTCTGCATCCCGCTTTCTGCCTTGCAATCTTCCATATGTGACTTCTGTTCCAAAAATCCACTTAGGTGGCTTCCTAAGGTGGCTGCCCAAGCTTCGGCCTCACATTTGCGTTTCCAGGCAACAGGAAGGAAATAAAGCAAAAATCAAAGGCACTCATCTCTTTCCCTTCAGTTAGCCTTGCCCCAGAGCCCCAAACATCATTTCTATCGTGGCTCACATTGCCCGATGCCCACACTCAGCTGCCTAGGAGGCTGGCGAAGGCCATGTTTTTGCTGGGCTCAACACTCTGAATTCTGCCTATGAAAAGTTCTGTCAGAAGTGGGACGCAGCCAGGAGAGTCTACCAAAGAGAATAAGGATTTATCCAAGGTCACCCGGCTAGTAAACTGAGGAGCCTTGGTTGTCTAAGTCCAGAGCTTGGGCAGTCAACATGATGAGACACCGCTCAATGCTGTGGGAGCTAGCTCCCTCGATCCAGCAGCAGTGGTCTCTGCATGGTCAGCGGTAGTTGCTGAATTGACACTGGCCCTCAATATGGCTTCAAGGTCACAGAGGACATCAAAACCAAACATCAGGGGGCACCTGGGTGCCTCGGTCGTTGGGCGTCAACCTTCGGCTCGGGTCATGGTCCCAGGGTCCTGGGATCGAGCCCTGCGTCGGGCTCCCTGCTTGATGGGAAACCTGCTTCTCCCTCTCCCACTCCCCCTGCTTGTGTTCCTGCTCTCGTTGTCTCTCTGTCAAGTAAGTAAATAAAATCTTTAAAAAAAAAAAAAAATCACCACAGGAGCCAAAATTAGGAAAAAATTATGAGCACCATGCAGTGGTTGAGAAAACCATATACCTGAGTACACATGGGACGTTCTCAGTAATAATCGGTCAGGAGACCCGCACCCCCACCCCGGGGTAGGAAGTGGGGAGCAGGATGGTGTGGCTGTTGTGGTCTCTGCTCTTCCCTGGTGTCCCGGGGAGTGATCTGGGATACATGGGCAATCTGTAGATGGAGTGGAAAACTTCAGAATATTTTCTCAGAGTCTGGGGCCTAAAGGGGGCTCTAGAGGTGGGTGGAAATTATTTGGACTCATTCTTCCTTCTTACCTTCTTCCTGCGTATACCTGAAAGCTTTTCCCAAAGCTACAATATTCTCGTTTCCCATGGAATAAGTAAAAAACATCTGTACCTACTCCTGGCCTTCTCCAGGAAGTAAAGTTCTTTAAAGTCTCTTTCAAAATCCTCCCGAAGCATTTGAGGGCGTCTCTATGGGAGGCCACCAGATGCTAGCTGCCTACAACTAGTCACCAAGCCTCATGCTAACAGTGAAGGGCCTGCCTGCAGCTCCAATCTGCGCATCTCCTCGCCTCCAAGGAAACAGGAGAGAGCCGACAAGTTGCCAGTAAAATGGCAACGGATGGTTTTTACGGCTCAAGCTTGCGGGCCAAGCAGTTCTGACACATGCTTTATTCACTGTCTGTATAAGCTCCACTTTCATACTGAAATCTTCCCAAGCCAGAGGAGGAAGAAATAAAGTCTCCCCAAATAGTCCAAAGCAAAATTGCTTTTGGCTATTTCCAAACCTAAAAGAAGCAGCCAAACGAATTTCAATCAAATCTTTTTGAAAGCACAACAACAGCAACGACAACAAATTTCCCCTGAGTGTAGGGTTGCGAAGGTCAAGGTCTAACCCGATGTAAACAAAAATGTCTCAGTAGAGCGGAGTTAGAGGTTAAATAAATGTTTCTAACAACAGGGATTTAAAACGGAACCATTAAAAATAGATTTCGCTGCTTGTGTAAAAAGAAAAGAAGGCAATGACTATCTTTAATCTTTTTCTGAGTTCCGAGTGAGAAACACAGGTTCATAAACACATTCTGGAAACAAAAGAAGAAGAAAGAGATTTAGGACTGGAAATATGAATGGAAACATCTGGGTAACAAGGAAGGAAAATACTCCATCTCAAGTGCATTACAGCCAAGTAATTTTGGTAGGGTAATAAAGTCTTTAAATTTTATTTCTAAAACGTAATCATCTTTTCCCAAGTCCTATATGGCCATTGACGAAAAACAGTATAACCAAAAAACAAAAATTACTGCTAAATCCCAATACCCATTAAAAGTTCATTGTTATTAATATTTTGGAGTATTTGTTTCTTTTCCATGCACGTTCACATCTATATTTGTAACTTCCTCCAATGAGCATTGGGCACTGCGGAAGTCAGCTTTATCCTGTATCACTAAATATTGTTTTAAAGGATGGCTTTACATTGCTTCAGACCGTCTCTCCTTATATACATGCATGACTTCCTTCACAACACCTTTCCTTTCATCTGAACACATATTATTTAAAAATTTTCCCCATTATAATTAAGTCTGCAACTTACATTTTCCTACCTGAATCTTCATGTGAATTCAGATTCTTTTCTCACAATAGCTGTTTTTTGTTTTTAAACAGTGAATTACTGGATCAAGTGTCGAGAACATATTTAGCAATTTGGAAACCTATTTTCAAATGGCATCCAGAAGAGTTGTACCCATATCGTTCTCACTGGTAGAGTGAGTGCCCCTGTTTCTCCATCTTCACAGATATCCATGTGCATATATAAATTGACCTCTATTTTAATAAGTGAGATGTTTTTATTTCCCTGATTTCTGATAGAGTATAACACTGGTCACATATTCAGTATATTAAAGTTTCTTTTGTGGTCCCTTGTGTCTTCATGTTCTTTGACTACTCTCTCACAGCCCATTTATATTTTTCTCGTTAATTTATTAGAACTCATGTATGCAAAGTGGCAAATATTTGTGTCAGTTTTTCATTTGCCTAATTATTTTGTCAACAATTATGTTGTTGTTGCCACTGTTACACAGAATGCTGAAGTGTTTATGTAGTCGAATCTATAAATTGTTTTCATTAGTTCGCCTGTTTATGAAGACCTACCCTATGCCCGACTAGGTAAATGTCCCATTTCGTTCAGTTGTGTCTCTTAAATTTAAATTACACTAAAGCTGAAAAAATTATTACACAGACTAGCTTAGGGAGTTTTTTGCGATAATACGGTGCACTCAGTGGGGACCTGGCCAAGCAGAATAACCAGCACGTCCCAGGCTTCTGTAAACAGAGGGGATTTCTGACGCTATAATACAGGAACTAGAATGGAGGAAAAGATTTATGAACAGTGAAGGAAACTGTCCCTGTCATTTGAAAGTCAGAATGGTCTTTATGACTGTTACCATAGCCAGCCCGTGAGATCTGCGAAACAAAGCATTTTCACGTAGCAAGCAACTGCAGTAGGCATTAGAAGAAAGTGAGCCTCGCACACACGTGCAAAGCCCAGTAGAAACAAGTAGAGCTGTGTACAAAAAGTTCTTGAGGCAACTATATTTAAAGGCTGAGCTTTGATTAACTGCTTTTAAGCAGTCAGAGAATCGGCTTCTAGAAGTCCTGATGGAAGAACATGGCATTTGGATCGGAGTGGTTGACCCACAACAAGATAAACAGAAAACAAAGAAGGACACAAACACCAGAGGAAGATTTTTTTTTTTCTTAATAGAAGACCAAAGAAGAGAGAGAGTGCTTTTCAGCCACGTATTTGCTAGCAATGTTCCCAATTCCCTGTATATTGTCTTCATGTTGCATTTCAGCCTGATTTGTGAAAATTTTGCTCAAGTTTAAACTTTATACCATAGTGTGGTTCATCCTCAAATCTTTTTTTTCTGTTGTTTTACAATAACCGTAGTTCAAAGATCTCATTCAAGTATTCAAGGCAGGATTCCAAGGTGCATGGTCTCGTGTGACAACTGTCACCTGGATCTGGGTGCCCAGAGCAGAAGCACTCAGTAAAGAGGTCTCTCAGGGACGTGCAGAGGCAAAGCCACCATCTGGGAGTGCCTCCCCTGCACGGCAGTAGGTCAGGAGTCAGCTGGGCTGGGTGATAAGGCGAATCACTTGTTCTGTGAAGAGAGTACTGTCAGAGGAAGTTATCAAGATAGCGTTAAGTGATGCACTGTATGGTGTTATTAAACGTGTAAGCATAGGTATCAGAACTGGCTTCAGATAAAGCCCTCCCACTTCTAGCTGCTAAAACCTATGCAAGCTATTTAATTTCTCTGAGGCTCCGATTCCCAATCTGTAAAATAAAGTTAATGTTCTCAACATCACCCACTTGAAGTGAGGATTAAATGAGATAATGTATATTCGGCACTTAATCTTCCAGCCACATAACCACAATTATTTATTGGCTCAATAAATGGGGACTGTTCCTGTCATTATTAATAAGAAATGAGGAAAATTAATCATGTGTTCCCAGAATAGTCCCTACATAAAAATTCAAGTGAAATGATCATAACCTAATATCTGCCTATGAAATATAATTGATTCAGATCCCATCAAATAGCATTGTTATTGAAATTCTAAAAAAAAATTCATGTAAAAATTAAAGCTCTAATACAACATGGCATTACCAAATTAGGGAGAAAATGAAAATACAGTCCAAATTGCAAGTCATTAGCAACCTCATTTAAAGCTGGGTTGTTCATAAGGTTGGTAGTAACCTATCATGATACAGCAAAACCAAATATAGATTTACTGTTCAATATTTTCGACTTCTTACCGCGTCCTGGGCATTATGCTAACCATTCTCATTTAAATGATCTCATTTAACCTTAATACAACCATGGGATGAGCACTAATGATCACATTTTACAGAAAAGGAAACCGAATCTACTAAGGATTTAAGAAAAGTGTGTGAAATCAAACAGCAAATAAATAGTTAAGGTGTAGTTTCCACCCAGGTCTTCTCATTTCAAGCTTGATACTCTGACCATGAAGCAAACAGAAATTAATCTGTTTGTAAACTATCCAAATTCACCGATGGCTTCCCTTGTAAATGTAACCGGAAAAAGGAATACATATAACCATACCCATCCAATCAGAAACTAAGAAAGTAATTTCAAAGCTTTGGCTGAGGCTTTATACAGCATGAACAGGAGCCATTAAGAAGTGTTTGGAATTTTTAGTTTGTTTTTTTGTTTTGTGTTTGCAGGAGACTTGGGGAGCTGGAAGCATCAAAAGAAAGGAATGCATTATAATTATATAGTGACCTGCAGATTAGAGGACAAGTCAAAAAATTCTCTGTAAGGATTAAGATTGAAACATCTGAAAATTCATGTTGGTCTTTGGGGAAAATGGGAGTTTGACCCAAGAGTTCCTGTTGGACATTTAGAAGAATAAAAGACACATCTCGAACCTTCACTGGTAGAAAGATACCTAAGAGGCTTGGTCTTAGGGTTTGGGGCACAGCCACTTTGGTCTATTCCTTAGGACCTCGGGAAGGCAAAGCCCACTAGGTGCTTAACCCATGTGGGGAAATGTGCCATGGAAGGAATGAGACTGATGGGGGCCTAGACCAAGACTGTGTGTGGAGATGGGAGCTTCCCTAAGCTAGATAAAGAAATCATAGACAGAAAGATTTCGATGCACCCAGGAGAGAATGCCAACAGACTGCAAAGGCTTTGAACTGTGTAAGTTCTGGTTCTTGCACTATGAGGATAATCATATGTCATGTATTGTTTTAAATACCATCACTCATGTTATACCATCTAAAATAATTTTGTGGAGTGGTAAGAGAAGGCAGGGATGTGACCAGAAGGGTGAAGGATCTACCCACCCATGTTCACATACTTTTCCTGAGGTCTATAGCGAGCAGCAATGCTCCCAGGGGAGGCCTGTCCTAGCGTCCCTCAGCTGAGGCAGGACACAGGGAGAACATCGAAGTCTAGTAGAAATCAGACAAACTCCTTTTCCCCAAATATTTTTCCGAGACAGGTCACCGTTTCAGGGGAAGGGTAAATTGAGAACTGATTTATACTTAAAAGAAAACTGAGTATGACTGACCACAAATAATTCTACCTCCTTCTTAATACGTGAATGCCATCCACCAATACAGCACCCTTGAGTTTTTGCAGTAGTTACTGTCAGTGGGAAATAAAGTTCATTTTCCAAACTGCAAACTAAAAGGAGCAGTTTAAAGTTGGATCCTGGTTTTCCTGAACTATAGTGTTTTTCTCCATCATAAAAGACAACAAAGTTGACCTTCTGGTTACTCCCACTGAACCTAAAGGGCCATCTAAGGGAAAACAGGATGTGGCTAAGAACAATGACACCTCTGCAAACCACAAACAGAGCCAGGAGATGAATAAAGCCCTGGTGTTTTTCAGAAAAGTCTGAAGAAAAGCATGGATTCAAAAGGAGAACAATGATTGTGAAAATAACTATTGTTGATTTTGCCCGCAAACCAAAATTTCCACCTTCCTTCTCTTGCTAGTCTGTTTTTATGTGAATATAATGCCTAGAAACGATCTGTGCATCAGATGCCCTCTTGAAGCCCACTGTGTGGTTTTTAATGTCCATTGTCATTATTGTGATCTTTTAAATAACAAGTTTGTTCAATTATTCTCAACAGGAATCCCTAGTCATATCAACCACAGAACATATATTTGATATATATTTATATATGTGTGTATATATATATTTCAACCAAAGCATTTAAATTCCATAAGCTACAAAGAATACCTGGGAGGCAAAGGAATTATTATCAGCTCTCCAAAAATAATTCATATTTGGTCTAAAACACTTTACAGCAAACCTTCAGATTTTCATTAAAACAGAGGTCTGTGAGTAGGAGATATTTTGCAGTTTTCACAATTGCTGTCACAACGGGGACACCTATGAAAATGAACAAGAGAAAAGATCCACTCCAATCAATAAAGCAATAACAATGCATTAAGATATTACTCCCTAGAACACTCAGCTTGCTCCTCCTGCTACATTTCCTTTCATTGTCCTTAATCCAGGTATAAGGATCTTTAGAATTTGAGGCAGTTGTAAAGGAAGACATAATCATTTCAACCTAATTTAGAAGAACATTAGCTCAAGAGCAAAATATTATGCACAATCTATTAAATTTACTATTTCTGCTATTCATCAATGTAACTGATCGTTACAAATAAGTACGATATAAAGGCAATAGCCAAGGCACTTAAATTAAATGAAAGAGCAAAGTGAAACTATGTCATTTTTCAGGAGTTGATTTTAAAAATTCTTTTTTACTTTCTCGCCACCCCCCCATCTTTGTATCACTTGTAAAAAATAATTAGAAATGGTAAAAGTCAATATAAAGATCCAGATCCTTGTGTGTGAATAGGCTATTCATGAAAAAGTTGGCTGGCCTCCTTAAGGGTCACTGAGTACAACACAGATGCTCCTGTTAACTCTGTGAGGAAAATGGGGGCAGGAATATTTCTTCTTAGATCCCGGAGACGGTTAGCCTGGTGGTCCCATAGTTTCCTAATGACATAATCTACAGCTCATTCTCACCTTGCACTTTAAAAAGTTGTCTTAATGTTTCTAAACACAAAACTACTGAATAAGCTCCTTGAGGGCAGGAACTAAGTTTATTCATCTTCTTTTTCTCCCCCATGATTCACAAAGTGTTTGGCCCATATCTTTGTAACAGCTTAAGAGCTAACTGATGAAAGATACCACATGTGCTCAAAATTGTACTTTTAAAAATATGATCCTTGATTTTAAACTTGGCACCTTTTCCCTTATACTTCCAGCTTAACCAGCAGCATATTAAGCCAGAATGGCATCTCCCAATAATTAGTCTGATTACCCACGAACACCCTTTATTTGAATTCTGTTTTGCTATTTACCTTCTTTTATTTTTCCATCTTGGCACTTGAATACCCTGCCTGTATTTTGCTAAAATGATGTTGCTGACGTAGGTAGAAAACACTTGAAATTTATGTGTCCTGCAATTTCTTACATTTTGTTGCTGGAACACTTTGAAATCCTTCAATTTTGTACAGAAACTGTCAACATAAAGGACAAACTGGTGATTTATAGATAGAAATGTGAGTCTAAATTTCTGTGTTGCCAAGCTGCTCATTTTAAAAGCACAGTGAATTACAGGAGAAGTAAATCCACAAAACTGGAATGCTTCGCTTCATTTCTCAAAGTATAAGTGATAAGCAATGTTCCTCTTCAATGAATGATTTTTGTTTATCTCATTGATCATCTGCACTGATAAATGTCTCATCCAAGTTCCTAGTCATGTCTTTTTTTTTTTTTAAGAAATAATTACAGTAATCTTTTTTGGGTATTGAATATTAAATATCTGATCCTTTCTTTTGCATTTTATGGCAGCCTCTAAAATTATATGCCAATTGGTACTGCAGTTATGGTTTTGGAAACTAGTAGCTCAAAGAAAATATGAGCTTGATCCAAATTGAAATTATTTCAAAAGCTACATTATATAATAATGCTAGTGATAGAAATACCAAATACAGAGAGTCATGCCTACGTTCTTTGAAAAAAAAAATAATAATAAATTTAACTTAGGATAATGAACAAAAGATCTATACTTAAAGAACTGCAGTGATAAGATAATATCCTGCCCACCCAACAATAGACTAAAGCCTGTTTCCGATCAGAAGGTAATTACACGGACCTCCAAAAAAGTAGAAACAGAAATTACTGTCTCCTTCTCAATATATCCTCTTCTACTGCTGTTACCCCTGGCTCTCTGGTCTTCCTTCAAAAAATAAATAGCAACAAAATAATAAAATCAGAAGTAGCACACATCTCTCTGTTATCCGCGGCTCAGATCCGTTCTTCCCTCTTCTGCACTGTCTTGACTTCTGTGAACCTGGGCTATCACTTTTTCAACTCATCTCTCACACTTTAGCATGCAGCTTAGCAGTAACCATTAGGTTACTTTGTTTCTTCTAAATGAATTATAAATTTTCTGATATTAACAGCTGACACCAAGTGCCTGTCCTCTATCAGCCTCTAAGCCTGAGTGTTTCGTATGTGTCAACTCTTTTTATCCTCACGCAGTTCTGTTAAGCGTCCGCATTTTAGAGATGAAAGCCAGGCTCAGAGAGGCTAAGTAACTTGTTCATACTCACCGCTAGCAAGGAGAACTAAGATTTGTGTATGATTTTAATCAAAATGCTGTACTGTCTCACAAAACATCACTACCTAGAAGCAATTTATCTCTTCCCTGAAACCTATTTCAGTGCTCTGTGGTATGAGGGAATGACCATAGCTGGGTTCAAGGTATCTAGAGCCTGATAAAGAGGAAATGATTCATTGGATTTAATCATAGACACTTAATAAATGTGTTCCTCTGACTTAACTTTGGAAGGAAGAGCCGTCCATTGGAAAATATGCTGTCATTCTCTGGGACCCTTCAGTTGATCCAAGAAGAGCTTGGTCTGGCCAAATGGGGTGAGGGGTAGGGAGTAAGAAAGGCAAAGGGTTGTAGAGGGCAAAGATACCTAACTACAGACCAGTCATGATGTGCATGTGGTCTGCTGCCAACTCCTTGGGACCAGACGTTATAGTATCTGAATTGAGACATACTTATGACTTAAAATGGCTGTGATCCTGCCTATTACTAGGAATAAGAAGTTATCAGTCTGTCAAAGTAGTCAATCCACAACCAGAAAAGGATTACCCTCATTAAATAAAGTGTAAGGGATAGGTCAGGGATAAAAATACAGTTTTATGTTGATCATAATCTACACAGCTAAACGTACTAGCTACTCTTATTTAAGTAAATGTTTATGGCTTTATTTTATTGTGCTTATCCCTATTGACTTCCTCTGGAATTAATGCTTTAATGGAACATGTTTAGAAAAATGCTGTTAAATTTGTAAATGAGAGAGATGTTATGAGGATAAGATGAAATAATATGCCAAGAATGAAAATTATATTTATTGAGTGTCTGCCGAGAAGGCTCTTTGTTAGGTGATTTACATGACTTGTTCTGATGTAAAACTCAAGAAAATAAAAAGCCTATAAAATAGATATTATTCCCATGTTACAGATAAGGAAACTGAGGAGGACATTTCACTCTCAAAGATGACACTGCACTCCCCACTGTATATCCTTTAATTTTCTCTTTTCAATTACTTTGGTATTGTCATCCCTGTTTTTATAGTTGATGAAATTGAGACTTCAAGAGGTTGCATATCTCATTCAACATCACAGATCAACCAAAGAGCCAGAATTCAAACCTAGTTCTAATTCCGACATCTCTATTCTTAACCGAATGATTTAAATCCTTGAAATTAATTTAGCATTAAGAATGTAAATCATTCAGTGAACATTCTTAGTGTAAAAAAGGTGTGATCTTGGCCCAGAGGCTATATAGAAAAGAATGAAAATTAGCTCTGTGGTAATATCCGGCTGCCTACTTGACATCTCTATTTATGTCTAAGTAATTTGTCCGAAGCTGGATTTTTGATATTTCCCTTCAAACCTGCTCCGCCTACAGCTTTCTTCACCTTGGTTGATGGCAAATCCATTCTTTTCCCTGCCCAGGGTGGGGAAAAATGCTGGGATCACGCCAGTTCTGGTAACGGGGAGAATTTAATATAAATAATTGTTAACTGGATATAAAGTTGTTAACTGAGTAACTGAAAAGGCAAAAAGGGGTATGAGGTAGGTAGAAAGAGTGGGGAGCAGCTACCATGGGGTGGGGGGAGGAATAGAGGAAAGAGGTTGAAAATGTGACCACTTAGTAGCTCCGGCCTCGAAGGACAGGCGGTGACCAGCAGGTGCTGGTGTTTCGGAGCCTGGGAGATGGGCTAGTTGTGCAGGTGCTGGAGGCTGCAGGGGGCTGCCGAGGGCGGGACCGCGCTACTGGGAACAGGAAGCAAATAGGAAGCAGGAAGTCCCTTCCTCCCCCTCCACTCTAGCAGCCCCCGCTCTTACTGCCCTGCCCGTTGGCAGAACCTCCCAGGGAGCGACTTACAAAGCAGATACATGGTTTGCAAAGTCTCAGCCCCAGCATCTCAAGGCCAAGTATGAGAGGGATGAGCTTGGAATTGGGAGAGAGTTGCTCCATGACCAGCACACCTACTGAACAAGTTACCCAGACCGCGCCTTCCGTGGCTGGGAATCCGGCCAGGGCTCACCAGTTCCTAGAGGGGAAGGCAGAGTGCTTACAGTGACCCACAGGGCCCAACGTGAACTGGATCCCAGATCTCTGACCTCACCCCCCAACTCCCCCTCTCCTCACTCTGCTCCAGCTGCTGCCCTCTGGCCTCCTTGCTCTTCCTCAGACACACTTGGCATGCTACTATCCGACAGCCTTGCTCAAGCTCTTCCCTCTACCCCTCTGGAATGTTCCTCCCCCAGCTATCTGGATAGCTAACTCTCCCACCTTCCTCCAGCCTTTGATCACATGTTACCTTTTCAAGAAGACTTGTCCTGACAAGCCTATTGACTACAGCACTCTGCCCCACCCCCTGCCCTGTACTCCGGAGTCTCTGACCCTGCTCTGTGTTTTCTTTTTTCCACAGCACTCATCACTTTCTATCATACTGTGTAAGTTATTTATATATTATGTTTATTATTATAGCCTCTTTCTTGACTGCTATCATGTAAGCTCCATAAGAGCAAGGATCTTTGTTTCTTTGCTCACCCAGCTCAGTTATCTAGAACAATGCCTAGCACAGTGGGCACACATTAATATCTATTGATGTGAGATTTCACTTTAATCAGCTCTCTGGAGTTATTTATGGGAACGGATAACTCTGAATGCTCCAAAAGTTATTCACATGGAATATCTTGTAGAATCACTGGGACATTTTGCAATTGTTTTACTTTAAAAGTACGAAGAATGTGTTTTCCCCACCCTACTATGCAGATCAGTTGGCTTTTCCCAGGTGAAGTCCTGCAGAAGAAAGAGAAAGTCCTGAAATAGAGCAGTTCAATAAGAGAAGGTAACCTAGAAGAAAACGTTTGTCCCAGGTAACCTTGACGTGGTTGATCCACAGGCAAGTAATTGAGTTGATTGCTCAACAGAATATATGAACACACAATAACAATCGCACCAGTGAGCTATTAAAGACCAAATCGATATTTTCACTTGCATATTCCTAATTATTTTCCCTAAGTCAAAAGGGACCAAGTCTTAAAGGGCTATTTTTCTGCCTGAAAATAGTGGCATTTTAAATAATAAAGTGATACTTATGTAGCTGTTTGCTTTCCGATATTTCATTAACCTGAACCCATATGCTTTATGTACTTTTTCTAAGTGCCTATTTCACAATAGAGGAATGAAAAAAAAGCTTTTTAGAATCCTGTACAGCAAGACTTGCGTCAATAAGAGAGAAAACAAACCGAGGGAAACCCATAACACTATTGTACTTGAGACACCCTGAGAAATTTAAAATTGCAAGTGCCCTGGCCCTTCCCCCTCTGTGAGCTCCCGGTGTGAGGTTTCGCTCAGCCCCGGGGAGGGCGAGCCAGGGAACGCTGGGAAGTCCAGGCAGGAGGTACAGGGCTGCGTGGGTAGGCCCGCAGCAAGGAGACAAAGTCTCTGCAATGTTCCCTCTCAGACAGGACAGGATCAAACTCCCTCGGAGTGATTAGCCTCTGGGGTGCCCAACAATAACAGACTCATGCCGGTTCTTAAAACAAAGTAACAGCTTTCACTAAGCCAGTAACTTCTGGCCTGCCTCAGCCCTTGGGAAGCAGTTGCTCCCCCTCGGAGGCCTCTGAAAACCCGCTCCCCACAACCGAAAGGAAAGTTAGAAAGTCTTCCTCGAGCCTGCGGAATAAGCAACAGATGATTCCAGAGGGCAGATGGGGTGCTCCTGGACAACCCTGGATGCGTATATGAAAGCAAGGCGGGAGGGGGAGAGAATGGGCGAGAAGAGAGCTGATAACTTGTTGAGGGAGCCGTGACAAAGCAGCCACAGGAAGAGAGCGGTCCTGCTCAGCCTGAAGGCAAAATAAACGGACTATGGGGGCCTGGAAGACAGGACAGAGAGAAGTCAGAAGAGGCATACCAGACGCTGTCTCAGTAGGCCCACGCCCGGGAAAACTCAGCCTTGCCACAAAGTCACAGGAGATAGTTACCAGGAGGAATGAATGAGAATCATAAAAGTGCTGCACTTAATCCGATCTGGGTTACCACCTACCGCACTAGAGCCTGTAAACAGTGCACGAGGATGTCAGCCTTGGGAAGCAAAAGAAAGGAAAGTTCTACGGAGCATTCTCTTCCCCCACCATGGGAACTCGGTGGTTTTCTGGAGCATTCTGCCATCCTAAAGTTAATAATTGCCTCCGTATCTCCCTAGAATCTGGGAACCCCTCATGCCATCTATCCTTGCCCCATATCTAAGACACCTCGAGAAGAGGTCACATAGAATGAATGACGCCAGGGTGTGAAATGATAAAGAAAAGGTGGCCTTCATTGCCCTCCCTAAGCTCCTTCTTTCTTCCCTGCCCTGTCCTCCCCTAGTGTAGTCACACACACACACACACACCCTCCTCTCTTTGGCTCCATTTGCCCTCCTTGCTTCCAAGGAAAAGTTACTTCCTTGGAAATAAGGGAGGAAGGAAAGGTTTATCTAAGCATTTTTTTGAGACTTTAAAAACAGTAGAGATAAGGGCAGATCTGTTCCATTTCAAGTTGGAAAACCATGTTTGGAAGAACAATCTGTTGAGAGAATGAGTAGGCCAGTAGCTTCTTCCTAACAGCCTCCAGCCATACCTTCCCAGTGGTAAATATATACTGCAAACTTGATAGCTTTCAGCAGAGTTTTTTTCCCAACAGAAATGTTCACTGGCAGCAGAGAGAATGGCCCTGGGAGCACCTGCATCTGTGATTTTGGTTCCAAAACTGCTTTAGGCTCTACCTCAAGAGCTAATGGGCTGTAAACCATCAGCATATCCATTATCCTCAAAATATACTGCATGACATCCATTTTGGATACTTTTGTTTTTGAAGTATCTCCTACCCAGAATGCTGTCATCTCAATTCTTGATTTAAGTTATACTCCTTTCTTCAAATTTAAATCCAAAATTGATCTCTTTATGAAGTGTGATCGCCACACCTGCATAGTTAACAGTTTCGGGGGCGAAACTAACCATCTACAATCTTCTTCTCTGGGAACTACACACCTCTAACCCCCATTGAGGGGATAGGTCAGGTTTGTCCCACATGATTCTTCTTTCCAGTCACAATGGGCTAGACCCGAGGTGGATCACCGGCTAGTCACTCCACCAGGCCAAAAATCAGTCAGGATGGCTCCCTCTGTCTCTTGAATCAGAACTAAAAGACACAGAAACAGAGACTTCAGTGAGGTATGTCTCTAAATTTTAATTTTTTTTCCCATTTCCCAGTAAAGTTTTGTGGTGTTTTAGTTTCTGGGATTTGCATAACGGAACAATGGTTATGTTTTAACTTTTCCAAATATAAAGTTTGTATTAAACTATGAAGGTTAAACTGCTCATGCTCTCCTTTCCATAACTGAACATTCAGGTGTGCCTGCTCCATCTGAAGTAGACATGTTTCCCCAGTTGAGAATGAGGGTTGCAGTTGGCAAATGGGACTATTGGACCCATACAATCAAATAAACTTGGGCTCATCCTATTGGACCATGTCTAAGCAATGGAAGCCAGTTCCGGGAAAGATGAGACAGATAGTATGAAGGTAACTAGAGCTGAAATAAGGCATGAAGACCCTGAAAGATGGAGTAATGACATCTGTGACCCTTGGGAGACCTGGAACTGATTCTGTTTCTTGCATTCACCTAGCTCCAGTTCACAGTAGAAGAAACTATGGTTTAATTCCTCTGTTTGGAAGCTTGCCTTATCACAGACACCCCTTCTAATGTGGTGCAGAACCCAAAGCTTTCTGTTTCTTAAAGTCAAACTAGGTTTGATTTAAGATACCAATAACAGGTAATCTGGCCTTCAAATTATTACAGCAACAGATATGAAATCCAGTTTTTGGATTTTTATATGTGTGTAAATTTTGTATATATTATGTATAGATATGTATAGATTTTGTACAGATTTTGTCCAAAAATTATAATTTGAAGTATTAGATTTTTAAATGATATGTATTATGTATGTATTATGTATAGATTTTGTCCAAAAATATTATAGATTATGTATAGATTTTGTCCAAAAATATTCTAATTTGAAGTATTAGATTTTAAAATGATATGACATATTTAATGAATGATAGCTTTGTTGGAGGGTATTTATTTTCTCTTCTTTCTGATGTCCTACAAACATTTAGCATACTTAAGGCAGATAATGTGGTATTAGATGTTTATAAACTCGAGCTGTGCACTCATTGTATGTATGATAGCATTCTTGAATGAGAGAAAAAAGATTATGACCTACTTTTTCAGCATTTAATAAATGGAAGCAAATGATAATTTCACTGATTTGCCATGCTCACACTAAAAGTGTGGAACAATAATGAGAACTAATCATTCATTACAATTAAAAAAAAAAGTACTCTAGTGGGGCACCTGGGTGGCTCAGTTGGTTAAGCATCTGCCTTTGACTCAGGCCATGACCCCAGGATCCTGGGATCGAGTCCAGCATCGGGCTCGCAGCTCAGCAGGGAGTCTGCTTCTCCCTCTGCCCTTTCCCTGGCTTGTGCTCTCTCTCACTCACTCTCTCTCTCTCAAATAAATAAATAAAATCTTTAAAGAAAAAAACGCTCTAGAAAGAAAGCTAGAGAAATGTTTGGGGATCTTTCAGAAAATCAAATATATAATCAATCAGTGGAAGAGCCAAAATTTAAATTCAGCTATCCTTATAATATATTTGATAACATTTCAACAGGACACAATCTTTATTTTGAACCAGGGCAAACTTGGTCCAAAGATGTTGTCTTATCTACTTTATACTATAGTATCTATAATAACCACTCACTAACTATTCTCTAACAGACAGGTATCCAGTATCAAATGCCAAGAGGCCAAGGGTTGATCTACAGATATCAAAGCAGTGTCACTATAGATGCTTCACTGGGCTCCTGACCTGGGAAGAAAAGTCACCAAGCCAGTCATCGAGATTTAGAACAAATGGAATAATTCACCTTCCCCCCTTAACTTGTGCCCTTTTTCCTTTTCTTTGAGCTCTCTTCTGAGGATAATAGGCTTTGTGTATAATTCTAACTGACTAGAAAGAGGCAGTTTCGTTCTTTCTATATTTTTATATGTCTGTCTTACCTCCATCCCCAATCACTCCACACCCTGACCATACACACACTTCTTTTTTTCATCCCTTAATCTTTTCTATATGTTTCAATATCTGTATCATGTAGTAACTATTTCTCTTTGTAATCTACTAAAATATAAAAATTAATAAGCATTTTTCTGAATAAATATTTATTTTTGGTAAACAAGAGGTTTGAGATTGGACTGTCTGAGGGTTACTTCATCAGGACACGACAGTTCAACCAAGATGCAGGATAGTATGCCTCCTTTCAGGTCCTGGCTCTACCATTTATTCGATATGACATTGGGTGGGTTATCAACTTTAAGCTCTGGTTGCCCTGTCTGCGAAATGGGGATCACAATAGTACCTGCCTCATAGGATTATTGTGAACATTAGATAAATGTATAAGTGTAGGTAATGTGGAATAATGTTTGGCAAATAGTAAGAATACACATAATGTTTCGCTATTATTATGCTGCTAGAACTTAATTGAAAGTCTTCTAAAATTGAAACAAACAAAAAGAGATACAAATTTAATACTCTTAGTTTGGTTCCCCTTTCTTTAACTCTTACCCTAATAATTTGATTTGACTTTCAGACTGAGCTAAGTGAATAGCTTCCTGTTATCGAGGAACAACATGATTAGAATTCCTCCCTACGCTGAGGGCATGTTTTTGTTGTTATGCACTACATATAGCCTTACTAGACAAAATCGGTTCTGCTATCTAATTATTAGCAAAAAGAATAACTTAAATTAAGTATACTAAAACCAAAATTACCAGCTTTAAAGATATTCTCTGGCATTTAATTGGCTTTTATCCAAAAATTTTATATGGGGTCAAACCATTCAATTACCCAAAGGTATGGTTTTCCATTAGTTAATCATTGAGGCCTCACAAATATCTAAATTGATTAAAATTTGACATGTGCCTATGTGTCACGGATTTTTTTTTTTTCCATTAGTGGTAGCTGGTAATTATGCCCATTTTGAATTTTTTGCATCTAAAATGTATTGTGATAAAATGCTATGGCAGATAACCAGTCTCAATTGCTATCCTTTCATTAAAATGTTGGGCCTTCCTGCAGTTACTCCTTTGCTGTGGAGTGATAATCCACTCTGACCTGTTTTGAGGGTAAGCTCATTAGTTTCCTTATCTGTGTCCCTCCCCAGTTGACTGTCAAATCATGTTTCTCCTCTCAGTTGTCACCAAAGAATATTCCAGCCAGAGATGACAGCCCCGTATTTTCCGCAGGTCCATTTGAAAGAAGTAATATTACTCTAAAGGTTCTAAATGTTATTCTTAGATCTAGCCAGATTATCAGAACTGCTTTTTCACTGTAATACCAGCAGACTACACTGAGGAAGGGAGGTTTCTAATTACACTCTTTGGAAACAATAATGCTATTTGTGTATCGGTGAGGATCTTGTCTATTATATCCATTATATCCATGAAATGACAAAGAGCAAAAAAAAAAAAAAAGAAGCACTCTGGTTGTAATGTAATTATGTCCTCTCCGTCCCCTATGAGGTCACCGATTCCTTGTAGACAAGTTAATCATTTAGGGGCAGTCAAAACTCAGGATTTGGGGCTGCAGGTGAGGACACAGGTAAAATTCCTTCCCTGTAAAAATTATGTTTTTTCTGTCAATCCCAATTTAATTTATCTAAAACATTTCTTAAAGCTCAGCTGTCTTACAAGTACCATCTAATGGTTTTCTCTGTTTGGTTTCTTTGGCTTATCACAAGTGCTGATAACTTCTTGTGTACATTAACTAATAGGCCTCTTTCAAAGTATGCTGACATTTAGCTTAGTGTTAAATGGTTTTTAATGAGCTCTCCACCATCCCCCTCCATCCCACTTTTCTGTAAACGAAGCCCATTTTCTCTATAATATGGAGAACTAATGGTACTGTGCATTCCAACGAATGTGAACCAAGTCCGGATCTTAACTGGGTAACTTCAAACCAAATTAGTGTCACGAAGACAAAACATTCTCATGGTTGACAAGATTATTTTTACTTTTTAGCCAAACATTTAGCAACGCATGGACATAGCCTCTGTGTCAAAGTATTTAGCCCAAATGCTGTGAAGAGTTTAACCACTATTTGAGAAATTTGATCTTTGGGACAATTCAATCATAAATTCTGTTTAGTTGGAGTGTTGTGTAAATTTTATTAAAGATTTGGAAAAGGTGATGGTGTTATCATCCTACATTTTTTCAACAAATTTCTCAATTCTCCCATTCACGTTTTCAGCTTCTTCTCAGAGAAAATGTCTCTGGACCTAAGTAAGTGAGGTAAGAATATAGTAGTCACTGGGTCAAGTTGCAGAGTAGGAACCCTAAACGATACTCGATACTCTAGGCAATCAAACTAGATGATTTATTCATGTTTTGTTGGGGGTGTGTGTATATGTGGGTGTGGGTGTGTGTACATGTCATCCTTCCTTTCTTTCTTCGAAATTTGGCCAGGTGTTCGTTCCTTCTTTCTTTCTTTCCTTTCTTCTTTCTTTCTTTCTCTCTTTCTTTCTTTCTTCTTTCTCTCTTTCTTTCTTTCCTTCTTTTAAGATTTTATTTATTTATTTGAGAGAGAACATGAAAGAGAGAGACAGAGAGCAGGGGGAGGGGTAGAGGGAGAGCAGGAAGCCCAATGTGGGACTCAACCCAGGACCTCATGATTGTGACCTGAGCCAAAGGCAATCGTTTAACTGACTGAGCCACCCAGGCATCCTATTCAGCTCTTCACGTGGAACCAAAGCACTTGATACCTGGTGGTCCTCTGTTCCCCTTGGTCACTTGGTTTCTCAGCCAACACAGGCCTACAGCCAACAGCAGGGGCGAGCCAGACCATCAAAACCAAAGATGCCATCACTTCTCCGTGTTCTGTTGTGTCTCCTTCTCTACTGCCACTTTTTTCTAGATTTCAAAAACTGACCTAGTTCATCACATGCCTGTTTCTAGGAAAGGGAACAAAGTAAATAAAAATAATGCACCCTATATAGGATCTTTAGAGAAAATCACATAAATATTTGATAGACAGTATGGTAAATAATGTATATGTTTAGAAAGGCAATGTAAATATTTTATAGACTGCCGAGTAACTGTTAAGGTCGAAATGAAATCACTGTGTTTGGAGAAATACAGTATGCCCTCAATTGTACCACACAGTTATTCTGTAGCTTAGTATAGTGCACTTCATAAATCACTGCATTCTCTGCATTACCTGAAAGTTCAAGAATCCCAGCTGCCAAATGGGCTCCTCCCGTCTTTCCCCACTGCTTTGAAAGACCCCACTCCCATCTCACCACTCAAGGCCCTGCTTTGAACTGTGGCAGTGATCAATACATGCTCCTTGCAAAATGGAACCAGGGCATGCAAATGAACTCACCCAGATCACCTGATTTTCACGGGGAAGGTGGTGAGAAAACTGATCAGGAATGGACAGACAAAACACCGAATGAATTCCAGATGTAACCCGAATCTCCACATATTTTTTCAGGTGGCTGAGGACACATCATCTTGGTTTCCTGAAACTCATTCCCTGTGAGTCTTGATTGGCCAGTCCAGGGTTCAGTTATGCATCAATGCCCTCGTTATGCTTAAATATTATAATATTTACCAGATTGTGTGAAAAAGACACAGGTGTGTTCTGAAAGATGGATAATATAAATATCAAAATAGTCAGAGGAAGGGCAAAACAGTGTTAGGCAGCTCCTCTCCCAGCTAATTGAAAAAAAACCGAAGTCAAGAATAATGTGGTAATCTAAGTACATATAATATAAATGTTTCTACAATTAGTTACCTGAAGAGCAGAAGAGGAGGCTCGCTCCCTTCATGTTTAAATGGCTGCAGTAATAATGTCTTTGAGAAAGAAACACTCCAAAGAGAAAACAGAAACAAAAACAAATAAACCAAAAGGAAACCTGTAGGCTTAAGAATTATATTTAGAGTGCTTTGATTAGTCAGTCAAACAACAAGAAGCAAAAGAGACCTGAAATGACAGAACACAGAGAAGAACCCGGGACACGAGGGAGGGAGGAGACACCCGATAGTAACCACAGCACACTAAAACTGTTCAACAGGATGAAAAACGTTGCACTGAAATGCCGTTATGGGGAGGAGCTAAAAGGAAAAGACAGCACAATGTCCCTAAAGGTAGCAATTCAAACATGAGATCACCTAGGAGCTTGGTTTAAATGCAGATTACTGAGGCTTTTCTCCCCAGAATTCTAATTCATGAGGTTTATGGAGCCGGGGAATGAGCATTTTGGGCAAGCTTTACAGGTAATTTTGATGCAAGTAGATTGTGAGCCACGCTGTGAGAAGCCCTCAATAATCACAGCAGAGTGTGAGGGCAAAGAGTGATGGATGGAGGGGGAGGAGAAGCGAGTGTGAATCAGAGCAGGACCAGCTAAACATTCCGTCCCACCCTGCATGTCAACTATTGCAAATATGTGGTGCCAAAAATCACTACTGTTGTCTATAATGAATGTCATGCATCTTTGTTAAAAAAATTTTTATTTATTCATTTGAGAGAGAGAGAGTGCTCGCTTTGGCAGCACATATACTAAAATTGGAGAGAGAGAGAGAGAGAGATTGAGAGAGCCCAAGCAGGGGAGCAGCAGAAGGAGAGGGAGAAGCAGACTCCCCACTGAGCAGGGAGCTCGACCGACCGGGGCTGGATCCCAGGATTTGGGGCTCGATCCCAGGATACTGGGATCATGACCTGAGCCAAAGGTAGACGCTTAACCAACTGAGCCACCCAGGCATCCCTGAACACCATGTATTTTCAAGAAGTTTAAATTTAGCTCAATATTAGCAAGAGCAAAAGAGCGACGTGGAAGTAATTACACTCAAGAAAATGCTCCTCTACAACAGGGTACTTTTTCTTCTAAATCTCATCTTCCTTTAGAAGCAAATTGCTTGCTTTTTAACACTTTATCTTACCAACACAGGATGGTCTTATTGTCAGTTAAGTTTCTCTTTGACTCTTTGACTATAAGAGCACTTTGGGAACAAAGAAAAGACCCTGGTTTTCTTTAGTGGTATGGGGGCATTTCAACAAAGTACACTGACACCCTGAGAAAAGGGGAAAACAAAACACAGAAGAAGTATGCCAAGAGGATGCTCTGGTTACGAATTGCTGTATAACAAACTACCAGAACCTTAGTGACTTAAAACCACAACCATTTAATTACATTTGACAATTGTGTGGGTGAGGAATTTGGGTTGGACTCAGATAGATGATTCTTTTGTTCCTCATGGGATCAGTAGTAGTTACTTGGTGGTGTTCAGCTGGAGGATAGGCTGGTCGAGTGAGTCCAGGATGGTTTTATTCTCAAATCTGGTTCTTTAGAGGAAAGGATTGGAAGGCTGGACCCAGGAGCGTCAACTGGAGCATCTAACCATAGCACCTCCAGTACGGCAGGTTGAGGGTATTTGAAATTCCCCATGGTAGCTCAGGTTTCCAGAGAGTGTTTCAAGAAACAGAAAGAAGAAATTGCCTGTTCCTTAAGGACTGGGACTGGAAACTGGCCCACTGTCTCTTCTGTTCTATTGCTCAAAGCCTGACACATTCAAGCAGAGAGGACAGAGCCTACTTCTCAAGGAGAAGAGTGTCAAGGAATTTGTACCTAGACATCTTAAATCTACCACAGAGAATGTTGCAGAAATGCATGTAATGCATTTCTTTCTTTGCTAGCACATCAAGGGTGGCAGATCATGTGATCATTAATTCCTCTATTCCCACTGCCCAAGGTAAAAAGGTCTTCAAAGGATAAACTAACAGAATCAGGATTCATATGATTCACTCTCTGGCCTTGCTGATATGGTATGGAGTTCTCTAAAGCAAGGATATGAAATTTTGCTTGGCATAGTGACCAATTGGTATATATTAATTTGTTTTGTAGTATATCACAAAGAGCTATATTGCTAGTAGTAACTAAAAGTGACTTTTCAAATAATTTGCTGATTTTTAAAAATAGAGTTGAGTTCAATGTCACCCTCACATGTGGAGTTACATGTAGTTCCTAGAAATCTCCTCCAGAATGGGATAAGCCTGTGTGAATGTTCCAAGCAGGTAGAAATCACTAGGCATTACTGGTGATAAGGAAAACATTCCTTGAAGATTTAGCTTTGCACCTGAGACCCAACAGATGAGTGGGAGTTAACTGTGCTGAGTGGGAAGAGTATTTCAGGCAGAGGGATCATGTGAAACAGGATTGTCTTAAACATCATGGAAGAACATCAAGACCAAGCAGAGCTAGGGGCACCTGGCTGGCTCAATCAGTGGAGCATGTGACTCTTGATCTCAAGGTTGTGAGTTCATGCCCCACGTTGGGTGTGGAGCCTACTTGAAAGAAAGAAAGAAAGAAAGAAAAGAAAGAAAGAAAGAAAGAAAGAAAGAAAGAAAGAAAGAAAGAAAGAAAGAAGGAAGGAAGGAAGGAAGGAAGGAAGGAAGGAAGGAAGGAAGGAAGGAAGGAAGGAAGAAGGAAGGAAGAAGGAAGGAAGGAAGGAAGGAAGAAGGAAGGAAGGAAGGAAGGAAGGAAGGAAGGAAGGAAGGAAGAAAGAAAGAAAGAAAGAAAGAAAGAAAGAAAGAAAGAAAGAAAGAAAGACCAAGGATAGGTAAGTCAAGTTAGGCAGTGACTTAGAGCCACCTGGAATCACTGGGGTAGGGACTGAATACTCAAAACCAAAACACAACAAAAACACAAGAAATTGACTTTGGTAATTACTAATGACAACCTTCTCCAATGAAATCTTATCATATTTGCAAACAATTGGCAGAACTGGCTAGGTTTAGTCTAATTTTCCTTCATGTCTCCTGTGTACCTTTTAAAGACCTGCATGAACACCCAGAAACAGCTAACGCCCAGTGAGTATTCCAAGGGAAGACAAGATCTTGAGACTGTTAACAAAAAGATAAGCTGGATTTCAGTTCCTTTTAATTTCTAATGAGTTTTATCATAGAGTTGCAAATTTTTTTTTCTGGAATATCTCAAGTCTTTCCTTACTTTATAGATGATTGAATTGAGAACCCCAGAGTAGGTAAGTGATTGTGTCCCATGGCCAGTTAAGAAGCAGGGCCCGGGAGAGACTCATCATTACCTGATGTTTCTAGACCATCACGACCCACCACAGATCATGGGATGAGAAGATGAAATTCCTGAAGTACAACTTTCAATTTTAGACAGATGAAAAAAGAAATCAACTTCTATTGCAAAGCATTATAGATTGGGTTTTCAGGAAGCAGATTCTGGGACAGAAATTAGCATTTATTAGGGAGTGATTTTAAGATCAACGCCTGAATGGGGAACGGGAGAGAAGTAGATCCACAGAGAGAGAAGTTGCTGGGCAGTCACGAGGCCTTAGCCAAACTTGCAGGCAGCTGTAAGACTGGAATGGCCCTTCAGAGTTGTCCTGTGTTCAGTTCCAGGAGCCAGGCCTTTAAACCCTGCATCAACCTATCATTGGTTTGGGCTGCCCCAAAAAAAGGAGCAAGGGGCTTTTTCGGGAGATACAATTCCCAAAGATGGCTGACAGCTGAGTGCCGGCAAACAAACCTTCCCTGCAGCGAGGGGTACAAGTCCCTTCCCCCCCCACCCTGGGGGGGCTGGCACATCTGAGGTGGCCCACATGGCCCAGGGCAAAAGTAGCACCACTTCTCATCACTTCCACTGTGATCACCTCCACCAAGTCAACATGCATTGGGTCATTCCTTGACTATCGCGATCACCCCCTGGGTGGTCTCCCTGTTTCAGGTTTCGTCCTGCTACAACACATTGGCCATATCTCAGACAGAGTCCACCTCTAAAAACAGAACTGAGATCATGTCACTCCATGGCTAGAAAATCTTCAATGAATGTGCTTCTCAGATACAGTGAAATCCAAATCCTTTGCTACAGCCTATGAGGTCCTACTTGACTTGGCGCCTCATACTTAATTGTTTTCTCTTTTAAAAACACAATTTACAGTTAGAAATCTAACGAAGACAGAAAATTTTTCGTGACTGCAGAAACTCTCTTGCATACTTTTGCAGGGGCCTGTCACCTACCTGCCACACCTATGACAGAGGTAGCCACCATGTTCTTCTTTTAAAAGTCTTGCAGCAATTTCAAACAACAATAAATAGAATTGATTAAGGATGTCTAATTTTTCTAGTAGCAAACTGAATGATTGACCTCTCTGAGAAGGGAGAGAGGGAGGGCAAATCACCAGTATTCCAAACCACCTCACAAAGAGCACATGTTAGACCTCTGTCACCCTGCAAGCCAGTATTTCGAGTAAGGTGGCATAATAGGTATAATTAGCATTTTGCAATGGTTACAAAAGATTCAGGTTTCATTTCCTGGTGTGAGCATGTATGCTTACATTTGTGCCTAATAAGCATCTTCTGGTTTGAGTTTGCTTTGCTCGTAGGAATGTAAATGTAAAAGAATTGAATGTATTCCTTTAATGAGAATCATGCCACAGCCAGTAAACAAAATGGATGCCACTGCCCTTAATTTTGAGCAAAAAGAATAACTTTGGAGTGAATTACACTCGAGCCAGTACAAAAATAATGGCTTTAAATAGGTGCAGATGTTTAAAGGGCTTGTTGTTGTAGCTCTTGTTGGTGATCCCTCAGCATGCACTAAAATATATTCTTTCATAAGACTTATTTTGGCAAAGGTATTTCCCTTTAGCTTTTGAGACTTTTTTGGTTGTTGTTGTTATATGGGATAGGTTACAACTTAAAGCTAAGAGATTTCAAATGCTTCAACCTCTGGATGTTTTCTACATAACAAATCTTCTTAAAATAACTTTGATTCCAGCCCAGGGTATGCGTTAGCCAATCTTACTGGCACTCATCCAAAGATTCCCAAAGGAGCTTGGACAGGTTGGGGAGAAGAACCAAGAAGGGGAGGATGATAGGGCCACCGGTGGTGGTGCTGAATTCTTGGTGCTCCAGCACCTTGTTTGGGAAGTCACTGAGCTTGCAGTCGGGGAGGAGTTGAGTTGCCAACTATCTAAGAAATGGAGGACCATAGGTGGTTCTTCCTGGCAGACTCCTTCCTCCAGCTCTTTCCGATGACTGCTCCATTTTGATGGCCCCTTCCATGGGGAATTCTGGGACATTAAATAGCATCTTATTATTGATAGGCAAAGTTGTACCAAATCCACAGAGGAAACAGATCAAGTTTACCTATTTCAAATGCAAACTCCTGTGAAAAATTAAATTTGTTGTATTTGAATATTCAAACAGTTCCCACCAATATGCAGTTTAATCCCGCACTTGATAGAAACATGTTTGCAAGGATCAAAGCTGCTAAGGAACTCCTGAAGCCATCACTCGGGGAAGAATTACATACTCAGTTTATTCTTGGGAGCATAATGGGACTCAGTATATTTCTCAGTATTGTCCAATGGCACGGTCCTGAAAACAAAAATGCCTAATGTAATGAATATGCTAATATTTAAATGTAGTTACTGTGCAAGTTGAGTGCACAGCCATTAACCTAGTGACACTGAGGTCTCATGTCAAATTTGTATTCAACTAGAGAATGTTCAGATAGAGTTTGGGGATGAGTGTCTGGAGGACGATACAGGAACAAACCCTCCAGTTTTAAGATGATTGAGGTTTACATTGTTTTTACTTTTATTTCATAAGGTTCATGACCCAGTATTTAAATTTTCAGCATTAGGAAGTTTCCGAATTTCCACACAAAATATAAAAGAAAAATTATACAATATTCTTTGGAGATATACTTCATGCTATGTAGAGTATCATACAGCTTTTGCTGCAGACCAAACTTAGTGGCTTGACCGTTTTATTAGTTGACAGTTCTACTGGGTGGATCTTTTTCTGGTTCAGGCCAGACTCCTGATCTCATCTGCATTCACTCATATGTCTGTGGTCATTTGGCAGGTTGTCTGGGGCCAGCTGGTGTCAGATGACCTCACTCACACGTCCGGTAGTTGTGTTGCAACATGTCGGCTGGAACAATGAAAGTCTCTTGGCTATCTGATTCGGTTCACACGATAAGTAAGGCCAGGTCTATTCATATGGTGACACTGGCTGGGGCTCCAAAACCCAGTGTGAAAATAGACTTTAAGTCTCATTGTCAAGTTCCATTGGTCAAAATATTTGTGGTGAAGCTCAAAGTAATTGTGGGTGGGGCCATACAAGGTTATGGATATAAGAACAAGTGAAGGGGCGCCTGGGTGGCTCAGTCGGGTAAGCGTCTAACTCTTGGTTTCAGCTCAGGTCGTGGGATCCAGCCCTGCACACGTTCTGCGCTCGGCATAGAGTCTGCTCAGGATTCTCTCTCCCCTCTCCTCACCTCCCTCCTCTAAAATAAATAAATAAATCTTAAAAATAAAAAGAATAAGTGAAAACTTGAGGACCATTATTTTATTAATCTACCACACATAAAAAGTATGAATTCAATGTTGATAAAACATTGGGAAACAGAAATGAAAAACTGAAGCATTAATTAGAAGAGCTTTTGAATGATAGAGCTGCCTTTAAGGGGGAACATTCTTTGAATAATGCCATAGTATTTTCTCATATCCTCCTGTATCTTTAGGGGTTCAACCCTTCCCTACTCCAAGATGTTTCTTCTGCTGTGGAAAGAACTCCACTAGGATAACACTCATGGCCTCTCTACAGACCCTCACTTACTGCTCCTCATGGAAGGTGGAACACATTTTCTTTGGTATGTTCAAGAGGAATATACTGAGAAGCTCTTTTCTCTCACCATGGGGGTGAAATTGATTGAAGACAGCACCTGTTTTTTGCCATGAGGTAAAAGCAGAGATTTGTTCAGTGTGACTGGGTAGGTGAGTGTTTAATTTTGTAACTTAACATCGTGAAATTCACCTATCCACAGATCTAAGGCACACCTTCCAGTATCAGCTTTATTACCTATGTATATGTAATTATATGATACTGTTATCTCCCATTCACCTTAGTCTTTGGTCTTATGTCTCATTTGGATCAGAACTTGCGCCCTTTCAAATCCTAACACTGGTTAAGGGATGGACATATGCAATTAACATTTTTCCCGCTCAGAAAAGTAAGTAATATATGGAACACAGCTTGAAAACTTATTTATTAGCTTTCGGTTTCTTGAGGGCAATGTCTGATGTGCCATATTAGAACCATCCAGAGCACTTGTTAAAAATTCTTATTTCTGGGGCGCCTGGGTGGCTCAGTTGGTTAAGCGACTGCCTTCGGCTCAGGTCATGATCCTGGAGTCCCTGGATCGAGTCCCGCATCGGGCTCCCTGCTCGGCAGGGAGTCTGCTTCTCCCTCTGACCTTCCCCCTTCTCATGTGCTCTCTCTCATTCTCTCTCTCTCAAATAAATAAATAAAATCTTAAAAAAAAAAATTCTTATTTCTGGACCCACTCCAGACCTACTAAATTTCTGATGGTAAAGGTCAAAGAATGGACCATCTTCACAAACATACAAGATGGTTATTTATTTTAAATTGCTTGTAAATTATATAAGGACTAAAAATATATTATTTCCAAGTACAGCTGCTCCCTTCTTCTCTCCATATAGCCACATATCACATTTTCCACCTTGTCTGCTAACCAAGACAACCACCATTTTTGCTTTAATATGAATCCTTGTAGACCTTTTTCTTTGATATTAACATATCATATGTGTATGACCTAGATAGTATTTGCCAGATTGTTCCACCGTAAAGTTCTATCATTCCCTCCTTTCCATATTCTGTTCTTTTGAGGCAAGTCACGTGGAGGCTGGGGGAGGGGGAATGGTGAAGTCCCGCCTCCTGGGGGAGGGGTACGATTTACATCAAGTGGAATTCTTCTCTCCTATTTATTTATTTATTCAATCATTTATATCAGCATGGACTCCTGTATATTTATTTTACGCTTTGGGTTATAATCCAGTAATATGTTATTTTATTGTTTATAACATACTGTTAAAACATGTTTATTTTATTGCTCAAATTGTTCCAGCTTTGCCACTGGAAGCTCCTTTATGTTGGTTCCTCTGGCCCTTTGACAATGCTATCCTCATTTGGTTTCTGAGCATTTCCTTATTTTCAGACACCACAAGATGCTTCAGACTCATTTTGCGTTTTCCCTCTTTTCTTTTATATTTAATCAATTTCCTTATAAATTTCAGGTGACTTTTTATTATATATTTTAGATGGGTGTTGTGTAAACATTCACAAGTGCTTTTTCCAGTCTCTTGCTTGTCATATAATTTTGATATCGGGATAATTATTCATATCTTTCTTTTAGGTTTTTTGTGTGTTTTAAGAAGATGTCCTTTACTCTTTCATAAAAACACGCTCCTATTTTCTAGTAAATTCACAGTCATGTTTTTACTTTTGCATTTTTAATCCATTCAGAATTTATCCCTGGGTATGATATGAGAAAAAGACACAGCTTTATTTTTTCTCCACATAGATAACTACCTTCACGTCATTCTGCCTTGTGTGGGATTGTTGCTTCTAGCATCCTCCACATTCAGAAAAAGTGAATTCGTTTTGAGGTTCCCTTTTTTGTTCCATTGATCTATTTGTCTATTCCTTCACCAATAACACACAGTTTCCATTACCAGAGCTTTAAAATATGTCTTAATTTGTCTGGGCATGGACTTTTCTTATGGACGCCAATATTGAGAAACCCAGTAATCTAATGCAGGGTTTCTCAGTCTCAGCACTAGTGACATTTTGGACCAGTTAATTCTTTGCTATGGGGGTTGTCCTGTGCCTTATAAGGTGTTTAGCAGCATTCCTGGCCTCTAACCACTAGATGACAGTATCACCCTCTCCACAGTGGGACAATCGAAACTGTCTCCAGACATTGCCAAGTGTTTTCTGGGGGGCAAATTTGCCCCAGTTGAGAGCCACTGGCCTATGTGATGAACAGGACTTTTGGGAATCTTGATGTAGATTATTATGTTCCTGGGTATGGTAATGCTGGATACATGGGGGGAATTGCACTTCCCTGTCCCCTTGAAATTAGGCTTAGATACATGCCTTACTCGAACAATGACAAGGAAGAAGACGTTTTATGTGTCCCCACTAAGTGGAAGCATTTAAAAGTCAGTTTTGACATTTCCACATTCCCCTTTCTCCTGTCACAGAGAGTTTGAAAGCAAGTGTTAAATGTTAATGTTATCTTCCAGTGACTTCGTTGAGCAGAGCCCCTACTAAGCCATGTTGACTATACAGTGGAAGATAGAGATAAAATTAACACTAAGCCAGTGGGGTTTTTGAATTTTTGTTATCATAGCATAATTCAGACTATCCTGACTGATACACTGAAGTCTGCAGGATAAAAGAAATAATGGTGTTGCCTCTGTATTGTGACTTAATTAGAAAATTATTGATCTCCTCTCTTTGCCTCTGTCACTCAATGCTGGCGGGGGGGTGGGGGATGTGAGCAAACAAGCTATCTAGGCAAGCGAGGTTGGCAGAAACTTTTGTTCTTCTCTATTAGTACTTCCAGATACCAATTAAAGAACTGGGAACTAAAGGCTCTGGTGACGTGAAGAGAGGGTCCTATTCCAATCTCCATCAGAAGCAAGAGCATGGGTTTTCCTGCATCTATTTGATGGTTTCACTTCTGCAAAGATGCTTCATATTACTGGATATTCTTTTAAATACCGTATCCCTAGGAAAATCCCCAAAACAACAAAACGGGGTCAAAGCAAAATAGATAAATGCCTTCATAATCTCGGGGAAAAAAATCAACAGAGAACAGCATTTAAACTTGAAATTCAGTCTAGTCTTGGGCTTGCTTTTACCTGTACTTGCTTTTATCAGTACATCTAAAAACATTTCGTGATTTAGTCATTAGATGCATCGAATTCGAGGCCTTGCTTAGTGACCATTATTCTCCAAGTCTAAGGAATAAGTCACATTCAACAAAACAGTGCAATGACCTCTTCAGGTTATTTATGGTGGAGGCTCACATTATTTTACTATGTTCTCTGCAGAGCACTTCTTTCATACTGTCATCAAAGGCTTGTATAATACAGTGTCTATATTTAAATGTTCTGTGCTCTCTGCAAATCACTCCTAATGCCAGTGAAACAAATTCTAAGGAGTTGCTCTGTGGAGAGTTTGGATTATTTAAAGAGCCTCCAGCTCTCCACACACCCTTTGGAGCCATTTCCCCGGAACGGAAACTCTCTCTTTCTGATTTTCTAAATTGGGAGGGGTGCACCATTACCCACCAAGCAAATTTATTGCCTGAGAAAGTGGAAATAAGTATCATTGGCTCATGCCAGGTATAACTCCAACAGGTGTACAGTTCTCCTCCCCAGCGACACCAACCCATGTCCCTTCTCTTTGGCACCCATTTGCCAGAGACTACTTATTTATGTTACAATTGTTTGCACCCCAGTTCCAGGGGATCCTGCCAAGCCATGTCATTCTCACTTTAAGTGACTTTTGTAAACAAATGAAGTCAGTTCTCTAAAGGGAGGGTTAATGGCACTGAAATTCAACTGCTCGAATGTCAACATTGGCACTTTTGATCACCAATATTGAATGGGTCCTTCATGGATCAAAACATTGGGAGCATTTACACTCAGGAGCAAGGTCGTTTCTTTGAAGTTGTTCTGTGAACAATATGAGAACAAAAAAGATGTTAATAATGGGAAAAGTCCAGACTCCCCCTAGTGCAAGTCTGGCGCCTCATTGGTTCTCAATACCTCAGTGAAAACCCCTGAATGCACCATCATCTTTGATTGCCAAAACAAAGACTTGATGGTTTTACAAAAGTATCTGCACCGAGAAAGTGGGTAGTCAAATTTCTAAACTATGCTTGTCTGGAGAGTGTCATACCGTTGTTTAAACTAACCCTTCTGTTGCTCTTCTAGATGACAGCATGGAATATCTTCAATGGGAAGTGTGGAAATGTGACTCCGCATACTTTTACTACAGTAATTATGATGATAATAGCCAATTTACGGTGTGTTTACTATGTGCCAAGCACTGTATGCTAAATGCTTTCCTGGACTGATCGCTATAGGCTCCATGAAAGCAAGATACCAGCGCTCTATCCCTGACAGCTAGCGACACACGTAGTGCCTGGTATGTGGACCTGTTTCCTAAGCACTTGTTGAATGAATGAATGATTGCAGGATCCCATTCAGTCTTCATTATTATCACCAGTTTGCCAATGAGGAAATGAAGCTCAAAGGTCACCCCTCTCCATAGATGGAGGAGTAGGATTTGAGCCCAGGTTATCCGTCCATAAAGCCTATGCTCGCGACCCCTATCGTGTCCGTTTACTCTTTCAATTTTAACCTGCACAAGAACAGAAGATTCAAGGGAGTTTCACAAGGATTCACTGTCTCCTAGTTTCCCCCCGACTTACTACAGTAATTATAGAGGGGCCAGTGCAGGTCTAGTTTCCCTGCTCATTCTGGAAAGAAGTAGAAGTGCAGGGTGAATAAAGGGTGTCATGCCTGAGGAACTAGGACGTGAGGGATTAGAAAATGATAGACATCTTGTGCAACTTTGATGCGATTTTACTCGTAGTATTCCACCAATTATACAGGCCCTTCTATTCACATAAAGTGCTCATGTAATCACTGACACCTACAACTGACCTCTTCTTGGAAGATGACAAAGAATTCATTGTGTGGGGCTTTATTAGACAATTACAACAGGTGAAAACTTCTGCATTCCTTTTTCATTATGCCTTTGGCATTTCTGGGAACAGGAAAGGCCCTGGGTTGCTTACATACCTGACCAGGGCCATGCAATTTTGAGCCGGCCTGGGTAGGTACTCTCGGGTGAAGCAGTAGAGAATAATGCCTTCATTGTCAAGTGAGCAGGAAAGCCTGCGGCTGCCCAGCTGAAAGGTAAATAGGAGGGGAGATTCTCTTCACCGAAAAACCAATTCTAATGCACCCTACATTCCTTGGACCATCACATCAAACCACACGCGGCATGAAAAAGTGCAGATTTCAATTTAGGTAATGTACTCGCCGTTGAAGGTTAGTAGAGGACCATGACCAGGCCAATTCATCTTCGGTAGATTAATGTCTGGGTTAGGCAGGTATGTCATAAAACATGGCCAATGCAGGGAGACGCTCAGGGCTTGCCTCCTTTCTCTCTAATGCACTGCGATGCTTGCCTGTTAAGAGAGCTTTGGTCCTAGTAGGGCTATTGCTTTTAAATGTTGCCTCTGACCCAGATAATGTCAAGATGTCTGAATGCATGTGATCCTCTGTTTCCAAAAGAGCATCTCTAATGTAATGCAAATGCACATTGTAGGGGAAATTCCAGCTGAGAAAATGAGGCCTTATATTTCTAAAACCATATACATGTCAATAGCCCATTATTCTCCTGTTTTAAATGTAATTGCAGCCCGGCTTTGAATGAATTCCTGAAATAATAAAATATATTGAGTAGCAGTCACTGATTCTTGCAGTTATTTTATGCCTGGTCTTCCTCCCCTCGGGCCCTCCCCGGCCTCAGAAAGCAAGAAGAGGCGGTGGGGACGGAAGGGGAGGAGAGAGAAAAGCGAAAGTCAGATTCCTTGTCTCGACTGTGTTATCGGAACGCTCTGAGCAGAGAAACTCTGTGCGTTACAACATGGGTTCCTCCGAGCCATTTCTGTAAATGTATCGCGCCCGGTCCGATTTCGCATGACAAATTATTTCCAGGCAATTAAGAATACTTATAATTGTTTTCTTGGGTAGGAACTTCCTTCAATTTCCAATTTTCATTTAAAGCTAATGTTTCCTGTAAAGCCTCGACAGCCATGGTTTTGAAAGAACACTTCGAAATGGCTTTCTTTCTAAGCCTCTTCTTGATGAATTTTTTTTTTTAAAGATTTTATTTATTTATTTGACAGAGAGAGAGATAGCGAGAGCAGGAACACAAGCAGGGGGAGTGGGAGAGGGAGAAGCAGGCTTCCCGCCGAGCAGGGAGCCCGATGTGGGACTCGATCTCAGGACCCTGGGATCATGACCTGAGCCGAAGGCAGATGCTTAACGACTGAGCCACCCAGGTGCCCCTCTTCTTGATGAATTTAACAGGTGTGTAGTACAGCCTTTAGCACCAGAACCGGCGAATTTAAAGGGACCAGTAGTTCATTCACACGCCTTCTGATCTCCTCTCTGCTCTACCCACCCTCGCCTTCTCTCACAGATTGTCTACGAAATACTTCTGTGGTTAAAGGGAACGTGAATTAATTTTACGTCTGGGGGAGTCACAGTGATCTTGCTCATGCTGTTCTCTCTTCAATTGAAGAGTAATTGAGACCATGTCTTATTTTAATAAGTAAAATTCAGATATCTCAACTTTCTGGAATACAGGTGTGAAACTTACCAAAGATATTTCCCAAAATAACAAGCGAGACCATTTTCGAAAACTAAATAGAATGTTAAGGCAGCGCATCCTACACGTTTGCGGGAATTCTGACTTCTCAGTTACTTTTCCCTTCCAAAATATCAGAGCGAAATATGATTCTCTTATCTGAAAAAGTTATTGAACTCAACTGTTCCTTTACCTGTGAGTTGGGTTAATTTTTATAAGGGGAAGATTGCTCCGGTTTAAATTCTTCTCATAATTGCCTGTAGGGAAACACCTTGGGGTGATCGCTGTGATTCCTTGGCCCCAGGCTCTCAGATCTGTTTTCTAACCTTTGGTTTCTGAGTTCCATGATGGAGCGTGGTGTCGCCCGATGGAAGAGAGTCTATTGAGTTTATCATCTGGAATGCTTTTTGCTGACTGCAGCAAAAATACTCCACCGAAACCTGCTTAAAATAGAAAACATTTCTTGTTTCCAGAATAAGAAGGCCAAAGGAGGTGATTCCTGAGTTGCATTTGGGACTTACTGATTGCTGAGGGCCCTTCTCTTTCTGCTCTGTGTATCCTCAGTCCTATGCGGAGGTCTCCCCTGATGATCTCAGAATGGCTGCCGTTGTACCAATCATCACTACTTTTTGGAACCGCGTCCTAAACAGAAGGGGGCTAAGGAATGATGGCAGCAAAAAAGTCTTCTTCATACTTTTTATATCATCTCATTGACAAGAGCTGGCTCTTATACCCACTCCTATAACCAATAACTAACAGAGAGGAAAGGGTTATCTATGACTCATTTATTACAGCAGGAGGTCCCTCCTGGGACTGAGCACGTGACTACCCAACAAAACTGGGGTTTTCTTAAATAAGGAAGAAAGGTGGAATGGTGAACAAACACCTCATAACATTTGTCGCATTAAGGTATAAAAAAAGTAAAGTGCTGTCTTCTTCCAATTAGCCATTCGATTCTTACCATGAAATCTACTGCCCTCTCAGATAAATGTAATGACTCTCAATCATATTGGGAAAACTTGACAATGCAGTCTGGTTAACAGGTATTTCAGTCTTTGGTCAGAATCAACTTTCCAGTCCAGTGAAAAAAATTGGATCATATACTTGCATCAAGTAAGACACTAGTTTGTTTCCTCTGGACAAGTCTGGCATTGCAAAACACAGATCGCTTTGAAAAGCTAGTTTCTAAGTTGGCTGTATAGCACTGTGATCATATGTTTCAATAGAAATTATCAAAAATTGTGGTTGGTCTTCTAGCCAGCCCCCCAAACCCTATACCTCCCAGGAGCTCCCCGGAGTATACTGCTGACTTGTACCCCTGCACTTACATCTTAATTGTTTCCTGAACAATAGTTACAAGTTAAGCAGCTGTAAGTCTTGGGTCACCTGGATAAGTACTTGGAATTTACCCCTAAACTCTGGTGTTATGCCAAACAATTTGTGTCCTAAAGCAATCAAATCAACCCTTTGCTATAGCTACAACTTATGTCTTTGATGTCTCTATGAGATCATCCTTAAATATTTGAAAGAGATGCAGTGCCCTTCCTGCAATTGTCACTTGGCTTGGAGCCATATGGATTTGCTGCTTCTGATCGTGTAATCCGCATAATCAAAAGTTTTTCCACCTCAAGAGTCAGCCCATTCCATCTTATTATTCCATGCTGATTGCATCAGCCTAGGAACAATCAATGCCATGTGGCACCCCTTGCTTCAGTAGCAGCCTTTAGGTGGTCAAAATAGGAATTTTACGTCTTTGGGGGCCTTACATATTTTAAGTAATTTTAAAGATAAGGGTTAAAAGGTTTAAGAATATTTGCAAGGTCCTTTCTATCATTAGAAAATCTTGATTGTATAATGGGATGCCTTGATAATCAGTTAGAAGGGTTGGGCTACCAGTAATAAGCACCTGAAAACTAGTGGCCCCAACGTCTTGTTCTCTGTCATCAATGAGGTCTGGCAAAAGAGTCCAAGACCAATATCACAGGCATCCAGTGCACGTGATTTTCTTCTCTTTCCTGCTTTTGCTTCAGGATCACCAATCCCGTCCTCTGGTATGCAGTTAGAGGTGGGATATGATGACAATGGAGGATGAAGAGGTGCTAGAAATAGGGAAAGGGGTCGGAGAAGAGGAAAATCCTCCTCGGGACAGCAGGAAGGAATGGGGAGACATTAGCTCCTAGAGGTAGCTAGAGGATGTAAAAATAGCTTAACAAGAACTGTCTATAGCGGAATCCCCAAACATTATTTACCAAAGTGTTACCAAGAACCTCAGAGATTTCATCTTTCTTTAATTTGTGTCACAGATTGGATTCATATAAATTCCACTCTTATCTGTTTCTCATCAAGCTGAATTTCTATCAATGTTTGTAACCCTGAGGATAGACAAAACTAAAATTAGCTCCACTTCAGTCTGAAGGGGGAACTTTTTGCAGATAAAAACAGTCTCTTTGGGTCTTTAAGTCTATAGTAGTTGATTAGTCCCTGCAGTAGGGAAAATTAAATTTTGTGGTTGAGA
>NC_138382.1:31934555-31942158 GCF_054177405.1 Leptonychotes weddellii | reverse complement strand
AAAAAAAAAAAAAGATCAAATCTGAACCTCTTTACAGTACTAAAATGTTTAGTTTGACAATATGCATTTATATTCTCAAAGAAATCCCAGGAGAAAAATTTGGGTATTTTAATATATTTAAAATGGGTGTGGGTAGTGGGTTAGGGACAGAGATTGAAAATAAGCTAAAAACAACAGTGATGGAGGACAGGTGTTAGTTTCTTATCATCAATGTAACAAATTACTGCAAACTGAATGGCTTATAACAATACAAACTTATTACCCGACAGTTCCGGAGGTCAGAAGTCCTAAGATCAAGGTGTTGGCAAGGCTGCGTTTCTCTTGGAGGTTCTAGGGTGAATCCTGTCCTTCTTCAGCTTCCAGAAGCTACATTCCTTGACTGGTGGCCCCTTCCTTCATCTTCAAAGCACTTCACTCCAATTTCTGCTGCATACCTCTCTTCTCTCTGATTTTGACGCTCCTGCCTTTTTCTTGTAGACACTTGCGATTACACTGGGCCCACCTGGATCATCTAGGACACTATTCCCATCTCAAGATCTTTAATCGCACCTGCAAAATCCTCTTTTTCCACATGAGGTAACATATTCACAACTTTTGGGGATTAAAATGTGAACATCAATGTGGGGGGGGTGTTATTTAAGACTTCCGCAGAATAGTTTTAGTCAACCTCCAATTCAATTGTCGATTCTGGGATGTGTGCTCTAAATTCCTTCTCAACAGGGGAGGGAGAGTGTGCAGTTTCTATACCACTATGAGAATTCTTTTCTAAGACTGCACTCAGGAGAGAGATGAGAGTGCTTTTGCTTCCAGTTGAAAAAACTGTAAGAACTTCCCATGATGTAAAATAAAATGTAAATACATGCTTAGCAAACCATCCATCCAGTTTTTCCCATATGGTCCCAACCCATTTTTCACTATTATTTCTACTTAAACTCATTCACCCTATGGTGCATTTTCTTTCCTGTGAAACTTCGCTTAAGCTACTCCCTCAGCCAATTCTTATAATACGTGGTCAACATCCAATCCATTCTCTAACAGCTCTTTCATATCCCACTACCTCCACAAAGGGTTTCCAACTAGTTAAATTTGGAATTATCATTAGTGAAATAACTAACAAATGCAAAGGATGTTAGAGCCCAAAGAGATTTCATATATATGATGTCATTTGTTTCAAAACTCTATTAATATTAATCGACTTCCTTCATTTCTCGATGAAGAAATTTAGTCCCAAAGAAGTTTGGTGACTTGTGAAACCCAGAATCTCTGAATCGAGATCCAAGTTCATGTTCACTATTTTACATCCCCTCTTTAGACGATCTCCATTGTCTCTCCTTGATCTTTCCTTTCAAACTTTGTTTCTCTTTGATGGTACTTGTCACAGACCTTTGTATCATAGCTCCTTGTATTTACCTGCTCATATCTGCCATTCTGTAGGCTCTGAGAGCAGGAACCCTGTCCTGAAATTTTGTATTCCATCTAGACCTCAAGAAAAAGAACTAACATTTATTGAGTGCCTATTGTCTACCAAGAACTTCCTATTTTTTATATTGTTGGTACTTCACAATTTGTGAGAGAGGTATTATTATTTTCATTTAATAAATGAGGGCATTGGGATTTAGAGAAATTACACACAGTTTTCCTGAATACATAGCAGGTCAGCATGATTCTCAAGCCATATTCTTTCCATACGCCCTGCTACGTACACACTCAATAAATTTTTGTTGAAGTGAAAGAAATACCACTGTAGTATAACTATTGTGAAATGGGTTTTCCTTGGGGAAACGGTAAGGGAAGTGTGGAATTTGCCTTGAGGTGAAGCTCCAGGATTACATCCTGAATGCCAAAAACCATGGGAAGAAGGAAAAGGGAGAGAGAGCTTTGCGAGTCCACCTTACATTTTGAGGCCATCAAAATACCCTCCCCTATCAGAAAAGTGACACTTGAAACCAAAGCTTGCTTGAAAGGCATGATTTCACCCTTCAGTAAATAAAAAGTACCTTACACTCAGTTAGCCAGGAGAAGTGATTTAAGTTTTATTTCTGGATAATAATTGAGTAACACTTTGGTATGTGATTCACTGCCAAGTGGACGCTGTTGGTTTCACACAGCTGTAGTTAGGGATGACAAGAGCTATTTACTGGGAAAATGATAATGCAATTGGATGTTGTACTGAACCCAAGGGCAAGATAATTTCTGTTATGCTGTATCACAGCCTTGCAGTTAGAGTCTGTTTGGTCAGCCTGTTGGTAGGGCCTTTGTGGTTGATGCTAATTCATAGGATTCATTTATAGAAAAAGAAAGCTTACCTTTATTTCAAAATAAATCAAATGGGGCAGAGATTCAGACCCAGCCAATTGGTATTTTCCAGATTCATAGTTTACTTTTCGAGCATATAGAAAGTGTTTTTCCCTTTGGACTTGTTTAACTAAAATGTTTACACTTTTGACTCACTAATCTCACTTTTGGGAATGTACACTAAGGAAATTATTTAAAATGAGAAAAGAAGCAATAGGCATATTTTTGCAACATTATTTGTAATCATGAAACATTGGAAAAAACCTAAATGTCCAGCAATCAATGAATGCCTCACAAATTATGGCACATCCTCTTAAGGGAAACATTATGCTGCAATCAAATCGTAATTATGAAGTCCATTCACTAAACAAATATTCAAAACCATGTTGCAATATGGGAAAATGTTTGTGATGTACAAGTAAGTGAAAAAGTGGACTGCAAGCCTCGTTAAGATATCCCATTGTATGATTTGGGATGCGATTCACATATCCTGGTCAGGTGCCTCTGGCCAGTAGTGTTATAAAGTCCAGGCTAGTCTACACAGTCCTCAACACCTCCCCATTATAAGACCAGAGGTTCCCAAGTGCTTTCCAGTGACTGAGATATGGGAGAAATCTGGTCTATTTCAGTCATCTCTCCATGTGCTGCCTGTGGCTGAAGGTTTCTGGCTACAGAATAGAACATTGTCTTTTCTGGACATGTCCAAAAGAAAGTAGCCAAGGAGAAGTCTCCTGCTCCAGTAGGTGTCAGAGGGGTCAAGGTGACAGCTGCTCTCCAGTAACACTTGACAATGGGGATTCCCCAGCAAAATGGACGGAGTCCTTGGTCTCCATGTTCTGTCCATTACCTCACCCACCTATCCCCCACGGGACCCAAAGATGCCCAGAGAAGTGGCGTTGTAAAAGTTTATAGTCTCAATTCCCTCATGAGCCAATGTTGGTGGAGAAAGGGGCTATAGCGGAATTATAGCAATGCCTACTGGAAACTATGTAGCCAAATGGTCCCCAGTAGAAAATTCAGGCTATAGGAACCAGTGCTACTTCTGAGCAGAGATGATGGAAATTGCCAAATACCAAGGAAACTGAAGGGGGACCTAGGCGGGAGGTGAACATTGTTCTCAGGATATAGCTGCATTTCCCCTGCTCTGTTCCTGACCACGAAGGTCACATTACAGCCCTGTTCTAATCACAGCCAGTTCTTCAAGGGAAGACAAATACCTGATGTCATGCTCATTTAAGAGAACGCACTCATTAGTAGCCTGAACCCCAAGCATACAAGTCCATGGTACACTTAGTTCTTTCTTCACCCAGACACACAGTTCTCTCCTATGGAACAAGACTGGGACAGAATAAGGTCCTCGCAGATATAGAACCAATGTGCCCTCTTCTGTCTCCATCTTTGCTTAGGCCAGGCGTAGTCTTTTGGTTTCAATTCTCCGACACTTTCATCTGTTTTTATCTTCATGGAAATGAGATTTTAGGAATTTATGGCCTTTAGGCTTTGGTTGTGGCCAACTTAACCCACCTAATCTAACTTCTTCCTTACAAATCTCAGGATACACTTGTTAATCTGTTTCTCCTGTCCCCACCTCCAAATCCCTGATCATCACAGGCAGATTTGTACATGAGAAAGGATCAATTCTGATTTGTTGAAAAGTTCCTCTTACTCCCTTTGTTCAAGAAGAAGGGAAACCCAAAAGACAGACAGACCTTGGTTGCTTCAAACCCCTTGCCGGCATGGTGTGCTGTCAACTGAGTCTTGAGTGAAGGGGGAGGAAGAGAAAAAGAAGGGTGAAAAAAAGGAAGGGGGGGAAATAAACAAAGAAGAGAAAGAAATGGGAGATGAGAAGAAAAAGAAGGAAATGGCAGAAAGGGGAGGTGGAGGTCTCTCTTGCAAAAATTATGACTATTAAAAAAGTACTTGTGTATGAAAGAGGTTATGGAGAGGATATAGAAAAAGGAAGATAGTAGATGTGTTAGACCTTTGGGTTGGATCTTATTTTTCCTTTTAATATTTCTTTCACTTTGGTACTATTTGTCTAATGGGGTGGGAAAACAACACTTGGGGAATAATTTTAAATTCACTTGGTGAAATAAATGTAAAGGGCTTAAAATGGAACGCTGGAAAATTTTGACTAAGAGAATGAAGACCCTGTATTCAGCCCAACTCTGCCATTTAATTATGTGACAGACAAGTCATTTAATCTCTCTGTGTCCAAACTCATTACAAAATTTGATTATCTCTAAGAGAAATTGTTAGAACATTTTCATCAGTAACTGCTATGATATTCATGATGTCTGTTTATGATTCGAAGTGAACAGAATAGGCAGCAAACTTGGTTAGCATCTCATTAGATTTGTTGACATGAAGTTGTAACCAAAACCCAAAATTTAGTTATTCCGAGATACCGAAAGAGCAAAGAGATTTCCAAAGGGATGCAAAGTAGGGTTTTGGTACATAGGGAATAAAGGACCAAGAAGGGTTAATAAATGGTACAGAAGCAAAGCCTGGAGAAGCAAAGAACTCACCAGTTTCGACACCCCATCCAATGTTTCAATGGCTTCTGTAGGACCTTTATCATGTAGTTACTTTGAACGGTGACTTATAAATACTGCTCTGTGGAGAATTAAGATTCCTCCAACTTGCTCCAGAAGCCACTGTAAGGGAGCTTCTTTAGAGGAGAGAAAGAGGAAATAGGAGACAAGGTAAAAGAGGTCCCTGCTACCCAAATTATGAACTACACAAAGGAAGGAAAAAGGAAATCCACCAACCAGAGGAATTCCATATACAGCCTTATTATATATAGGAATTCTACCCTCCTCCTGACCAAACACCCAAAAAAGTCTGGAACAAAAAGAGAGTTCCTTTACTTTAAAATAGTTTTGAAAACCCCTGGTCTGTATTATGCTTGTGTATTTTCACTACTTGTTTATGTTTCATATTAAATTATGGTATCATAAAACAGAAGACTCCTCCAATGTGACCCATTAGAGGACAATAATGGCCCTACAGACCCTTCAATGTTTCACTCAGAGTGAGTGTTTAGTTTTTTTCTTCTTGTTAGTTTGCTTGTTTGTTTGGTAGCCACAAAACTTGTCCTCCTACCCCTGTACAAACCTGTTATTGAATTAAACTGCACTTTGGAAAGAGTTGTAAATTGGGGGGAAGCAGTTACTTTCAGCCTAGGGCAAGCCTGAGAAAAGCCTCAGCTCTGACCCTTCAGCAGGAACAGTTCTGGCGGCTGGAGAATGGGAATCTTGTTCCTGAAAGGGGTTATGCTGCACAGCATGGACTACAGCCTACCCCTTGCATCACATAGGTCACTTTGTTTCCTAGAATGAATTCACTCCATCCGGGGTTAGCTCTTCCAGGATTCTAGTTGGTCTCTTCTCCTGGGGAAACTTATAAGAAAAAGGACAGTGAACTAACTGGGCCTAATCCTCAGCTTTTTCCACCCTCCAGCTATAGGAGGTGAGAGCCTTTTCATATGTTGCCAAAGGCCCCTGGTTTTCACATTCAGCCTTCAATTGGTGGTTAACCACTCCCAGGCATTTCTCATACTTTCCCCAATGGATTGGTTGTCCCAAGAAATAGCCATCTAATTTCTTAGTTCTTGTAAGAACTACCTCTCTCCATTCCATCCCCATGTACCGAGTGTTAAATACTAGTAATATTGCACCAGCCCTGCATTTCCCTCCACAGTATCCCTCCTGGTTCAGCACTGGTAAAATTTTTAAAATTCTATTGTACCATATCCCAGGGGCTATTAAGACTGCCCCTATCATCAGCGATGGTGTACTCATTGCCAGCCAGAGAAGCACAGATCCAACTCCAAAATCTCATTCAGAATACGCTTTAAAAAAACAGTCCTCGTACCAACTGTGAGAGAATGGGAGCCCTAGGAGACAGACTCTATGATGGAGATTCGCATATAAGAATTTTCTTGAGAGGGGCACCTGGGTGTCTCCACTGGTTAAGCGTCTGCCTTCAGCTCAGGTCACGATCTCGGAGTCAGTCTCCCTCTCTGTTTCTCCCTGTCCCTCTGCTCCCCGCCCCGACTTGTGTGTACTCTCTCTCTCTCTCTCAAATAAATAAATAAAATCTTTTCTAAAAAAGAAGTTTATTGAGGAAATAATGTTCTTGGTAACTACAACTGTAAGGAAGTCAGGGGAGCAGGACTGGGCACAGGGACAAGTTGAACCATGACACAGTTTCAACTAAGATTTTAGCCAGTTCCACAGGGAATGCTGAAGTGGGGTTGGCCCTGCAAAGAGGTCCCAAGTTAGACAATCGTAGCCCCGCATGAGCAGTCATTGGATGTGGCTGCCCCACGAGAGAGAGCATAACTTTTACCAGCCCCCCTCAGCAGAGAGCAAAGCTTAGGGAACTGCCCAGCTGTGAGACATTTGCCATCACTCCCTGCAGCTGGGGGAACGAGTGGCTCCATCCTCATTGGGGAAATTCAGGTAGAACAGGACTGTAGCTATTACAGTACCCCTGTCATACTTGCATGTTTGTAAAAGGGTATCACAAGCGACCTAAGTCATTGGGAACCTCCTCCAGTTGAAAAGTCAGAGCTGTAAACTTTTCTGATCACATGCAAACTGATTTCCACCTCCAGTAAATGTTTAGTAAATGCCTATTGGTATTCTGCAAAATACGTTTTCATCTTAAAATGTCCTTTTCCTCCCCTTTTTAGTAAGTGCTTCAAACTTCTTTGTTTTCTATTTCCAGTTTTGCTGCTAGAAATACCCTCTCTAATATCTCTACTAATGAAAATAATTAAAATAATCACATTAATAGAGTATAAAATTCAAGAATTTCCTGTGGTTACCTTTAAGTAGAGAGGAAGTTTAAATTTCTCCTCCAATATTTAATGAAACACATGTGCGTGTGCAAACGCATGCATGCAAGGATTTTTTCCCCCAGTGTTCTTAATGATATGCTCTAATTATTGAAATAAATCAACTGTCTTGAAAGGGAGATCCAGTTGTGAACTGAAATTCTCAGAAAAGAATCACAAAATTATAATTTCAACAGTTGTCACTGCATGAAGGCTAATTTACTAAATTATGTGTAGGAAATAATTGGCAAGTTGAAAATTAAAATACTGAAATTTCAGGAAACAACCAATATCTTCGTTGAATACCTTTTTTTCCCTGGTTCTCTGTGTAAAGGAAATACTAAAGACAAATAAAAATGAAGTCAGATGCATGTATCATATGATCTCACTGATATGAGGAATTCTTAATTGCAGGAAACAAACAGGGTTGCTGGAGTGGGGGGTGGGGTGGGAGGGATGGGGTGA
>NC_138382.1:31877271-31934455 GCF_054177405.1 Leptonychotes weddellii | reverse complement strand
GGCCAGGTCAAAGTATTCACTCATCCTAATCATAGTGACAGGTTCAAGGATGGACACTTGACTCTAGCCAGACCATTGAAACACTCCTTCTAGAACAAATTCCTGACTTTCTTTGGACATCTGAGCCTAGCTATGCCGGAAGTCAGGCTAATGAGAAGTCAGCGAGTGAGGGTCCTCCTGACGACTATCCCACAATTGCTTTGTGAACACTCATGCCATAGATTTTGCTTCTTTTGTCTTCTAGTTGTAGAATTGACAGATCACAATCAAAAAGAATAATAATCTCTACACTTTACTTTCCATGCATTTCTCAAACTCTCAGCCACATCTGGAGGCTCCTTCACAAAGGTAATTTGCATGTTGGTTGGAATGATGTCTACTACGTGACTCCAACTTAAGATGTGCTTGTTCTGAATAAAGAATCTTCTCAGCCTCTTAAGAATTTATCCAGAGTAATTAGATACACCCTGATTCATCCAAATATTATCCAAAGGCTAAATATCTGTGGCTTTAATTGTATAAGCTCATTAATTTTAAATACAGCTAAAGTTATTGAGGGGAAAAAAATCTCAGTAGAAATACTCTAATAGATGGTCTAGTAAGACTGAAAAGGAAAGGTTTGTATATCTTAAGCCAATTAATCTTGACGTTGTCTACATCATTCCACTTACTTTGGAACTGAATCTAAGTACTTCGGAAAGAAAACATATGCAGGCATGCTGGCGGAATTCTACTCTCTTGAAAGATATTCAACAGACTTTAATATTTTCTTTTTTTTTTAAAGGTTTTTTTTTTTTTAAAGATTTTATTTATTTATTTGAGAAAGAGAGAATGAGAGAGAGCACATGAGAGGGGGGAGGGTCAGAGGGAGAAGCAGACTCCCTGCCGAGCAGGGAGCCCGATGCGGGACTCGATCCAGGGACTCCAGGATCATGACCTGAGCCGAAGGCAGTCGCTTAACCAACTGAGCCACCCAGGCGCCCCAGACTTTAATATTTTCAATCATCTCTCTGGGTGACCAAATAAAAGATGAGGGGAAATTTCTCTTTATAGAATTTTTCCAGCTAATAAATGAAGAAGAAATGATACAGTTAGAATATTACCCTTTTGGGGCTCCTGGGTGGCTCAGTTGGTTAAGCGACTGCCTTCGGCTCAGGTTATGATCCTGGAGTCCCAGGATCGAGTCCCACATCGGGCTCCCTGCTCAGCGGGGGGTCTGCTTCTCCCTCTGACCCTCTTCCCTCTCGTGCTCTCTGTCTCTCATTCTCTCTCTCTCAAATAAATAAATAAAATCTTAAAAAAAAAAGAATATTACCCTTTTGCAACTTCTAATGAATTTGTGCTTCTGAATTAGTGCTTCTGGTTGTTGATTATCAATAGATCCTTGCATCACTAACAACCAGAAGGAAGCACTCAACACTGCTAGAATAGTCTTGCTGGAAAAATGTGAACCTTAATCTGACCAAGCCTCTAGATCAGGGTTTCTCAACCTCTATATGACACTTTGAGCTAGATCATTCCTTGTTGTGTATGTGTGTGTGTGTTGCGGGGGGGGGTTCCCCACGACATTCGCCTGCATTCTCAGATGGTTAGCATCATCTCTGGTTTCTACTTACTAGATGCCAGAATCATCCCTGTTTTATGAAATCCAAAAGTCTCTGAAGACACTGCCAAATGTTCCCTGAAGAGGCTAACAAAATCACCCCCTGTTGAGAATCACTGTTCTAGATTCAACTACCAATTTACAGGAAATGCATAAGATAACCAGACACGGAGGAATTATAAAAGACAAATAGCTTTTCTGGTTGCTTGCAAGGGGAAAAAAAAAAAAAGGAAATGGAAGGAAACCCCGTAGATTTAAAAGTGATTTAAGAGATATATCAACTAATTGCGATGTGTGGACCTTATTTGGATTTGACCGAAAAAGTAAAACAATACAGTGAAACAGCAAAAACAAATAAATAATTTGAATACTTATTATTTTTAAGAATTATTGTTAATATTTAGGTGTACAGATGCTGCAGTTATTTTTTTTAAGAGTTCTTAGCTTTTAGAGAAATGTATAGAAATAGCCAAAGATGGAAGGAGATGATGTCTAGGGTTTGCTTCAAAATAATATGCTAGTGCGATAAAGTGGGTCATGGGGGAATCAGTGATACAGATTGGCCATTAATAGATAATTTTAAAACCTGGGTGGTGGACAACTGAGAGATCTTTATACAATTCTGCCTATATTTGTACAAATTTTAAAAACTCTGTAATAAAAGATAAAGTGAAATATTTCTAGGAAAGATGGTTTCTTTGGAGAAAGGATGATGCAAAACATTACAAGAACAAGAAAATACATATATGCATAATACTCATAGACTTTGGGGGGGTGAACAACTCTAGAAATTTTTTTTTCATCTTTAAGACCAGGTTTTTTGTTTTGGGGGGTTACTGTTTTGTTTTTGTTTTTGTTTTGCTTTTAAGAATGCCCTCCTTGTAATGACCCCTCTTATGGTCAAAAATATCAAAGATTATAAACTCGTTTAACCAGATATGCATTAGGGCCAAATGCATTTTCACTTCCTCACAACAAGGTTGCGTTAAGACCACTGTCTAATGAATTTAACTACAAACGTTTGCTAATCAACTTTCCATTTCTCCTGCCCAAATTCCCAAAATAATTTTTAAGTTTTCTTATGGTCTCCTCTTTGTCGATTCATATGCTGGAACTTACATTGCCACAGCAGTAAATCAGCAGCAGCTGAATTGCTGCCTTAAGCTCTTAATGGCTCTTTGTGCCTGCAGACTCTTCCCTCACCAGTTCATCATGCACCCAGTTATCTTTCTAAATCACAGACGTGACTATATCACCTCCTTACCTAAGCACCTCAGTGTCTTCCAAATTCATCCACACTACTTCTTACATCCTCAGTCTGGCAGCAGCAACTGTCCATGAGCTACATGTTGGATATTTCTAGTCATTACTCACTGTATTAAGTCTGACCACCTCACAACACATTCACACGTGAACTCCAGGCTCCAAGGGTCCCCTTTCCTTGAATCCACTCTGCAATTCCTTCTTTACTTACATTTATTCATTCTATACCTACATTGCACATCTCTTCCACTTTTATCTTTTGTATTCATACACCTGTTGCAATGCTTGACCAATCACCATCTACTCTACAAATCATTACCCTTTTTGACCAGTTGGGGTTAATCACTCTCCCACCTTCCCATTGCTCTGTATTTGTCCCACTACTAGCCAGTGTTTCGGTCATTTTGGATTAAAGGATATCTGTCCAGGGGTGCCTGCGTGGCTCAGTCAGGTAAGTGTCTGACTCCTGATTTCAGCAGGTCATGATCTCAGGGTTGCGAGATCGAGGCCCATGTTGGGCTCTGTGCTCAGTGGGGAGTCTGCTTGAAATTCTCTCCCTCTCGTCTCTCTCCCTTTCCCCCCATGCTCCTCTCTTTCAAATAAATAAATAAATAAATCTTAAAAAAAATAAGGTATATCTGTCCAGTTTTACCACTGCACTGGAGTTCCCAGCAAGACATAAACCATATTTTATCTAACCTTTATGGTTATGAAACTGGTTGCATACAAGTTGCACAAAATATTTGCTGAATTAAGTATGGTGATTATTTTGACCCCAAAAAATCACTAAATCGATCACCCAAAGTAGAAATGCATGCGAAAAGATCACATAATTCACAACTGTCATTTTGAAATAAATAGAGCAGAAATCCCTGTAAGATGATCCAATCATCAGAGGAAAGCATTCATGATAAGTTAGAAGTCCAGGATGAGGTTTGGTTCCTAAATCCTGCCATTCTCACCTCTCCAAGAAAACTCACCAACAAATGACTAGAACAGAACTGCCACTAGAATATTCCCTTATCAATAGCTAGATAAGCACTGACAATCTTTATCTTAGCCCAGTTTCTCTAGAAAACAGGAGTTGAAGCAAGACCTAAGGATTAATGCTTTATTGACAGTTAAAATATTTGGAGCAGGGGAGGAAGTGAGGAAAAAGAAGGGAGACAGAGAAGCATGAGAGGTAAATACAAGATAAAGGTGCCCCACAAAGACTCCCAGCTGGTCACTTGGCTGGAAATCTCTGGATAACCTATTGAGCTTTGCAACAGTACACGGAATGAGATGTAAAGGGAATATTTCTTCCTTTCCTTCCCATATGCTGTTCCCACTGATCAAACTTTGCTCCAGGTTATGTCACCTGGCTACTTCCGCAGCTTCTGGAAAAGCCATATTCAATTGAAAGTAATAACAGTAATAATATACATACCCTATGGAGTTGTGGCTCTTCATTTGGTCTAGAAGTGGTAAGATGAGGTAATATTTAAAATATTATGAATCTGTCTGTAACACATGGCTTCATGATATCCTCAGACTGACCAATACAATGAGCACTCCTCCTACATTTCTCTAAGATAGCTGGGAGGTCTATGTGTAGGGAAAGTGTGTGTGGAGGGAGGGGGGATGACAGTCCTTGATTCTAACAGTCAGAAATTCCCCAAAGTTTCTAGCGGTAGTGAGAACAGCAATCTCCCTACTGAATCAGTCAAAACTGAGTTGGAGATCTGCAATTTATAACCAACGTCAGCAAATTCCCCAAACCCCTCTCCCAGACCGACACAACCATTAATCTATCTCCTGTTTATATAGGGCTTGTCTATTCTGGACATTTCATATAAATGGAATTATACAATGTGTGGTCTTTGGTGAGTGGTATATTTTACCAAGCATACGGTTTTCAAGGTTCACCCATGTTGTGCCACATGTTAGTACTTCATTTCCCTTAATTGTTGAGTAATATTCCATTATATCAATATACCACACTTTATTTATCCATCAGTTTGTTGGTATTGGGTGGTTTCCACTTTTGACCCTTTTGAATAGAGCTGCTATGAACATTCATGTACAAGTTTTTGTGTGAACATATGTTTGCATATGTCTATACTAAGTAGTGGAATTGCTTGGTCATATGGTAGCTTAACTTATCCTTGAGGAATAGCCAGGCTGTGTTTCAAAGTTGCTGCACCATTTCACGTTTCAACACCTATGTATAAGATTCCAATTTCTTGTTACTTGTTATTATCTGTCTTTTTTATTATAGCCAGTCTAGTGAATTTCATAAAGTGAAATCTCATTATGGTTTTGATTTACATTTCCCTAATTACTAAAGATGTTAAACATCTTTTCATGTGCATATTGGCTAGTTGTGTATTTTCTTTGGAGAAAGTCTATTCAGATTCTCTGCCCATTTTTTTTTAATTGGGTGAGAATTCCTCATATATTCTAGATTCATGTCTCTTACCAAATATATAATTTTCAAATATTTTCTCCCATTTTGTGAAATTGGGAAATGTGAGTCCTCCAACTTCACTCTTTTTTTTTTCAGTATTGTCTGGCCATTCTGGTTCCTTTCCATATCAATATGAATTTTAGACTCAGGTTGTTAGTTCCTGCAAGAAAGACAGCAAGGATTTTGATAGAGATTTCATTAAATTTGCAGACCAATTTGGGGAGTATTGTCATCTTAACAATTTAAGTCTTTCAATCCATGAACATGGGATTCCTTGTCATTTATTTGGGTGTTCTTAAAAATTTTAAAGAAGATTTTATAGTTTCCAGAGTATAAATTTATTTCTAATTCTCTTGTTATTTCTAATTCCAAACTATTTTTATTAAAACCAAACCTCCAAACATCCACTTTCTAGTTTGTTTTTGTTTTTCCCTTATAATCTCTGCATATTGGTATAGCAATATGTAAAGCAATTGAACCAGTAGTAATATACCTAATCCTCCCCAAAACCCATGAAGGCTATAGTGGGGAACTGGTGTGGTAGAAAAAGCCTGAGCTTTCAAGTTCAATTTCCTATTTTTCTCCCATTCTTAACTAATCTTGGGTTAGTTATTTAATTTCTGGGCCTTGGTTTTCTTATCAGCAAAATAGTAATAGCTGACATTTATAATGTCTTTCTTATATTTAAGCACTCTTCTGAGTGTCTTACACATAGTAAGTAATTTAATTTTTCACAGCTCAGTGAATTAGGCACTAAAATTGATCTGCATTTCATAGTTGAGGACACTGACATTCCAATTGGCTAAGTGGTTTGTGCAGGCACATGGTAGATTAGCAAAACCACATGTCTGACTAAGACAGTTTGGCCTCTGAGGAGATGCTCTTAACCACAATAGTAGATTAATACCTTCCTCATTGGTAGCAAAGGAAATTAAATGAGAAAAAAATGCTTAATATCTCTGACACATGGTAGACATTGTATAAAAATTGTTCTTTATTAGACAACATTTTCCCTAATTTATCATGGAAGCCTGTTGATCTTTTTATTAGATAAACATGATTTACATGAGTAAATTCCCTCTACTTGTATTAAAATAGTCAATACAAAGGTGGATTAATAATGAAACCAACAAAATATAGGCTTCAGTTTCCCCCATTTGCACCAGCCCATTTCCAAGTCCCTGTATCTGATTTGTAAGTTTTCAATCTTTGAAAAACAAATTTTCCTCGGCCTGCATAAGCTTTAGATCTCAGAAAAGCTAGAACTGCTCCTGAATATATATTATCAAGAAAATTAGAGAATAACCCAGAGATTTTTAGTTTGGCAAAGTGAAGGTTGAGGGTCACCTATAACTAAGATGACAAAGAAGAAGGAGGAAGAGGAGGAGGTGGGGATGAAGATGAGAGGGAGATTTTGGGGAAAGAAGAAAGTTCAGTTTTAGGTAGGTTCAGTTATGTGTGTAAAAGGAACAGTCAGATGGAGATGTCCTGTTGGAGGAGTGCTGGGACAAGGATACAGATTTGAGAGCCATCAGCAAGGATGATAGTCAAAGCCACAGTTATGAATTATATCACCTCAGGAAGGTATGTAGCATTAGGCCAGTAGTCCTCAACTAGAGGCAATTTTGCCCCCTAGATACCTGGGGATGCTACTGGCATCTAGTGGGCAGAGGCCAGAGATGTTGCTAAACATCCCACAATGAACAGAACTGTCCTCCACAACAAAGCATTACCTGTTCCAAAATGTCAATAATGCCGATGTTGAAAAACATCTGTATTAGATGAAGACCAAGGAGGAGAATGAAGAAAACCTTGTTGAAAAAAGGATGAGAAAAACTAGAGTTTCTGAGACAGAGGGAGGGTCGAAATGCATTCTGAAGAAACTATACAGACATGCAAGAAATACAAAATGCCTCTTATTATTCCCCCTTTTTTAAGCCACCCCAAAAAGGCCATCATACTGTTGTCAATGGTATCCACCATCTTCCCTCTGTAACTGGCTTGTCAGGGTGATGATTCTCAGATGAAGTAATGCAACTTAATTATGTCCAGGATAATAAGGGTGTGAATAGCATGCAGATGCTCAACATCTGCTAAGCCCAAATTGAATAACTCTTCAAGTTAATGCCTTTTCATGGGCCCTGGAAGAGTTGCTGACATATAGAGTCCCAAATGTCTACTCTGCAACTTCAGTTTTGCATCAAGTGTTAGGGTGTGTCTGGATTGGTATCATTCCATGATACTTATGGTTTATATTAGTTGTTTAGTTAAGGAAAAACTGAAAATAAATGATCACTGTGCTAATATGCACAGATAATAGCCCGGATTATTCATGTGACTTTTGTGAATGAGTAATTTCTGGGGAAAGATGCATATGCTTACAAAAAAGTAAATCATATATCACTTTTTGTCGATCCCTGAATAGTTCCTTTAAGCCTCCAGTGGTCTGCATTAAGCACTGTCCAAGAATTCATGTATGGGGTAGAAGAGGGGTAGGGGTGGGGAGGTGGGCAGGGAATCATGACACATTCTGTCTGTACATAATCTTAGTCATGATCATACCTTACAGTCCTTTCAACTCTCCCCTTTTCTCTGTAATTTCTCAAATTAGCTTGTTAACATCTTGTCTGCCATATTTGACTCATGCTATTGCCTTTCTTCCAACTGTGATCTTGGATATTCTCAACCACATTTCTGATTCCCCACTGTATGGGGATATCTAGTTGTCTTTATTTGTTTTGTTTTTTGTTTGATTGGTTGTTTGGTTAGTTGTTTGGTTTTGTTTTCTGCCCATCATTCATTACCCTTTATTCCGTTAACACCACCTTGATTTTCTTTTGGGGAATCGCCTGTTTAATCCATATGATTTAGCTAGGGCAGCCCATACTCTACACTCGAGAAGGGGACCTTGGACCTAGCCTAGCTAGTTTGTGTATTATATTTCTCTGTTCATAGTGATTCCTCTGGTCATGGCTGAGCTTGTGATCCAGGATAGCCCGGAAAGATTCAAATCCAGGGCATTTTCTGAACATTTGAGGAGATGCTTTCTTTCTTATAGATTTTTTCAACTATAAGGATTTCACTCTGAGGATTTCAGCAGCTATTTTTCCTGGAAAAGTCTGGTTGGAAATGAAGCTGCCAACAGAGAGCAGATCCCCAGAATGGTGGGAAGGTGAGAAGGAAGAGTGAGGGGAAGTAACAGAGAAAAAGACAAAGACAAAATGATAGAGAGAGTAATATGGAATTCTAATAACATAAATTGAGCTCCAAGATCTAGATGGACCTGACAATCCATCTCCAGATTTTTTTGTTACTACACCAATGGTTAAGTTTCTACTAATTGCATACAAAACCAATTGAACTTAAAGGCTTTACTTATTTAATTAATAATTCTCAAAGGCATTGGGAAGAGAGCATAAGAAGGAGGGTAGTGGTCCTCATAGAGCTTGTAGTCTAATTAGGAAGGCAAATTTTAAACAACAGAACACAAGGATAGTAAGTGCTAAGGAAGATGTACAGGGTGCCCTGGGTGCAGAAAGCATGAGGGCTAAGTCTGATAAAAAGATAAGAGAAAGAGTCTCTCAAATAAAACCCTAATAGCACTGATTTACACCATTGTCTCGGATTGTGTACTAGTTATCTATCACTGTATAAAAATTATCCTAAGACTTGGCAGCTGAAAATATAGATTATTTCTGATCTAACAGCTGACCCTGTGTGGGTCAGGAATCCACAAGCCTCTTAGTTGCATGGTCCCTGGCTCAGGTTCTCTCATAAGGCTGCAATCAAGGCTTGTTTGGGTGGGGTGCAGTCATCCCGAGGCTCAGCTGGAGAAGGGTCTGCTTGCAAGCAGCTTTACAAGATTTGCTTCCAAACTCACTCACCTAATCTTCTCCACAGAGCTGCCTCCTAACATAGCAGTCGGTTTCCCTTAGTGTGAGGAATCCAAAAGAGAATAGAAGAGAGCTCCCAAGACAAAACCCACAGTCTTTTTATAACCCAAGCTCAGGAGTCACATACCCTTACTTCCACCGTGTTCTATTCATTAGAAGCAAACTACTAAGTCATGTTTACACTTGAGGGGAAGGGTTACACAAGAACATGAGTACCAGGAAACAGGGATCATTGGGGCCATCTTAGAGGTTGCCTACCACAGTTTGGGTTCTTCTAAAAGCAGGTTCTAAGATAAGGATTTAGGTGCAGTTTATTAGAAAATTGATCCCCAAAAATACTGTGAAGAAGCATAGATACAAGACAGGAAAGGGAAGACAAGCAGTAAATGGTTGCCATTGACTGAACCTTTGTGTCTCCCCAAAATTCATATGTTGGAATCTAATCTCTAATGTGATGATATTTGGAGGTAGGGCCCTTGGGAGCTGATTAGGACATGAGGGCTCTGTTGTCATGAATGGGATTAGTGTTCTTAGGAAAGAGGCATAAGAAAGATCCCTTCTCCCTTCTGCCATTTGAGGAAGCAGTGATAAGAAGGCTGTCTGTGAAACAGGAAGTGGGTCCTCATCAAACACTGAATCTGCCTAAACCTTGATCTTGGACTTCCCAGCCTCTAGGACTGTGAAAAATAATTATTTATTGTTTATATGTCCCCCGATCTATGGCATTTTCCCTCAGCAGCCCAAATGAACTAAGATAATGAGTGTGTGTGATAATAAGTGTGTGTCACTGGCTTTATCCCACTAGGATCACTCCGAGAGACTGTGTGGAACACTGCCCAGACATATCCCACTAGAAGTAAGAAAGCCAGGGTATTTATTCACCATCTGTCTCACCTTGCTTCAGGGTTACCTGGAGTTGTCTGCAAGGATATGGGCAGACACCAGCAGCACCTGCTACAGCACCTTAGTGACTACCCTTGTCTATTTGACCTAGCTCCTGGGACCTTCTCTCCTTGGTGCTTTCGCCTCACTCACATGAGCTTGGTTGAGATCCAGTCAGTTTTGACATACAAATAATTTTATTCAATTCATAAATATCCACAATGCATTACCTACATGTATTTGGTCCATTCAAAATTAAAAAATGGATCAAAATACAACCCCAGCTTTTAACACGTGTCTACTTTATTGGAGGAGATAAAGTAGATACAAAGTAGCCATTACATAGAAAAGTTTATGGGCGCCTGGGTGGGTCAGTTGGTTGCGCATCTGTCTTCGGCTCAGGTCATGATCCCGGGGTCCTGGGATTGAGTCGCACATCGGGCTCCATGGCTTCTCCCTCTGCCTGCTACTGCCCCCATTCATCCCCTCTCTCTCTCTCTCTCTCCCTCCCTCCCTCAAATAAAAATAAAAATCTTTAAAAAAAAGAAAATTTAATACTAGTGGTATACATTAAATATCATGGGAGAGAAGTGGGAGGTCTTTATGCATGAAGATTTTGTCTGGATTTTGAACAGCAAAAAGATGGTTATGCTTAGATGCCAGAAACAGCCAGAAATATGGTTTGACAAGAGGCATGGTGTGCCAGAGAGGTTAATGGGAGAAGAAGTTGGAAGTTGGGGCCAGATACTAGAAAGTTCTAAATACCATGTTATGAGTTAGATTTCATTGGCAGTGGAGGATTGATTAAGGTGTTTGAGATAGATATGATATAGTCATATATTATAAAAATAATATCTCATCCCAATGAGCATTCACATCTCACACTGACAATGAACAGGATGGAAAATGGGATTTTTAAGGTTTTTTTTTTATTTTATTTTTTTTAAGATTTTATTTATTTATTTGAGACAGAATGAGAGACAGAGAGCATGAGAGGGAGGAGGGTCAGAAGGAGAAGCAGACTCCCTGCCGAGCAGGGAGCCCGATGCAGGACTCGATCCCGGGACTCCAGGATCATGACCTGAGCCGAAGGCAGTCGCTTAACCAACTGAGCCACCCAGGCGCCCCGGGATTTTTAAGGTTTAAAACAAGTTATGGTTGAAGTGACTTGCTAGTGCAATTATTATTGTATATTACATACTATTACTGGTAAGCTCTTTCTTAAGCACACCATGTGCTCTAGATCAGAGGTCAACGAACTGATTCTATAAAGGGTCAGATAGTATTTTAGGCTTTGTAGGCCATATGGTCTCTGCTGTAATCACTCATCTCTTCTGCTGAAGCATGAAAGCAGCCACAGACAATGTATAAATAAATGGATGTGACTTTGTTCCAATTAAACCTTATTTACAAAAACAGGCAAGATTTGGCCTTCTGGCCATAATTGCAACTAAAAATATTGTTTCTATATTTGACTTTTGGTATATCTTCTCCAACTTACTCCTAAATATGTATACCTCCTATAGAGTGGAGATAGATTAAGGCTGCACTCCCCAAGCTTGCCCAATTCTGGGAGTCACTTGGGGTACTTGCTGTCTGTACAGATTCTCAGACCCCTCTCCCTGGAGATCCTAACTCATCTAGGAGTCTGGGAGGGGGCTCCAGAGTCTGTGCTTTAAAAGCCCCAGACGATTTTATCATCAAGCAAGTTTAGGAAGCCCTGAGTTGACTATCCCAGTGTTGTTCCCCACATCCCACAGGTTTTCATCACTCTCAGGAGGGGCTAAGAGTATTGAGGTCCTGCCATGAATACGGTACAGTGGGAAGCCATGGAAGGAGAGATAAGTTTCTGTCTCTGGCCTAAAGGATCTTTGATCCAAAGCATCAGGGCTCTAGGCAGGACTTGCCCTTAGAGGATTCAAAGGACCAAACCCTTAAAGCATGTATTATTTATGGAAACACAGTCACTCAACCTCCTCCCCAGTGAATGTTGCTTTACTTTCTTCTTCAATTAAAGCCAGTCTAGAAAGAATTGGGAGTGATATTTACACTCCCCTTAGGAAAATGGGGGTAAACACACCTAATACTTTCTCCTTAAGGAAAACACTTAACTAATAGAGCCAGGAATTACCGTACACCCTTGGTACTTGGGGAAGAGACTTGGTGACCCATGTCCAGAAAAAAACTTTCTTTAGAAAATGCTTCTTTCAGACAAAGAAGTACTTTTTCTGACAAGTCAAAAATTAATATGGAAAAAAAAAATCACAGGTTTTCTTTAAGAGAGATTTTTTTAATTCCAAAATGTTAGGGCCTTAAAGAGAAAGAAGTGAATTCATTTATCTGAAAAGAAAAAAAAAAAAGAAAAAAGAATTTAAAAAATCTATCAATGGTATTTTTCAAACACTATTGGCTCAAAGAAAGCCTAGGAAAAGAAGCATTATTGCTAGAGTGGTTCTGAGCTTTTTGATCTATAATGTTCTCAATTCCTGGGGGAAGGGGGTCCTCTGTTTTTTGCTTGTGATGCCTCTTTAAGGGTCTCCGGTCACTACAGCTCCATCTAGTAATTGCTTGTTTACCTACTCAAAGGGATAGCTCAAAAGTCCACGACTGCCCTCGGAAGACTTTCTCTGACTTTCAGTTCACGTGGTTCCCGTCTACACAATCACCCAGTGACTCACCATCATCCACCTGATAAAATCTAAACTCCATAGAACGAAGTGCAAGCCCCTTCATGATCTCACCCTCCCCAGCTCTTCCAGCCTCATCCGTGACTAACCTCCCTGCCCCAACCACCACCAGTCCTTGACTACACAGCAATACCAACTTCTTTGATCATTCCTCAGCACTTGTGGGTCTCCCTGCTTGGAAAACCTGCTCCTATACCATTCCTCCTCTCCCCTCTGTCTGCAAACTCTGAGTATGCTTCAAAATCAGCTCAGGATGACCTTCTCTGTGACGCTATCTTTGACTTAGGAGCATGGTCTCTACAACTCCGCTGAGCCTCATACCTACTTCCATCAGGGCATTATCATATCATGTCATTTCTGTTCATTATTTGCTTTAAATCTATTTCCAAACAAAACTAAACTAAACCCTGCTTGAGAACAAGGACTATGCCAACTCATCTTTCTAGCTCCAGTTTCGCTTCAAAATAGAGTACTCAATGCAGAGCAAATGCTCAATGCATGTCTGAAAACGCCCACGACAGTGAAAGAATGAATGAATCAACAGGGTGAAGATAATTTACAGGGAAATAGCTGTCAGAGCTGACCCTAGCTAATTGGATGGTGAACATGTAAGCAATTAGCCTATAGTTCCTATAATACCCCTACTTAGGAACAAGATCTTGTTTCCAGGCTTTTAATCCCTTAAATCTATCCTTGTACCAAGCAGCTGGCATCACATAAAAACAGGTTTCCAATACCTCTGATCAGTCACAATCTTAGTCCTGAGCCACTTGTTCGAACCTATTTCATACACTAAACCCCATGTGTTTCTGATCCTTCTGGCTTATGACCTCATTACACAATCTCCTGTTTACAACCTTATTACATTCTTTAGTCCTGAACTTGGTCTTGCTTTTCTGGCTATGGCCTGAGTTCTTCTCTTTGACTAGAACTTGAATTCTGTCTTTGCATTCATGGTTCCCTATGAGTAGGTACCTCTTGGCATCCAGCCTGTCCTGAGAAATCCTTTGGTTAGAACTCTTGCTGGACTCACCGTAGCCTTCTGAGTGGAAGACAAATACAAGGAGTGACCTCAAACCACTAGTTGAGGGAAACTGACCCCTACTGCAAATTATTAGGAAGAAAGGGGAGAAAGTGGAGTCAAAACCAATCTATACCTCATGTCAACTGGTACATATTATTCCACTGTAGAGTTATATGAATTCATCTCATCAAAGGTTTAACCTCTGATAGTCAAGTCGTTCAAAAAAAAAGATGCATTGAAATGAGGAAAGATAAACATATCTTAGAAGAGTGTAGAGACAGGTGATAAAGCGATAAAGGAAAATGGTGAAAGAAAAGCAATTTGGGATAATTACCTATGTTGAGGATTTAAGGTAAAACTGTTTTGCACCAGATGCTGAACCTACCTAGAATCTTACATAGGCTGGCAAGAGTGAAGGAGTTAGGTTTGACGAGTCATTGCACTAGAAATGGGAAGGAGAGAAGGAGATACTGGTGGTTAAGAGTAAAAATAATTCAAGTCAGGAAGACCTGGGTTTGAATCTGAGATCTGCCGTTTTTAGGCAGTGAGACCTTGGAGAAGTTGCTTAGCTATGCTCTTTGCCAATTTCACATCTATAAAATGAAAATAAATATATTTAACTCACAAGTTGTTTTAGGGGTTAAATATAATAATTAATGGAGAGTAGTTTATGCAATATTATTTGAGAATGTGCCTATTGTGCTGATGTGTGCTATGTCCTAGGAAAAGATGGAGGCTTAATTTCTATTATTCTCAACAGTGTCCATGTATAGTTTATAGGCTCAGAAAAATGTCGGACTCTCCAATGGCCATAGCTATTAGATTATAACTGATGAACCAGAATATAATTTAACTTGTTTGTAGTTTCCTTTTCTTCAACTCAGCTTCCCTCCACTTTGCTCAGGTCTGCTCTCTTGGATGCTGTTATACTTTTCATTGTAACTATTTAGACAAAGAACTTGGGGACATCCCCAATTCCTCTCTCTCACTCCATATCCAATCCAAGAGTCAGTTCTCTCAGTTTATCACCTTCACTGATATCACCAGAGTCCAAGTTGCCTGAATTATGGCAAAAGCCTCCTAACTGGTCTTGCTGTTGATTCTACTATAGTCTTGTCTGAAAAAAGGAGCCAAAGTGAATCTTTCAAGACATCTTTCAGATCCATGTACTTCCTCTGCTCAAAATCCTTCATTGGCTTCCCTTTTCACTCTGAACAAAAGCCAAAGTTCTTTTGATGGCCTACAAGGCCCCACATGGTCAGGCCCCCTGCTCCCCCTCGCACCCTATCTCCTTCCACTCTCCTTCTCCCCTCCACCCCCCGCGCTCACTCCACATAAGCCGCACAGGCTTCATGTTGAACTTGGAACATGCCAAACACATTCTGGCCTCACAGAATTTGCTCTTGTCTGGAACACTCTTCATCAGGATATCTGTGTGGCTTCCCTCCTCATGTTTCTGACACCTCTACTGAAATACCACCTTATCATAGAGGTCCACCATCTTAGCCTGGGTTTCCCCGAAAGCAGAGCCTGAGACAAAGGTTTGAATGTGGGTAGTTTTGGGGAAAAATTGATCCCAAGGAATGGAGTCAGGGAGGAAGGAGAGAAAGCTCAACCCAGGGTACATTAGTAATCTGGTCAATGTGGGCAACCAGAGCTCAGTCTGGCTAGGTCCCTCTGGGGATCACGAAGAATGCTCCACAGAATTGTCTGTTCAGAAGAGAAAGAAGAAAGTATTTATCTACCAGATATCTTTTTAATTGGTCAAATGTTGCTGAATGGAATGTTACTTTCCTTGAGTAAGTGAGCTCATGCATGTCCCAGGATGATGAAAGGGAATAAACTCAGTGGGGCAGAGAAGCCCCTGTACAGAGAGTAGAGATACAAGGTACAACTAAGTTGAGGTGCTGTTAGATGATGCCTATGTGAATCTGGCTATTGCAGCAAAGAGTAAAATAAGAAAGATGATTGAGAACATATGAGACAGGGCTCAAGACTTATCTATACTTCCCTAACACCCTTCTCCAAAATAGCACCCTGCCCCTACCCGGTCACTCTCTATCCCCTTATTACCACCCCACGTATTCACTTGCTTATTGGCTTGAAGTTCTCCTTACTAGACTCTAAACAGCATGTGATCAGGGGCTTAGTGTATTTTGCTTACTAACAGTACTCTCAATTTCTGGGATGGTGTCTGATATGTAGAAACAAATATTATTAAATGAATAAATGGTTTAGAATCTATCAATTGATATGTCTATATCAGAGAGAGAGATGTGTCTAAATATCAAGGTATTCATAAATAGTTAAGATGTGTTGATGCTTTTTTGCTGTTGTCTTCTCTGCCCATCCAACTTTTCTTGCAATCCCGGATTCTGCATTTCCCCTAAGTGAAGTTAAACCAGGCGTAAGCCCGTGAGTGTCAACAGAAAGCTTGTTGATGCACTAGACCAGTTGTTCTCAAATGCTAGCTTGCATCAGAATCAACGAAACAGAGTGCCGGGCCCCATGTCAGGGCTGGCTGGGACCTGAGAATGTGCATTTCTAACAAGTGCTGCGGCTGCTGCTGGTCCAGGACCATATTTTGGGAACCACCACATTAGACTGTTCTTACAGCCCCTTAAAGTGGGCATCTTGCCCATTACATAGCCTGGCCCACGATTGGTGAGACCCAAGGGAAGAAGCAGGTTTGTTTCATTTAAGCTGCTACAAAGCCCAACAGAGCCCTGCTTTTTGGAGACTTTACAAGGTCACCATTCAACATGGGATTTACTTACTACATTCAGCTAATCCCGATGAAGAGTTCAGGCCTGTTTAAGAGCTCTCTTTACAGTCAGCACTAGGACCATATTTTTCAAATAAACCATATCTTTCTTTAATTGGCATGTCTAAGTAGAAGCAGCAAGACAGGATATGAAGACCAGAGTAACAACGGTGAAAATCTCAGAAATCATGGGGAAAATGCAAAAGGGCAATCGTGATTTGGGGGCAGAGTTCTTTTATGCTTGATAACTTTGGAGGAATCAAACTGACTTCCTTTGAAGAGGGGAAGAAATCTCAAGACAAGCAATTAGCTCTCCATTCCACAGGAAAAAGTAGTTCACTATTGGTAATGGCCGGCTGCTACTATTGCTTTTAATGTCATAGTTCTCAATCAAAACCAGCTGTCAGCTGCACTAATTTCAATGGGTGACTTGGGGATCAAATCAGATGACAGAGACAGAGAGACAGTGTGCCAATAATGGGTCTTTGCCTTTGCTTTCTATGGTGGCCACTTAGGAGGTGGTGGGAGACACAGGATCCTTTTCCAGAAAATTAAACCTCCTGTGATTTGCCCCACCCTCCCACCACCTTAAACAAATTCGGCCAGATTATAATATAGAGTCTATTTCTGGGTTAGATTTCACTGGAGCGAGAATTTTTTTTAACAAATGCCATTTGTGATTCCATGAATAGAAAATCTCTTATGGCACAAGATTAACAAAGCTAATTATTGGAGAAGATAAAATTAATTTACTAGCTGAATTTAACAGACTCGCTGATCTAGAGAGCTGAATCTCTCTCTAGCTGAGGACATTTTTATTCCTACTGGTTATGATGAACTTGGGAAATTTCTTCAAAGCTTATCCTAATTCCAAAAAGTCTTCTGAGCCTTATGCATTCTGAAATTCTGGTGAAATTATACATCATTTTGTTTACTAAGGGTTTGAAATTGCAGTTCTTTACTAAGGCTTTTTAAGTACAAAGGTGCTTAAAGTATAAGATGCATATATAGAGATATATACAAGCTATAGATATAGATTCTATACAAAGATTCTTATAGTATAAAGATGAAATTCTCAACCAATGGCTTTTGAGACAAATTTGAACCATTACAAACTGTCCTTACAAGTCACATCTGAAATCCCTGCAAATTCTTAAAATCATACCTCCTTCTCAAAGTTTTACAAATATCATCTTATCTTTAAGTGGGAAGAGGGGCGCCTGGGTGGCTCAGTCGTTAAGCGTCTGCCTTCGGCTCAGGTCATGATCCCAGGGTCCTGGGATCGAGCCCCGCATCGGGCTCCATGCTCGGCAGGAAGCCTGCTTCTCCCTCTCCCACTCCCCCTGCTTGTGTTCCCTCTCTTGCTGTCTCTCTCTTTCTGTCAAAATAAATAAACAAAATCTTTAAAAAAAAAAATAAGTGGGAAGAGCAAATAAAATTGTGTAATGGCCCTTTTAAAATAATATCTAGAATTCTTTCTTAGCCCTTCTCATATGGCAACATTTCGGAAAATGTAACCTAAAATTCTACAAAGTTCATAAAGTTATTCCATTTGTCCCTCTCCATTTACATTTCCTGCCAAAAAATTCTCTTGGGAAACTTAACAATACCGCTTTCTTTCATGCCATCAGAGACTTGCCTTCATAGAGTTTGCATATGTGGGTTCTGACCCATCAGTTCCGGTCGCTGTTGGATCAGACACTCTCACAGCACACCTGAAATCCTGATGTTCCTGTTCTTCTAAGCAGGGAATGGGATGGAACACAAATTTCCTTAGTTAAACACCCACGAATGACTATCTCCCGTTTACAGTGCATGTTTTAAAATTGGAGACAGGTTGCAAAATTTGAAAACAGGTGTGGATCATCAAGGTAGCATCCCTGGCAGTGCTTCTGTGATGTGATGTGGTTCCCTGAGCAGTCCCTTCTAGGGGATCCAGGGTCAAAGGTGTGGCCCAACGAGCTGCAGGATCCCATTTGGACTCTAAAGCAGATAAAAATATGGACTGTGAATGCTAGCGCAATCCTTTGGCTAAACCCACACAAGAGCTTTTTCAGTATAAAGCAAAATGCGTGGACGTTGAGTCTACTTCATTGTAAACCCCCACATCTCAGCACCATTAACAGTGAAGTGGTGCCTAAGGGCCAATTCAGAGCAACTCCAGAAAATGCTTCTTGTGCAAAAAAGCAATTCTCAGAGCAGGATACCAGGGCTTTTCCATTTCATTGTTGCTGGTGTTGTGCTCATTTTTGCAACAAATAAGAAGCAAATTGCCCACTGAAGCCTTCTACTAAGACTCATTTTTTTCCATGTGCTTGAAGAACCTAACTAGTTTACAACAAATAAAAGTTCAAGTGTGTGTATGTGTGTGCACGTGCGTGTGTGTGATTTACATATTAGATGCAGAAATGGTTGATGGATTTTCGTTGCACATTTAGAAGCCAAATGGTAATGCTAAGCCACTCCACACTGTAACACGCCATGCGTCCCCCCATTGCAGGGCACACAGAGCCCTTAAACTCTATCTGATTCTACAAGTGTGGATCTGGGCCAGAGGGCTTCAGAGCAGCTTCCTTCTATGTCCCCAGTGGGGGAAGGACCCTCTGGGGGGCTGACTGTCATCTAATATAAAGGTCTCCAGAGGAGCAGAGGTAGTGAGTAATAAAAGGCTGACATTCAGAAGTGGCTTTTGCCCAGATGCCACAGAATCTTCATGGAGCCAATCAAAATCTTGAGAATGACTTTGGAAATTTGCTTTTCTTTGGGTTCCCCCTTCTTCTTAGAGAATTTCCAGGCTAAACACAAGATTTTTGTAGTGTTTATAGATTGGAGACTTTCAACCATGGACAAAAAGTAAAATTCCTGGAAACCAAAGAGAATTGGGTGGCATCGGGGAGTATGGAAGCAGAAATCAGATGGAAGTTAAGTTTGGAGGTCTGACCCAAAAAAATGATCTGGATAGCAGAACACAAAAAAATCTTGGTTTTTATTTAAGAACATATTATTGACCTTAATGAGACAATGGGACAGGAAAGGGGCACAAAGCCATGGGAACCTTGGCGGGGATATCAGACTCTAGTTTCTGGAGATAACGAAGGGTAAATTTTCTAGGTCTTGAGTTTCTCATCTACAGTAAGAGAGACTGGCTGGAAATCTCCAAGTTTCCTTCTAGCTCTGAAATTTGATCATTACAACTCAAATAATTTATAATTCTGTTGCTACAATTTCAAAGCACCTGCCCTGATTTCTATGAGAGCCATAGTCAAGGGAACATAAACTATGTGCTGTATCCCATTTGTCCTTACTCCTTAATATTATGGTAGGCCCAAGGCTCTAAGAATATTTACAGGATCTGCTGTTTCCATTCCTGGCTCATAAGCCAAGATAAGTCTTGCAGAATTCACCATTCATTTTGTTTCTGTGGCTACGTGGAGTCCCTTGTAGCTATGAAAGATCATCTGGTAGATTCATGTCATAAGACAAAATGCAATAACGAGATCCAAAGTTTCTTTGCCTCTCACTCAAGCCAAATATTTATTATAAAAATAAACATATACGGTTTAAGGTGCTTCAGCCATCCAGGCTGTTGGTACGTAATCTCCCAGATGGACTCCCTCACTGAACAATTCTACGCTTTGTCTAGTCACTAGGAACCTGGTCTCTGAATTTGAATATGAGCTATCTAAAGAGCATTAGCAATGAGCAAAATAAGTTAGAATCACGGGGCTCATTAGTTGCCTATTCTGATCAACTCTGGGCTCTATTATGTGATTTTTATCACCCTCCTGCTGATTGAAAGTTGGTGGGGGAAATAAACAACTTTATATTTGAGCAGTGCAACCATTATACATTGAAATGTGCATACACAGTGGGTATGTGTTAACTGAATAAATATTAAGTGCTTACTACATCCAAAGAATACCTGAATCTCTTAGAAGGTTACGTTTTTCTTCACCTTCCATGAGCCCCAAGCCCCGATGGATTTAAGGAGAAAAGAAATGTCTTTTAATATTATTTAATCAGCCAGCCATGGCTCTATCTTAATTCTAAGCAAAGACCTTCTGACAAACTGCTGTTTCACTGTTCTCAGGATACACATAAAGTGGGCTTTTCCCATGAAACATACCTAAGCCTCCTGGGCCCATGATATAACTGGTGTTTAAAAGGCCAGATGCTATTATTCCAAAACATGAACACACGCTATTGCAGATTGCTGGTACACACACACACACACACACACACTCACACACACAAGCAGAGGAGTCAGCCCCTCACCCTGAACGTTTTTACATTATTGGCATTTTGCAGAACATGTTCTACTTCTCCACATTTTAATTCGGAGCTGCAGCTAATCCAAGCACATGCTTTATCCTTGGCAGCCACACACCCCAGATGTGCAGCCCCTGGAAGGAATCACTCCAACAGTGTCACCTGGCTATCACCTTCCCTTACCTGGTTTCTCCAGCAGATCCCAAAGCAGGCGATGCTGTGAATCCTGCCAGCTTCATCTACTTTCACACTATGCTCTTGTAAGTGGGAGAAATTGGTTCACGTTAGATGCTCTGAAACAGAGAGGGAACACATTGCAGAGATGATGAATTTGCACTTTGAAATAATTGAGAAAATGAGCGAGACTTTTCCATGCCTTCACATGTAGTAGAATGTTCTGTTCATAAATAAGCGGCTGGGCTTAGAGACAATAGACAGATGCATGACCTGCTCTGGAACAGAGCTGAATTCTTAATCATTCTGCTATACATTGAAATCACACATGTTGGCGTGTAAAAACCCAACCATGGGCTCTCCTTAGACAAAGAACCATTGTTCGTGGTTTGGGCCCCAGAGTCTCCTGGGCTTCTGTGGTTCTAGGCACAAATGGTAATTCAATCAGTTCAACTACACACAAAATAGGAACTGATTCTGGCAGATTGCTCAGTTTCAAACACATTCAACCCCGATTTGAAACAATTTTGCCTGATTTTCATGGAGGCTCCATGTTAATAGCTTGCATCACTTAGCTATAAGGACAAAGCACTGATTTTCTCTAGTAGTTTTGGTATAAAGAGGAAGCAATTTCTGTCCACTCTTACGAAATCAATTGTCCTACATCCTCATGGTTGTATTAACTAATGGGCACAATTTACTCCAAACATCTTTGAAAGTTCTTCGAAACAAGAAAATGAAACAGAGATGTTTTAGAACAGATTGGTATGGTAACTGAATCTCACTTTCTTAAAGGAACATCAGTATTACTCTCATGTATCCCAGAACAGTTCCTCCTATACTTTCTCATGTTGTCGGTGGTGTAAAGTCGTTGCCCAAAACAGTGCAGTGTTGCTGAAGACAGTTATCTATCCTTGTTTTCCAAAATTCTTCACCATTCAGATAGATGGTAATATTTAGTCAACACTGAAGATGTCTGGTGTGGTGGATGGATTCCGCGGTGTGCTACGCCTCAGCTCTTCTGTTTCTATGTGATTTTGATAAGATACTGACTCTCCAACCAGTGGAAATGACACAGATGTCACTAGGTGATTTGAGTTCTCATTTCAACCCTGTCAACTGGGGGGTCCCAAGCAAGGCACTTAATTTCTCTGGCCCTCAGTATCCTTGTCTATAAAAGAGATTAGCAATTTTCCAAGTTCTTGAGCACAAAAATTAATTTATTAGACAAAAATTCCGATATATAAAACAGATGAAAGTCATTCAGATATTAGCTTTCATTTTTCTAAGTTCAAATTCATACGATGTTGACTAGCCCTCCAGTAACCCCTGAGACCAGATAGATGAGAGAACCTCACTCTAGGTATAATGGAAACTTCAAAGAATGTTGATTCTCTGAAGATTTTATGCAACTGCTTTACCAGCCCTGAATGTCCAACCTCTGGGATTTTTATAAGAGAATAAAACCTTTAATGTTTAAGCCATAGTTAATTTAGATTTTCTTTCCATGCAGCCGAATCTAATTCTAACTAAGCAAGTTGTGTCCCCCTGCCTACCCCCCTCCCCCCCAAAAAGTTGAATTACTCTTGCATTGAAAGTACTGGCAACAGAGGAAGTAGGTGATTTTCTGTGCAACCTTACCTTCCCCACACTTTCCTTGACCAACCCCATCACTGAAGGTCTTACTATCTTTGCCACTCTCGCTCCCTTGTCCAGGGCTTAGAGAAGAGAGGGGAAGTTAGAATTGGACAAAGAGGGGGAAGAGGGTGAATGCTTACAAAGGAAATAGACCATCTAAGTTGGGGCAGAATTTTGGAGTTATACATCTTATCCAACGCCCAAGTTCCTCTACAGCTTTTACTCCGTAAGCTTTGATGAAGCATTGCTATACAGTGGGTCGTGTTACTCATGTAGAGATGGGTAAGTCATTATCCATGCTCAAAATGAATGCATAAATTAATGGGGTAGCCAAGCACAGAAAGAAATAAGGGCTAATGCTTTGCATCTTCCACCACTACCCCCCTCAATTGGTCATCCAGTTTCTACTCATTTTCTGCGACAGGCTCTCATTAGTGCCTGCCTCCCACCTGTTCCCTTCCACGTGCACACAGCACTAACCGACTTCTCTATCTAAAAGAGCACCCCACCACTCTATCCCCTTTTTCCTTGATAGCACTTTGCACGTTCTGACCTATGTTATAGTTTTGTTTCTCTGCTCACCGACTCCATCCTCCACGGAATGAAAGCACTATGAAAGCAAGAACTCTCTTTTGTCCACTGCTCTCTTTCCAGTGCCTAGAATAGTTACCTGGCACATAAGGTTTTCAATATTTATTGCATAGCTGAATTTTAAGAAGGTTCTTTTTGCTATTGAGCCAAACCATACCATGATTACTTAAATTGATTTTACTTCACTGCATAGCCCGGATTCACTCTGTTGTATTTCACTTTATAATAGTGAAAGAAAGCTATCTATATTGACTGCTAATATCGTGACAGTAAAATGAGGTACTAAATGACAATGTCTTTCAATGAGTCCTTCATAAGCATTCTGAAATCACATCAAATCACTTTAGTATCTTTTCCACGTGACAGCTCATCCATTACTTGGAGGCAGTTAACATATCCAACCCTACTGCATCCTCACCAACAGTATCTTATTCAGCCTAAAATTTTGCAATTCCTTAAGGTATTTCTCATGTGGCTTATCATATCGCTTCATCATTCTCATGACTCCCTTTCCATTGTACCCTAATTTGCCAAAACTCTTTTAAGAATGCAGTGTCCCATTTTGCAAGTAATGCCCCCCCCCCAAAATTTTGTGTAGCACGGTGTGGAACAAGACTCTCAAGTCCCTTTTCTAGATACCATGTTCCTAAGAGATATTCGCTTCTCTTCTTGAGCCATATTTTCCTCTTTCTTATATCCTAAATATTATGAAATGTTTAGTGTGAATGTAAAAATGACTATTTAATAGTTGGTTCCGTCCAATCCCTACCAGAGAAGCCCGGAGGAAGCAGCCTGACCCCCGAAGGGCCGAGAAGCACAAGGCTGGGGGAAGCAGGAAATAACTAGCCAGCCCAGAAAGGACTCCCATTGGGAAGGAGGAAACTTCATCTGCTGCACAAAGTATAATCGTATGCAAATTACTATGGCTTCTACAAACACGTCTCCTAGGAAGTAACTAGCCTGCCTGTTCAATACTGACAAGTGTCTGAGGCTATTTCTGCAGGACACCAAAACATCTGGAAAAGAGGTAAAAATCGCCCAGATGTTTGAGGAATGGGAGAAATTGGTTCAGGGAGGTGGGAGCTGGTTGCAGCTGCCATAGTCCTTTTATGACATTTTTATAAGACCTCACTGAACTTCTTATGTTTCTCTAGTATCTCAGCTACACACACACACACACACACACAGATCTACAGACCTGTGAAACTGTGAAGGACTTCCATAGCTTTTCTAAGGGAAGGGAAAGGATTTAGGTTTTTATCTTCAAGGTCCACATCAATGAAATGCCTCAGTTTGAGATGAAAGTCGAAATGGAATTTGGATTTTAATTTTTCAGTGGCTTTGAACCTTCGCAACTTTTTTTGGCCTTAGACCAGAAACATGTTGGTTCCCATGGTGACAACCATCAAGTGCCTGTTTCTAGCCCTCTCAACTTGTATTCTGTCAGTTGTCTCATCTGCGGCTACCTGATCTCTGAGATTCTCTTGTGCTCTGTGATTCTGGGAGCCCGTGATAACACAGTCGTGGTCTCATGATACTGTGGTCATTGCTTTTTACCCAAATCTAACACTTTAACTTAGTTCATAGAGTGAAATATTAAATTAAACATTAAAATGATGTTCCTCCATGGCATTCCCATTAGTGGAAGGACTTGAGGAAGAAAAACTATAGAGAATTATATATGGGTATGTCTCCATAGATATATACTTTCCTGCCAAAAATTGTATAGATTCCCTTCACTTTAGTTTACACTCGGTTATAATTGATTTTCCAATGGGAAAGAGACCTATCACAGTGGCTAACTGAGTGGGAAAGTCAATTCAGTCTTTTTTCTTCCTTTCTTTATTTTTTTTGGGGGGGTCATGAAGAATCCTACTGTGATAATTAAGGAAATCTCTAATGCCACTGAGGATGGGAAACTAAAAGAGCCTATTACAAAATATAGAAATTTATAGCACCACCTATTGGTTTCAAAATAAATATTGAATTTTTTCCCTACTTTTAATAATTATGAAGAATAGTATACAGTGACATGATTATTTTAAGTCTATGAAGATTAATTTTTTTTTTTTTTTACTTTCTAACAAATGATGCTGTGGAAATTTCTTAAGCAAAATTCATAGTCCCGACTACTGCAAACTAAAGCTTTTCTATAGTAGGGAAATAAAGTAGAATTGAGATTTTTATTTATGCATGACTTGTGTTGAGTTGTATTAAATTTCTTAAGTCACGCTTTAAGTATTATTTCTAAACTGACGAAGTGTGTTGGGCTGCATTTTCTCTATTGGCTAACTAGAACAGAGGAGTTAAATAATGTCTGGCTTTTAGTTTCACCTATCATGTCTCTCCCTAAAAGCTGGAGGAGATGCTGAAATCTCTGAAAAGAATAAATTCTCGGGGCTCCTGGGTGGCTCAGTCATTAAGCGTCTGCCTTCGGCTCAGGTCATGATCCCAGGGTCCTGGGATCGAGCCCTGCATGGGGCTCCCTGCTCCACGGGAAGCCTGCTTCTCCCTCTCCCACTCCCCCTGCTTGTGTTCCCTCTCTCACTGTGTCTCTTTCTGTCAAATAAATAAATAAAATCTTTAAAAAAAATAAAAAAGAATAAATTCTCAGAGCATCGGCTCTTCCAGACTCTCCCTCAGATGATCTTTATTACCCAGTCCAGCTTCTGTAACAATGAGGGGGCCTTCACGGTAATCTCAGAAATGCTCCCTTTCCACTCTGCTTTAGCGTGCACCAGTCTGCCTCCTTTTCCAGAATGCATGATCCTTGCTAGGAACCATTCTGGAAAGAACCACTCTGTCCCTTTCCCAAACGTTAGGAAGCATATGGACAACTCTCTATGGAAACACCCATTCCCACCCTTGGGACGACTTGAGTATCTAAAAGGATCACTGTCAGAGCTTATGAACATATTTCTCTCTCTGACCTCATTTTTTTTACATAGATTATTTTAAAAATCAGATTTCTCTTTTTAAGACTTAAAGTGAAGTAAAGGTCTTTTAGGTATCAAACATGACATCCTGCCCCTACTCTTCGCTGTGGACGAATAATCTGGAAAACCAAACTTCATACAGAGTGCCTCCGCATAGAACTGAAGGAAAAACAAGCCCATTTAGACCTCACATTAAACACAGGTTTTAAATAGTTTCTCCCCATCTAACCAAATATTCACTTCTCCAAAATTGCAACAGGCATTAAAATATGAAAACTGACAAAATTTGAAAGCAGAGGAAAAGAAACCAAACAACGCAAAAATAATACCAGATTTTAAGATGAGATGATCCGAAGAAAATAGAAGCATTATCTTCAGGGAAGGGATGATTAGGCTGAAGTATATAAAATTACATTTTTGTAAAAGTCAAAATTGTCAAATCATCTAAAATTCACATGATTCAGTCTAGTATGAAGTGAAGGGGAAAAAAAAACAATTCGAACATGTTTGGAAACAAAAATGAAAGAGAAGAAAAGAGCCAATAATGTGTCACATAATTCAGATCGGAAGAATTGGTGTTTTGGGCTTTCTTAGCCAACACTGCGAGGCGGCTGCCCTGAGCTCCCTCCAGCACTGGTCTCCTGCTCTTTTCTTCACCATCATTTGCTGGTATTTTCATTCAAAGGCATTGCTTCTCACCAGGTTTCTAACAGGTAGTTGCAACTTGCCCACCTTTGAAAGACTAGAGGTCTTTAATGTCAGAGAATTCAAAACGAGAGCCATGATCTTACTGGGAGATTTTTTTTTTTAATTGTTATTTTACCTTGTTTTTGAGATTTTACCAAGGTGGGGCATGGCCACAGCTTGATTAGACTCCGAATCCTTCAAGACCCATCTCATTTCATACTCCTCCACTATTCTAAACAGGCTTCACGCTAGGCAGCCTTCACACCCTCCCTGCGGGTCTCACTCGCAGAGCAAACCATAATAACACGCTTCCATGCCCTGGCTGGCTTTTTGGCTCAATGGGACCATTCTGTTGCCAAATCCTGCTTTGAGAGCTTCACGGGTTTATCCTTACATGCACCTCAGTGACGTCCGGCAGTTTGTCTCTTCTGAGCTCAGGTTCGTTTTCCGTGTCCTCTTATTGCTATTCGGGTGACAAAATGTCTACATCTGGAGGGAAAGAAACCCCTACTGTATTTTTTTTTTTTTGCCTTTTCCTCTGGAAAATATCATCCTGTTGTACACGCGGAAGAGAAAAATGTTAGTAATAAGAGAAGGAAATGAGGGGGTCAGCTGGGGCTGTTAGAGACAGTCCAGACAAAATTTAAAGAGGGAACTGTGGGGACAGTTTTTGAGAAAACTGGGTGATCCAAACTTTGAAACCTACAGCCCATTATCTGGACTCGGCTAAAACATACCAAAAAGCTTAGCTCAGACCTGCAAGGTTCACTTCTCTAAACATAAAATGAAGAAATGTGGAAGGTTTTCTCTTTCTCTTTAATAAAGCACATTAACAGCCTGCTTTTGGGAACACAAATCTTTTTATGGAGTAAGAACTAGCTCTTTAAAAACGGGAAATATGTGTGGGGATGGTGTTTATTTATGCACACATAAATATACACACGCAATGATTATTAATATTTACATACACATACACGTATGGAAATAATTGTCTCAGAAAGTGGTTTAAATCTAGAAACAATTGGCAGACAAAGAAATGAAAACTGGGAATGGTCCAGTCTACAAAACCTACGAAACCATCCCAAAGGACAGTATTCCCAACAAGGGGGAGACTGATAGCATAATAATCCCCATAAAAATAACACGAGGGTGGAGGGAATGGAGAATTTTTCAGTATTTTTATGGATTCATAAGAAAAGTTTTAGAACTGAAATTCTTTCCAAATCAACTTTTATTTACATGTGCAAAAATAGATTGACAACTTTGAAAGAAGGGTAGGTAAGTGGGTGTCAGAGTCTTGGCAACTCATGAGAACTTAACTCTTGGGTGAGTGTTTGCCGGATGGAGGAAGAAAAAGACAGAAAGAAAGCCTTCCCTTCTGCAAAGATATTCCCACCAGGAACATGCCACTGTCCACTAACAGAGTCTGTGTTTTGTTCTGTCTGTGCAGGATTCGGGTTGATTTTTATCCCCATGCAACACATGCCATGGAATATTTACATGTTTGGGTACATCAACAAAGAGGAAAAAACAAAACAAAACAAAACAAAAAGACTCACACCACACACACACACGTACACACGCGCGCGTGTGCGCACGCACACGCACACGCACACACTCACACACACACACAAAATGGGATTGTGCTCCTTTGTTTTGCATTTTCTCTAACCCAGATTGCGGTAATTATCTTCCTGGCTTTACAAGCCTTTTCTTTCATTCTAAAGGCAGTTTTTGGAATCATGTTACACTTAACTCAGTTTAACAAATAAGAGTTGTCTGGCAAAATGGCACCATGTGCTTTCCACAAATATTTGTGGTATAGGCAAGCTCTCAATGTTTTTATTATGCCCAAGGTTCTTTGGTTTTAAAGCAAGTGGAACAACGTAAAGGAGGGAGAGAAGCACGGATTTGGGAACTGGGTGTGTGTTGGATGCACTTTGCAGATCCTTCTGTGCCAGAGAGTGAACGAGGAAAAAGATACATTTTAAAAATAACCGGGGGAAGAAAAAGAGGGAAAAAGGTTTGGAGGCATTTAGCAGAGCACCATTTACCCTGGCGTGAGCTACAGGCTAATGATGGAATCATAACACTGGGAGCTCGCGGCCCCAGGAGGCTGACAATGCGCGCACTGTAGCTGGTGCGCGTCCCACGTTTGCCGGGCTCTGCAGTCTGGACAAAGAATTGTGGAAGAGAGGCAAAGTAGGGAAGGGGTGAGAGAGAGAGACTGCACACAAGTTTGCAGTAATATAAATACACATACGCTGCGCTGCAGATGTTCCTCATTGGCGAAAGCTGGCACGTAATTACGCTCTGTGCTTCATAATATTTTAATGAGCTTTTTCTCCAAATAGCAACGAAAATGAACAATAAGAGGGAAAGTTGGTGTTGTTTTTGTCCCTGGGAAAAAAAAAAAAAAAGAAAAAACCTCTCATAATAGGTTATATTAGAATGGCAGAAAAAAACACTGCTCTGGGTTTAATAAAACTGAATTGAGTCTAAAATATGGTTCTTGAAGCTGGTTTCCTTTTTTTCCCCCTTCATCTTTAACAGTTCATTCAGGCTAAAGAAATAACAAAACAGTGGTTATAGCGTAATTCTGGTTGATTGTTTCTCTCTCTCTCCCTCTCTCCCCCTTTCTCTCTCCCTCTCTTCCTCTTTTTAGGGGAAAAAAATCTTAAGTGGAACTGTTGCAACAATGTTGTTAATATATTGTGCCAATTAAAGTCTTGAAATAAATAACAAACCACTTAGTATGTGTTGTAAATGTGCTGATTTAAGCATTGTTATGCAGAGATTACATCTCTTCAGGGGATGGATGACTGGGTCCTGAACGGAGGTTTTCTCTTTGAGTGTGTGTGTGTGTGTTCCCTATTATTCTTTTTTTTTTTTTTATCTTGCTATAGGGTAAATTCCAAATAAAAAATAAAGAGCCCACGTTTGTTATCTGCAATAAGGCAGCCAGGTTTTAGCATTGCTAACCCTACAAAGAAAATAATTATTTTTGGTTGTGTTCAGTATCTCATTAAAAACAAAAACAAAAACAAATCTACAGCAAAATTAGAGTGTGTACCTTATTTTGAGACGTAATCCTTTGGATGGGTTCTTTGCACACAACTTTTTTATTTTAGGGTGAGCTGAATGAGAGAGTTTAGGATGTGAACATGTGAGTAGTAAAATTATAATAACAGTAAAGATGTAATAACTTCTGAACGTTATTTGGGAAAGGAAAACAAAATTTCTACATATAAAATATTGTGTATGCAGTAGGGAGCACAGATACTGTCTTTTCTAATTTTTGGGTTAGAGATCATTCATTTGTATTCAGAAGGACCATTTCTCATGTAAAAATCCTATCATTTACTGAGTTGGATGTTTTTATTACCTACCCAATAATCCTAACCTCCTCCCTCTTTTTATAAAGCAATTGTGGTAGGTGCATAGATGAAGGATGGAAGTAAATCCTCATTTCAGGGGGTGCATCGGACCACTAGGCTTAAGTAACTCAAATTTGTTTTCACTTTTTGCATTTTGACATTAGGAAATAACAAACAAAAATAGTGGACCCCCCAGGGATCTATCCATAAGAAAGTAACTTTTAGCAAAGTTCCTGAAATATCATTTAGAGACAACTTAATTGCCTCCTCTCTCTTTCTCTCTGCCTTTGGAATGTAAAATGTTGATAGGGAAGACTGGAGGCCCTACAAAACTCGCCATGCCCTCCAAATCAGAATTTAAATGAAACTGAATTGTGATGAGTACAGTTTTAGTGTCAAGTGTATTTTAATTTTTAATTTTTTTTTTTACAAGTGGATACTGTATACATGACAGTTTTGTTAACTTAATTGGCCAGAATATGTTAACGATCTGAATATCACTCACTGCTATCCTGGATAAATGCCCTGCATGTGGTAGATCTTTATATATATTTATATACATATGTATTTATGTACTGATTTTACAAAGGAGTTTTCTGTGTACATAGATGAACTTACATGAAAGGTACAAAATGGGCACAGGGGGCTTTTGGTGAATTCTGTGTCCAATAAAGAGCCTAAAGATTTAGGCATTTTTTAAAGTAAAGCAGTTTGATAAGAATGAGTTAAGCTCCATGTGGGTAAAAGCAGTTAATTAAATAAGATGTAGTATCGCTGTGTGCTTAAAAGCATGGACTCGGATTACATGGAATCAAATCCTCGCTCGGCCACGTGCTAGTTATGCCATTTGAGCAAGTTGATTAACTGCATCATTCTCAGTTTATCCACCTAGAAAATGGGGACGATGGTAAAACCTTCTTCCTAGTCTTGTTGTAAGGACAATATGAGTTAATATATGTAAAATACTTAAAACAGCACCTGGCACACAGTAAGTACCGGAAAAGAATTTGCTATTATCATCATCATGATTCTTACTATTTAATGAATCCCGGATGCTACTATTAAATCTCTCTGCTTATCAGTTGAACTGGGAATTAGAAGTCCTGGGTCTCGGCTTGGGCTCCAACATTGGGTGGCTTTGTGCTCTTCACTCAGCCCATCCCAGTCTTCTGTCTACTTTAGCTATAAAATCAGGGCGAGTTGGGAGATGACTCAGGAGTCTAGTTATGTGTTAGAACATAATCCTTTTAAAAGAATTCAAAAGTTCTCCAAGGAAGTCCAATGATGCTACACAGGAAAAAAAAAAAAAAAAGCGGATGTGGATAAGCTCCGTCTAGGCCAGGGGGGTCGGGGAGCATCAAGTCTGTCCCAAGACACTGAGCCCGAGAGAATTTTCCCTCCTACAGGTAATGCGACCGGGTCCTCTGTCCAGACAAGGTGCCACAGTGTAAAATACTGGGGCCACCTTGGACAGCTGAGATCGTTACGGTGTAAGGCTGTGTTTAGAGTCCTGAGTCTCAGCTCCTAATTCTCTCTGGAGAATAATCGTTACTTAAAATTCTGCAGCTCCAAACCTGTTCTGCGACAAACCACAGACCCATCTTCAATGATACATGGCTTCCTCTCTCTGGTCAATCAGTCTTCTTGGATCTCTAGAGTATTTCAATCCCTTCCATAAAATTAAATTAATATTTAAAAACAACAACAAACTGAGGTGTACGGAATGTCCTCCTAGGAGCTGAAGATGCATTTTCTGTTTCAGTGGGGTCACTCCTGTCCCCACCATTGTCAGTGATACCATTCTGAACAAAGTGCTTCTCAGCTTTCGTCTGTGTGGAAAATAAAATACCCAAGCATTACAGTTTCGCTAGACACCAGCACCAATGGTCTTTACTGGTGAGTGAGTGTTGCAAATGTCCGATATTCTATCTGTCTAATAATAGTGACACCTAACAGGTCCTGAGCACTTACTCTGAGCTAAGCTACTTTCTAAGTGCTTTCCATATTGTTAGCTTGTATGTTCCTCACCAAACCCTCCAAGGGCATTTTTATCCCATGTTCCGGACGGAAAGCAAGACCGAGAAGCAAAGGTCACGACGTGATGGCCTGGCATAGCTGATGCTAGAATCTATGCTTCCTCTGACTACAGCACCCAGGCTCCGAGCAGCCAGGACCCCACCCAGAGATAAAAACAAAACCATGAATCTGGGGTGCCTGGGTGGCTCAGTGGGTTGAGCCTCTGACTCTTGGTTTCCGCTCAGGTCCTGATTTCAGGGTTGTGATCTCAGGGTCATGAGATGGAGCCCCACATGGGGCTCTGTGTTCCTTCAGGAGTCTGCTTGTCCCTCTCCCTCCCCCTCTGCCCCTCCCAATGCACGCACATGTGCACGAGCTCACACTCTCACTCTCAAATAAATAAGTGAAATCTTTTAAAAAAAGACAAAACAGTGAATCTTAAAAACAAAGTCAAAAAAGCTTCCCAACCAGGTAATAGGATTTAGGACTACGAACTCAAACTAGAAAATACATCTATTTGTCCCCTACCAGTTTTAAAAGTAATAACGTTTTGCTATCTGAATTGTGATTTCACATCTTGTTCTGATTTGAAATTCCCAGTGCCTTTGAGAAGTGAGGAAAACCCAGGTTATTGAAAAGTATGAGTTGGCACTTCCGTCTCTTGCCCGTAATTTCTACTTCAGGTAGTTTCTAAGGGAATACACTCTCCACTACTTCCACACTAACAAGCTGTGTAAGAAAACCCACTAGTTCCTCTGAGGGTACCAAGCCTAGATGTATTCAGTTTGGTAATAGTGGGGGAATCTCTGGCTGGCATGGGTCTTACGGGTCCTCCTCAAACTGTATTAGGGATGGATCTCTAGGATTCTACCACTGCTACCACATCGGTTAGCACCTGCTGGTTCAATTCATAAAACCAAGTCTAGCCCCTTCAACATTATTGGCCAGGGAGCGAGTGATCCCTTCACAGAGGGGACAGGCCCGCTGGACTCGTCACAGCCACCTGGTCTAGCCATCCTGCCTAGGCTTTGATTCTCTCCGTATTTCCAACCTTGGGAGACTGATCTTCTACTTTATTAAGCAAGGCAGAGGAGTACGTAGCTCCATTCAAGAAAAAAGAAAGGGAAGCCCATTGGGATTTGACATTGTGGTGGAATTTCGAAATAGTAAATGACTTAAATCTGGATTGACCCTGAGTATGTACAGCTTCATGTTGTCCTTCCATAGGAAAAGTAAAGAGACATGAGTGTGCACCTAAGATATATTTTAATATGCATTTTAGTGTCTTTTTTAGCTTTGTTGCAAGAAAACAAATGATAGCAGAATTAACAAAAATTGGGGTTCTCTGTTGCTATCAACTATAGCTCTATGATTCTTTCTTTTTTTTAAAAAAAGATTATTTATTTTAGAGGGAGAAAGAGAGTGCGTGTACACAAGCATGGCGGGGAGGGGCAGAGGGAAAGAATCTCAAGCAGACTCCCCACTGAACTCAGACCCAACAAGGGGCTTGAAGTGGGGCTCCACACACGGGGCCTGATGCCAGGCTCCATTTCAAGACCCCGAGATCATGACCTGAGCCAAAATCAAGAATTGGACGCACAACCCACTAAGCCACCCAGGTGCCCTTATTATAGCTCTATGTTTCAATGGCTTTGTCATCCAATCTGCAATGGCTTAACGCAAGACACGTGTTCCCAAAATCTTGATCCCTGTTACAATATCTTAGAAGCTCAATATTTAAGGAATTCTGGATTACACTGGAAACAATGTGAGCTATACATGTACACTGCATGCCCTCACATCACAAAGTAGTATGCTGGGGAGTCATGCAGGCAAGTCTAGATTGCCTTTGGCCAGGCGTTTCAAGTCTAGGATTTTCCATTCACTTCTTCACTGGTGATATCAACTTTCAAAGTCTGGTGAACCCTAGCTCCACCATTTAAGAGGAGCCTGAATTGGGGAGAGTTACTTAAAAGTGTTGAGTCTCAGTTTCCTTATCTTTAAAATATGAACAATAATTCCTGCCTTACAGCATTGCAAGGATGAAGGAAAATGTATCATTCCCACCAGAAGGCGTGGCTCATAGTAGGTGTTCTGTAAATCATCTAGCCACTCTTTCTGTAATTATTATACCTTACATTTTCCTGATATTCTATATCTGTTGCTAATGTCATGTAAGTTCCAGTCAAGCTCATCATGATTGCATCGTACAGTTCTACTTTGGCCAGACATCAAATAATCAAGTGGGGAAAATTGTACAAAGAAAATTAAGGTTTAGGGAGTGAGAAAGAGAAGATGAAGGGAAGAAAACTGTATTGTATTCCTGAAACTGGAAGTTAAGGGGTAAGGGAGCATGATGGAATGGTTTGATTTTCAGCATTAAGAGGCAGCACATTGCAAGGCAACTAAAGAGAAGGAGACGTGATATTTGGGATTAAGTTCATGGTCTTGGAAGAGGCCCTTTTTCAATAGGACTCTGGCAAATATCCAAGTACATACAATTCTAATTACCTTTTAATCAGTGAATATTTATACTTATGAAAAGAGCCTCTAGGCATTGACTTGATACCTATATTGACTTGATGCCTTGATGTCCCCACAAACAAAACAAAACATCATTATGAAGATGATCTTGTTGTTATAATTGAGTAGATTAATTTTAGCACACCCATCCGAATGCACACTACTCCAACACATTGAAAAAAATCTCACTAAAATTTAGGAAAATCTTGTAAAATAAGGCCTCCCTCGAAAACCTAATGTGCAATGTGCCAATTCTTTCCATTGCCAGGGGAATGGGAAAGAGTGTGTATGGGTGTGTCCCTAGACAAGCAACCCAAGAACAGAGCTTGAGAAAGCTGAGACATAGATGGCAAATGTCTGGGCTGTCCTTCCTGGCACAAGTGTTTGTGAGCAGCTCTGTCTCTCATGCAATGGAGTCAGCTGGATAGGAGCCTGGTACGTTACATATGATAAAGGGAAAGGAAAAAGTTGTTTCCCATGGAGAGTATGAAGTTCAGAAGGCAAAAGGAATCCGGGGGAGAGACTTTCAGGCCCATGCCATCCTGTAGGTATAACATAATCCTATTCAGCTCATAGGAAGATCCTCTCAGGCTCTAACCTGTAGTATCTTGTTCTCAAGGTGCTAAAAGGAGCTTCTTTAACGGAAACCTTATATGTATTTTCCCACTGGGATGGGCCCCAATAGCAAAGAAAATTTCCACTGTTGTAGTTAGAGAATATAGTTTGCTTTTGCATGAGGAAGAGAAACAGGCTTAATCTGAGTGACTCCAAAACACCTCTTGGTGAATGTTACTCAGAGGCCAAGTTCAACTCAATAGAAGGAAGAACTTTCTGACAATTAGATCTATCCAAAACCCGAGTGGGCTGGAGGTATTCCAGCCAAGGCTGTAGGAGAACTTGTTGGACATGTTCAGGAAATTCATGCCTTGGAAAAGTGTTAGGCTAGACGCCTGAAATTCTCTAAAAATATTTGATAAAAGAGTGGAAAAAGTCTTGGTATCAGGACACACTGAAAAGCAAAGTTGCATCAATTCTAAAATAACACATGGAACGCAAAGCTAAACTGCTCTGCTTATTCTCTCTACCATCCCACTCAAAAGCCCTGCCATTAACATATGAGCTTTGTGCCAAGAAGATAGGAGTCTGCATTGGGGACAACGCTCGCTTCCAGTGACTTCAGGCGAAAGCTAACTGGAAGGAAGACTCAGGTGACAGTTAAGCCACAAGTTTCTAGCGGCCTGGAAGCACACAGGTTTATTGGGCTCTGGAAGGATTCTTCCCGTGGCCGGTGCAGGTCCCCTCCACTGCTTGGCAGTGACCCACAGAGAGCATAAGGGGGTCGTTTTCTCCCATCTTGTAATAATTTATTTGCTTTACCACTCTTAAGGGGATGACTTTTAGTTCAAATTATGCCAAAATGGTGTTTAATATCCTGATCATAAGAAACACTGATGGTTTTTGCTTCTAGGTTTTTGTTATCTGAATGCCTTAGCCCCCTTCTCCACTTGGCAAACTCTGACTGATACTTTAATTCTCATCTCTTGATGGCATTTCCGTGAATCCTTACCTGGATATGTTCCCTCCTCTGTGCTTCTACAGAGCTGTGTATAGATCCCTACCATAGGACATATGGCCAGGAACAACTACAAAATTTGCACAACCCAGGAACAAAATGAAGATGTGAGGTCCCTTGTTTATAAATTATTAAGAATTTTAAAATGGTGGCATGGAGCATTAAACCAAATGTAAGGGTTGCTAAGCATGGGGTCCTTTGTGACAGCATAGATTGCATGTCCATTAAGCCAGCCCTACTTAGGACACTGTAATCCAATTATTCGTTATGTATTTTGGGTTGATTTTGGTCTACTAATCACCCATTATGTGTGTGTGTGTGTGTGTGTGTATGTGTAGAGTTCCTTCTCCTCTGCTGTATATTGCCTCTGTGCACCTAGAAATCAAGGTACCCCACCCTCTCCTTCTAAGGGATAGGCCCACGACTAAGCTCATGACCCACAACTGAGCTCGTGGCCCACGACTAAGCTCATGCTCCGTTAGCCCGTCTCTCTCCCTCTCCCTCCTCCTCTCCTTCTTTTCCCTCTCTCTTTCCTTCTTCTAAGACTTTGAGTCTTGAGAACAAAGATGAAAGAACAAGGGGGAAAAATGGAATGCATTTGTTCACTTGTGACGCCCTCCAAGACTGCTGGAGAGATCCTGAGACTTAAACTCTTGGTTTTGTTAGTTCTTCCTCTGTTTTCAAGCCTGATTCTCCAGCCTTCTAGTTGATCCTGTGAGTATCCCAATAGCTTTCCAATAAACTTCTCACCTGCTTAGGCAGCCAGAATTTGTTTCTGTCGCCTGCACTCAAAGAACCCTGTAAGTGATAGATCTCATTCACTCACTGGACTGTGAGTTCTTTGATCTAATTAAAATTATAGCATGCATTCATTACGTAAATATGGCATAACAGGAAAGTGCGAAGTGCTTCACATATCATTGTTCATTTAATCTTCACAATGAATATTCAAGGTAGGTGTTCTTGTCCTCACTTTTCTCATGATAGAAATCAGGTTCTAGAAGATGAAATGATATTCCGAAAGTCTCTCAGTTACTTCATTGTGGAATCAAAATTTTCAGACTGCGTTTTCTTCTGACTCCTAAGACCAAACTTTCCTAAAATAATATCTTGTTCCCTTTGTGTCCCCATTTTCTAGCACACTGCTTGGCCCACCATGTTCCTTATGACTATTCAGTGAGTGAGAGAATAAATAAAAGGAGCAATATTCATACCCATGCCTTCATCCAGTTTCAGTTTATAACCAGTACATAATGGCCTATAATTATAAAGTCAAATTTTTATCTTTTGCCTCTCTCATCATAAAATTTTATTTGCCATTTACTACTATGAAAACATTGGCAGATCCATCACTTTTTCTAAAATGGCTTCCCATACCTACAGTATCAGTTTATTTCATAATTTCTTTAGCCATTAACCGTGACTGCCACTTGCAGATCAAAGCACAATTATAGGCACAAATATAAACCAATTAAAGATGCCCAAGGAACAAAGGAAGCGACTTTAACTCTCTTGACCTTGACTTGAATAGAGACACTCACAAAGTATTGCCCTTTAACCAGAAGTAGTTTCAAAATCAATAATGCAGATGATATAAAGGTACATGGAGGCTGAAAAAATATTTGCCTAAAAATGTAATTGTGCCACAGTATGCAACTGCACTGAGGAGAACCAGAAAGACAAGGAAGAGAAGTTTCATATTCTACATGGGATCTCTCTCACTATCGTCAAACCAAAGGAAATCTATTGGGCAGGTAAAAACAAAAGCCATTATTTTCCCCCTTATGTATGTCTACGTATTCAATGTAAATAAGATGTTACTGAGCAAAGGACTGATCTTTACTGTTCCGCGTACAGGTTCAGAGGTAAAAAAAAAAAAAAAAAAAAAAATCAATTACAAAAGCTTCCAAACAATGCAAACAGCATTAAGCACAGTAATTATAAGATAAGCATGGAAGCAATTTTCAGTTGATTGGGTGTGGGTGTGCAGAAGTAAACCTACAGTTTGCCTGCTGGTGCAAGAATAGCTTACATGCCAATTAGTGGTTATTGCTACTAATTATTAAAAACATTTTTAAGAGTAATTAAAAATTAAATGCACCTGTATGATGGCTCATAACTGTGTTGTGGTAAATTGCTCAGATTTTCCATATCAATCACACAGGAAATGCTCAGTTAGATGGAGGAGCATTATGACACCCACTCTCAGAAGCCAAGCTACATATGCGTGTGCCCTCCACACAGAAGCATTGCTGGGATTTAGTTTTTCTGCTCAAAAGTTTCTATGAATAAATGCTACCAGGCCAAGCTAATGAAGACAAGAGTTGAGGGTGTAATCCTTTACTCTGGACATTAGTGATATCTTCCTTGCCACAAAATACTGTTGAGAAAGGAAAGAAGGAAAGATGGCGCTCAGCCTCATCTGAGACCTCACTTCCCCTCTGAAAAGCTGTGCCAGGGAGGGCAACTTCAGTATTCTAGAATAAACACTGGAACCCCTCTCTCGTTTCCACTAGTAACCAGATGACCATGGACATGTCACTCATCCTCCTGGATTCAGCTTCTTTACCTTCAAAGCATGAACATGGATTAACTGGTCTCAAGGATTCCTTTCAGGAATAAAAGAATCTGTGTCCTGAGTACGCTAATATTCATATCATGTGAACAAGAAGAATTGAATAATATTTACTGAGTGTTCATGCAGTTTCGGGCTTTTCCACCAGTTATTCAAATCCTTGGCTCCACACTGGAATCACCAGGGGAGCATTTAAAAACTCTAATGCCAAGGCCTGTTCCCCTGAGGTTCTGACTTATTCGGACAGAGGTAGAGTGGGGCATTAGGAGTTTTGCAAAGCTCTCCAGGTGACTCGGATGTGCTTAGACTGTTTTTTTTTTTTTTTTTAAAGATTTTATTTATTTATTTGACAGAGAGAGAATGAGAGACAGAGAGCATGAGAGGGAAGAGGGTCAGAGGGAGAAGCAGACTCCCTGCCGAGCAGGGAGCCCGATGCGGGACTCGATCCCAGGACTCCAGGATCATGACCTGAGCCGAAGGCAGTCGCTTAACCAACTGAGCCACCCAGGCGCCCGTCGGATGTGCTTAGACTGTTAGAAGCTACTGGACACACTTTACATACATTAGGTCTGGTTTTCTAAAAGTAGCCTGTGAGGTATGCGTTTTTGTCCCCATTTTATAGAGGAAATATATTCAGGGAGGTTCAAATGTCTACCATAACACCCATGTGGCAGAGACAGAAATCCAAGTCTCTTTAATTCAGAGATCCTGTTGTGGTTTTTTTGTAACCTTACGTATATCATCAATGTTCTAAGTTGTCGATTGACTTCCTGGCGTTTCTTCTCTTTGGTTACTATTTGTATTATCATAGCACGCATCCTTAAGGGTCTTTTATTTAAATTTCCTTCTCGCTCTCAGATATTTAAATGGAATCACATACAACACTAGCGGTATGGATTTGCTTGATATTCCCATAAAGGATTCTTTTATGTACTGGAAGCAAAACGTTGGGAGTCCGGGTGCTGCTGTTCTAGAAAGGCATAGCAATCTGGGCTCCTTCGTCGCCGACTGAGCCTGAAGAAGCTTCCAGAAGCTCGGGAAGAGGAGGCATGAGAGACACTAGCACAGAGTGCACAAGGAGGTGGTGGAGAGGACCGAAGCGGTGACTGGGACATGTGGGACATTTCTATTAGACTCTGCCTCCGACCTTGGAGGCTTTGTTTGTGTTTTGTTCATCTCCAGGCTGTCACCTCAGTTTCTAATGATATCTCATTGGCCACAGGACATTGTTACCACTTATCTCATTATTAGCTCCACTGGAAATCTACTTATCTTTACAAAGGTACAAAGCAATTGATGTACCACCATAATTTTATTTACAGCCTTCATCCTACACCGCCAGAGTAAAGAAACGTAGTCATCACCTGCATGTATATTGTGAATCTCTGCTCTGGTTCATTACTGGAGCTTCAGGACACAAACGACAAGAGCAACCACAACCATACACACGCACACACTCACACAGCATCCACTACTCTTCTTCATCTTGGAGGGCTCACCACCTACCCGTTCAAACTCCAACTGCCAACTCCCTCACCTGAAAGCAAGAAGGAATTGTATTTTCACTCCAGCATATAATTGGCAGATCCATATTTTGTTTTCGCTTGTTTTTTTTTTTTTCTTCCAGCAAAATCAATGTGCCTTCTTTCTGACTTTCCCTGCCAAACATATCAGATTGTGTGAGGTTTACGGATGCACAATAATTCCTGGGCAACCTGAAAGCCAGGGAGACTCCAGGAGAGAGTGGGGGGTGGGGGAAAGTGTCACGGAGAAAGCGTGAGTGAATAATAGATGACAGATTTGAGATAATTATTGGAGAGATGACAGAGAACATCACCATGATTTGTTTTGCCAGGTTGTCATTTCAAAGACAATGAAGAACTATTAAATCGATCTCTTTTTTTTTTCCTCAGGGAAATGAGTACACAGATATTAAAGAATAAATGAAATGAATACACAAATACTAATTATAAATCCTGATTATGATAAGTTTGAGTAGCTGGCTACTTCATACAAAACTGGAACTATTTGTTATGCAAATGCACAAAGTGTGCCCAGTGGCCCTTATAGATCACTGGCATTAGGTCTGTAACTATTGTAACGAAAGAGGATGGTTGGCTCCACTCGGTTGGGGGTCATTTTATTGCCGATTTAACTAGTGTTAAATTAGTGGGTATTTAACTGTCACTAAAACAATTTAGGGCTCAATTCACTGAAGTATCATTTTTACTAATATTTCGGTGAAAGTGAAGAATTGTTCCTCCCGATGCTCTCCTGGGATGCTAAAGGCACCACTGTGTTTTAGTCTACAGTAATGAAACTTGCATTAGCAAAAGTGGGCTGGTTGCCTACTAAAGAAAAAAAATAATAATCTCCTCGAGAACCCGGTATCCTGCTGTATTTCATTGCAGTAAAACCATTTTAACATCCCTTTTCACTGAATGAGATTTTTTTAAAATTCCTAAATCACGAGCCAAATTAGTATAATCCGTCCAGTATTTCGTGGAGGACCCTCCCTGTAAGATTATCGCATTGAAGTCCCAACTTTTTGTTTTCAGGGGAAAAAAAAAATACCATATTTCCCTACCAACACGAAACATGATCAGCTCCAAATTCAAAAAGATTTACAAATGCCACAACACAGTTATCTACCAGCAAACATATCATTTCTTTGTTTCGTAGGACAGCAAGGATGAATTATTCATGAGACCCCATTTCAGATGCTTATTGTGTCTGGTGGCAAAGTCTCCGCCTGCTCAGCCCCGGGAAATCTATGGCGCTTTGCTGCAGGCACAGTGCTCTGTGCCATCCAGGGACCAGCCGTGTGCTCTCGAGTTACTGCAGCAGCGCAAGCATTTCCAGTGGCCTCAGCTGTGGAGACAGCTGTTTGCCCACCGTCTGTGATGGCAGAAATGTGTGGGAGGCTTCCCCCTAACAGCATGCCCCCCCCACACCACATACACACACACACAACTCCCATGCCATGCATCACACACACACAACCACCAAAGGCGTGCAGAGAAGCCCCACGATTTGAGGACCAGAAGGAGCAATGCACCACCACTTAGAATAGTTCTTTCTCTTGTATGCAAAATTATTAGCGCAGAGGCCATAGCCTCCGAATCTAAACCTTTCTTGTCATTTATGTATCAAAAGGTTTGTGCATGCGTGAAATTCAAAATGATTTATTGTTTAGTTATTGCCTTATTTACTTACTTAATGGATTGATTGATGTGCCAGGATCCCACAGACAACAGGGCTATTTTTTCTTTCTTTCTTTCTTTTTTTTAAGCTGGCTTTAAAGGAAATAGATTGCAAACAGGAGTTTCACTCACACAGCAAGTCAACTTCTCCTTCCTGGTTTGTATTCATAATTAGTTCCTTTTGGCTCTTGCCTGCTACCTGTCTATGGCTATTCGTTGACACAAAATACTGCACCTTGCATTCTGTGGGAAGTGGCAGGGATGAAAGAATAAAATATTAGGTGTGGAAGGGTAAAATATGGGGAGAAAACCTGGATCAAACCCCAGAGTTTCAGCCAATATAAGCACCTATGGTAGGCAAGCTCTTGCATGGTGCTTGGGCTGGAAGCCACAGAACCACTCAGCAACAATGGGAGGTATTAGAATTCCATCTGGCATCATTTCTCCGCAGAGGAGGGAGGTGCAGACAGAGAAGTCCCACAATTTGAACTCCTCCTGGAGACCTTGGATCATCTGTTTATTTTATGGACACTAAACTTACTTTCATTTTCTAAGGACATTACCACACCTGAAATTAGTCAGTGGAATCAAATACAATTCTCTGCAAACCTTGAAAAGATGACTGCAAGGAAAGTTCTACGGACCTCTTCCTCGCATGCCTCTTGAAATTTCTTTATGACTTTATTAGGGGGCCAAGGTTTTAATTGGTCTTGGTGAACAGGGGCTAAATCGGGAAGGAGGCTGATTTGTTTAGAGAAGTCGGATGTTGACTTTGTGCAGAACTCTCCCTGGACGTTCTACGCATGCGACATTTACGTAAGATCTCTGTAACCTCCTTTCCAAATGAACTCTAATTTGACATAATGCAGCGTAGAATGGCACCAGTCATCGGGCTTGCATCAGAAATGCATTTTATTTGGATTTGATTCAGACTCTTAACGAACTGGTTCCCGTAAATGCAGCAGATGGGAGTGTGGCAAATGGGAGCGGGTGTGCGCCCTCACACCCAGCATCCGCGGCTGCTTCACTGTGCTAAAGCCTTTCCTGAGTTAGCTGGTTAGTTAGCTAGCTAATTAGTTAGGCACATTTCAGCTGAAACTTTTAATTATAATTAACATATTTATCCTACCCATCCTCCAACCGGAGGCCTGAAAAGCTACAGTCCGGCCAAGGCGGGTAGATTCTGTCCTTCGCTTTCTCTCTGCCCTACTGATTAATATGGTGAATGCTGCCAGAAGATGATCCGACGGTTTATAAACCTGGCAAAGCTGTAGCCAGACCTTCTCTTGGAAAGGTCAATTAAAAATGCTAGTTGCACTATAAACAGAAGTCTCCCTAGAAGAATGCCACGCCATGCCCAGAGTGGTCTCTTAATACAAAATATCAATTTGATTTTCCTCAGGAGATTCAGTCTCCTTTTGCAATGCAAATATTTTCAAGTGTACTAAACACGTTTTAGCACCTCAACATAGGCACTAAAACTATTTGCATGCAAAATTACCCAGAGTAGGCAGACAGGCACAAGCTTATGCCAGCACCATATGTGCTAAAGAATTTGAGCCAGGAAACAACTAGTATCTGGACGTTATTTACAATTTAAATTTAATTTTACATTATTATTCAAATGAGAGCTTATATATAAAGTCTCTATTAAAATTAATGTTTCACATGGAACACAATTTCACCTAAAATTGTATGTCCAGTGGCGCTTGGGTGTTCTTGTCCCAGCTCTCTGAGCCGCTCAAGAGTGCCATCCAGCACTTTTTTGTTCCTTGTCTTTCAACTCTACCTGCACGAGTGGCTCATTTTTCCCTCTAACCAACTTCTCTCAGAGAGAGCAGCAAAATTAGTGTTGATTGCAAGGCCCAGAAATCAACACAAAACATAGACCAAGCCAGACCCAGGAAAGAGCATGAGCGATTTGAGGAAATACACACTACCTGGAAATAGCCTAGAACGTCGTCCACATTCAGATAAAAACAACAACAACACTTTTTTTTCTTCTCTCTTTTTTTTTTAAAGATTTTATTTATTTATTTGACAGCAAGAGACACAGCAAGAGAGGGAACACAAGCAGGGGAGCGGGAGAGGGAGAAGCAGGCTTCCCGCCGAGCAGGGAGCCCGATGCGGGGCTCCATCCCAGGACACTGGGATCATGACCTGAGCCGAAGGCAGACCGTTTAATGACTGAGCCGCCCAGGCGCCCAACAACACTTTTTTTTCTTCCCAAGAAGCTCCACTTGATGTTTTTGTGAACAGGGGAAATGACGTTGGGTTAGCATTCAATGTGCAAATTGCACTGTTTCGTACTGTCCCAAGAAAACGGCATTGCTTTCTGTACTGGGAGCACAGCGAACCCTGTATCTCTTGCTTCGCTTTCAGCGCGCCTTGTCCGACAAATCTTACCGCGATCAGCAAAGATCGGGTGGTGTGTTTAGTGATCATTTGCTAATGCCTATCAAGACAAAACATCGCTCTCCTCTTTATCTTTTCAAGTAATTTTCCATTTCAAGTTTGGTACGATTTCATGCCTTTAGTATCATTGGTTTAAATATCTAATAGTTTATGTTTCTGTTCATTTTTAGGAGGAAAAAAAAATTCGGTTGTATCAGAATGATTATTTCCAACGCTCTCTCCAGTGATTCTCAACGTTCGAGGGGGACTTGCATACTCTCATGGACTCTTTGAGAAGCAGTACTACCAGAAAGATCACTTCCCCACTCTCTGTCAGGCTTGCTGAGGTGTTTGGAAATTTTTACATAGTAACCCATTTTAACTAAAAAAAAAAAAAAAGAACAAAGGAAAAGTATCTTTTCAATACTAGGCTGTGGAACAAGTCTTTAAAAACCCACAGCTATGGAAATGAATCTGGGGTGGAGGGAATATAAGAAAAATCAATATACTCTATTTTATCAAAAGGACACCATCAAATATCCCCAGAACCTTAACTACAGAAAATTCTTCCCCCTGGATTAAAGATCTTCAAATTTATTATAAACCTAGCACATGCTAATTTTCCTTTGGAAACTTCAAGTATTGTCTCTAGGTCAAATATCTTTTGCTTTTCTATTTCTTTCTTTCTTTCTAGAGCAAGAGAAAGAAGCTGCTTTCTTTCTTGACTTGCAATCAGTCTTAGAAATGTTGAATCATTGCCTAGGTGCATGAACTCAACTCTGAGCAGCTTTAATTTATAGCAGCCAACATTTCTATAACATAAGCTCTCTAAAAGAGGCCCACAGAAGAACCAGAAATATGTGGTTGTGTAGAAAGTTTAATGGGAATGGAAAATCTCCACGTTTACATGTCTATCCTTGCATATTAATATCATTACATTTAAACGGTGGTTTGATTTCAAACATTGAATTAATTAAGAAGGGAACTTCCAGGTCGAGTTTAAGGCCAAATCAAATGCCAACAGCTCCCTCTACTGGCTGCCAGAGGAAAACATTTGGTCTCGCTCCTTAAAAAAGAAATTTGCTGTTTATTTAAGAAGCATCTTCGCCAAATTAAATTTTTTGAAAAAAAATCTAAGTTCCTTGGGAAGCCTGAGAGATGTTCACTTGTAGTTAGTTATAGGAAGACAACTACGAAGAATTAGAGAAATAGAAATTAACAGTCATGTGAAGATTCCCCCCTCAATAAACAATTCCTACCTCCACTAAAAGGCATCTGGTCATTCTATTATACAGAGGTTGGGCTTAGGTTAAAATATAATCAAGGTTACTTTTAGAATTGTGTTTTCTCAAATCTGGCCAAAAAAAAATAATGAATTCATTTTCTGGAAGTTGAGAACTCTTAATGAAAGTATCCATTTTTTCCCTAATACTTCTTTGTCTCTAGCTGAGTTCTAAAAAAGAAAAAAAAACAAGAACATTTAACTTGTATATAGTTTGAGAGCAAAGAAATTGGCTTCTTTCAGTTAAACTCTAGCATTTGGTGTAATGAGTAGTTTAAATAGGGCAATAAACGTTTAAAAATGTAAGAAGTAAAAGAAATAAAATATATTTTCCTCCCAGACTCCTTGCCTCATCCTTCATGGAGACCACTGTCCTCCACCACCTGAAACAATTGATCTATTTAGTTTCATTCATTTAGAGCTGTTTCTCCCTCAAATTCCCCCCAAACTCCCCCCCCCCCCACGCAACTCTTGACCTCATTTTCACACAGCCGTATTCCCTGAACATAAATGGAAAATGTAGTAGCACACTCAGGAGTTTTCAAATCCCACTCATTTCAACAAGTGAGACTTGACAAGGTTGATATGATAGGCTCTTGTGAGAGGGTTTCAGATTTGACGTAAATGCACTGTGAAGGAAAACCTTTCTTCTTTGGAAAGGACAAAATACAGCACTGGAGAGACATCAACACCTCACTCTGTGGATATAGTTTAATGCAGTCTCCCCACCCCCACCAGCTTACAACTTCGAAAACAAACATGTAATTTTTGAAAGGTAACCAAAATAAAATAATTCTTTTACTCTTTTTTCACCAAACCCCAACACACACATACACACACACACACAGCCTCAAAATAGATGTATCCTTCATCTTTAGGAAGTGAGCCATTTCTGTTTAAAAAAAAATCCTGCATCTTGAACTTGATATCTTAATTTAGGAAATCATACTGACTTCCTAAAGCATCCATAATTGGTGTCAAAGCCACTGAGAATCTTTATATGACAAGTTCTTCCTTGTCTAACAATATAATTATTGTTGAATTACAGTACGTATTAGCAGGCAACATTTTTAGGAATTTTCTTATTTCACTAATTCTCTTTTAGAGGTTGAATTTTTGAAACATTACATTAACAATGTGGCTTTGGAATCTGGTCTCCTAGACTCAGACCTCACCTCTGTCATTTCTAAACTGTGTGACCTGAGGCCAGTCACTTAAACTCTGTGAGCCTCAACATCCTCATTCGTAAAAAGGGAATAATTGCATGGCTTCGCCTCGTTGGGTGGCTCATTGAGGTGGCCCCGAGATAATGCCAGGGTTGCTACTGCTGCTTAACAAACAAGAAAACAAATCTTACGTGAACAAAAAATATAACTTTATTTCCTGTGGCGCCTGGGTAGCTCAGTCGGTTGGGCATCTGCCTTCGGCTCAGGTCATGACCTCAGGGGTCTAGTATCAAGCCCCACATTGGGCTCCCTGCTCAGTGGGGAGCCTCTTCTCCCTCTGACCCTCCCCCTGCTCATGCTCTCTCTCTCTCAAATAAATAAATAAAATATAAAAAGAAAAAACAGAAACAAAAACTGTTTCTTTCCTGAAAAAAAGAAAGTCATCACAGTCATCCGAGGGAGCTCTGAATACTGATGACTTTGATTAGAAACCTTAAAGTAAATATTGTCTGAAACAAGGATTCCAATTTGATGGGTGAAGCAGTCCTTATCTGAGAGAGCACAGCAGGGTTCTTCCCTGTGGTGGAGGAGGGGCACTGTTTGCGGCTAGAACCTGGAGCCAGGGAGTAAAGTTGTCTTTAAGGGGTCATCCGGAGAGAACATCCACTGGACAGCGTGTCCAAGTAGGATTGTCAATCACTGGGAGCAACAGTGGCGAATCTGGGCTCTAGAAGTGGACAGACGTCGTTCCAACCCCACCTCGGGCACCAACTTAGCTGTGTGACCTAATGCCCATTCCTCACTTTCTCTGAGCTTCATTTTCCTATTCCACAAAGTGAGGATACAGTTGAACTCACAGAGCTGGGGGAGGATTTGTGATCGTGGATTATGGTAAAGATCCTGCATGATCTGGCTCCTTCCCTCCTCTGCAGCCCCCTCCGCTTCAACCCTCCTCCGTGACCCTTCTGCTGCAGCCAAACGGGCCTTCTTGGAAGCCTGGGACCGTCATTCTGGCCCTGTTCCCTCATGCTATGTGATCTAGTTAATGCCTGCTCCTTCATCATATCTTAGCTCAGTCACTCCTTGTAGAAACTTTCCTCCATCTTGCTGGTAGGCCCAGTTCCTTCGATGTGATTCTCCAACTACCTTACACTTCTCCCCCGTCCTGGCACTTATCACATATTTAATTTAATTTGATTGACTGTGTCCCGACTAGACGAAGAGCCACCTAAGGGCGGAAAGTGACTGTTTCGTTCACCATTATAACCCCCACAGTTGGCAAAGAATAGGTACTTAATATTTGTTGAACAAATCCATGAACACCTAACGCATAATAGCTACTTCAGAAATGGTAGTTATTCCTACAAAACCTCAGGATCAATGGGACCTTCAAGATCCTCTAGAGGTGGGTCCAAACCACCTACCTTCAAATCCACATTCAGCAGTTTCACACACACCATCTTAAGATCAGTGAGCAAGGAATCAAGATTTCAAAATAAAATTCACTTATTATCCAGTCACATCCACATTTCCCTCAGTTCGCCTAAACAGCCTTCCCTTTCGTAATTAAAACAGCCTCTCCTCTGCAGAGAGCCATGAGAATGAACCTTGCACTCCTGCGGGCACTTCATGCAGTGACGGAACCGGAAACTATCTACTTCCGGGAGAGAATCCTGCTGGGATGTCTGCTGCAGGTGGGGGGCGCCCTGCGCACCGCGAGGCGTGGTGCAGACCTGCGGGGCTGGGAGGTCCTGAGACCGCATTTTCAGAGGTTGCTTCGTCTTTTCTTTGTACACTGCCACTGCGGCCCACACCCCTTCAAAATGCTGTCCCTGTGTCGAGATGGCGATAATGCCTGGGAAATATTTTAATGCCCTAATAAAAGTCACTGGGAGGGTGGCAGCACAAGAAAGAAAGCGTGGTGGTAAAACTGGAGAAACATTTAAAATTTTTTTCCACTCATTAAAAAAAAAATAACCCTTGGAGACTTGAAGGGCAGGAAATGCTAACACTTTATTGCCTTTTTAGTCAAATGCCTTTACAGGCATATCCCTTGAACCTGTATTATTAATATTGATCCCTCAGGGCTTAACGCAATTTCCACCTCCTCCCTCGGACTACCCCAGGACCCTCTGACCTTTCTTCCTGAATTCCCATTATGCCTCTTTGCGTGCTTTACTCTTGACCCAATTGCTTCTGACGTTTAGTTTTCTCTCTCAACTACCCCGGAAGGTAGGGATGATGAGGCTAGGGAATACCCCTTTTGGGAGGGCGTGGTAAAACAACTGGAGAGTTTGAGAACACATGGGGGTTTGGGGAACACCGAGATTCAATTGGAATTCCATTTCTTGACTCTTACTACCAGTGAGAAGCTAGCCCGGGATCTAGGCCAGGGAGAAACAATACTTTATCTTACCAAGTTATTGTTAGATTAAATTAGATTAAAACCTGGTCAGCTAGTGGGGCACCTGGGTGGCTCATTCGGTTAAGCATCCAACTCTTGGTTTTGCTCAGGTCATGATCATGAGATCGAGCCCCCTTTTAGGCTCCACACTCAGCACGGAGTCTGCTTGGGATTCTGTCTTCCTCTGCTCCTCCCGCAGCTCAGGCTCTCTCTTTCAAGTAAGTAAGTAAATAAATAAATAAAATCTTAAAAAAAAAAAAAAAAGGGCGCCTGGGTGGCTCAGTTGGTTAAGCGACTGCCTTTGGCTCAGGTCATGATCCTGGAGTCCTGGGATCGAGTCCCACGTCGGGCTCCCTGCTCAGCGAGGAGTCTGCTTCTCCCTCTGACCCTCCGCCTTCTCATGCTCTCTCTCTCTATCTCATTCTCTCTCTCAAATAAATAAATAAAATCTTTAAAAAAAAAAAACCTGGTCAACTAGCAACAAGTGCTGGTTACAAATTTAGTTAAATTAATTCCAACACTTTTTGTAAAGTTTCTGCATTTTGTTTTTACTTTCTGATTAGGAGAAATAAAGTCTTTCAGAAATTTTGAATAATTCAGAAAAGTATAAAAGGAGAAAATGCAACTAGCAGCTGCATATTGAAGGGATTACTATGTGGAGTGACTGTTGTTTGTTGCGTATTCATATTATCCCTTTTTATTTCGGCAGCAACACAGGAGGTAGATACTAATATTATTCCCATTTTACATGTGTAACAACAAAGGCAAAGGGTGCCTAGGGCCACACAGTAAATGAGAGACTTGGAAATTAAATCCAGCTGGGCCCTCCACAGCATAACCACATGCTAGAGGAGGTACCAAAATTACCCATAAATCAACCATGTCACATCATAGAGAAAAAAATCCACCCTATCAATATGTTATGGATCCAATCATATTTCCTTCCAATTATATGTTCACACACACACACATACAGAGAGCTATGCAGTATTTCTTAAATCAAAACTGGGATCATACTGTATATACAGTTTTTTAAATTAACATGGTTTTAGCACTTTAATGGCATAAAAATTCTTTATATATATGCTTTCAGTAGTGACAATGAGGCATTTCTCCCCCTTCATGGAACCTTTCTTCTCTTGTTGGACTTTCGATTCCCAGTCCTTAACATATAATTTTTCTCCAGGTTAAATTTACCACAAATTAGGATTATGCACATTATAATCTTCAATATGCAAATTGTTCATCATAGTAAGGACATAATTATATAAGCTCCCAGATGTACCGTTTGTGATTCAGACCTTGTCAGGAAAAGGCTTTTACAATCATCCTTTAGCCCATCCCATAATGCCACCCTGTTTTTGAAGAGTGTTTGAAAAAATAGACAACCCAGTGAGTCTAATTCTGCCCACTGTACCGAAATGCATTACCAAACTGCTTAGAAGCCAAAATGAACCTCCCCTATCATGTCAACAGGGCTGATCACCGATCACAGAAAGGCAGTGTGGTGTGGCAGAGCAGCTGGGCCTGAAGACAGAAGGTCTGGGATCTTCATCAGTCACCGCTTGGTCCTATGTGCCTATATTTTGCGCAAGGAAATTGATCTCTGTAAGCCTCAGTTTCCTTGTTGTAAATTACAACAATAATATTTTCTCTGCTGTATTCTGGGGTGGGGCTGGGAATGAGGTGCCAGAGCACTGCACACAACTGCATTTTATTATTATTATTATTATTATTATTATTAACTAGACTGGTCTAAACAGCCATGCACGTGTTCAGAAAGAAAGATCCCAGAAAATTATTAGGCCTATCCTTTTCCATGCACGCCTACAAAGAGGCTCCTTTTGGTCTGGGGAAGAAATTAAGACCATTGATGCCTCATGGAAGGGAAGAATGTATCAAAACTAGGAATTGACTTTATTTTTTATTTTTTAATTTATTTTTTTTAAATATATTCTTTTAATTTGACAGAGAGAGACACAGCGAGAGAGGGAACACAAGCAGGGGGAGTGGGAGAGGGAGAAGCAGGCTCCCCACTGAGCAGGGAGCCCGATGCGGGGCTCGATCCCAGGATCCTGGGATCATGACCTGAGCTGAAGGCAGACGCTTAACGACTAAGCCACCCAGGCGCCCCGAATTGACTTTATTTTTAATCAGACATATCTGAAGACACTTGATCTCTTTTTCTTTTTTTGCTCATTGATTTCTATTTGAAACTTAAAACCCCTTCTATGTTTTTAATCATCCCTACTTTTCCTTTTCTTGGGTGCATGATGCAAAGCCTCGTGCTCCTTAGAATACTGAGTGGACAAAAATAGCCGGAGTTCCTCCCCCAAACGCAAGCCTGATGTCCTCTCTGGCTGTGGCTTATGCAGTTTCTTTTGTGGCTGGGAGCAGAATTCCTTGCCCAGAAAGCAGAAGACTTTCATCTTGACATGGGTAGGTTGAGACCCTGCTCTTCACCCCATTGTCACTGTCTTGGTCACTGCGTTTCTCTTGAAACCTGGTCATTGACCTACCGTGTAAATAGCCACATGGCATAAAAATTCAGCACAGGGTTAATCTTCTCATTAGTGTGTGTTCCTAGGATCCTTCTCATAAAAACTTTGGTCAGAGAATCATACCACAACTGGTATACTGGCTATAGTTTCTGTTCTCTTATTTTTTTCTGAAAATTTCCTTGTCACATTATTTTTGTGCTCTCACTGATTCTTTGGGAATACATCCCTCAAAAAGTTGAAAATTCTCTTAAGCATTATCACAATGCAAATCTGGGCCAGCATTGTGTGATTTGGGCTTTATTGCATTTTTTTATTTCAATAGAGTTTACATCATGGTTCCACTAAGCATGCATTTCCGAATGATGGACTGGTAAAAAGATCCTACTTTCTTTCCCCTCTCTTTTGTTCTCAAACATCTCATGCTTCTTTTTTGGCAGGCTCTTGAAAGATGAATCTGGCTTTCTGAAGTCAAAACTCTGAGCAGCATCTGCCCTGCCTCTATGATAATGGGTTGGTAATTTTATTTCTAAACTTGAGCCTGAAATCCCAGAGGAAATATTTTTCTTATACTTGGTGCTATATGTGTGGTAGTATGATTCCTGCATCAAGAAGCAAATGTAATTATGGTTTACTTCAGTAATATAAATGTTTACATAAAATAAAAAGTAAAAAAAAAAAAAAGGAAGAAGAAAAAGAAAAAGAAGAAAATCTAGTTAAGGTTGACTTTCCATTTGGTTCAAAGTTAACATGCCCAACTGCAGGTTGTAATACACCCCTTTAAAAGAATTTCAAATCCTGTGGTTACTCGCCCTCAAATTTCAAGACATCACTATTCATCCTCCTGTTATGTGTAAATGAGGAGGCAGTCCAATAAAAACTGTCAAGGCAACTTTTATTTGCAAAACAGATTTCCATATAATATACTACCCACCTCTTCTCCCTGGTTTAAAATTCTCCAGCCTGCCATACTTAAAATTAAAAAAAAAAAAAAAAAAAGCACCAAAACATTCATGTGTTATGTGAAAGAGGAAGGCAGAAAGTAGTTCTTTGGAACAAAAATAAGTAAAAGTTTTGCCAGCTCTAATCCTACTCATGAAATGACCCTGAACAAGACAACTAATGTCTCAAAGCCTCAGTTTTCTCAATTATAACTTGGAGATAAGAGCAGCTTTTGCCCCCCCAAATCCTGCCATTCCTCTGATGAGTTACAAGTATGGGCAGAAGATCTAAAAGGAACTGACAACGAAAGAATTGATGAGATTTTTCTGATCATTTGCCTTCAAGGATGCTATGATTAATATTAACCCATATGATGTTTTTCCTTCTATCTTAGCTTCATAGAGTATCTGGCAATTTGTGTGCAGTCAATAAATGGTTTTTGACTAAATATACAGTTTAAATATCTCAAACAATCAGTCTTTTCTTTTTAAGTACCTCACAGTTCATAAATAAAACAGTAATTAAGTTTTATTACATGCAAACACTGGAATACACTACTCAGTCAAACACAACACTTGCGCTAACGTATTTGGAGAAGAAAATATGGATGCTTCCAGTGGTGTGTCATAGATGAGTAGTACCTGCTCACGAAAACCAACTGTTAAAGTCTCGCTAATTTGTGGGCCAATTGTTAAAGACAACCATTATTCAATAATAAATGTCAAATTAAATTTACGTTTAAAACAAAAAGTCATAAATGTTCACAATCCATTTACTACCTTATACTGTTATCTATGCTCTTCGAGGTTCTTTACACCTACTGTATGGTGATAATATTAGATAACAATGTGTTACCATGCATCTCTTCTCAAGTCTGTGCTTAGTGACATCCCATTAGTAGTTTGAAATTTGCCAGGTGGGAATATTTGCATCAAAGAAATCTGCAAATGCTATGAATCACTTTTTCTTCTTCCTGGAGGACTGGTTGTGAAACCAACACACCACTGGCTCTATCTCAGTAGAAGATTGAAATAATAGTTTGAGACAGCATTGTATGCATATTTGTAAGACCTAAGTTCAGTATTTCCTTATCTGCATTATCTCATTTCAAATAGAATCTTCTGTTGACGTGGCTATTAAGGGACGCAGCCAGAAGCAGAACCAGTTTCCAGATTCTGATCTTACCACTGCATTCCCTCCCCCACTCTGGTAGTGGGCCCCTGTTTTGAGAAGGCTGTGAGTACCCTGGCTCAGCAAAGAGTATGAAAGAGGTTTGTTATTGATGGCTTTAAGGGCTAGAGAGGGGCAGAATGGCCTGATGTTTTTGCTATTTGATTTTTTTAGCTTACTCCTCCCTGACTTCTATGAAACTACACAGTTGATCTTTGAGCAACATGGGTTTGAACTACACAGGTCCACTTATATGTAGATTATTTTCAGTAAACACAGTACAGTAGAGTTGACCCCTGAACAACATACCCCAATTAGGGGTAGTGACCCCTGTGTAGTCAAACATACACACGTAATTTTGAGACCCCCAAATCCTAACTACTAAGCACCAACTGTTAACCAGAAGCCTTGCCAATAGCATAAATCTATCAACACATATTTCACATGCTATATGTATTATATACTGTATTTTATAATAAAGTAAGCTAGAGAAAAGAAAATGTTATCAAGAAAATCAAAAAGAGGAGAAAATACGCCTACAGTCCTATACCGCAAGTTTATGTTTTCTGTTTACAAGATGAATCATCTGTCAATACCTGCATCAATATATTGTCTTGTATGATACAAAACACTGTAGATGTTACACATATTACTAATGCTAGACATCAAGAGTGAAAAGATAATGTGAAAAGAAATTCATATTTATTTACAGGCATAATGATTCATGCACTGATAACAAAAAAGCAGCAATTTGATGGCTTTAGTGTAGCCTAGTGTAATCAATTTGATTGCTTAACGGTAGGCTAGCCGATACACTAATGAATGAATCGTGATGAAATTGTTATGGCATTCAGTGTTAGAGTCATATTTATAATACAGTATTGGAAACATTGTTATGATTTTAAAAACCACTTACCTGCGACGAGAGGCTGAAATGTAGTCTCTCCAATGAGAGAGAGAGGCATACTGTAAGGTAAAGTAATTCTTTGAAAGTAAAGCAATAAAACAGTAAGAAAACTAACACATTGTTAATTTTATACTAAATAGCACTCATCTTAAGTGAAGCACAGGCTATCCATTCCCATGCAAGTATCGTGCTCAATGTTCTCATGATAAATACTTAGGCAATGAAGACGCAAACTTGTCTCACACAACTCTTGCCTATCGTTATTAGATTTTCACATGAAGATACTGCGCATGCACAAAAGGTAAGTCTATTAAGTGTACAGCATGATGATGACTTGCTCTTCATTCAGCGAAAGTGGATCATCATAAAGGTCTTCAACCTCATCATCTTCAAGTTGGGTAGGCTGAGAGGGAGGAGGGAGAGGAGGGGTAGGTCTTGCTGTCTCAGGGGTGGCCGAGGCAGAAGACGTGGAGGAGGCCAAAGGGAGGCTGGCGAGGCAGGCATGGTTGTGGAACTTTACAGAAATGCATTGTGATTTCTATCTGAGTTTTTTGCTTTTTCATTGCTTTAAAAATGTTTCTATATGGTACCCATCCATCTTCCACCATTTGCTTTAGTTCCGGTGCCCACATCATCAGAGGGTCTGTGTCGTAAAAGAAGACAAAAGCAGTCTTGAATAATTGGAACCCTTCCGCCAGATTGTCTAATGTCAATTTGTTTCCTGGCATGGCTTCTTCTCCATCTTCTTCCTCCTTGCCTGGCTCTGGTTCAGAAGCGTTCATCTTCATCAAGTCATCTTCTGTTAATTTCCCTGGTGTGGTGTCTATTAGCTGTTGAGTTTCTCCAAGATTCATATCCTGCAACCCTCCACCCTCCACCTTTTTTGCCATTTCCATAACCTCTTTCATGGTTTCCTTGACTGGCTTGGTCATCATTCTGTGAAGTCATGCACACCATCTGCACATGGTTTTCTCCAGCAGAATTTGATTGTTTCAGGCTTGATGGCTTTCATGGCTTTTTCTGTGGCAATGATGGCATCTTCAATAGTGTAGTCCTTCCAGACTCTCATAATGTTCTCTCTCTCAGCAGTCTCTTCCATACTATTGACAGTCTTTCCATAGAGCATCATGTGCAGTGGGCCTTAAGGCCTATGACCCACTGATCTCGAGGGTGAATTAGAGGCCTTGTGTTTGGGGGCAAGCAGACCACCCCACACCTTTGGTGTCAAACTCATGGGGTGACCAGGGGCATGGTCCAATATCAAAAGCACTTTAACAGGTAGCCCTTACTGGAAAGGCCCTTCCTGAGTTTAGTGACAAAGCATCAGTAAATCCAGAAAAAGGGTTCTTGTTGTCCAGGCCTTCTTGTTCCACAACCAAAAGACAGGGGGGCTGGTGTTTGTCTTTTCCCTTCAAGACTCGGATGTTAGCAGCTTTATGGACAAGGGCAGGGCTGATCATAAACCCGACTGCATTTGCAGGAAAGTGTAGTTAGCCTATCCCTTCCGGTCTTAAATCCTGGGGCTTGCTTCTCTTGCTTACTAACAAATGTCCTTTGTGACATTTTTTTTTTTTTCCAGGATAGGGCACTTTTGCCTGCACTGAAAACCTCTTCAGACAGATATCCTTTCTCCTCAATGATTTTCTTAGTGGTGGGTAGGAACCTACCTTCTGCCTCCTCGTTGTCAGAAGCAGCTTCTCCTATTATCTGCACATTTTTTAAGCCAAACTTCTTTCTAAAATTATCAAACCATCCTTTGCTGGCATTAAATTCTCCAGTTTTATATCTTTCACCTTCCTTTTCCTTTAAGTTGTCATGTGACTGCTTTTTCTGGAATCCTACTACAGTCTGTAGGTGTGCCTTTCTCATAGCAATCCTGGGCCCACATAAAAGCTGCATTTTCTTTTTTTTTTAAATATTATTTATTTGACAGAGAAAGAGAGCACAAGCAGGGGGAGCGGCAGGCAGAAGGAGAAGCAGGCTTCCCGCTGAGCAGGGAGCTCGATGCAGGACTCGATCCCAGGACCCTGGGATCATGACCTGAGGGGAAGGCAGCCGCTTAGCTGCCTGAGCCACCCAGGCGCCCAAAGCTGCATTTTCAATATGAGATAAAAGGGTATTTCACAAAAGGTGCAAAGTTTTTGTTTTTTTGTTTTTTGTTTTTTTTTTTTTAATTTTTTTTTATTCTTATGTTAATCCCCATACATTACATCATTAGTTCTAGATGAAGTGTTCCATGATTCATTGTTCGTGCACAACACCCAGTGCTCCATGCAGAACGTGCCCTCCTCAAT
>NC_138382.1:31809153-31876771 GCF_054177405.1 Leptonychotes weddellii | reverse complement strand
TTGTTGGGTCCCTGCTGGAGGAGCAGTGGCCCGACTGTGCTGCGGATCACGGTTTATGGGTATCCCGAGCTGAGAGCCTGAGTCTTGGCTCCGTCTCTGCAGCCGGCTTCCCCACTCCAATACCTGGGAGCTCTGCCGCACTCAGGCACCCCCGGGCTTTCTGTGACCCCGAGGGTCCTGAGACCACACTGTCCCAGCAAGGGTTCCACCCCCCGCTTAGCCACTGGAGCGACATCCCTCAGCGGAGCCGACTTCTAAAAGTTCCGATTTTGTGCTCCACTGCTCTATCACTTGCTGGTAGCAGCTGACGGAGGCCCCCTCCCCCCGCCATCTATCTTCCCAAATATTGGCTCAGATTCACCTGTCCGCACGTCCTACCTTCCAGAAAGTGGTCGCTTTTCTGTTCAGAGAGTTGCTGCTATTCTTTTCTTCGATCTCCTGTTGAATTTGTAAGTGTTCAGAATGGTTTGATCCCTATCTAGCTGAATTCCTGGGACCAGATGAAATCCAGGTCTCCTACTCCTCTGCCATCTTGCCCCCTTGTGATTTTCTTAATCACAGTTTCCTTTTCTCTAGCTTACTCTATCTTATCATAAGAATACTGAGTATAATACCTATAGCATACAAAATATGTGTTAATCAGCTATTTATGTTTTTGGTAAGGCCTCTGGTCAACAGTAGGCTACTAGTTGTTAAATATGGGGGGAGTCAAATTATACATGGATTTTTTACTGTGACGGGGGTTGGCATCCCAACCCCCAAATTATTCAAGCATCAATTGTATATATTTAATTGTCTGGTGAAAGAAATAAGGAATACGTCTCAACTATTTGATTTTGTCTATATTAAATAGAAGGGAAAGGGTTTTTTTTTTTTTTACTTTACATTTTTATTTTTGATAAATAAAAATGGCATATATTTAATGTATAGGATGTGCTGTTTTGATATCTGGATACATTGTAAAATGATTATCACAATCAAACCAATTAATGCATCCATCACCTCCCACAGTTACCATTGTCTGTGAGTAGTGAGAACACTTGGGATCTGCTCTCTTAGCAAATTTCAAGTGTACAATACATTATTCTTAACTGTAGTCACCACGCTGTATATCAGCTCTCCAGAACTTACTCATCTTCTAACTGAAAATTGTATCCTTTGATCAATCTCCCCCTGCAACCCCTGCTTCTAGTAACCACCCTTCTACAATCTGTTACTACAAGTCTGACTTTTTAGAAAAAAGTCTTGATTGCTTCAGGAGGGGGATTTGAATGGAATTCCAAAGAATGGAAAGGAATGATTTAGGTGAGATAAATGGACAAGTCATCCACAGATACATAAAGAGAAGGAATACAGTGACCATTCTAGAAAAAAATAAAGAATCTAGTTTGGTTGGGGAGCAGCACATATGCACAGGGGGAGTAGGGAAAGGAACTAGAAGGACAGATGGAAGCCTAATGAACTGTAAATGGCCATATGGAACTTTGATGCTCAGCTGGTGCAGGTTTGGGGGAGGGCGAGGCAGAGTTGAAGAAGAAAGGGAGTTTTAGTATTTGCTTTAAAAAAATTTTTTTAATAAATATGCTTAACTGGTAATAGAAGGCAATTTAATTTACCTTGTTCTATGCAAATTGGACCAATATGTATATGTTGTCTTTAATATATTAGAAATGTAGAAAAGATCTTCTCTCAAATGCTGCTACATCAGGCATCAAGATGAAAAATTACCTATGGTTACTTCAGGAAACGTATACAACATACATAAATTGTACCATAAAGGGTTAAACATGGTGCAAAAATATACAGTATTTTCATGCCAGTTTACAAAAATTCAATATCTATAATAATGTGTTGGGGAAAATAATGTATGTGTACATTTGAAACAATCACAATAGCTACCTGATTCAGTTAATATTGCATATAATTGTAGATTTACATGAACCAATATTCAAGGAATCGAATCTGGGTGATACCATTGGCTCAACTAGCCATCTGGGATAAACAAGGAAATTTAACATGCTGATGATCCATGTTCCTGATTTTTATATAAAATGAAATGTTCAGTTTCATCCTTAGCTTTCCAGAATTGGCAACCATTCTGTAGCAAGACGTTCTTTCTACAGTGTACATGGAGTGATATGCTATCCGTCTCCTTGACTTTAAGTTGACAAGCACTCAATTATAGTATAGGCCCTATATAAGCTCAAGACAATCAACTTTAAAGAAAAAAATGATGGTCATCTTGGAAGATTAGAACAGGACATTTAGCTGTACTTTTAAAAGGCCATATCAATGAGAAGTAGGAATCATAATTTCAATCATAGCTGACATTTTAAATTTCTATTCTACTGATGGGAGAAAAACTGACAAAGTAAGGATTCAAGAACAATATTATGCAAATATCACAGATTTCAGATGAAAAAGAATACCGAGCAGCACCAAAAGTTCATATTACTGATATAATTCTTATTGATTAAATTTTTAATAAATACAAATAAATGGTATCAGGATGCAAAATCTTAATGTATATGGCTTACTATCATATCCTTGTTTTCTGCGGGGAAAAAAACCCCGAAAAACCAAAATCTCACTCAATATCTTACAGAACAATTTGATGATGGAAAAGTTTATTGTTTTGCATTTTTTCCGAAGAGATTTTCATTTTACTTTTTTAATTGAAGTATAATTAACATACAATATTAACTAACTAATATTAGTTTCAGGTGTATATCATATTGATTTGACAATTCTATATATTTCTCAATTCTCAGTGTAAGTGTCCCACCATCTGCCAGTTTTTTAAGCAAGATCAATCAGGGGCCATGTTTAGGATGAACTAGAATGGTGTACAGAGAACAGAAAGCAGAAAGTGCAGCTAGTGAAGTCTGATTGTCTTTCTGTGTCCCAAATTTTGTGCAAAGGAAATTTTGCTGATGGCAAACACTCAAGTACAACTCAGCCCTGCCATCAACAGCACATGTGCATCCCATCAGTCCACATACCTCCTTCCCTTTAATAAGGCTGGTTAGATATGGCTAAAGAGGCAGACAATGGAATGCTTTGGAACTCAGGCTCTAGGGTCAGACTCTCTGGATTGAAATCTGGGCTCTATTGCTTACTACCACTGTTGACTGTATAGGTTACTTAAGCTCCTTAAGCTTCTCTTTTCTGTAAGATGTTGGTAAGAATAGTACCTCCCTTAGAGGGTGAGTGAGAGGAGCTACTGTAATAACAAATTTAAAGTGCTTGGCACTTATCCAGGCAGTTGGTGAGCAAGTTGACTCTTCTCGGTAGTATTTTACTGATGTTGGTGGCCAAGGAAAGTATGATTTAAACAGTAAGACCTGATCACAATAAGTAATTATATAACATTACAGAAACTGAGGTCATCTGAGACTGCATTTATGTGTGTGTACACATGTACTCACCCATATTTGTAAATGGGCATATGGTCATGTAGCTCTTATATCCCATTACTCCAGTGCTGCCCATTGCCCACCTCTCTGAAGGTACCGTATCCTAAGGTCAGTCAGAGCTTCACTTTCCTTTCTCTCCCAGAGGTCTGCACTTGGGCTCTGACTCCCCTGGGAAGAAGAGAAGGCTGAGAAGCAGCTGACCCCCCCAGTGCCTCTGAGTATAAAGACTGGCAGGAGCATGAAAAGCAAAGCTGAGCCAATGCAGGGAGAGCAATGCTCCTGGAAACTGAAGGGCAAAACCAGAACATTCGAGGGCGTTCTTGAGTAGTTTTTAATCCAATCGTGAGAGATTAAAAGGATAAAACTAAAGCCCTCCTGAAGAGAATGTGATTATCTTTCTACTCCACCTCACTTCCAGCCGTAGACTTTATATTGACAAACTAAAGCATTCTTTTGCCTCTAGATAATTTGGCTGGATCAGGGTTTAAAAAAAAAGAAAAGAAAAAAGGAGCTTGCCTACAGTGTTTGATCCAGTGAAGTTTCATGAGAAGGTAGATGAAATGTGAACTATTTGGATTCCTGGGGCAGCTGTTGCTTAGGTATTTACCTGCCTATTGTCCAAGAACTCACAGAGGATGCCTCCTACCAAGATCAAAGCATCGCTATTTATACTTTGAAATTGGGTTATTGTGGAAATCAGCTTTACTCGACAAAAGCTTCAGGAGGAAAACGAAGACTTCATTACACACATGTTTCTTTGGGGATAGTTTCCTAATTTTACCTTTGTTAAATCACAACTGGTGAATTTCCTCACTGACATTAATGTTGAGGAAACCACAAACGGAGGGGTTTTTTTTAGTGTTCCCCATATTTTCATGATTCCCAGACTTTCTTTTTTTGATTCCCAGACTTTTATATTATTTATAATAGCAATAAATAGCGTTACTTATATATTATTACTTAGGATATTAGTTATTATTACTTATGATTCTATGCTGTGCCAGTCACTCTATATACATTACTTCTAAATTTTATAGCAATCCTGCAAATGTGTTATTTTCCTCATTTTTTTTTTTTTAAAGATTTTATTTATTTGACAGAGAGAGACACAGCGAGAGAGGGAACACAAGCAGGGGGAGTGGGAGACGGAGAAGCAGGCCTCCCGCGGAGCGGGGAGCCCGACGCGGGGCTCGATCCCAGGACTCTGGGACCATGACCTGAGCCGAAGGCAGTTGCTCAACAACTGAGCCACCCAGGCGCCCCTATTTTCCTCATTTTTACAGATAGGGAATCAGATTCTCAGAATCTAGATGACTGGCCCAAAGGTCACATAGCTAGTAATTGATGAAGTTGGATCTTCTACCCATATCCTTCTGATAACAAAATACATATCCTTTCCCAAGATTTACATTACCTCTGGTGTCCAAGAAACATACGTTCTGCCCAGATTTGCTCCCACAATGAGTATTAAGCACTTAACAGAGACAAAGCAATGCGTTGAGTACAGTACAATCATATTACATCATGGACATTTAAATGTCATTCTTTGAAATGAACCAACAGAAAACTTGAATCTCTGTTTGCAATAATGACACCAACCAATATTCTCATTCCTAACTCTGCACTCCCTATGTATCAAAACAGAAATCCTTATTGGAATCCAAAGATGACATGAGATTTGAACAATTCAAATAGATTATGCCTATAATGTATTTTTCTTCCCAATTTTAGTAACAAATGTTCCTATATTTCCAAGATGCTCTTGTTGAACTGTAATTGCTTAACTATAATCACCTAAAAAAATAAATACAATAATTGTTGAATGTTTTTTATGGCTGTAGTTATTGTTTGACTTCTGTAATAGTCCATGTCTTTGACTTTAACAATTTTGGTACAATTTTTAAGCAGTTTCATGGTACTCAAAGAGTGGAAACGTGCTCCCAGAATATCACATTTTGGGTCTTTTAATTTTTCATTTACTGTATTTATATGACTGGGCCCCACAGCCCATTCCCTCCTTCCACATGGTTCCTATATTCAGTGTCAATTTTTAGGAGTAAATATACATTGTATTTTTTCTCCCAACAAGCTGCTGTGGCCATCAGCAGTAGAAATACAAGTTGAATACAGAGGAAATAAAGGAAGAATATGTGAGCACAAATCACACCTCTGGAGTTGCTTTCTCCAAATATTTATAAGTAAAATAACTTCATTCAAACACCAAATATGAGTTTGAGGGAATTTTGGTTTATCTGATGAAATCCAAAGGAATAAAACACCAAAAACTAATAATTGCCAGTACTTGCTCTAGGCTGGGGGACAAAATATTCAGCCAGAACACATTTGGATCTTTATCACCAGCCTCTAGTTTGTCCAGAACCAGCATTTGCTCTGAGTAGTTGATGCTGATATGTATGGACTGTTAAATATTTGGAATGGCACCCCTGGCTAGCCCTCTGTAAAGCTATTTTATTTAATCCTTACCACAAGCCACTGAAATAAGTATTACCATTCCAATTTACAGATGAAGGAACTGTGAAATGAGGGAGAACATTCATATCCATACTGGTTTGAGAGTCTTTCCTCTAAGGTCAACTCTTTGTTCTAATCAAGAACAAGGCTATTTTTGTTATCTCTGTATCCTCCCATCTGGAAGAGTCCTGCCATGGATTTGGTGCTCAAAGAAATTGTTTGCTCACTTGAATTGAATAGATGATTGTTTGCCTTGATTGGAATGAAGAATATCTCACCCGCTGCCCAAGTTCCACATGGGACTCAACTCAAGATTTAACAGTCACATCTTCTGTTCCAGCTGTTCCAGCTGACAGAATTCGAGGGTTCCGCCATGTTTATGCCATCAATAAATGCAATTGCAGAAAATTAAGCCCTCTCCCCATTACAGTGTAATTTCTCCTCAGGAAAGTTCCAGAACTCTACCCCAAGTGAATGTGATGCAAATGAATATTTAAGTATAAAAATCTTTGTATATTTTTAATATTAAAAAGTGATAAACTAAATACCCAACAATGGGAGAATGGCCTAATCAATCACAGCAGAGCCCTTTAACGAAAAGTTCTGCAGTCATTTTGAATCATTTTCTGATTAATTTGTGACTTTGTATTAAATAAACTTTTTATTGAAGTATAACATACAGAACAGAAAAATACACCAATTGTAGGTGTGCAGCTTGATGAGTTATCAGAAAAATTACACCTGCGACCACCATCCAAGTCAAGAAATAACTGATTTACATTACCTTGGAAACTACTTCATGCCCATCTTAAACACTACCTTCTCCTTTCACCTCAAAGATATCCATTATTCTTGACTTCACATTGGATATGGGGAGACTCGTATTATAGCGTAAGTGAGAAAGGATGGAACAAATAGAATGTGCTATATTCTCCCAATTATGTCATTACTGGTATGTAACTAAACATGCCAGGAAAGACTAGAAGAAAATATCCCAAATGTTTGCAGTGGTTATAGCTTAGCAATCAGATTAGGGGTGATTTTTATTGTCTTCCTTCTTCACAGAAAATATATATTACCAAATAATTAACAAATAATTAAAGGACAAATATTATTTGAAGGGAATAACATACATTACAGTCCACTGTAAACATGATTTTTCATATGTGGTAAGAGCTGGCCTTATTTTTCTAGTCCTAAAATATGGAAGAGCTCCAAAGTTTGCCTGGGAAGTCAGGCTATTAGACGCAATGATACTTAAAACAGTACATCTCCTATTAGAACAAGGCCAATTATCATATGCTTTGGGTTACACCATGGACACCAATTACTGAGAACCCTAAGTATACACCAGAAACCACAAATGGTATGGTTAACTCTCCTAGGTGGTGTGAACTCTGCTCTGGTGCCCGCATACCTTACACGGTTCCCCTTAAGCTAGCTTTGTCACGTTCCAGAGAATTTCCTTCCCACCCTCATGGCTCTGTTTGGAAAAGAAAGAGTAAAAAATGATGCTGGAGATTATAAAGTCAGACTAGCAGAAATTGTACCAACAAAGCAGCACAAAGTTCTGGAAACAGATCTAGAGTTCTGGGAATCGGCCAAGGTCCAGGGGTGTGGAGACAGTGTTTTCTGCATCTTGCTTAAACTTAACAGGAAAGCGAATGGTATCCGTTACCTTTGTTTCTACAGAAGTCAACTAATATACTGATGTGGGGGTAGAGATGTGGAGAAAGATTTAGTTCGCCAATAAGCTTTAAATATACAATCAAGATTAGCTGGATTCTTTTTCATTCCACCCTTCCTCCTAATATTTCTTTCATCAATCGTGTATTTATTTTGAAAACAGATTAGAATTTACTATACAAAAGGGATGTATGAGACCTAGGGGGAATGAAACAAGAACTAAATAGAAAACAAATGGAAAAGAATTCAACAAAAGTAATTCACAGTATGATTTATCTAGGAGAGAAGCTGAAAAATGTTCCTAATCAAAAAAAACTTCCCTCTTGGGAAGTCAGTTTTCCCAGAAGGACCTGGAAAAAGGAACAAATATTTGAATCACTGATGATAAAAGCCTTGTCCTCCATCCAAGTAGAGGATCTGACTCTGCTCTGACTCTGAGAATATTCCAGATTGGGTTGCCCAGGTTGCTGAGAAATTGCAAACATTAAAATGAGGGAAGGGAGTGGAAATTGTTAAGAGCCACTATGACTCTAACTTCATAAATAGTAATGAAGTTTGCAAATGTTAGGCCCAAACTCTTCTCTTTATTGTCCAGGAAGATACTCTTTTTCCTGGAAAGAAAAGCTCCGGACAGTAGAATGTCTAAAAATCACTGCTGTTATAGCCAGACCATAGAATTTAGTGGCCAGCAGTGACCCAAAGTGGTAATTTTTCAAATCCTGATGTTTATTTAATGCCTTTAGTCTGGTTATGTAAAAGTATTTCACATACACACTATTAATATTTAGGTGCCAGGTGGCTGCCATGCATAGTGGTTTATTATTTATGAGCCTGTTTCTTCTGGTTCACAGGGAGATGAGTGACTGCCATTGACCTGAGAAGGATTCTTTTAACATCACCCATTAATTTCTTCAGAGAAAGAATAACATTACCTTACAGCTTGGCAGTAGTGCAAAATACACTAATACCCTCGTCCAGGGGTCAAGAGAACTGCATTGCAGTTGTGCATTTGGAGCTGGTGAGGACTATAAGCCTTTGCATTTGCTTAGTCTCTCTGAGATTCAGTTTCCTCATCTGTTAAATGGAAATGTTAACAACTTTTGTCACGGGACCACGTGTCATATACCTATCAGGGTGCTTTGAAAATAGAAAATGCTTAGAATTCGTTTTCCCCCTCCCTCGAGGGATCTCAGTTCCTTCACCTGAAAAAAATCAGTGGGTTCCGGTATGCAATGTCAAATAGTTTCATTTCATGTTCAGATTCTATGAATTGAGGTATCATTTCATGGATCCCCTATGGTGCATCCTGAAAAGAATTTGAAACTCAGTGTGGGAATATCATGAAGTGCTAGATGGATTATTCATGCCTGCCTTGGGTATAGAAGGAAGAGTGGCTGCACACGTCTATCTGTTTCTCAGCCCTCCTGCCTACAAACGTCTCTAACTTTGAACTTGGCCTTAGTGTTTATGAACTATCTTGGGTAGATTAAGGGAACCTAAGTAGGACCTATGTTACTGGATCTTTAAAGTGTTCCTGATAAAATTCTAACATAGCCTGGCAATTTCCCCACTGAGCTTAGGGACTTTTATTCACAGACATTTGCACAGAAGCTTGCTTTGCCAACTTTTGGCCAGTGAAGCTCTGAGTCCAAAGCTGGTATTTGAATATTTGCCAGTAAAAACAACTCAGTGGAGTTTTATTACCTTATATATTCCCAAAGGAGCCATGATAAGATCTCTGCTTATCTTATTTCTTTAAACCATTCCACTCACCTTACTTCACTCCTCTGAATTTCATGGCAGGAGGACAGGGAACTATATGGTTGGAAAAAATGAGATGTAGTCAACAATTCGATTGTTAATAAATAGAAGAAAGTAATTTCAGAAATTAAATGCATCATCATGTATGTATAATTACTAAATTTTTCAAGACCAATTTTTAAAATATTAAGTTCTATTTTCATGGTTTTTTTTTCCATTTTTAGGTAAAAAATAACAAATATTTTGAGAAAATAATTTCTAATTGCTCCCAAATCTCACAAACTTAACAAAACAGTTGTGATTGGGGTTTATTTCATTCTAATTTTTTTGTATGCATATGTACAGGTACTTTCAGTGGTTGTAAATACAATATACAAATAATTTTACATTCTAACCATTCATACAGAATTATATTACAAATATTTCCCCATATTTTCCATGTCCATTATAAGCTGAAGTGGTCATGTTAATTGCAGCATAGTATATCACTGATGCTTGGATCATAACTGATTAGCCATTTACTTCTTATAGGATTTTTGTATTGCCAAAGCTATATTCTGGTTGGAATTTAGATTTGTTCTACACATTCCAACATGCTAGTCTACACAGATTGACAAGGCTGTCCTATTGTTCTGCTGGAGAAAAATATTTTGTGTTAAAAAAAAAAAGGTCCACAGTCCACCATTCATTTTTTTTTTAAAGGGATTGAGACTATGTACTAGTTGAAATATTTTAAATATGCTTTATATTTTAAAATAAAGGCAGTTTTATTGCTTCCAAATATCTCATGGAATTTGAATAATATAATGAATGTAATGATGTTCATTTAAACATTGTGCCATAGAATAATGACATGGAGATATCTGAAGTATTCATCATCATCTTAATTTTTGTCAAAAACAGAAGAGCCAACACTAAGTCATACCTCTGTGGAAATGAACGTCCACTGGGCATGCATGGAAAATTGGTGAAATGAAGCCACTAGGGCTCTGTTAATATGAGTGTACAAGGAATCTTCTCGGTAAAAAAAAAAAAAAATTAAAAAGACTTGAAATATAGTTGAGAAGTATAATAGACTGGTTTCTAAGGAAGACAGCATGGGTTTTAGCTATTATTATACAAAGACAGTGAGCCAGGATTGGAGGAAGGTAAGATTCTGAGTAAGGCCTGATACTTTTCATTCTGCTTATTTCCTAGATCACCTCCTAGGAACTCATGACCGTCTCTAAGGAAGGGAATAAACAAAAAATGAAAACCAAAATAATGATTTCCTAAAAACTTTCAGCTCATGAGAAGACAAACAAACAAGACAAAGGGTCCTGAATGACAGGTGGTGACACTGGTGTCCTCGATGTTAGTCAACAGGTTCATCTTTGATGCTGTCATTGTCTAAGATCAACCAGGGTGCCTTCGGGTGACGGCTAATGACACATATGCCTCTTGGCCACTGAGAGCAGAGGAGACATGATCCCAGGAAAGCAATATGTTCCCAGAATGAAGACATTTAGAGGGAGTATTTTTGAGGGGATTGGGCTGTGGGGGTAGGGCTAGAGGGAAGTCGTGTTTTGTGGCCCTAATTTCACTAAGAGGCAATTATGTTGTCTCAAACCCAGATTTTAGGTGGTGTGAACAATGATTTGCTACAAAAAGTGAAAAACTGACTCATTCAACAAATATTTATTGAATAGTGGCAATGTGCCAGGCATTGTTCACTGTACCAATAAAGGTCAGATAGATTATATTGTGGTAACAAAGTACCCCCAAATCTCACTGATTTACAGCCATATATATCATCCCGCATTTATGCTGTAGTTCATGGTCAAGGGTGGCTCTCCTCCATCATCAACATCCTTTAGGAGGCCCAGCCCATCGAGGAGCCTCTGTGTTGTACAATGACGGTCTCATGATAGAAAGGAATGGTGAAGCATGCACTGAGTCATAACTCTTTTGTGCTGAGGTACCTGCCATGTCTTCCCGTGACAATTTCTGAATTCAACAGAATGGAGATACATACATAATCCCTTACAGAGTGAGACACCAGGGGGAAGAAATATGAATATTCAGCAAACAGCAACACAATCTATTTTGCCATGGAATCCATCCTCAACGGTCTTATAGTTTAGTATCATTTCAGTTGGTCATGTTAGTCTTAAATATGATACTAAATGGAGTATTCAGACATCAGTGAAAGTACAAATGGGATGATATAAAGTCAGTGTGTTTTAAGGGGTTAGTTGCTTCAGGCTATTTGGAATTGAGGATCGTATGAGTTCAGGGCGCTTGGATTTAGAAATGACTCCAGATTCTTTCATCATTCCCCAAAGGAAAAGCAATAATAAGTAGGATACCAGACATTTATGCAATCTCTCTGAGATCATAAAGGCTAACAAAGGGAACGCTTTCAAATGCAAAAATACTTCACAATTTCTTTGCAATAGACATTATTCAGTATATACACACAACAGTATTCATGGCCTGGAGATATACCACCTTGGATTGTGATCCTGGCAGGTATCATAGATTCTACAAGGTTGGACAGGTTAAAATCTTACAGGAAAGACCTTTTTGGAACACCCAAGGATTACAAAAAGCATAGCTGTCTTTCAGATGTGATTTTATTCTGCGTTTTGTTCTTTTTATTTATTTATTTATTTTTGGATCAGTGACCCAACCTAACTACACATAGAATATTTTTCATTCAATTGCTTTGGTCAATTTATCTTCAGCATCCCTGGTTTATATAACTGAATTTACCTTGCCCTTTACTGCATTTAGGTAGATGGAATGGTCTTTAGACTTCTGAAACTATTTGTAGACCTTTGCCTTCACATGTTTGAAATAAATGTGAGGCATTAATTTTAGTCAGACAACACTGAGCCCTATTCACTTGGGAAAATGCATCTTGATGTGTAATTTATCATCCAGGACCTGTCCACTAGTTCGTTACTCCCTGGGAGTAAATTAGGCACTTTGAAAGGTGCATTAAACTCTTCCTGGCTACTAGGTACCATTTAGGGCTGTGAGGCAATAATTTATCTAATGGTACCTTGGTGACCTCAAAAAGTTTATGTTGTTTCGAAAGTTTCTAATTTTCTTCCATGAAATAATTTATGCACTAGGAGGTTGGGTATGCTTATAAATATGTTTCCAGGGAGGCAACAGCTATTGACTAGAATAAATAAGATAACATTGTCATGCTGATGCAGAAATGAAATGTTTCATGAGTGTGTTATCTATACTATCCATGGAATAGATGTACAGCTCGCAAAACAATTTATTTCTTTGGATTTCATTTTTTTTCCACTTACAAGACTGCCTTGCATTTTATTGTAATTAGTAATGCTTCATTGCTATAAGGATTTCCAGATCCACATCACCGCATTTTTCCATAGTACAAAACACATTTATCCAAAGTTAGAATAATATGCTAAATATACTGAAACTTCTGACAGCAACTTACATTCTGCTTCTTCCTTCCATTCACAGCAGAGCTTCATCCATATTAAATGAATTTGTTGTAAAGTTTTGATACCTCCTACTTCAGTCACTCTCTTATTTATTAAAATGCATCAAATTAAGCTTGATCCACCAAGTCAAGTAAAAGTGATGTGCTTTGGATTTTGCTTCCATTTGGGGGATAGAATTACTCATATAAAGAAATATAGCATTCACCAGTTCTAGGATGCAAAGATTTTCACATTTTAATGTCTCTAAAATTTGGATATGTCTAACTGACAGTGTGTCTGTCTAAATGTATTTGGCAACATTTTTGTCTCTCGTTGTCATAAAATGAGGGTACATCTTATACTCTATGGGATATTAGATTTTTGAAATACAGTAGGACAATAAACTTCAAAATTTTGAAGATAAAGACCTGAGTAAAAAGAGTTCTAAAAGCATGAAAATACTGCCATGAAGGAGGGCAGAAGCTGATGATGTTTTCAAATCTATTTCAATCCCTCTGAAGATGAGTTTACCACCACTACCCAGTTTTTTCAGTGTTTGAATGGGGCAGACACTGACCATTTTATGGAAGTAAAACCTATGTGAAATTTTATATGTCATAATATATATGCCATAATAGAGAAGTAGAAATATTTGTTTAAACATTATTAAAGATTATTCTTACTACTCCCCAAGGAATGGAGAGTGAAATGGTGACTCACCACTGAAGCACTAACCCAATAAAACTTATGTTTACAACAAAAATATTTTCTTTTGTCAGAAAAAACCTGTAAGGGAATGTCTTTTTCAGAATAACTCCACTCAAATAGTCTCAATTGCATCTGCTATGGACCTCTTTGGATGGAACACTAAGTTCATATGTCAATGGCAATAGGGGAAGAGAAATAGAAAAAAAAAAGAAAAGAGAAAAGGAAGACAGGAAGAAGAAAGAAAGAAAAAGAGAAAGGAAGAAAGGAAGGAAGTTTTCTCCTTTTATTTATTTATTTATTTTATTTTTTTAAAGATTTTTTTTATTTATTTGACAGAGAGAGTCACAGCGAGAGAGGGAACACAAGCAGGGGAGTGGCAGAGGGAGAAGCAGGCTCCCCGCCGAGCAGGGAGCCCGACGCAGGGCTCGATCCCAGGACCCTGGGATCATGACCTGAGCCGAAGGCAGACGCTTAATGACAGAGCCACCCAGGTGCCCCTCTTTTTTCTTTTTTAAGAGAATTCCTGAACCTATACCCTTGATGTTATCCCAAATGTAAAGAAGATATTTGCCTAAATGTTCTACACATTTTCATTAACAAATAATAATAAGTGGAAAAATGTGCTTTATTCTCCCATAAAATGTGATGCCCATTAGAGTTTGCTTGCTATATTATCCTAAAGTACCAGTATACAATTGGGAATCCCACTTCTAATTTACAAAATGTCAAAATTCCAAAATGTGATTTCATGTGTATGCAATACCAAGCTCCCTGGATGAGGCCCTTTTCAGGAGAGATTTGATTCAAATGTAAACAAGTAGCTAAGACATAATTAAATTTTCAATTGGAATATATATAGTTGAATACTTTTTGAATTCATGCTTGAAGTCCAACAAATCAACAAACTATTATACATTTAGAATTTTTGATGTGCCCACAAACCTCCATAGAATAAACTCCAGTTTTGTCTGTGAAAGGAGGACTTAAGGTAGGAGATACATTACAACGGTGGAAGATTCTGAAGCCTTCTTCTGCACTGTTCTAGCTGACATCACAGCACAATTTCATGCTGAAGTTGAGTCCGTTGAATGTTTAACATATATTCAAAGCTTTAATAATGTTGATACGTCTACAAATTTTGCAATTGCCTGAAATTTCTTGAGTATCTTATTTTTATGACCTTTAAAATTATAGAAATAATTAGCATGATTAAGAAAGTTTCAACTTAATTGAAAATTAGAGAAAGTACTATAACCAATTTTTTTTCTTTAGGATTCACTTCTTTTGACTATACTGATCTATTTTTACCTTGTGAGTATAGCCATGGTGTGGTGGTAGGCAGCAAAGGCTATTCGGTTTGAAATACATGACATTCGAACTCTTATTTGCCACTCATTATTTCTTTAACATCCAGCAAATCATATTAGTTCTTTGAAGCTCAGTTTCCACATCCATAAAATAATGATAATGATGTTTATTTTCATAGTTATTGATAAGATTAAATGAGCTCATGTATGTAAAGTACCCAGCACATAAAGTATATTCAATCATTGGTTACTTAAAACCAGTCCATAGCAACTGAAGAGTAGTGGTAGCTTACCTTTTAGTTCTATGGACTAGAATCTACTTGATGGTTTACCCCTAATTTCTTAATAAGTTGCAGAAGCATTTGGTAATTCAGCTCAATATATAGCTGTCAAATGTTGGGATAGGACCAGAGAGGATGGAAATTATAAAGTGTCTCCCATCAAAGTGCTCAGAGAGCAGGTTGTCATGCCACTAAGCATTCACAATTGAAGAACCCTGGACCTTGATTTTGCAGTCTTAACAAGCAGTCTGGGACTTCTTGAGGCAAAACTGATGCAGAAGATTAATGATGGCAGGTATCAGAAAACCACTGATGAGAAACATCGAGAAAGATGAACTTGAAAATACTGCCTTAAACACAGAAACAGCATCCATAAAGATATGGGGAGAAAACTGTACAAAGACATATTAACACCCAGATAATTTTTAAGATAGCCTGGAGACAGGAAGACTCAGCAAATATATCTGATAAAGATAGAATGGAACAAGAACCTTGGTCACCTTGCTAGTGTGATAAGTTAAAAAACAAATAAGCTAAAATCCCATGTTCTATTAGCTTAGTTCACATATTAGGGTCAATGGTCTTTTAGGATGAGAAACTATTATTTCTTGCTTAGAGTCTTAGGACCATGAGGCATGGGATGATTTATTTCACTGATGAATAAATGTTGGATGGCCTTGAGGGAGACATAAAATGACCCAAGAATTTGTGGGTCATAAGGGAGACTCTGATCACAGTCTTTTAGTGGCCCTGCACTCCCCCTTCATTCTTTATCTTCTCTGCCCTCCAAAATCACCAGGTCTTCCTCTCCTCTCATACAGGACAGATGATCTTTCACATTTGGTTCCTTTAGAATTATTGCTTCTAACCCAAACAGGCACATCAATAACTTCCAAAAAAATTGTGTGTGTCGGGGCGGGGAGCAGTTTTCCTTTATGTAAGGGAAATTCTTCTGCAAACTGTTAGAAGAATACTGTGTTCTCTATTTCAGCATACCAGGAGCTTTAGGGAGTGGGGTATGAGGAATGACTGAATTTCAGCTGTAAATCAGGTGTCCATCTATAGTCAACTTGTAATCAAGGTCATTATCAGAATATTGTTCAGTAACAGCATCCTTGACAACAATGCATAGAATGGTCAGTTATCCAGCCTTTTCAAAGATCTCATCTTCTGTTGCCAAAGATTCTCTCTCTCACACACACACACAAATACACACAGATACAAATACACACACACACTTTTTTTTTTAAATGAAGTATTACTTGTTTATTACAAGGTAGAAAAGAATTTCATCAGCGCTCTAAGAAGAGGTTAGGGAGACAGGAAGGCTAATTTTTATCCCTCCCAAAGTGCAGTTGATATGAAGATTACTCCTTTCTCTCTCTCTCTCTCTCTTTTTGGAAAAATCGTGTGTAGTGGGGGAGATGATGATAAAGGGGAGAACACAGTGGTAAGGGGGCGATGGGGATGAGAGAGGTGCAGAGATTTAGTGCCTCCTATGAGTAAGAAATTTGAAAAGAGGAAAATACTCCTAATATTTATGTGTGTTGTCTAAAACCCCTTAAAGGAATCTTCAAAATGTAAGTTTTCTTCAAGAACCAATAGACACTGTTATTTCTTTATAGGTTACAACACCTACAGATGGGACCATATGGAGCCTCAGGGGTTATATGTGATGTAAATTTATATATAAGGAAAAAAAAATATATATATATATTAAGGGCAAGCTCTTATTTATCTTCCACAACACCAAGTATAGCATTTGCACACGGCAGGCACTCAATAAATATTCACTCAAAGAAGTATGGTTCTGAAATTAGTGCTTACTAAATTAGTGCTTCCTACATGAAGCATTGTGACGTGTTGGCAAAGTTATGGGACTGGTATCATGAAAACATGTCAGCTATAAACTCAATGGCTTGGAGCCTTCATCAAGTTCTTTCTCTTTGCTGGAATCAGGGTCCTCCTCTGGATTGTAACGGGATCGACTAGGTCATGTCTCCCTGCCTTTTCCCCATTGTAAGTCCAACACTTTAACCTTACACGTTTCCAAGTAGTTTTATTCAGTATGGGTGGATTAAGCATTATCTAGCCATAGGTTTCAACAGATCTGCTTTGGAGTTCTTTAAGATTATATTTGGTTTCCTATTGTTCATTGTTATAGAAGATAATCAGCTGAGCAAATATTCTCAAAGAAGGGCGTTGGAAAGCACTTGTAGACAACTTGTGCCGCAATCGTCTTAATTACTTGAGTTGAAAGATATTGTGCAAATTTGCATTTATGACTTTATATTTGTAAATACACTTCTATCAGCAAGTTTTCTTAAAGGAATTGACTTTAAGAAGAGAGACCAGAAATCTTCAAATGGATTTTACTTGTGCTGATAAATTTTACTAGAAATATCCTTTGTCCTATTTTCAGCCGGTTCTATTGGAATTGGCTCTTCCTTAAAAGTAGGCGGACTAAAGATTTATTGTCCTTAGAACATGTGGAAATTAGAAAATGGACTAATGGAATCCATTAATATCCTCCTAACAATTAGATGAATTGTAGATCAATACAGTATATTAATAGAGTCAAACTGATTTATATAAATATCCCATTGGGAAACCCTCAGAAAGATAGTACTAGTCTCAATTATCTTGAAAAGGACAAAAAAAAAAATCGTATGTACAAGACAAAGGCTTCCTTCCCACCTTGTATTTTAACAATTTTGAAATAAAAATAAGATAATTTAGTCTATATTGCTTGATGATAACATAGCACTCCTGATTGAAAACTGAACATCTAATGGTAGCAAATTGAACAGTATTCTTGGAATAAATTCTTTGTCATGCATTTCACAGTCAAAACTTTGTATTTTTTTTTAAAAATTTAGATAATAATTGTTATTTTAGTTTAGATGTAATTTTCATTTTCAAGATGCAAGTAACTCCGAAAAAGGGGACTGATTAAATGTGATTGATATAACAGTTGCCCTCCCCCGTACATGCTCTCCATAAACCTCAAAGCCTAACCTCAGAGATAAAAAAAAAAAAAAGAATTCCAAAGGAAAATTGCTGCAAAAGTACTTTGTGTTAAACTGGCATCAAACATAAAAATAAAATAATGTCTGTAAGGATTAAGGGACTAATTAAGATTTTAATGTGGTCTTATTCTTAGGAAAATATTAGGAATCATAATTCAAGAAGCCTTGTGTTTCACAAATTAAAAGAAAAACAATTGAGGGAGTCAGTCTATTAAAGTGTTCCAGGATCGAAATTTAATGAAAATCTTTAATTAATTTATATTAGGATCATATTTTATCATTATCAGTGAGAATCATTAGGAAAATAGAGAATGGTATGAACTGCCCACATTCCCATTAAAAAAAAAAAAGAAAGAAAGAAAGAAAATGAGGTCAAAAGGTAGACCATGGCAGTTCAGCAAGAGAAGGAAAACAAACTATAAATTATCTTTTGCAGAAGGACAGCATGTTCAGCCAGATACTACAGGTTTTATTTTTTTTATTGCTCATAGTACTCCGGAACCCTTGCTTATGAGTTTAGATTTAACGGATGCATAGCTGGGTTTTGAGTGTAGTCAGCTCTGAATAAGAGGTTAGGACATATACATTCGTGTCCCCTTAAAGGAGACAAGTACAGCTGGAGTAGCCGTTAGATCCTGTACAACTTGGAGCAGGATGCAGAATAAAGAAGTCAGCTGTAATTCTGGAGGAAAGGTGGAGAAAAGCCCAAACATCCTTTTCCATTTACGCTGACAGCATACAGAAATGAAAAGCAAGAAGGAAGCATAAGATAAGTCGAAAGCTGTTTCTTATTATTCTGACTCAAGAGGGAGAAAAAATGTATATTAGGCTGACATGAGGTATTGATTGTCATATCACTGATCATGAATTTAATTTCCATTAACATAGATGTCAGAAGTGCTTCCACTGACATTCAATAACCATCCACTGTTACTTAAAGGCACCTTAAATTCCTATGCTGCTTCCAAAGACAGGGTTTACGTAATTTAATCTTTAAGTGCATATTTGAAAGCATCCGATTAAAGATAGCTGACTCGTGTTGGTCAATAAAAAAAAATTTTTTTTCCCGCCTCACTGGTGATACCATTCTAAGACCATCTTTATTAATCCAACTGGACACTCAGCGAGTGCTCTAATCCTCAGCTGAGGATAGAAAGGATCGGCAGCATACCTCAAGGGGTACAAACACAAACTCTTTCCAAAAAGACCCACGAAGGTAGCTGTTGTTCGTCAACCTGACATCTGAAGGTTTCCCCACAGAAGTGTATTCATTTCTACAAGTGCCGCACAGGGAACATGAAGTTAACACCAGAGGTAATTTGATCATTGCCAACTAAATGTTCTATAATGAACTTCCACATTTTTAAACTTTTAACAATGACACAAGATGAAATGCAAAGAGAGGAAAAGGTTGAGAAGGAGCAAAGAGTGTTCAGAGAGAATAATATTAACTTCAGGAAGCTTACATCCTTGCTTCCCAAGGTTCACTCAGGAAGGATTTTCCTACCATCCCAGTCCTAGAACAGAGGGCGTTCTTGTGAGAAAAAAATGGAAGACTCCAACCTTGGGTTCTGAATACACTATGTCAGCTTCCTGACTCAAGTGTCTAAATCACACCCCCTAACGGGAATGATTAAAATAATATCAAACATGTATAACAAGTAGAATGAAAAGGCACCATGTCAAGAGTTTTGCATGGATCATAGCTCTTACTCATTGCAAGAGCCCTCAGAAGCAGGTACAAGGATTGTCCCTGTGTTATTACAGTGAGGTCAAATATTCCCCAGGGACACAGTCATTAAACGGGGGAGCAGAGATAATATGCTCAACTTTGCACTGGACTCTGGGCCCCAGCTCTAGTCACATTACTTCCTGGGGTTGTGTGCTGTGAACATGGTAGCCACGATTTCAACTTTGAATTAGTACAAATTAAATAAACTGAAAACTCATTTCCTCGATCACAATAGCCACATTTCAAGTATTCAATAGCTGCTGTGTTCCACAGTGCAAATAGAACATTACCCTCATCACAGAAAGTTCTATTGGACAGCACTGTCTTAAGACATCAGTTTCCCCTTGATGACTTTCATTTCTCTTCCATTCCCGATATTCTTAACCAGAATTAAGTCCACAGAGACTATGTGGGCTGTGATAAATCTTTTCTTCCCACTTCCCCAGGAAAGGGCTACCATCTTCTCATCTGGAGAAAATTGTTTCTATCCCACTTCTCAAAACAAAGCTGTTTTAATAATAAAAAAATGATTAGGAATGAAAGTTTAAAATTATTATCAACGAGAAATGTGAAGGGCACTCTGTGGGAGTCAATGCAGACTTTTCACCAAACCATCTGTATGATCTTCGACAGCTGAGAAAGAAAAGCAAGGAAGATTATTATGAAGCATATTTAACAGTGTTGATGTTATTTTGGCATAACATAAAGTACGGATGAAATTCCACCAGGGAATGCTGCTATGTGCTGTTCTGCATAGAATGCTATAGGAGGACATTCTAAGTCTGAGAACACACATCAGAGAATAATCAAAATGATTCAGCGCTAAATCATGACAAAGATTAGCCAGTCTTGGCCTGAGTCCTACAGACAAAAAGAAGATGTTAAGGAATATCATGGAGGTAAATGAGATCCAGAAGGGAACAGAACAGGTTGTCTCCAATAATCTTCCAATAGCGGCAGCCCAATTTAATGCTAGTTAGTAGGGTACATTGCTGGTCATTAAACCAAGAAGTAAAATGTTAGGTAGTATACCCCAAACTAAAATTCAAACGTGATAAAGGGATCAATTCAGGCAGAATTTCAACTGTGTTTTTTTTTTAATGTTATGTTAATTACCATACATTACATTATTAGTTTTTGATATAGTGTTCCATGATTCATTGTTTGCGTATAACACCCAGTGCTCCATTCAGTACGTGCCCTCTTTAATACCCATCACCAGGCTAACCCATCCCCCCACCCCCCTCCCCTCTAGAACCCTCAGTTTGTTTCTCAGAGTCCATAGTCTCTCAACTGTGCTTTTTGAAGGCAGAAAAAGAAAATGTCCAAAAAGACCGAAAGAACTCAAATAATGATTTCAGCTGATCTAGGAAAATATGTGAAAAATGAAATAAAGTTTGGGTATTGTTGGCGAACATACAGTCTGGCTATTTGTGGTTTTCATTCCTAAAGTGAAGGTGCGTTATCTTACAAAATAATATGCTCCATTAATTCTTTTACAATGTCCATGAATCCTGGCACAACTTCATTGTGCACACAAGAAAATAAAATCTTAGAATCTTAATACTTCCTTATTGAAAGAAGCTTCGGGAAGTCCTATAGTTCATCCCCTTGATTCCATAAGTGAGGAAACTGAGACCCGGAAATGATCAATAATTCAGCCAAGGTCACTCCGTTTGTTGGCTACAGAGTTGGGACAGAAACCATGGCACCAGATGAATAATTAAAACCCAAAGTGCAGCCGGCAGCAGCGACTCTACCGTATTTGTACGAGGACCTGAGAAGTTTGGATGGGATGATCTCAAGGGTCCTGCCAGCTCTAACATTTTGAGAAGTTTTTTCAATCAAAAACAACCCTTAAGATTTTATTTGAGAATAAAAACTTTAAAAACAGAAAAGAAAAAAAAAGATGTATAAAGTCACCATCCACGGCAGAGTCCTATATCCATCACAGATCTTGCTATAGAAGGCGCAGATATTACACACTGGAAATGCTCCGTGTGGAGCGCATAGCAACCATCTCTTTAAGAATAGCATCCATGCCTCTTTCATCTTCGCATCCTTAGGCCTGGAACGATGCCTGGAGCATAAGAAATGTTTACTGAATTGAATTGAATTCTTAATTTGAGAGATGAGGAGATGCAGGCCCAACCTGACTAGGAAGTCTTTCTGTCAGTTTCATCCATGCATTTTTCAGCAGGGGCAATATTACCCCCAAAGGGATGAAAATTTGTTCTTGATACATCTAGAGTGTATAAAGAGATATACAGTATGTTGGAAGTATTAAGATTTCATGAAGAAAGGACAATAGGGGGAAAAAAAACCTAAAAAGGCTTCTATGGGAACAAAAATGAGAAAAATGAAAGAGGTTGAGAAACAGTGTTCTAAGCCTATAGAAATTCTGTGAAATGAAGAAAATAAATGTCACAAAATCAGAGGAAAGATAGCACTTTTTTTAGATTGATCCTATTTGGGCCTCAAAAAAGTTTAAAATGTTTCACATTCTGTTTACTGGTTCCTAGATGATATAAAAATAATTTCTCAAGCTCCCCTTTTCCCCCTGAGTAGGAAGTTCCAATAATAGATCAGTCCAATTTCATGGACAGCTATTAAAATGGCCTTATTTTGTTCTTATGATTCAGTCATTCATTTTAGAGCTTCATTTTCATATTCTATTCAAAGCCATCTTCTTTCCAAGCATGCATTGCCAGTTCCTCGGCAAACTCTCTCACTTCCTCCAGGGCACCCCAATTCTCCCTGTGATCTCCCAGCAACACTGGCCTTCTATTTGCATCTGACTTATGAGCTCCTCCCTCCCATTCAGGGTATGAGGCTCCTATGGAATCCCTCTTCCACACCTTGGAAGCCTCAGTGTTTCTCTCTGATGCTGTTACCCTTACATTAGAAGGCAGGTGCAGGTAAGCAAGCTGGTGGCTAGACAGATGGCTGGTAGGGTCTGATATTGCAGCTTCCCCAGATCTCGAGGCCCCTCTCATTTGGCTTCACCAAGGGGAAGCACTCCTGTCCTGTCTTGCACAAGGAAGTAAGAGGAGGAAGTACCTTTTGCGCACCAGCATCGCACTTCCATAAAAGAGAACTGCCTCTTCTCAGTCCCTCCTCTGCCATTCCCTCTCCCCTCCCCCTGCTCCATTCTGAAGTAGGGTGGCTTCTCCCAGCTGCCCCAGTGAGAGGTGGCTGGCCTCTACAAACGATGCTTCTGTAAACAGTGACCGTGAAATTCTTCATCCTCGGTGCTTTCTTCATTCTCAGCTGTGGGCTTTATTTGCTAAATCAAGCCCTGGACTCCTAATGTCCTACTTACTGTTAAACTAGCTGCCCTTGAGCTTAGGGACTATACTAAGCATTTGATACACACTATCTCATTTATTTCCCATTCCCAACCAGAAAGGGAAATAGTATTTTCCTCTTTTATAGTGTGTCTTTGAAGTTAAACAACTTTTCTTAGGTACATAACAAATAAGTTTTCTAGCTATTAAAGGAATCCAGACCAGTAGGACTCTCAATTCCAAGCTCCTAACCAATAATTCTTTAAAAAGTAAAAGTGAATTAAAATTAACTTGATTGGAGGCCTGCTTAACAGATATCTTTTGAGAGACCTATCATATGGCCTGCCAGGAAACCTGTATTTAAAGTTGGGGCTCAGGAAAACATTGATTTATTAATTTATATCAGCCATTTTCTTTTTTACCTGAATATATCAGATCTTATTTTGTCAACCAGAACCAAGAGAAGTGTTTCATACGGAAGGTTCCATATTGGAAAATAACATGGTAGCACCCAGGTATTTGGGGGAAGACTCAAAGAACTAAAGGCACCTCATCTATTATGGACTTTTTCCCCCATAATTGTTATGGGAAGAGGTAGAAAGAAGGTAAGACACTTTGCGTAAGTATGAGGAATAATTCCAAAATAGCCTAGCTAACATTTTGGGCCACCATAACTGAATCAGAGCACTGCATCATTTCTGGTTGATAGATGAAAAATCTGTTGTAAGGCTGGCCAAAAATTCTGGAACTTGTGCCATGTCTGATTCATCTGTGTCACCAGGGCCTGAATCACAGCTGTGTGACCTCAGCTGATTGATGAAAAACAGAAGAGAGAAAAGAGGAAAAGATTTGGCAGAGATTTGTCTTAGAAGTTGGTATGCTTTATTTCTTACCTACAAATCCTTGTAATCCTATCTGTATGTGTATAGTTTCTAAAATTCATTATTAATCTCACAGATGTTTTATGGCAAACATTGTAGATATTCTTGTCCATTCTCTACAAAATATCAATTTCTTGGGATATATTTTTAGCTTTCTACTCCCCATAGATCATCTATGAGCAGGCTTTCGGTGACTCTAGGGATAATCCAATGATCTTCTGATTGGGGCTATGGGTAAGTCCTGGTAGCTACCTGACCAGGTCACTAAAAACACACACCAATCTTTCTGTCAAACCTTTTAACCATGGCATTGGATGTCCTCTGTCCAAGTACTTCTCCTTACTTCTATAGAGATTTCAAGGCTTCCCTAGATTCACCCAGGTTACTTTCATTAAAATGGACATGAGAGTAATCTAGGGTGTTGGGGTTTTAGTTATCAGGACAATTGCCTTCTCTGAGGAAGGCATTCTGGAACCAGCATTTCTTCATCCTAAGCGAGCAGAGATGGGGGAAAGTCAGAGGTCAAGGTCCCCGTGTCTAGCATAGGGGGCTGCAAAAGAGCACTGAGGTCCCTCTAAATTTTAATGCAGTAGTCAGCAGAGATGCTGGGAATGCCAGGTTCTTATACATGCCCAGTGAATTACAGCAAATTCAAATTCTTGTTGGCAAAGTGCTACAGCTAGTCTAGGCAGAGACTTTAGAGACATTCTTCAGCAAACCCTTCTAATTTGGAAAGCTATGAAGTGAAGTTACTGTCTGGAGAGAATTACTAGTTCACTGCAAACAAGAGCTTTGGAGGAGAGTAGGGTAGGGAAGGAGGGAAAGACACAAAGGATTTTGTTCTTTCCCATGCACAAAGTGTCCAGGCAATACGTCTCACAGTTCAAGCAATTGTTTGGAAACAGTTAAATAAGGATGCTTAGTGGTCAAATAGGTCAGAAAACCAGTAATAGCACAAGAGCTTCAGCCCTCAGTTTTAGAACTTCTTTGCTACATCTCAGATGCCTCATCCAGGAAATAGAGCTACAACTGGCCACTAAATCTTTAGAGATTGCAGTACCCACTGCCTGTGTTTGGGACCAGAGCTTGAGTAGGCAGGGTCTTCTCCCCATCTCCAGTCCTGTGGAGGAGATTCTCACCTCCCATCATCCGCAGAAACCCTACTACACACCACTTTTGAGCCCTACCAGCAAAAAATTATTTTAGAGTCACCATTATTACCAGCTGCCATTGTATTACATACAAATCTATAGCATAATAATGCAAGAATTGATGAATTGAATTTTTCAGAAAACTTTTTCACTCATTCCATAAATGCTTTTTTTTTTTTTAAAGACTTTATTTTTTTATTTGAGACAGAGAGAGAGTAAGCAAGAGAGAGAGTGCAAGCCGGAGTGCGGTGAGGGGAGGCAGAGGGAGAAGTAGACTCCTCACTGAGCAGGGAGCCCATGTGGGGCTCAATCCCGGGACCCTGGGATCATAACCTGAGCTGAAGGCAGATGCTTAACCAACTGAGCCACACAGATGCCCCTCCATATATGCCTTTTGAAGGTCTCCTATATATGCAGCACTGTCCGAGGTTCTTAAGAGGCATCCGTGAACAAAACAAAAATCCCTACCTTCAGAGGGCTTACGTTCTGGCTGTAAAGAACTTAAACCTCACATCCCTCTGCAAGTGTTTTGAGTTTTGATACAATATTCATTTTATTTAAAAACAGAGTCTAGGGGTGCCTGGGTGGCGCAGTCGGTTAAGCATATGACTCTTGATTTTGGCTCAGGTCATGATCTCAGGGTCCTGGGATCTAGCTCCGCATCAAGTTCTCTACTCAGCAGGGAGTCTGCTTCTCCCTCTCCCTCTGTCCCCCCTGCTCGTGCTCGCTCTCTCGTGCTCTCTATCTCAAATAAATAAATAAAATCATAATAAATAAATAAATAAGTAAATTTAATTAAAACAGAGCTGAATATCAAAAAAGGAGAATGAAAGTGAAAGGAACAAGAGGGGGAAGTAAAAAGTATTATATATAATCAAACTTTTTGTCATCCCAATCTTTTGCAAATTAAATTTTAGGAATAGAAGAAAATGGGCCAAATTTGTGTCATAACAGGCTGTTTTGTTTCCTTCTTCATCAATCCTGTTTGTAGACTGAATAAGAATAAATAGAGAACATATTGTATTTTAATTCAATATCACATCGCTATGTCTCATTCGACTTTTTTTTTGTCTCATTCGACTTTTAAGAAATATTTCCAAATTTATGCTTATTTTGTCCTAATTTCCATTAATTATCCATTTATTAAGCATCGTCTATATTTAAGATGCCATGCTAGGTGATTTGCAGAGCAGTTCGTCTACATGTTAAATTTAAATGTAGTTATTATCCCCATTCATAGGTGAAAAAATAGACACTCAGAGATTAAATGACCTGCTCAAGATCACCCTGCTAGTGAATGGATCTAATTCTTCACTTCTCTAAGCCTGTGGGTCCTCATCTATTAGAAAAGAGTAATAATAACTACTTGGTAGAAATGTTCTAAACCTTACAAAGAATAGGCCCCTAGTGGGGCCTGGCACATAGAAGGCTGTCTGAGAGCTGAGAGCTATCCTATCATACATCCCAGATGTCAACTGAGGATAACTTGTACCCCCAAATTCCATTATTTGTCCTGCTGGAAATTCATTGTCCTCCCTAATATTTCCATAATTAACCAGTGGTGGATATTGCCCTCTGTGATTTCCTGATTCTGGTAAACTTGTTGTTATAGTTATTCCATCATTGGAACAGCATAAACTCAAATATTTGACATCTCTGTTCTTATTATTTTTAAGATATTTATTTATTTATTTATTTATTTGAGAGAGAGAGAATGAGAACAAGCAGGGGTAAGGGGCAGAGAGAGAAAAAAAGCAGACTCCCCGCTGAGCAGGGAGCCCCATGCAGGACTCAGTCCCATGACGCTGGGATCATGACCTGAGCCAAAGGCAGACGCTTAACCGACTGAGCCACCCAGGCGTCCTTAGACATCTCTGTTCTTAAAATTCCCTTAGCCATTCCAGCCAATATAGCTCCAGTTCTCATGCTCAAACCATGTTTGTTTCTTACACTGAACAGGAGAGCTCTCCGTTTGTCCCCTAACTACTGTCCCCTCAAGGCTTCAACCCCAAGTGAGTTATCAAGGCATTTTCCTAAGGCAAACAATTTCTTTTTTAAGAATGCCCTTGTAACTACCTGACTATTATTTGCTAAAGTACCCAGAGGGCCCCCCATTTATGCACAATGGAGTGGACGTGTGGCCTTGGCACTGAGGCTTGCTGGGTGAACGAGAGTGGACAAGTCATTCTGGCATTCCTCTCAACTGTAAAATAAGAAAGTCTGGACTAGATGGTCAGCAAATCTCTTTTTGCTCAGTAATTTTATTCTGCTCAGAGCTTTCAGATAACTTCCTTTCTCATAAATTTCGGCACACAGGGTGGAGTTTGGAGTGGAACTTGAGAATATTTCATAACCAATCATACGTGAAAGATACTTTATGCATAAGGAAAAATCATCAATGTTGTTTTCGCTGGTTCACCAAAGAATGAAATGAAAGCCACAAACTCTCCTTTAGCACTTCCAGTCAGGGTGGACTATATGACCGCACTAATAAAAACAGGGGCAAAGGAGATACAGTGTTTTGGAAATGATGGGAAAGGGCAGAAATGTAATTGTTAAGGATAAAATGTGTTAAAATAATATTGATGAGATCAGGAAATGTTTTCCTATCTAGCCACTGAAATTCAGAGAGATAACTGTTTTGTTATGCTGAAGCATTTGGCAGAGCCTGCAGCTCCTACCGCAATGCATTTTTCTGGTTCAAAAAGAAATACGTGCTCATTGTAAGGAAACTGGAATATTCAAAAGAATAAAAAAGAAAATGTAAATTACACATTATATGGCCAGCTAGAAATAATCATTGTTAATGTTTTGATTTCTGTCTTTCTATTGGGCTTGATTGGAACCATGGTAGATGCACACTATTCTTTTCTGCATTATTTTTCTTAGTGTGGGTGGCAATTATATCTTTCACGTCAACCTAGCACTGTTTTATGAAGCGCTGAGTCATGACTAAGGTCGTATGAACCAGAACCAGGGTGGATTAATGGTTTAGTTCACAGAATTCAAATTATGACTTTTTTTTTTTAAAGATTTTATTTATTTATTTGACAGAGAAAGACACAGTGAGAGAGGGAACACAAACGGGGAGTGGGAGAGGGAGAAGCAGACTCCCTGCCGAGCAGGGAGCCCGATGCGGGACTCGATCCCGGGACTCCAGGATCATGACCTGAGCCGAAGGCAGTCGCTTAACCAACTGAGCCACCCAGGCACCCTCAAATTATGACTTTTATTTTCAGATGAAATAGTAACGTTGAGCACTTGCTTTCAGAAACTCTGCGGGAGACCAAAAACCATCTTAATGTTTGAAGATTGTTTTCATTTATAGTAGCCATACTTTTAGTTGTATGTCAGAGGCACTTGCTACAATACATCTGAGCGAGCACCTCATAGCTGGCCCCCAGAAGAGCCCATTTTTGAGTGGGAGGCTGACACAAGGAGGCTCAGAAACAAAGCAACTGGGAGCATGGGGAGTTCAGGTTCAAACCCAGTCTCAGTAAAATATAAGTGGGAAAGGCTTTCATTTTTCTCTGGTCACAGCTTTTCGCCGCTCTTCTTGGTCTCCCTTTCCCCATCCCTTAGCAATGTCTTGAGTGAATGCTATTTGATACTTCCATCTCAACTCCTGACCATCTCTTCTCATCTTCTTCCTTACTTCCCAACTGTCCTCTCCTCCAGCTGCCTACCGGGGATCTGATTTCATAGAGTGAGGGCAGGTTACCAACTCTTGCCTGCATGCCCTTCAAGATGCAGCAACTCTGATTGAGACAAGCAGGGAGAAGGAAAGAGACAAGTGTTTATTACTGTCTCATTTCTTTACCAGCTGCTTCCATGGACCTATCCCTGTTGATTGTTGCTTCTCTGCATGGTCATGACTGGCATCCTGTACCGCACACCATGTTGGCTCCTTATAGGATGCTGGTTCCCTATGGGATCTGGTTTGAGTTCTCTGGGTGGAGTCACCTGAGGCTTCTCCCGAAGCACAGTCACCTGACATGGTATTCTGAGGCAATGTGTTGGTTTTCTAGGGCTGCCATAACAAAGAATTGCAGACTGGGTGAGTTAAACAGCAGGAACTTTTCTGTCTCAGTTCCGGAAGCTAGATGTCTGAGATCAAAGTCTCAGCAGGGTTGGTTCCTTGGCTTGTGGCTGCATCACCCCTATGATTTTCATCTTCATTGTCCACATGAAGAACACTAGTCATATTGGATTAGGACCTACCCTAATGACCTGATTACACCTGCAACAGTCCTATTTCCAAATAAAGTTACATTCCAAATAAAATACTGGGAGTTGGGACTTCAACATTTCAATTTTGGGAAGACTAGATCAACCCACAACAGACAACATTAACCATTCCCCTGCCAACCAGCCCCTCTCTAAGCTCTTGCTTCTGCAGGAGTGCATGGGATGACCACCATGCTGTTCTACCTATGTTTTTTAAGTGTCTAGAATTCACTACCTACGCTCTATGACTCCCAGTCATCTCAATTCAGGGAGGCACCTTATATACACCCAGCTTGAGCTCCCCTGCCTTGTGATTGTGACTGAGCCTATCATGCCTCCCAGCAGATATTCTGACAGGAAATCTACTTAAAGTAGTCCCCAAACTTTGTTTAACCTTCCGTATTTATTAACTCCTTTTTCTAAATCTGTTTACCCCAAAAAGATTGTCATGAAGTAAATATTTTGCTGCCCCTCTCCCTAGATCTTGTCTGTGGGAAGTAGGAGAAATATACAGAAAGAAATAAAAGCAACCAGGTAGCTTAGTGATGCTTTGGTTAATTTGATTAACACAGGCTTTCCTCTGCTCTGGTGTCCCAGCATGACCCATGGACTTATAGGATATGCTCTTTATAGACCAGAACATGTTTTTCATTTCTTCATTTTAAACTAAATCTTCTTTTCCATATATTGCCCCAATACGCTTAGAGTTCAGAAAATGGGTTCCATTATAATTGGATTACCAGTAAGCACTATGACAGGTTGTAGGCAGAGGCTTAACTGACAGAGACTCACAGCCTTAGATCCCATTACCTGCACCAAATAACTGATAGCTGCCGTGATAGGAACTTCTGGGCACTTCCGGGCATAGGAATTATATTTTTTTCAACTCAAAAAAGGGTAGAGAAAAGCAAGCCCAGTGGAAGCGAATTTTTTTTTCTCAGCTCTCACCATTTCTCCCAAGCAGTGGTTCCGACATCTATTCCCTGAATCGAGAGCATCAGCATCACCTGGGGTCTTATTAGAAATGCAAATGCCCGGGCCCCACTCCAGACCTACAGAATCAGGAACTTGGGTGGGGTCCAGCCAGCTGTGTCTTAACAAGCTCCCCGGGGATTCTGATGCTTGCTCTTGACCACGGCTGCACATGAGAACATCTGGAACTCGGAATAAAACAACTGTTAGAGCCCTCTATCCAGGATGGGTTCTGAGCAGGGGTATTTTTAAGAAGTTCCTCCGGGAATTCTAGTGGGTAACCAGGAAGAGAACCACTGCTCCAAAGCAACAGATCCGACCTGGCTCTAAAGAGCTCTTCTGAGGCCCCTGGCTGGTGGGAACGGCCCGCTTCCAGAGCTTTGAGCCCCCACCCTAATTCACCTGGACCAACTGAACTGAACATTTATCTGTTTTCCACACTTGGCTTTAGTGCAATGTTTTCTTTGAACAAAGGTTTCTGTGGCTAAACAGTACAAACATTAATCCTCTGAAGGATAATAAATTGTAAAAGCAAAGAGCCCCTTATTTCCTTCTAATTCCATTTTATGGAGAAGGTGAGACAGTAAAATAAATATATCTGGAGCTTATCAGGAAAGAATAGCAGCAGGAGGCTCCTCGTGAGGTTATAGGAAATCTGAGGTTTTGGAACGGACAGAAGTGCATGGAAACATTTGTGTGGGAAGTTCAGGAATGTGGTGTGCTGTTCCAACTGCTCAATGCTCCACTAATCTGATCTTCTAAAACTCCTTGCTCGTTGGAACATAAATTATACTATCACAGATTAAAAACATGTTCACCTTTTGAAAAGTAATTCATGGTATGAAAGTACGAAGCAAACATTTCTTTCCTGATTTGGGTGAGCCAGCATCAAACCTATAAGCAAAACATTAAATACAAAATACGGAGATGCTTAAAATAATGAGATGGACCAAAAGCATACACAGCACACACAGACCACATTGGATGTTTCAGTAGCAAATGAAATGCTGTGACTGAAACTGTTTGAGAATTTTAGGATATCTATTTTAAATATATTTATTTTAATTGAGGCAGTTTTGGTCCATGACGAAGGAAGAAATCTAAAAAGCGAATAACTTCGGGGCACCTGGGTGGCTCAGTCGGTTAGCGTCTGCCTTCGGCTCAAGTCGTGATCCCAGGGTCCTGGGATCGAGCCCCGTGTTGGACTCCCTGCTCAGCAGGGAGCCTGCTTCTCCCTCTGCCCCCGCCCCCTTTCTGGGTGCTCTCTCTCTCAAATAAATCAATATAATCTCTTAAAAATAAATAAATAAAAGGTGGATAACTTCATTAATCAAGGTAGATAGGTATTTTAGAAAACAATTTGACCATCTCTCTCTCTCTCTATCACACACACACACACACACATGGGCGCACGCACACACTGAAAGACTTCGCCAACATTCATAATTAAGAGCTTTCAAAAATCCTCTAGGTCCCTAGAATAGGAAGGCCTACTAAGAATAAAGTCTAGCATGTTACATGCAGCTACTGTTGTTGCTGAGGGATGTGAGTTCTGAGTAAGCACAAAAACTGAAAAATATATGAATCTGAAGAATATGAAAACAAAAGCCTGATGAGTGTCATAAATGTCAGTTGAACAGATGGAGAGAAAAATGAACCTTCACGGTGGGGAGGCCGAGGTGGCTGTCAAAGGTGATGAAAACAGGAAACTCTAGTTGGTTCGTGTGTGGTTAGAATTTTAATAATAACAGTGATCATCATAGACACCTCCTTCCTCCTCTGCCCTCCCTGCAATTGTATAAATAAGGAACTAGAGTATGTCAAACACTCCATAATACACTATAAAATCACATTGTCTCTCCAGCTCTCCTTATGGGCACCCTTGCTCTAAGAACTTAACAAAGAGGCAGCTGTGCCCCTGGCAGAGAGGAGAGTTGAAGAGTTTTCCTTTATCGGGACTGAGAAGTCAGGACTGACGACAAAAGAGAAAAAGTACAACACTTCTTTCGTCCTAAATCTTTGATATTGGAAGATCAGAAATACTGTGGCTTGATCTGAGGGCTTGTTGTCATGGCTTTTAAACTCCTTAACTCCTCCTAGACATCACTCTCCAGGTTTCCAACACTCCACTGCAAGCATAGGAGAGTTAGTTGGAGGAGGAAAGCAAACATACTTCAAATTCTGTTGATTCTCAGAGTTACTAGTAGGGCTTCAGTAAAAATTCCCAATGGCCCCGTGGTGTTTTTTTTTTTAATGAAGTTTTAGATCACACATAACCTATGTATATTTTAGGTATAACTTCCTACAATATCTTCAAACACTTCCAGCAGTGGAATCTGTTTACCTATTAACTCTTATGGCCAAGCCACAAACTATAAAACAGATTAAATTAGAACCACACTGGCCAATACAGGGACAGGGAAGAGCAGGGAGCTCAATCTCAGGCTGCTGGGTCACCCTCCCTTCACCCCACACAGTGATCCTGAGCATCCTCCATGAGGCATTGGAGGTTAGCAAGACACTTTGAAAATCATCATTCTAATGTATATACGTTGTAGTCATGAGTGTATGTGAAATATATTTGTAAAATTAGTACAAATGATAGGTAGTTCACTAATAGTAACTATTCACCATGTCAAGCAGTTAATTATCCCAAGTACCTGCTTTGAAATAATCCATTTATCTGTCTCTCATTGAGCGGGCATCATCCCCATAGAAACTGCTTTGCCTGAGGCCTTCAGTTTTCGCCCTATTTTCATTTTGAACAGACATTTTTCTCTTTTTTTGTTTAGTTAGAACCTTCATTTATTTTTCTTTGCAGTTGAGGTGCAACTTACAATAGTAAGGTGCACAAATCTTAAGTATATGATGCTCCATTACTTTTACCTATAGACACACCTGTGTAATTCCCACCTAGATTAACAGAGAGGACATTTCAGCATCCCAAATGTTCCTTCCAAGTCAATACCATCTCCAGAAGGTAACCATTCTTGTGATCTCTAATTCAGAAGATCTGTTTTGTCTATTTTTGAACCTTATATAACCCTAATCATATAGGATACCGTTTTTGTGACTGGCTTCTCTCACTCAGCATGTGAGACTCTTCCCTGTGATATTGGTTCATGAAGATGACCTTGACTTCTATTTTCCTAAGATCAAAACTGATCTGACATATATACATTTTCCCTACCACCCCTCATCTCAGCTTGTAACCTCATTAGGATGTAGAGGTGAAAAGGATGTTAGGACTTTACATTTATCTAGCCCAGTAACACTAAGAGACTGGACAAAGCTCGTGCCCCTTGTTCTTGGGCCAGCTGGGCATAGAGAAGTCTTGACTTCCTGTCCAGTAGCCTCTCCGTGACCTCATGCTCCTGTCTCTGTTTCTCTTCTCTCATTCGTTGCCCCCACTTGGTTTTTGAGGAGCAACAGGAAAGCTGTCCTCCCTCTTAGTCATCCCTGAGGAATCCCCAGCTTCAACTGTTTCTCATTTCTCCACCATTGATCTGATTATTATACCATCAGCACTATCAGATTCATTCTGTATTTTATCTTAGCTTTACCATAAAGAAAGAAAAAACTGCCAATTCAAGTATGCCTTGACATTAGTTATAAGATGCATCAAATTTGAGTAATGTTAGGGATGTGAAAAAAGTTTCATCTTAGCTATATAAAGTACAGTGTGTGCATGTGTTTGTGTGTGTGTGTGTGTGTTCAAAAAATTAAACTTCAGACTGCATCAAGTTTAATAGTGGAAAGTTTTAACTAAATTTCCCTAAAGAAAGTTTAAAAGAATTCTCCATTCAAGCAAGTAAAATTCTTTCAACAGTACAATGAAAATGTTCTGAAGTAGAGAACTATGTATGCTTCTCCAGTTAGTATATTTTTAAACTTATAAATGATGTTTTAATAATGTGTGTGTGTTCACAGATTACTGTGATGGACTAATAATGTATATTGCAAATACAAATAAATATTTCTGATGTATCCCTTGAAAAAGTAAAATATATTTTTGTTTATAACCAGATAAATACACTTGTAGATGTTTTCCTGTAAAAAGAAGTGATATCTAGTGAATTTCAGGAACTTTATTGGAATGACAAAGTTCAAGCTGCTGCCAAAGCCAACACACAAGGTTTATATATACAGAGAGAAGAACAGATTTCACTGTGTTGATGAGATTTTTATTTCTTGGTTCCCGTTTTCCATTACTGCTTGGTCAATAGCCATGAAGGATTCAGGGTGGTTTTGCTCAATAAATGTCTCAAGTCTCATATCCTCTCTCCTAACTTTATTCAAAGCCAAGCACAAATCTTAACAAAGATTAAATACCTAGAGAACCTAGCAAGTCACTAGAGAACTATACTAAGATCACTGTGCATATTTGAAGAAAATCTAATGTATAAGCTATCTTTGGAACAATGACTTTAAGGTTTAATAATATGACTTTAGTATAACTAAATCAGTCATGACACAGTTAATTCAGAATTTCAGACACTTGCACTATTGCAGTAATTGATCAGATCAAATACATCGATCCAATTCAGGATGTGTTTTTTTGTTGGAAGTGAAGATTAATGATACATCAGCAGTTATTTGACTACAATGGCTTACCATTTGCAAAGAGAACTCATTTGTTACGGGCACTTGAAGTGAGTGTAAAAGGAAAAGAGCTCTCAGTCCAATGGCTCATAGTAAATGACAATGCATTCAAATGTTAAATGTTTTCTAACCTTCTTAGTTTTGCTTTTCATTAATTTCTTTTATTTTCAATTTCACTTTCGAATATTCTTGTTACACAGAATAGAATACAGAGATGGCTGAAGTTGCTATTCCTATTGCAATTCCAGATTTGAAAGGTAGGACCTCTTTGAAGGTACCCTTAAAAAGGTGTATCGTAACTCTTAAATTTAAGACGACTTTGACTGTAAAATAGAATATTGATTTTATGTACCCTTAAGAACAAAAAATACTGGCAATCAAGCTATGATGCACCATCAATTTCAAGATGCATTCATTTCAGAGAAGTTAAAATGTGAAAATATGGGCGACTTAGAATTGATAAAATATGGTAGTTTCCATGATAAAATGTAGCCATTTTATCTCAGGGGCATTCAAAGAAGACCACATATTATGCTACAGAGAAAATCTGGCAAGTTGATAACTTTTAGAGGCATAATGGAGCTTCTACATCTCTCTGGTTGCTTTGGGATTATACAATGAAATAGATCCCTAATTCTGTACTCCAGAAATTCAAGGGATCTCAATTACCACCCTCTCCCCACCTGTCAATGCAAACCCCAGAGCAAAGGAAATATTCAAAGCTTGCAAGATAGGTGTATGAATGTTCCTTGCCAGTGTTGCACAAAGAAGTTCAAGAAAGAATTCTAATGTTCATTTCAACAAATTGCTGATAAAGGTATTACAATGGGGGATCTGGGGACAGCGAATTGCTGAAGTCTCAGAATAATCCATGACCTATAGGCTCTCATATTGTGAGACAGTATGAGATGCTGTCTCTCCCTCCCCTCTCTCCACCAGCCCCAGTTTTTTTTTTAAAGATTTTGTTTATGTATTTATGTATTTATTTATTTAAGAGAGAGAGTTGGGGGGGAGTGGTAGAGGAAGATGGAGAGGGAAAACCTCAAGCAGACTCCACGCTGAATGGGGAGCCCTACATGGGGCTCAATCCCATGACCCTGAGATCATGACCTGAGCCGAAATCAACAGTCGGATGCTTAACAGACTGAGCCATCCACATGCCCACCAGCTCCACTCTAATTCATTAAGCCACATTATGACAGAGTAAACTACTGGGACAGGGAGATGGAGGACAAATACCAGAAGCTATGTTCCAAAGAGTTCTGGGGTCAAATCAAGATAGTTAGTCCCAAAGTTCAAGAACTAGACTGAAAACAGTAGAAAGAAAAAAAAATCGGTCATGGAAACAGAAAAGTGAAGAAGCAGTGATAGAAGAAGCAAACTGAGTTTATCTGAATGCATTTTAGAGATACATGCCAATATCTGAGAACCTTCTTACCTACTGCTAGCATGTTTGGGGATGGATTAGCCCTGTTTTTCTACAGAGTGAGACAGGAAGCAATCAGCCCCATCGTCCTTGACTAGACCCTTCTTAACTTCCAGTGATAAATGAGGTTTCCCAAGGGAAGGAAATTCTAAGGGCATTATCTCTCCAGGGTATACCAGAAAAAAAAAATTATTCTAAATGTTATAGACATTCAAGAGGTTCTGTTCATGCCCAGGCATTTTCATATCTGGATACTTCAGTTGAGGAGAAAGACTAGGAAAGTGTAATCTAATGGCATATTTATGTTGTCTGCCAAATCTTTTTAAAACTATTTTAGTGGGAAATAAAAAAGTTGCCCCCAATCTGTGCTGGATTCTTTGCGTTTTATTTTTTAGTCTCATTGAGCGTTGTTCTCTCTTTTGAAAGGAGAAAAAGGAATCAGGAGAAAATGTGCAGGAATGGTGTGCCTACATGATCTGCACATAACCACAAATTACAAAGAAACCCAATTTCAAGTGTGCCAAGCTACCCAAAAGTGAAATAACTGAAGTCAAACTGTGAGGCAAAAAGGTTTAGGTAGTTTTTAAGTTTAATCTTCAAGGAGTATGTGAACACAGAAGAAGGACAGAATAAAGTTGTGTGCAATTTACTTTTTTTTTTCAATTTATCTTTAAGCTGTTTCTTATTCCAGAATGTATACATACTTTAGATGTGTGATTCTACCATTTTGGATAGATTTCAGGACATTAATTAGGCTTTGGGGCCTGAGGATTTCACATGTATGTGGAGTGTCTGTCCTTTAACTCGGTGGGTGCTCCTCAGAGAGCAGCTGCAACAATTTGGAAGGCATTTCCATTGTGAGTTGCTCACTGTGGTCCTGAGAACTGGAACTGAAGGAGCTTACCCGCCCCGCTCCCCGGCTTTATGCTATGTGGGCGCACCTTCCTTTATGGAAAGAGCTTATACTCTGAATAGGACCAGAAAGCAAATTTTGGCTCATGGCCCTCAATTTGTTATTAGTAAAATCAGTACTATATTCCTATATAAAGAATTTTAGCCCTGATAAAAATACCTCTTAAGACTGGAGCAACGTTTTTTTTGTAATCACATGATGAAAGGGACAAGATTTCTTGCAATTCGTTAACGGTAATCCTCCTAAAAAACATCTGTACAGACTAACATGAAACTGATGATTGTCTCTAAGAAACAGAGCCCTCCTGGGGTTTGTTCCACATAAAAGCAATTGCCTTAGTCTTTAAATATAGAAGATATTCCTTTAAACACAGTTGGAATTCATGCATTCCATGAAGGGCAGTCAGTGTCTTCCCCCCCCCTAAATGTAATGGGTCTCCTTAATTTTGACAGGAGACCTCCTGTCATAGGTCAGGGTTTAGTTATTTGGTTGTTTGAAGTTTACTGAGCACCTATCATGTTCGAGATGCTTTGTCATACTTTGATTTTATTTGATCTTCTCAACTTTGAGATACAGCTATTAATATCACCATTGTTAAAGACGAGGAAACAAAGTTTCAGGGAGATTAAAGAAATTGTTCAGAGAAAAATGGAAGTGAGAGAATTAACATTTGGACCCAGTGTTGTCCAATTCCATAATCTGCCCTGTTTCCATAAACTATTGCCTTTATCAAGGCATGTTTCAGTGCGATTTTGTTCAGAACCACAGGGCACAACTACCCTTGGGCAGCCCCAGGTAAATCCTTCAAGATGTAAATTTAGGAATAAAAAATAGGGAGAATGGAAGAGAAGGAGGGAGGGAGAGAGATAGAAAGAGAGAGTATGAGAGAGAGAGAGGGAGAGAGAGAGAGATCAAGAACTGTAGGGATTTGTTCATACTAGAGAAAACTAAGAGTCAGCCCCGAGAGTTAGCCTCTAGGCTGTACACCTGACGAAGAAGAAAAGCAGAGCCTGAAGGTTGAAGACCAGCCCTGCTCTGGGATACTTACGGTCTCTAAAGCCGTAGCTTGCATGCAAATAAATCTCTGCAGTCCTTCCACTTAGCAGAGGTCTGACTGGGCAGTGGTGTGTTCCGTAGCCCTTCTCAACTTTAATCTGCACAGGAATCACCTGGGTATCTTGTTCAACTGTAGACTCGACCTCTGTGAGTCTGGAGCAGGCCCAAGATTCTCCATGTCTCATTAGCTTCCAGGTGAGGCTGATCCCGTTGACTCAGAGACCACACTTTGAGAAGCAAGGGTGTAGAACAATCCTTCAGCAGGGTGTCAGACCACTACTAGAAAGCAAGCTCCACCACTTAATAAGCAAATGAATTAAGGTACACGTCCTCTGTTTCCTCATCAGTAAAGTGGAAGTGATAATACTTCATTGGCATACTATGTCAGGCACTGTTGTAAATGCATTATGTAAAGTCACTTATTTTATACTTACAATAATCTGATTTTACTCTTCGTGATGACGGAAGTGTTAACAAAAGAAGCTTAAATAACCTGCACCAAACCTACACGGCTGGTACGTGGCCAAGACGGAGTATAGGTCCAAGGCAGCTTAGCTCAAAAGCCCACTCATTACCACAACACCGTAGAGGAGCACACGGTGGAGGTCTTGCTATCATGCATGGGAAATACCAGTGCTCAATAAATCCTAGTTCCTCTTTCCTTCCTTCCCTCCTCATCCACCAACGTTGGTTGTCCTTAAGCAGAATCTACTCATGACATAAAATTCAGAAGCTGATACCACTTCCTATGATTTGTTTTCCACAATGAGCCTCTCTCGCAGACTTCTCTTTAGCTAAGGAAAGCCTTCAGTGTTCAGAGATTTGCGTGAATTGCTACTGTTGACAGGAGTTGCTTTGATCTCTCCTGCATTATTGCTTGATCCGTTTGCTGCTTTTCTTTCCAGAGGTACCAAAAAAAAAAGTCCGCAAGAGATAGGAAATAGCATTTGCTACAGGTGAGAGCTGTATAATGGTATCTTACCTTTAGCAAAATAAAAATCTAGATTTATCAAACATAAAATAGCGGTAGTTCATTTAACAAAGAGATTTACCAAAGTCTTCTTTGAATAGTAAGCTCCCCTGATGTTTTTAAATTTTCAATTAAGGATTTTTTAAAATCAAAAACACCCTTTTAAAAAATGTAACTATTGTGTTAAAAATTGGAAGCAATGCAAAAACTACTTTACATACACTGGTAGGCAGATAAACTTATCCTACCATGAGAAGAATTATGTAGGAAAGATGAATGGATGAAATCTATTTCATATTCTATAGTGGCAGGATAGTTTGCTTTAAGAAATAGCTTCAAATATTTCCTATTTAAACTTAATTAATAATGCATTCCAAAGCATGAAAGCTCTTTCTCTTCCTGGTATTAATACTAAAGAATGATGTGGCACTTCTGACAGAGGGAACTTTCTATAATCCAGAGCTTATATTTCTGGAAATACTTCTCTCATATGCTAGAATAGTTTTGTTTCTTTTTCCCCACAGTAGATCTGCCCCTTGCTTTATCCGTCACTTGATAAAGCACACTGTGGAAATTCTCAATTTTTACAGTAACTATGTTCTGGGTAAATGCTTATGTGGTTAAAGAGATAATGAGGATCCAGTCATCAGGCTATCATAGCATCTGGTTGACCCTAGGGGAAAAGATGACAAATAATAAAGAACTTGTCTTTTAAGAGTGAGGGGTGTGGAGATGGGCCAGTTACTATCAATACCAGGTTTGTTTGTTAATTTAAATTTTCAATGATTAAAACAGTATGGTACTGGTGCATGACTCAACAGACAGGGCAATGACATACAATAGAGAATCCAGAAATAAATCCAAATACAAAAGGAATTTAGAATATAAAAGTGGAGGGAGGGCATCTTAATCCAGTTGAGAAAATATATATTATTTAAAAAATGGTATTGAGGCAACTAGTTTGCCAATCGCCTGAAAAACATAACTTGGACCCATACAGGGCACCTTACACTAAGTGTAAATTTCAAATAAATCATAGATTTAACTGTGAAAAGATTTACCACAAAATTTAAGGAAAAAACAATGGAGAATTCACGAAGAAGTGTGCTATAGGAATAAAGCATAGCAGCCTCTTGAAGACTTGTGACAAAGGAAGAGATGTTCCTCTTGACTCTCCCATCCTCATCACCCACACCAATGAGCCAGAGAACTCTGATGGCAGATGTAGGCTCTGAAGTCTCTTACTTCCCAGTTCCTGAGCCAATCTTGACCAAGACAGAAAGCATATTAAAAATGCCTGTTCTTGACTCAATCTTTTTTTTTTTTTTTAAGATTTTATTTATTTATTTGACAGAGAGAGACACAGCGAGAGAGGGAACACAAGCAGGGGGAGTGGGAGAGGGAGAAGCAGGCTTCCCGCCGAGCAGGGAGCCCCATGCCAGGCTCTATCCCAGGACCCTGGGATCATGACCTGGGCTGGAGGCAGACGCTTAAGGACTGAGCCACCCAGGCGCCCTTTGACTCAGTCTTTTGTTCGGTCTACATTTGGGTGCATGTCTAATGTCCCCATACCCACCAAAACATAGCCTTTCTTTTAGCTTTGATGTATTTGATAACCTTCTACATTTTTTCTTCCATTCTTCCAAGGTAAAGTCTTTACTTAGATTTTGGGAAAAATATGTAACGTGACACTGATCATCACTGTCACTGATACACGTAAACACAATAAGAATCTGAATACTGATCTGATTCTCCAGGTCAATATCAATCTTATTCCTCTTTGTTCCCAGCGAATGAGCTTCCTACAACAAAAACAAAATAATTGTCCATCTTAATGAATTGAATCCAAAGACCCCAAAGTGCATCTGGCTATTCAGTTGTTCATACAAAAACCGTTCATGCTAATATTTGGTTGATTACAACATGGATTATTTGGTCATAACATGTAGACAGCTATAAGATGAGGTTGCATGTAAAATTTTGCTACCTTTTTTAATCTTCTAGAAAATAAAAAGTCCGGCCTAAATGAAACCTGGTTCCCTTAATGAGTTCACTCAGAGAGTCACCCTGACCTGCTTTGTTTGATTAAAAGAGCATAAATTGGGATGCTTGAAGGTTCAGAGGCATTTCCTATTGTAATTTAAATAAAGCAGTCTTAGGGTAGTAGACTTTACTGATGAGAGCTTAGAAAGGGATTAGTAAAAGTTTCCTGAGTGAACCCAAATTCACCAAATATCCAAAGTTTTTAAATGTTACTAGAATCTACTGATACCTTTTTTTTTTCTTTTTGTAGAATAAACATTCAGGGGCTAAAGAGTGCTTGAAAATGAAGGCAGATGCAAAATTAAAATTTAGAATGAGTAAAAGAAGTTATTCGTTTTTAGAAATCACTGCAAACATTAAAACAAGCCCTACAGTTCATGGTAAGTCTAAATTACAGTTGGAAGAGTGCCAGCTAGTTACAGAGCACAGAAAAGGTGAAAATCTCCCAAACTAGAGTACAATTAATGCTGCCTGGGCTCTCTGGAATCCTTTCCAAATGTATTTCCAAATAAAAGTACTCTGTTTCTCTGTTGGATGCCAATAAATGGTAAAACTTAAACTTGGGAACTCAGTGCCCAGCAATAGCCAAGAGCTCATTTACAAAACATCATGGAAGGATCCTTTTTCCATGTGACATGAGGGAGAAAATGTTCACTTTCTTAAAAGGGTCCTTCCACTTTTTGGACATTCTACCCGCTACTATCAACACTTTGTCCCGTGGTAACAGAGTAGTTAGTAATGACTAGTGGACAAGTTTTACTACGAAACTATATCATGAAGTTTCCACATCTCCTGACTGTACTAGGTGTCTTCTTTGGTGGGTGTTAGACTTTTTTTTTTCTTTCTTTCCTCAAGTGCCTGCAACATGCTCAAGTGATAAACAATGCCCAAAATCACTGATCTTTAAAGCTGCAAGTGAGCCTGCAGATTCTAGCATACCTCCCTCCTTTAGCAGATGTGGTAAATGAGGCCCAGAAAGTTGAGTGTCTTAGCCAAAAACACACAACTAGCTAGTGGAAAAAGCAGGCCTTAATTTCCAATTAAGACATAAATTTTGTTCTTAGTAACTAATATTTATTGGACACTTTCTCTGAGTGACACTGCTCTAAATTCTTTACACAAATTTCCACATTGTATTTGCAAACACCGACAACACACACACACACACACACATACACATGCACAACCCACAAGGCATTTATTAGTATAAGCCTTCCTGGACCAGTGAGTAAATTGAAATCAAGTAACTTGCCCAAGGTCACACTGGTCCTGAATAATGGAGCAAGGATTTGAATCTAGGCCTTGTGAGAGATACAGCATTCCTGTATGTGACAGCATTCCTTCCTCAAGGAACAATCTAGAAAAGAAGCTAAAATATGCTTACTGATAAGTCTAATGTAAGTCAGATATGGCTACATACAAGACTATTCACGTTTCTCACTCTGGGACACAGGAATTGATCCATAATTGGAAGGGCCGCCATGCCTTCAGCTTCATTAATATTGAGCATACAATAATCTCAGAACCATACAAGGTGCTCTGTGGGCCATTTTAGCACTTGCCACACAGAATGCAAACGATTTGTCTTATTGTGTACCACAGCTATCTAATTCTTCAGTTGATATTTGAAAATTAGCTTCACTTCACTTGTCTTAAACTGAGGATCGTGGTCTTTGATATCAAAGAACAACAAAAATTTCTCCAAGCCTGAGTTATCTGTGGCAGCCTTGGCAAACAACAGAAAGAATTTGGGCTCTCTAGAATTTACCTGAGAAACATGAAATAGTATAGAGAGTTTACACTTCTAGAACTGAAGGAACCCTCATCTTAAACACTTTCTTGAGAAACATTAAGGGTTTTTATCCCCCGTATCGTATCATCATGGTAGTTTTTCCTTTTGAAGAAATAATGTTTCTTAACTGGTTTCTAAAAATACATATGGGGCCCCAGACACTGTTGGTTGCCTGACCAACAGTCAACTTCTCCCCTTTGACTCTGTATAAACACGCAGTAGAGTCTGAAAATGCTAGATACTTCTTTTCCCAATCTTCTCTGCAGCTAGGGGAAACCAAATGTTTTTCTGGGTAAGAAGCTAGGTCAGACAACAAAGGATTGGTCCAGGTTAAAAAAAAAAAAATTATGAGAAGGATTTGGACTCGGTTCAAGGTTACTATCTATCACTTTGGTTTACAGCTGAACTAGCAAAGAAGTGGTACAAATCACACATACCAGATACGTATACAAGAAAGGGCGCATGCAGTTTCCTGAATGAAGCCTGTGTGAGGAATGGTGCTCAATGAAACCCACACAGAATGACAACCACCAGTTCCAGGGAGCCAAAAAACTGCAGTCTCAAGCCCTTTATGTGATTAGACTGGGAGAGAGGCTATGTTGGTTATAGAAGGTCTACCTACTACTTTATAAGACAATTCTCTGTGACATCATAGTTTCATACTATGATGGTTCTGTTTTTAACTGCATCGTGTGGCCTATAATAGACCTGGCCATAGCCTTCTACAGAAAGGACAATATTCTTAGTGGCGGGTAGAGAATGACTTGCTTTCTGGGAATGATTTTTTTTTTCCAAATAAAAAGGGAGATACATGTTAAACAAATTCTACTCCTCAGTTTCCGTCCTGCCTTTGAGATAGAACATGAATCCTAGAGGTCGAGTAGCCATCTTAGGAGTGAACGGACTTGAGAAGAAAGGCCAACCTCCTGAGGAGGGCTGAGGAGAAGGTTAAAAAATTCTAGATTTTTTACAACTTTGTTAAACTTTAAAGTCATCAGCCAGGATTTCTGACCTCTCAACTTCTTAAGAGAATAAAGGCTGTTCTGTGACTTCCATTTAGAGCCTCTTAAGTGATGTCTTTGGCATGTTAATTCATTGAGAAAACAAGCCCTCAGAGAAGAAAAAAATACCTTAAGAGAAATGTTCTCTAAGAAGAATGTTCTCTAAAGAGAACCTTACCTTCTTTGCCTCATCCTTTGGGTCTCAGCATAAATCACACTTCTTCCAAAAATCTGTGATATTGAATTAGGGCCCTATTTGGATACTTGTTCTTTTAGCCCTTGTGTCATTTACAATTATTTCTTAAATGTCTGTATTTCTTGACAGGCAGTGCAACTGTGAGCTTCAGAACAGCAGGGCCTATAAGGGACACAATCTATACTGAATTCATCACACAAGCCTAGCATTTAATACTTCACAGTTTTTGTTGAATAAATATTTCCAATGATATTATTTGAATCTCTGAAAGCCAACTCTAAATAAAAACCTTTAAGTATGTAGAGCTATCTTCAGTGGTTCCTTCATTTTCGTTCTGTGGCTTCCCTTTTATAAAAATGTTCTATTCCCAAAAACCTCGTTTTGCTGCAGGTCTGCCCGACTTCCTCAAAACTTTATGCTATCCAAGGATGATAATTCTGTGTTTCCTTACATAAGCCTACCTTTCTTCATCACCAGACATAGTTTAGAGTTCTGGATTTTTCATGGATAGGCTGGCTGATAATAGGTTCTTAAAAGCTATTGAATAAATGAATGTATGAATAAGTCACTTAACTCAGGGTCTGTTGCTAAGCGGGTTAATATCTCTGAGCTTTATTTCCTTAATAAATGGTGGTTTAACCAACAAATCTTCATTTGGCAACTCAGATGTACAAGGTACCTAGTCATTGATATTAAGTATGTCTCCATGTCAATTTAATTGGCTTTAATTCAATGGTGGAGTTTCATGTCTTTCAAGAGTTTTATTTTTCTCATTACTTGAAAATGTTCTGAGTTTATGGGATAAAATTGGTTAGCACATTAGTATATATTTGTTTGTTATATTAATTAGGTAGTACCTTGGTCTCTGAAGGATCAAGAGAGCTTAGTCTAGGACCAGACTTTTGCCACTGGAAGGGAGCTTAGGAAAACTTAGGTTGCAATTTCCTCGATCTATAGTCATTTTAGCAAACTCTGGAATTTGAACCCAGATGTATTCATTTTCTATTGCTGCTACAGCAATTTTCCAAAAACTGAGTGGCAACACAAATTTATTTTCTTATAGTTGTGGAGATCAGAAGTCTGACAGAGATCTCACTGGACTAAAATCAAGGTTAAGGCAGGTCTTTCTTTGTTTCTTTCTAGAGGCTCTGGTAAGAATCCATTTCCTTGCTATTCCAGCTTTTTTAGAGATCACATTCCTTGTGGCAGGCTTCCTCTGTCTTCCAAGCCAGCAATGTCTCATTTCTCTGACCCTTCTTCTGCCATCATCTCTCTCTGACTGCAGCTGGGAGAGATTTTCCACTTTTAAGAATGCATGTAATTAGATTAGGCCCATCCAGATAATCCAGCGTAATCTTTCCATCTCCTAGGCCTTAATCACATACTCAAAGTCTCTTTTGCCATGTAAGGTAACGTATTCACAGATTCTGGACATTAGGACATGGACACCGTGGCACCATGGGAGGTATGGGGGAGGCAATATTTTGTCCACCACAGCATGACCTCTAACAATACATTAACTTATGTGCATAAGACACAAACTGTCTTCACATAAAGACAATATAATTGTTGAGAGGGTACTGGTAGGAATTTGAAGAGCCGGGTTCAAATTTCAGATAAATATTTCAGAGAGGGGTTGCAGGCAGAGGAAACAGTGTGATCTAAGAGGTAAGAAAGCACAGAGTGTATTTAGGAAACATGAATTTATTCAGTTCAACCACAGTACAGCAGTAGAAGAGTCTTTGGGAGAAATAGAAAGAGGGACTGAGTATCAGGCTATGGGCAGGACCAGCATCAGAAAGCAATCGAGAATCACTGAAAGTTAGTGACAATAACTGCATTTGGGTTATCCAATGGGTTAATCTGGCAGCAAAATGCAGAGAGAACTGGAAGGGAGATAGCGCAGGCAGACAGACAATCTAAAGATTATTGCCTTTTTCAGGGCAAGAGGTTTGGACATGGGATAATAGAAGTGGAATATGAAAAGAATGGGATGGCTGGCATGTTAATAGAGCTGAATGGTTCTTTCACTTAGGTTTGATGTAGCTCAACACTCAGCATCCCAGTGATGACCATCTCTGGGACATCAGTATTGACGAATAACATCTGAATGTAATTTTTAATGTCATTTTTATAAGGAAACAATCTAGAATCTTTTTTTCCAAAGTATTGTGTTCATAGTTCCTGGACAACTGTAATTTGGGGGTCCTGTACCAAATGACTGGAGAAATGAGTTCCAACCACATACAGGTAAGAAACAAGAGCTTCAGGTAGAGCTTTATAGCTGGAAGATGTATTGATGTCAAGATTTTCCTGGAAGGGGTATCAGGAGGCTTTGGGGAGCAAGAGGTGTGGTATAGGGTAGGGAGTAAAATATGGAAGGAGGAGAAGATGAAGTGTTGGTAGACTGGTGAAACAAACACAATGGCCAATTTCTAAAATTTAAGAAAAAATGACTACGTTCTAAGATTACTCTTAAAAGCAATCTGCATGTAGAATAACAAAACCCAGATTAAAGATGTTCCTGCTAAAAGAGATTAATTACATGAATTAGATTTAGTCTGAAAAAAAAAATTAGTTCAGCCAAGACCAAGGCCATTGTGGTACCCCGTCAGGCTGGATCTTAGAATATGATTGTATCTTCCAGACTTCAGCTCTCTGGAATCTATTCATTCTGACATGCTGTTATTTTCCCGACCTGATATTTCAGAGTTAACTTATCCAGAGAGAAGCTGGCCTGACTCCTCTCTGTGAGCCTTGGCAAGTTTGTAGGCTGTTGGTGGTATGGTTGTAGGCCCAATTCTCATCTAGTGAATGTAGTCAATGACTATATGTTTTTGGTATGCAGGCCTGTTTGCGTGTACCAGAGAGAGAACTTCAACATAAAGGAAAAGCCTTAAAGGTATTTGAGCCTTACAACTACTGTGAAGTGTGAGGTGGCCTACCTTCTTATTACTGCACAGTTTTCTCTCATTTTGCTAACAAAAGCCAGACTCCCATTTCGATAGTTACGGCGCAGAGACGATGAGTAAGATGTGGAGGGAGCAAATGTGCCCAAGTGCAACACCAAACAGTGATACTTAATCTGTGGTACTAGTTGTCGATGGGTGCTCTTAAGAGATAATAAAGAGGGGCTGAAATGTTGTCTGACTTGTTAATTCTGTGTGGCTCAGGTCAACTGGTTTCCTTCTAGAGCAGTTCACACTACCATTCCACCTTGCTGGAACTGAACCGAAAGTTCAGCTGTAGACGAGTATCTTCAAAAGATTAAACACCTGGGGCGCCTGGGTGGCTCAGTCAGTTGGGCGACTGCCTTCGGCTCAGGTCATGATCCTGGAGTCCCGGGATCGAGTGCCGCATCGGGCTCCCTGCTCGGCGGGGGGTCTGCTTCTCCCTCTGCCCTCTTCCCTCTCGTGCTCTCTGTCTCTCATTCTCTCTCTCAAATAAATAAATAAAATCTTTAAAAAAAAAAAAAGATTAAACACCTTTAAAAACTGAAAAATTGAGTCAAATATCCAGATGTTTGACCATATGGCACCAAACATCTGCATATTCATTTTACACTGATTCAACCAGCTTTTCTTGAAATGTTTGTGTAGGTGAACTAACTCACTGAGAATTTGAGACCTAGAGATCATCTAGTTGCTGCGTTTTAGAGCTGACAGCAGAGTGGGGATAGCCTGTCTAGTAGTGGAAAGATGAAGTTGAGGGGGGGCAGTGATTAGGGCCTCAAGAGATAAAGCAATTTTTATTGAATTTTGTCAATTTGAGTCATGTTTGTCATTAAGTAGATACAGTGACAATGTTCTTAATTTTTGGTAATTGATCAGTTAGGTTTTGGGGGTGTGGCAAAAACCAAAAAGACACTGACAAAGGTCCCAGCATCCTCAGTTTGCCTCAAAAGGAAAGAAATAAAGACCTTTTTCATTTACCACTAAAGCTCATCTACATTCCTAGGACAAACCTTCCTTCCCATAGTATACATATGAAAACGATTTAGAGTGTCTATCAATGGAAAATGTATTAGCTAAGTCCCTTGGACCTGAAATTAATAGGAGAGCTTTAAGATTAATGGGACTAGAAATATCATTGCTTTCCCTTGGCATGATCTTTACAGTCTCTTCTTACTTTTAAGGTAAAATATATTGCTGTGAATCTACTGTGTCTCACCCGTTCAAATGATTTTTGTGATTTCTTAAGACCATGAAGACAACAAAAGCTAAGGAATGTTTCATTTTCTCTGTGCCTCCCAAATCAAATAATACCTAATCTTGTTCATGTGAATACTCTTAGGGACTAGTAATGACTAGTAATACAGAAGTTATATATACAGATGTTCCATAAAATTCCAAAATTTAATCAGATAATCTAGGGAATTCGAGTCTATTTTGCTAAAAATACTATCAGCTTCAGTGTTATTCATTCAATATTAAGAGCCTAAATGGAGTTTTTCATACAATCAGCCTTCAGGTATTTATTGAGGATAAAGCTGTAAGTCTAAGAATGCAGACTTCTTTTTGAAGCATTTTCTTTTCTCTTTCTCTGACTTTCAGTCTCGAGAGAGTAACTAGATTCAGGTAAAAATGATACACAGTAATAAAAAGCCTAATAGTCAAATTCTAAATTGTACATTTTGAACTTTAAAAAACTTTAGATTTTGAAGTAAACTAAAATCATTTTGGCAAATTTCTAGATTCCAAGTGTCTGTGTGTCTCTTTCAACATAGAGTGCTGAATGTACACAGTTTACTCACAGAATGGGAATGACCACATAGCTGCCCAGGGTAGACTCCTGACAGTTCTGCTCGAATCAGGGTAATCTTACCTAAATGATGAGTCTCAATTAAAAATGGTAAGGTTCACTGTGGCAATTAGAGTTGGGAAAGGAACAGGAAAGGAATTACCATTTGTTTGGCATTTAAAATTGCCAGGCATTTCCCATAAATCTTCTCATTTGGTTCTCATAATAACCTTATGAAGAGATTACTGAGATCCAGAAATATAAAGTAATTTTCCCAAAATTACATGCCTAGTAAATGGAGGGTAAAAATTCAAATCCAGATCTGTCTAATTCCAGATCCAGTATTCCATTACAGCTAACTCCTAGTAAATTTTCATGTATCATGTTGTAGACACATGGGTACTTAAAAATATAATTATCCCATAGTTGAAATGAGATTGTGGGACAAAAAGAGATGAGATGAATACAAGTTTAACTTTGTCATTGATTCAGTGAATAATTGTGGCTCGGGCACTTAAATAGAGTGGCCTCCTCTTTCTCATTTATAAAAGCAGCTAAACAGAAAATTTAGGTCGGTCATTTGGAAAATGCATGGCTTCCAAATCAAATGATTGCTTTCCTCTCTTCTGAGATGACAAATTGCAATGACTAACCCTATCCTTATGCCAAAGGGAGAAACATATTTCAAGCCAAAACTCAAATTCAAAATAGTATATTTCTCCCATGTCCATTCCATGATATGTAAGCCTAAGTAACAAATACGTGTTTTTTGCCCATTTTCCACCACCATACTACCTCTACAAAGTTTGAGAAGCAGGGACATATTATTTCAGAAGACATTCTTAAATCTTCATATGTAATACTCTTTTTTTTTTTTTACTTCCTTAGAATTTTATTTAAATGCTTTTAAAGAGCTATTTTTTAAAGCAGTTTTACTCTTTCAATTCTAAAGAAATTTTTATAGGCTGGGTTGAAAGACTTCAGGAAATTTATAAAATAAAGATAAGAAGAGTAAAAAGTGATCATATAAGATTATTAATATTTGTAGAAAAGGACCTTTAAATATATAAATCCTTTTCTGGAATAAAGGCTTCTATCAATCAATTGTCCAATGTGTCAATGGAACAATAAATATTTAATAGAGATTCCATTATTAATATCTCTTATCTACCCATCACTCTTACTACTTATTCTATTACTAAAATGAAAGAAGTCTTTTACTTCTATTTTGACAATCTCTTTCCTATTTCCAAGACCATTCAAATGTTTTATAAATGAAGACTAATTTCCTGTCTCAGCTTTTGCAAATGTTGCCAAAATACCCAGAGTCCAAAATCAAATAACAAAACCATAATGCTGAAAGGGGCCTCAATGAGTCACTTTCCCTTGTCCTAGCCCAACGTCTAGTCATTCTTCTCCACCCAAACCAGCCTTCATTTCCCCTACCCAGATGGTTCTCCCAATCCTCCAGCAAGCCATACTCTGAGCCTAGAAAGGTAACTCCTTTCTGGCTCAATAAAATTATTTGCTTTTATAATTCAAAGATTTCACGAATTTCAGGCTTACGCTCATTATTTCTGTTCACCGTTTGTATGGTAATTTAAAATATCTATGCCTATATCTTTACCTCCAGCAATGGATTACTCTATCAAATCTTAAGAGCTCCTTTTCTCGTGTAACAGATGCTCTTGCTTTGAATGGAGGAAGTCCTAACACTACGTCTTTCAAACTACCTGGAAAAATAATTACTCATGAGTTTTACCCTTCTTCCAGACCTGCAAACTCAATTCTTAATACATTGTTATACAGCATAAAAGTGTAGGTATTGTAGAAGGATCTTGGTGGTGTTTATTTTTCCTTTTAACTGAGGGTGCTATCTTCTTGTGCTTTTCTTGTAAATGTCACGGGTTAGGCTGTGGTTACCTATGTGAATTTTAAGTCTAATATAGGTCTATTTATTTTTGTTGTATTTCATTTATAACTTTCCTCACTTTGTCCCCCAAAGTCCCAGAGCCTATAAGCACATATAACATATGACAATACGAGGGTATAAGAAAGTAAAAAAGACTAAAAAATCAAGAGTGCTTAGGAATGAAGTTATTGTAAAAAATGTAAACTGTAAAGACCATCACACTTGCTGTAGGATCATAACTTTGGCTCTATGTTTTCTTACAAGCTGAGGTTAGAGGAGAGAGAAGAATCCGGTTACAAAACAATCTACTGTGTAATGAAATTAAGTAAAAAGAATTATAACGAGGAAGAAGCAAGCCATTACTGATACAAAGATGTAAGTTGGAACCCCATGAAACAACAATCAGCTTTCTCAACACATCCTCACTCTTAACACAAGTTCCCAAAAAGCTATTTCCTATGCTGGCCCTCAATAAAAGCCAAAGGCATCCCAATAAATTAAAGTAAAAAAGAATGGCACTAGGTGTCATAATGATGTGATTGAAGTTTATTGATCCCTGAAGTCCAATTTAATATAAGTTTTAGAATATCTGGAAGATTGGTCTTTGGCAACTGCTATGCGTCAGACTTCACACAGGAGTGCTACTTACTACGAACACTACAAATACAGTGATGTGTGTGTCATGAGTTGCTGAATACATTTTTGTCTATTTGTTGTGTTTCCATTAAAGATCTATGGTGTAGGTTTAGGATGTAGGCTTCATAGAGAGCAGTGTCTACATCTTGTAGTTAACAAGGACACATCGTTATGTGTTAAGAATATACACACCTACTTGGCATTGCTAAGTATTTTCCAAAGGTCTGGATTTTTAGTCTATAATATTAGGTCTTTCAGATAAACCCTGTTAGTATTATGGCAGTTCAGTAACCTAACAAGTCAAAAAGATTATCATAGAGGGGTTTACTTAGATAGGCAAAGGCAAGAGGATCACAAAGTTCCTGTTAGTCTCCACAGGAAAAAAGGCAATGTGATCTTCCAAAAATACTTTAGATGTTACAGGGACATGTTAAGACACAGGGTGTCTGGGAATGTCTTGTCTATCCTGATGAAATCAACGGAAGGAGGCCAGGGCAAGAGAATCTTGATGGCCTGCAGATACGTAATTTGTGCAGTTTTTGATTTGAAAACTGGAATGGATTTTTGATTTATGATTGAAAAGATTGAGTTCACCTTTGAACAGCTTAGGTAAATTAGATTGCCCCCAAGTCACACTTGAAAAGCACCACAACCACCACCATCAGTTTCAATTTGTAAAATGGAGCCAATGAAATTGTCACTAGGGGCACATTCACACACCTAGCCCTTAAATTATGCATAAATAAGAACCACCAACACCTTCAGCAGGCAAATTAATTTCAAAGTGCAAGGATTTCTATTGAGAATACTCTTGTTCAAAAGTTCAACTCAGCAATGCCAGCAGGATTGCACTAATGAATCACCTCTAAAACCACAGTAGAAATAGAAAGAGATCAGTGTTTGGTTATGGCCAATATTTCCCTGTAGGATGCTTGGAAGCCACTAACGTGTGCTTCTCTAAAAGAGCTTAGTGAATTTAACTTCCTAATATGAGATACTATATGTTTATAGGGCCAAGGAAACCCAAAAGAGGGTAACAAATGTAATTCAAGTTAAAATTCTTAATTTCCTTTCCTTCTCTAACAAAACTTACAAGAAGGTTATAAAGAAAAAAATGCCAATTGCACAAAGATTTAGAAGGTAGTATTTGGGTCTGTGAGTTCTCATTTAATTAGTTCTATAAATCAGACTCCATAGAATAACTCTGAAAAGCAAACCTTATCTTATCCAGGAAAATCCACTGTATATATTTAAAACCTCATAAGATTCTATTACTTTTGCAGTGTATTGTATTAAGTAAGCCCATTTAAAGTATACACTTTAGCTTCCTTAAGCCAAAGTTTTTACAAGTTCATGACCATGATAAAATATATTGCTTTTCAGAATAAATATCCTTTATGCCTATCATAACTATGTTCTACCAATTAAATTACACCAACATTTATGGGACAGTGTTCTCTAGAAACAAAGACTGTGTTTAATGGTTGCAGTGACACCTACTGGTCTTGAGGTACACCTAATTCTTAAAGATACAGTAAATAATAATGTCATAGGTCCATATTTTCATTCTCAGGTCCCAAATTCGCCATCCACAGCAAATTCTTTCTTTTCTTCAGCTAACTCGTTTCAGTAGCTTTTTGGTAAGAGAAAATATATACAAATAGCGTTTTCTTTTACAGAGTAAGAATTTGGCATGCAGTGGTTTGTGTTATCTTCGTTGAATATGACGAAGAAATGCCCTTTTTGTTGGTAACAGATTGTCACAAATCATTTCATTTATGCTTATGCAAAACCAGATGTCTCTTCTTAGCTAGGATGCCCATGAGAGACAGTGTTTCTGACAAATGGAGGAGAAAATGAAGGAGAAAGAAGGTTTTTGCATGAATTGCAGATTTATAGGATGGTCTCACTTACCATCACCTCTAAAGGCCCCTGGATACGACCTATATATTCCACGTTGACAGTGTGGTCTTTTCTCACAGGTCTGGCTCACCTGACATCTGTAAACCTCTTGTTCATCCTCAGCTCTGTGAGGCTTCCCAAAAGTGACAACACCCCTTCCCTCTGACCCACATTCCCCACCAGCAAGCAACATTTGGCCATGTCTTCCATCACACCAGTCAGCCACACCCTTCATTCCCTCGCTCCTCGAGACCAAGCTATATAAATTATAAAATCCCAAAAAGCTTTCCTGACCAGTCTTCTAGCAGCCCTTTCCCTGCTTTTGAACTCTCATTATTCTCTGGTCTCCAAGACACCACCAAGAAATTGTTTGCATGCTCATCTCTAAACACTACCAATAATAATTATAATAGAATCCATTTCCAGATGGTCCCCACAGTAATCCTTCAGGTTAGGTCCTATCATCTCCATTTCTCAGACAAAGATACTGACGCTCAGAGGAATCAGATGCTTTGTTCAACGTAACACATCTTGACAAAGTTAGGTTTCTCAATCAATCTGTCTTGAGTTCCAAACATCTTCTCCCATTGTGATACATAAGTTTGTTGTCTGAACGTGCTTTCCATCCCAACTCCAGCCTTAGGGGCTGTCTGTTGGCAGCATTCCAACCTCTGGCAGCGAGAGGTTGCCCCCATCTTTTCGTCCCAACAATGACAACTGTTCAGCAAGTGATCACTCTTTCTGCTAGTCAGTGGAGTTTCAGAAATATCCTGCTTTTGCCCAAAGGTTAATGGTCCTGGAGAGTGATGGACCTATTGTGATTTTGTTGACAGTCTCACAGGGCAGGTTTTGGATGTCAAGTCTGTCTTTGTGGCTCCTTACTGTTAGAGCAGTGGCCCACCAAGAGACACTTTAAATAAAAACTGCCCAACTGTATGAGGCTACAATGACAGATACATGTTGTCACGTGTTTGTCAAAACCCATAGGACGTACCACACCAAGAGTGAGCCTGAATGTACCCTATGGGCTTTGAGGGATAATGATATGTCAGTGGAGGTTCATTGATTGTAATAAATGTACCTGTGCAGTGTGGGATGTTGATAAAGGGAGAGGTTGTGCCTGTGGACGGCGGGGTGGGGTATACGAGAAATCTGTACTTTCTGCTCTGGGGTGTTGAGAACCTAAAACTGCTCTGAAAGACCTTTTATTAATTAGAAAAAAAATTGCCAGTGCCTGACCCCACTCCAGGCAATTAACTCAGAATCTCTGGGGGTCAGACCTTGGTGTTCGTATCTAGCTAAAGTTCCCCGGGTGATTCTACTGTGCAGCCAGGGTTGAACACTGTCGTGCTGTCTCCTGTGGATCCAGAGTGCCGCTGGCCCTCAGGTTGCTCAGGTTGCCTGACATACCAACACTCTGGAGTCCTCCCTGTGGTGACCTCAGCTTCAGTCTCCCTTGAGTTATAATGACAATTATAATATGTGTTATATTGTTATATCTAAATATGTAATTATTATATAAAATAATCAACCCACGTCCTGGCAAATACTCAGATGTGCAGCTAACATAGCATACAACCTTCCATCTCCACTCATCTCACTTCTACATCTTTGCCCCAGAGCCCCTCACATCTGACTTTTGTGTGTGTTGCCAACTAAGAATTGGATTAGAGTTACCAACCACTCCACTGTGGGATTGATTTCCAGCCCCAGAGTCAGCCCTGAATGCTTACTGCTCTTGTCCCCTATCTTACCGTTACCTTTCATCAAATCTATCCACATGTGTTCAAGAGATCAAGAATATCCTCCAGTGTTTCTTCCTTGACCATGGGAGCCCTGAGTATGCTGTCTCGTCTACTGGTAACCTGGTCAATGTTAATTCCAGCTTTAATTTGCATGAAAATGTTCATCGACCTCAGTACTAAAGACATCACATGCCCTCTAAGTGCATCCTCCATATGTATATATATGGTGTATGTATGTATATATATATATGTATATACACCTGGCTCCTGTGCATGTGTGACCATATTCAGTTCTACTCCCTTTTGCTGGATTGCAAGCTCTTGGAGGGCAGAAGACACACCTTATTTAATTTCTACCACGTAGCACAGTGCCTGATAAACCTAACTAGATATTTAAATATCGTAAATGAATAAATTAGACTTTCACTTTCCCTCCTGAAGTTCTGAAATATATTTAGAGAATTAACACTACCTACTGTCATCATTAAAATACGAACTTGGGCTATTTTTTCTAATTTGTGGCAATGAGGGTTTCTACTAAGTTATTCCAAGGCTTCATTTGAACACCCTTTTGACTAAGGTCAAATTGTGAGATAGGTACATAAAGTATTTAGTTACATAAACTATTTGGCGTCCTTAGAACCTCATTCTAGGCAACCAAAAGGTGCACGTGAGGGCCATAATATGTCATTTTATTAAGTACTTCATTTAATTTGAGAATAAATGATAAATTATTCCCCAATAAGAAAAGTTACTTAATGTCAACCTCTTTGTAGGGTTTATTATTATGTATTTGTTGTAATAAGATTTATGTGCCAGTTACAGGGCACATAACAATAATGACAATCATGATGATGATTATTATTATTACTATTACTATTGACATTATCTTTACTTCTCCATAAAAATTTTTAAATGATGATTTAGTCTACAATTCAAATATGAACTCTGTCTTCAATATACATTTTAACTGGAAAAGTTTGAAATTTGCTAGATCCAACAGTCTTAAAATATAATCTTTCATTCCCAGGCATACATTATTTAGAAGTGAATTAGCCAACATAGCTCAGCAAATATTTTTATTACATCAGGAAAGCTTTAATAAGGCAAATTGTATATATTTATCATCTATGCCTATCACCTAATACTCAAAAAACACCATTATGTCCTACAGATGGTTTTTATAAGGAATGGACAATCTTTAAGTTTAGCTTAACCACCAGGTCTCCATAATTTATGCCAACATCCTAATTCTCAGAGAGTTTTGTCATTTCTGCTTCAGCAGTGGAAGGGAAAGATCAAGTCAGCTCTACTTGATATAGAGGAGTCAGACTATGGATCAGACACTGGGATTTTTAATTTGCCCAATTTGTTTTGATGCCCTCTAAGTAGAAGATTAATATTTTGGAATAGGAATGATGCAGCCAGACAGACCACATGTTTATTTCTGTCTGTTTGGGGCTGTGATTGTTTAAATACAACCTACAAAAAAGGTCTAATGAATACTTGCTGTGGTGATGAAAGTTCCAGCAGTGTTTCCAGGGTTGCATTATTTGGTTTGAATTTCAGCCTGATGTCAGGATGCTGGTGGGGTCCTATTATGCTGTTTTATAAAACATTTTCTATGTGCCTAATTTGGTATACATGTAAATGTATATATGTACACACATAAATGTTTGTGCTTGTTATTTAAGGAATTTCAAGTAAGCTTTAAAACATTGAAACCATCTGATTTGCATTCTTCAACAAGAACCAACATTTGCATTTATTTATGGAAACATTTTTGGCATAACACTTTCTATTAAATTATAATAAAAAGCTTTCTCTATCACCCTGGGGAATATGGCAATCAGCCTACCTCCTACCCAGATCAGTCTTCTCCCACCCACTATATGCATAACTTAAAGCTGTAGTCTTGCCTGGAGCTGGTGTTGAGGAGAAATAGAAAGTTGAACAAGGGAGTATGGGTTAACATGGCTGTGATTCCCATGGTCTCAATCCATTTAGGTAGCTCTATTTTCATTCCTGTAAAATGGACAATAATATACTGTGTATTTATATTTTATATTTAAAATTTTAATAACACCCGAGAAACTGATTGAATACGATCATTCTTATGGCATAAGGCTGGGGAGCCACACTCCTGTCAATCTTTAAATTTCCTGATCCACATCCAACCTATCTTTCCAGTCTCAACTGGATCAACTGCTAGTCCGCCAAATAAACACTATGATTTTAAAATTATAATTATCATTAATTACCACCACTAAAGTAATAACGATAATAATAATAATAATAATAATATTGAGTGTTTGTTATCTTTCAGGCAACACCATGATTTAGATGTATACACACTTAACACCCATTATTTCACTTAACTGTCAAAATTTTAATGGGTATTATGATGCCCATTTCACAGGTGGCAAGTCTGTGATTCAAGAGATTAAAGAGATTAATTCAAGAGGTTAAAATTACTTGTCCAAGAATACCCCATTAGAAGGTCTCAAAACAGGAAATCTAAACCAAGAATGTCTTGGGTACCTGAGTAGCACAGTCAGTTGAACATTCAACTTTTGGTTTTTGCTCAGGTCATGATCGGAGGGTTGTGAGATCGAGCCCCGTGTGGGGTTCCACGCTCAACATGGAGTCTGCTTAAGATTCGCTCTCCCTCTCTCTCTACCCATCACACTTGTGTGGTTCTCTCTCGCCCTAAAATAAATAAATAAATCTTTAAAGTACTCATTTTATACCAGGAGTGCCTGACAATAAGCCTGTATTCTTAGCAACTATCCAGCTAAGAACACAATGATAATAATACATTTTTATTAATAATAATTAATACAATGTGTATCTTTTCCATTGGTTGAGCATGTATTGTGTCCCAATTATCATTTTAAGTGCTTTAGTGTATGTAGACAATGTCTCAGTTAATTATATATCTTCAAATTGGGCATTATTTATTGCACATGGGGCTTTTTCTCTGCCCATAATGACATGTATTTGGGGATTTTATTGGAACACTTTTTCCTGTTTAATTACTTCCATCTACTTAAGAAATTGATAAGATTGGCTCCCTCAGAGGAGAAGGAAAGAAAACAATTCACCAGAGACTCCTTTTGTATATTTTGAATTTTGAAACAGATTTTTTAAATCACAAAATTAAAGTTCTAAAATAATAAGGAACAAACATGGAAAAAATACTGCTTGACTATAAAATAAGAATACTATGGAGGGAGGCAGTAAAATACAAAGTGGGCAATATTAATAGGGAAGCTGGGTAGAGAAAGGACCACAATGAAAGCATTTGGTCATTACTGCAATTCAATTAGGAATAAAAATTTTTTAAAAAGTTAAGACATAGTTTGGAAGCTACAATTCATATCCACAAATAACTGATACATTAAAGTGAAAATTATAAAATATGTAGAATAAATAGCAAAAGTGCAATTTTTAAAAACTTTAAAGGAAACCTATAGGTGATAAAAGTAAGGTACTCCCCAAAACAGACAGTAATAAACTAATAAAAAGTCAAACATAAACAAGAAAATATTAGAGAAATTTATTTGGAAAAGCTAATGCAATAAAAAAAATTTTAGTACATCAATCAATGAAAAAAAGTTTGCACAAATAAAAAATTTTAGTAGCTACAAAAAGGAAACACATAGATACAGTACAATGGGAAATTTCATGTTATTATACCTGTAAACTTAAAAGAAATGACAGGTTTCTTTAAAATAATCACTAAAGGGCACCTGGGTGACTCAGTCAGTTAAGCATCTGCCTTTGGCTCAGGTCATGATCCCAGGATCCTGGGATCGAGCCCCACATTGGGCTCCCTGCTCAACAGGGAGTCTACTTCTCCCTCTGCCTCTGCCGCTGCTCATGCTCTCTCTCTCTCTCAGATGAATAAATAAAATCTTTAAAAAAATAAAAATAAAATAATCACTAATGTTGACTTAAAGAAGAAATCCAGCAAAGTTGAATAATCAATAACCAAAAAATTAATAGTCAAATCCTCCCACCCCCACCATGTACCCAGGCAAGATAGTCACTATTTTATGAAAACTGTTTCAGAATTTTTAAAAAGGAGGAAAAGTGCAAAAAGAGAGAGAGAGGGAGGAAAAGTTATCTAATTCATTTTATGAAACTAGTTTAAGAAGCAGACAATTGTAAAAGAAAATAAAATTATAAGCTAACCTCACTTCTGAATATAAATATAAAAATGCTAATAAAATAGCAAACAGGATCCAACAGTGTATTAAAAATAATAATAATGTATCAGAATCAAGTAGGATTTATTTTAGCAATGCACAGATGGCTTAACATTAGAAAATCAAGAAATGTTATTTAATATATAACCATATTCATGGAGAAATGGAGAAAAAATCTCATATAATTATCTCTATTGGTGCAAAAAATTCACTTGATAAAATATTACACCCATTCACAATAAAAATTATTAGAAAACCAAGGATAAATTTCTTCCATCTAATTGAGGATATCACCAAAAATCTATAGTAAACATCACATTTAATGATCAAGCAGCCACTATAAATCAAGGATGACCCTGCTGCTATCCAATACTATACTGGAATTTTTAACCAATGCCGCAAAATAAGAAAAAAAGGAGATAAGAAATAGAAAGATAATGAGAAAATTCATTATTTGCAAACAACAGAAATGTCTAACTAGACAATCCAGGAAATCTTTAGAAATTATTAGAATTTGCAAATTCAGCAAAATTGTTGAACACAAGGTCATCATACAAGATCAATAATGCTTCTAATCACAATCACTAACAAAAAAGAGAATTTAATAAAAAAAATGTCAACCAAAAACATAATATGTTAGAATGAGTATAACGGGGCGCCTGGATGGCTTAGTCGTTAAGCGTCTGCCTTCAGCTCAGGTCATGGTCCCAGGGTCCTGGGATCGAGCCCCACATCAGGCTCACTGCTCCGCGGGAAGCCTGCTTCTCCCCTCCCACTCCCCCTGCTTGTATTCCCTCTCTCGCTGTGTCTCTCTCTCTGTCAAATAAATAAATAAAATCTTAAAAAAAAAAAAAAAAAAGAACGAGTATAACGAAAGATATACATGACCTGTAGGGTAGAAATGACAAAATATTATTGAAGAACAATTTAAAAAAATGAAATTAATGGCAAGAAATGATGGACAGAAGTACTTGGTATGTCAACAGGACAAATATATACAAATTATAATAAAAATTGTCATAGGATTTATCTTGGTACTTGACATACTTTTACCGAAATTCTTATGGAAGCAAAGTCCAAGAATAGCCAAATACTCTCCTGATAAAACAGAACAGTAACATTGAGACATATAAATCTATAGTAATTAAGATATAGTAATACCTGTACATTGATAGACTATAGGTAATGAAACAGATTTAAGAGCTTAGGATTATAGAGGAGACTTAATATATAAAAGAAATATCATTACAAATCATCACTGGAAATACACCATATATATCAATATATGGTATTGAGACTATTGGTTTGCCGTATAGATTAAAAAATAAGGGTAGCTCTTTTCCACAAAAAAATTTCAAATGGAAAAATAACTACATGTAAACACATATGCACATCTTTAAAATTGTAGGAGTAAAATATCTTGGGATTTTGGATTGAGAAATTATTTATTACACAAGATACAAAGAGATAAAACTATAAAAGAAAGATTATTATACATAAAACATTTAAATATTTGTACAGAAACCACCCAACATACAATGATAACCCAACGAAAGTAACAGATGAAACACACTGCACCATAATCAACATTCAAAGGATTGGTATGGGACTACAATAAAAAGACAAAAAAAAAAAGGAAAGAAAAAAAGAAAAATGGTCAATTCAGAGAAAACCCAAGAACCTATAAATATATAAAGAAATGTTCATCTTCTCTAGTAATTAGAGAAATATAAATTTAAATATGATGCATTTCATATTCATCAGACTGAGAAGAAATTCAAAGTCAACAATAGTTTGTGTTGGCAAAGAGTGGGAAAAGGGAACTACCATACATTTAAGTAGAGGCATAAATGATTCAACCATTTAGTTATCAACGTGTATGAACAGACATTTCTCTAAAGAAGACATACAAATGCCCCACAGACACATGGAAATATGCTCAACATCACTCATCATCAGGGAAATACAAATCAAACCCACAATGAGATACCACCTCACACCAGTCAGAATGGCTAAAGTTAGCAAGTCAGGAAAGAACAGATGTTGGTGAGGATGTGGAGAAAGCAGAACCCTCTTATACTGTTGGTAGGAATGCAAACTGGTGCAGCCACTCTGGAAAACAGTACGGAGGTTCTGTTAAAGTAAAAATAGAGTTAACCTATGACCCAGCAATTGTACTACTGGGTATTTACCCCAAAGATACAAGTGTAGTGATCCAAAGGGGCACCTGCACCCCAGTGTTTATAGCAGCAATCTCCACAATAGTCAAAATATGGAAAGAGCCCAGATGTCCATCAACAGATGAATGGATAAAGAAGATGTGGTATTTATATACAAAGGAATATTACTCATCCATCAAAAAAATGAAATCTTAGCATTTGCAACGACATGGATGGAACTAGAGGGTATTATGCTAAGTGAAATAACTCAATCAGAGAAAGACAAATATCATATGATTTCACTTATATGTGGAATTTAAGAAATAAAACAGGTGAACATAGGGGAAAGGAGGGGAAAGTAAAATAAGACAAAATCAGAGAGAGAGACAAACCATGAGAGACTCTTAACTATAAGAAACAAACTGAAAGTTGCTGCAGGGGAGGTGGATAGGGGGATGGGGTAACTAGGTGATGGGCATTAAGGAGGGCACGTCATGTAATGAGCACCAGCTGTTATATGCAACTGAGGAATCATTAAATTCTACCACTGAAACTAATAATACACTATATGTTAATTAATTGATTTTAAATAAAAAAAATATTGATTGTCTCATATGGTAAGAAACAAATTCCCTCTGACCTAGCAATTTGGCTTCTAGAAAAATACACTCCAGAAATAAGGAAATTTTTCCAAGAATGTTTACTATAGCACTGTTTTTTAAAAGTAGACTTCGGAAACTACTCAAATCTCCACTATTACAAGTCAGGATAAATAAATTTAATCTCAGTTAAAAGGAATAAACAATTCTACATGGATGTCAAAATATAGATGTTTAATAAAAAATAAGTTGCAGAATAAAATATAAGTGAATACATGAAAACAGAGCCTGAATATGCTCTGAATTAATGACAGGGTTTACCTTTGGGGTGGTACAGAAATTTTTCTCCATAGATGGAAGAACACAGGATTTCATCTTTGTAATTTTGAATCACTTAGGCATACAAAGAGTAACTACAGCAAAAATGACAAAACTATCATCATTTGTTAATTCTGAGTATGGGTAGAGGAGTCCTAGAATATACCCTTTTCAAAGGAGAAAAATTGATATCTTTTTCTGAGTTTCATATTTTTAGTTTTTATTTTATTTTGCAATAGGCACTGCTGCTCCTGATGAGTGATTTCAGCATTTTGTTTTTAAAGACAGTAAATTTAAATTATTATTTTTTTCTGAAGTAGGCTTCATGCCAGTGTGGAGCCCAACCCGGGCCTTGAACTCAAAACCCCGAGATCAAAACCTGTGCTGAAATCAAGAGTTGGATGCTCAACCAACTGAGCCACTCAGGCACCCCTAAATTAATTTCATTGAGTTTTAGTAGTTAACCCTAAAGATAACTGGAGAAATAAAGGCTGAAATTCATCAGCTTAGAAATTAATATTAAATATTTTACTCTAGCTTTTGAAAGTTTGGCACAATAACAAAGTGAAATATTCTAAACATATTTTGGGGACATATTCACTTACAGGTATAGTGATAAAGCTTTTTCCTGTGTCCTTGAAAGTGAAATGTGTACTGAGTCATGGCCAAGTGTGCTCAATACTTTACATGCAGTTTATCATTCAATTCTCATAACACTGTATAAGAAGGCACTTTCATGTCAGTCTAAAAGATGAGGAAACTGTTTTTCACATCTATGAAATAAAGTTACCGATAGCTAGGTTATCGATTTGTTTTGAAGGTTGAGTTGATGGATATAATGGTACTTTCACATAGTAAGCTGGTATTACTGATTTGAAAAGTAAAGCTTAGAAAGGTAAAATAACTAGCCTGCAGGCATAAAGATAGTGAAGATGAGAGTCAGGGGGGATGAGGAGGACTCACTCAGTAACTATGCTTAGCCCCTGTTAGGAAGATAACAGTTTATCTGCTTGCTCTCTTCGTCCATAATGATGAAATAATATTTTCATTTATTAGATTCACAAAGAACCAAATATTTCCTTTAGAAATATACAGTTTTGGTGAGGTTGGGAGAAGCTAAGTACTTTTAGGGAATGCAAATTGGTATGAGTGGGAAATTTAACAGTCTCTATCAAAAATTAAAGTTTACATAACTTTTGACCCAATGACTTTCCTTCTAATTTTCTGCTTTTATTATAGACATGTGCACGTAGATACTCACTGCATCTTTGTGGTAGGAAAAAGACTGGAACCAACATCAATGATCATCAGTGAAGGATTGTTTTTATATGATACATTCACACAGGGAAATACTCTGTACCCACTAAAAAGGCCTGCAAAGGGCAACACAAATGACAATGTAAGACCAGCCTGTGACATTGACATGGAATTATCTCTATTATATTTCACTAACTTTAAAAAGAAAGATGAAAAAAAGAATACATAGCATGCTAGCATTTCTCTAAAAACAGTCGTAAATATGTATGCTTAGATATGCATACCTTTTCTCTATCGCTAGAAATATACATAGGAAACAGAACTGAGTTTCCTCTAAGGTGATGAACCGCATGAATAGGAATGAAGAGTGGGAGGAAAATGCATTTTTAACTCTACCCTCTTATCACTTTCAATTTGCACTAATTGTGCATGAACTAACTTTGTAAAAATGTAACAAACTAAAAACAAACAAACATAACAAAACAAGAAACAACCGCCCCCAAACCACCACAAAAACAATTATGCTACACGGAAATATTTTGTATCTAAAGCCAGCACTACTCTCCTATGTCCTTCCTGGAGGTAAGATGTGGACTGGGAAAACCATGGCAAGGAATTGAGTCTGTCTAGAAGGAGCTTGAGGGAAGGAGCTGGAATGACAGGGAAGGGAGGAGCAAAAGGGAACATGGCTTCACCTGTGCAGGAGAAGATACGGATGGGGGGAAGGTGGAGTAGGGAAAACTCCCAGAATTCAGTCTCAACCCCAGCCCTGAATCTTGATGATCTTGATGGCAGGACAGATGGCAACAGTGAAACTTAAAACGGGAGGAACAGCGGGCATGGAAGCAGCATCTGGGGAACGTGGGTGGAGTCATAGTGTCCTCACAGAGAGCTAACTCTCCTACCTTGAAGCAGGTCTTCGTATTTCTTTCTTTTTTTTTTTTTAAGATTTTATTTATTTCTTTGTCAGAGAGAGACCAAGCAGGGGGAGCGGCAGAGGGAGAAGCAGGCTCCCTGCTGAGCAAGGAGCCCGATGCAGGGCTCGATCCCAGGACCCTGGGATCATGACCTGAGCCAAGGCAGACGCTTAACCGACTGAGCCACCCAGGTGCCCCGATCTTCGTATTTTTGTGTCCAGATGGTTTTGACAAAAATACCAGACATACTTGATAAATCTAGAGCTGGGAGCTCAGAAGCCAGATGGCTTGAAACTGGACACCCAGCAGCCTTATTTGTGGCATCTGATATCATGGAGGAAAAAACAAGGGCACGAATTGTTCTAGGAGCATCTCTTTCTTCCCTGAGTGTTCCGCTTGAAGAGAAAGTACAGTGATGGGGTGGGGTGGATGTGGAGCTGGTGTTTCAGGAGCCCGGATTGGGGGCCAGCCATGCAGGTGTCCTTGATGCCACCTGATACCGACACTAGCATGGCTTAGGGAAATGTGGTTTCAGCGTGCAAAACTGATCATGATTTTTTTTCTTACTGTTTTTAAATTTGCCACCCCATTAAAAAAAAATTAAGAATTTCTTGAGCAGAGGACAAAGACATCACACCTTAATTTGGAAGCTATAGAGAAAACAATGATAAATAATAAATAGGAGAATTAGTTTAGCTATTCCTAGATGGTAAGAGTTAAATGTGTTGCTCACACAGGTGGCATCAAGGACACCTGCATGGCTGGCCCCCCAATCCGGGCTCCTGAAACACCAGCTCCACATCCACCCCACAGCTCACAGCAACACTAGAATATGCAGGGCTTTCTGCATGCGTGTGATGTATATTCTGCAGAAACCTGACTTTTTGACAAAGCCGACAAGCATTTCATTTTTCCATTGTGAGAAAAAGCTGATTGCAAATACAAAGAGAGAGAGAGAGAGAGACAGAAGAAAGAAGAATGAAAAGCAACTTAAGAAGGCCTTAGCTGAGGGGTGGAGGGTGGGGCACTTTGTAAAAAAATAAAGCTTAAGCAAATAAACAACTTTAAATAAAGTTAAAAAATGAAAATTTTAACTTTCTTGAAAACTTAAAGTATTTGCTCATAAAGTACATGTCAGTTGCCTTTTCTTTCTTTTCTTTCCAAGTAATAGAGTTGTTGTTAGTCATTCTCCATCTCTTCTACTATTGGTAAATGCCATTCTCTAGTTCTACTCGACTGTTGCTTGGGAATTTTCTTGATTTACATTTACTTTTCAAAAGAAATTAGGGAAACTTTCCAAGAATTGTCCCAGATTCCAACTTATTGAGCCATCTGCCAAATTAATTTTACTTATCAAGCTCCTTTGTTTATTCTTTTGAGATGCTACTCCGAGAGGTGATCAGATTTATTATTTTTCTCAAAGAAACACAGATTGAGTTTTAACAGATGTTCAGATGTTTTAATTTTCAGAGTTGCAATTCCCACTTGGCTTTAATGAGTTCATTCAGTAATGCTGGCTTTTACTAGATACTGTATGTTCTCACGCTTGGTTTCTAGCTCTAAACCACAAGACTGAAGCAAGTTTACTGTGGGAATGGAATTTTCACGTGCCAGGAGGAGTGGGAAGTGAGGAGGGATGATAAATAAGAAAACACTTCAAAAAGTAAACTCTTCAATATGGAATTTAACAACTTGCCTCTTCTCAAACAACTGCTAAATCTTCTTTGGTATTTGTAACTACCCTTGATTATAAATCATGACATTTGTCTTTATTAGTAATTTGCCTGACAAATTTTAAATAAAAATGTAAAGTTTAATATTTGCAGATTCTATTCTTAAGTTAAATCAGATCAAATCAAATAGAATTTCATTGAAAAGTTCAGAAACAACCTTTATAGTCTTCGGTTTTCAATGCCAGACTCTTCAGGTTAGAACTAAACAGTGTTTGTTTTCTTATGTTAATGACTCAGCAATTACATTGGTTATGATTCTAATATTTCAAGTGCTTGGCACCAAATACACAATCATTCATAAAAATAGCAAATAAAATTATTCTTTTCCCTAGGGGATATTGTGCTCAGAATCATACTGTGATGGAATTGATTTATGGGAACCAAAATGAAAATCCAAGCTTGATATAATATGATATAGAACAGGTGTAAAATATTGGAATTACCAATTGCTACAAATTGATAGTTTTAGGTTTTGACCTAATATACATTGTAATCACCTAGGTAAGATTTCTATTTCAAGCTATTGCCAGATTCAAAATCCAAGATTGATAGAGTTAGAATAAGAAACACAATTGAAGGAACAAAGTAATTTTTTTTTTCAAGAAATAAAATGGTAGAAAGACACTCCAGTCATCGTATACTCTCTTCACTCTGGCTCAGACATAACTGCTAGACATTATTACATTGTCTGCTTTATCCCTTGCTTCTTGCTTTTTCCCCCCGACCCCCACTCTTACCCAGGCAAACATGGCACCCTGAAAGGGTATATAAGCCACTTGCTTCTGAACTCCAAACTGTGGAAAACAACAACAACAACAACAAAAGACTTTGGCTGATGAAGGGCTACTAAGATTTCCAGTTATTCAAGGTGATCCATACTTAAACAAAATATGAGTTCTCGTCTAAGTTTATTGTTTTAGATGGCTCAAGGTAGCCAAGTGAGAGAGATTTTTAAAAACCGGAAATAAAATATTATCAAAATAAATTTAATTTGGATTATTCCAGGGATGAAAGGATGGTTTTTGATAGAAAACTTCAGAATATGAAATAATACATCACTGAGTTCAACTTAAAAATAATCTCAATATGTATCAAAATGCAAAGGCTAAAATTCAGCAACCCTTCCTGATAAAA
>NC_138382.1:31717672-31808653 GCF_054177405.1 Leptonychotes weddellii | reverse complement strand
GGGGGGTGGGAGGATGGGTTGGCCTGGTGGTGGGTATTGAGGAGGGCACGTTCTGCATGGAGCACTGGGTGTTGTGCACGAACAATGAATCATGGAACACTTCATCTAGAACTAATGATGTAATGTATGGGGATTAACATAAGAATAAAAAAAAAATTAAAAAAAAAAAACTCTCAGCAATAGCTTATCATCCCTACGTTACCAATGAGGAAACTGAGGCATTGTATAAGGTCATATAGATAAGAACTGATGAAATCAGAATTTAATCCAAGCACTTTGGCTCCAATGCATGTATTTACAACCACTGCTATACTAACTTCTAAAATACTGAGTATATACACACAGATACATAAAAACACATTGGAAGGAAAACCTGGTACATGGATATGGTGGCTATCTTGAAGTGGTGAACATGACAGGTGTCTTATTTTGCTATTGTACAATCCCCAAATTTCCTCCAACATGCAAATATTAATTTTATAATCAGAAACATATGCACACTTGAGTTAAGAAAGAAATTCAGAGGAATTCTCTCTGGACCAAAAATATTTCCGTCTTTACATGGAGCCATGCTACCAATACAAAAACGTACAGCTTCTGAAACTCTGCGGGCAATCAAAGCCACTCTTTATTTCCACAGCCTTTACTTTAACCCCTTTCCTGATGTGCAGGTGCAATATACATCACTGAAAACATAATTCCAAATTTCCATAAGATCTGTGCTTACAACCCATTCAGCATGGAGGCAAGAGTAACTATAGCTAAAGTTTAATTTGCATAATTACAATCCCATTCAAATGAAAAAACATTCATTATGGTTATGCCTGGCCTGGCTCCAGTGTGTATCATTCCCCAGACTATACAGTTAATATTATTAACAGTGCAGAGCAAATTTATAATAAGTTTCAGGAAGCTCAACTATAAACATTATTTCCCGATTTTATATTATGTAAAGTTATTCATCATTTCTCAGGGAAGATTTTTAAAAACCTACTTATCCTGAATTCTTTAAATCACCTTTGGTGACTTGCTCTCTACTTTCCATTAACTATATTGCAGTATGTGACATTTTCCCCGTTTTATTCCTCAAACACACTTCCTTCATGGGATGCTTGCCCGTCTAAGAGAATCAATCTCCTAACTTGCCTGATATTCTTATCCCCAGAAGGTTCAGTGTCAACAGCATAACTATTACTCTTTATTTGATAAGAGAAAAAGGTCATCTACATTTTTCCTGCATACTTCTACATACATTCTGGCAACATAGTTGGAATAATTATCTCTAAGTTGAAAACAAAACATAAGCAGACATTTTAAAGAAACTTTTAATCACTTAAGAGAACTTCAGGTCAGGGGCACCTGGGTGACTCAATCGATTAAGTGTCCAACTCTTAATTTTGGCTCAGGTCATGATCTCAGGGTTGTGAAATCAAGCCCTATGTCCAGGCTCTGTGCTGGGTGTGGAGCCTGCTTAAGATTCTCTTTCCTCTCCCTTGGGCCCTCCGTCTGCTTGCTCTCTCTTGCACACTATCTCTCTCTTAAAAAAAAAAGAGAGAGAGAGAGAGAATTTCAGATCCAAGTTTATTGTCTTGAAACAGTGAGGATGATTAAACTTGTATATTACATATGCAAAAAACAGATTTTAGCTTTTTCTAGTCTAATTTAGAATTCTGTACCATAGATCATGATGTTTTCAAGAATCAAATTCAAACATAGGGAATCTTGATTATTTATTCTTTATTATTAATCTTTTGTTTGTGCTTTCATTATACATTCGATTATTTAATCAACAAATATATATTGAGTTAGAAATGATGCCTGGAGAAGAGAAATATGTATTCAGTTACTAGATGGTTAATACAAACATAATTTATAGATAACAAACATGAAGACAATATAATAGGATATTTATAGTAATATCTCTATGTTAAGAAACTACTAAAATGGCTTAGTCATCTGTGACTAAAAAACTGACTTATTTCTTGCCATAGCCATATTTTTCTTCCTTTTTCATTGCCTACAGTCTGCTTTTGTGGGTTTATCCATGGCTCTTGTCTTTCATCACCTGAACTAGAAATTTTTTCATATGTAAAGACCTTATTACTATTTGCAGAAAGTCCTTATTCACCATATCTGCAATTACTTATTTTAAATGTAAAGTATTTTTCAATCACATTGATGCAGAGGTTTGGCTTCCTCCAATATGCTATGCTAAATGACTGTATTAGCTTCCTGTTACCAATAAAGTTTTGGTTTTTAATTGATGTAGTTGTCCCTCTTATGGGTGTTCATGTATCTTGTTGTCTTCTGGGTCATCCCTTTTTCTAAGGATCTGAGTGGCATATTCCTCTTTTTTTTTTTTTAGTTGGAATAATAACTTCTAGATTGATTCTGTATCATAAGGGATTTCCCAATGCTCAGAAATATGAATATCATACTTTCCGTGGTAGATTAAAGGTGGCTACCCTTTGCACCCTCAACCAGATCTCTTGGAACATTTTCTCTGGAAGCACTGGCCAGTCAGGTAACTAGCCTAACTACTCTGAGGCCATCCAACATTCTGGAGATGCCAGTTATAGATGCTCTGGTCAACTGTCCCAGCTGAGCTCAGCCTTACAGTCAAATCTGCCAACGGAATAGATATGCAAATGAAGCTACCTGAGATCTTCCAGCCCAGTCTTCTCATTGGCTGAATACCACGAAGTGACTTCCAAATATTTATGCTATGTGGAACAGAATAATCACCCAGACCAGCCCAAATTTCCTACCTGTAAAATCATGAAATATTAGAAAATGGTTATTGCTTAAATCAGTAAGCTCTGGGGTAGTTTGTTATACAGTTATTGATAACTAGAGCTTTCAATCCTGATTGTGGAAGTTTGGTGGTTTTATTCTTTAAACATTTCACTCCCGTTTTCATGTCAGCAACACTAATATGGTAGAGATTATGAAAATTCTGCTTTCTACAGAATGAATTGGGATGCAGAAACATTTGTTAATCAGGTGAAATAAGATTTAAAAATGTCCAATTGTCCATTTTATTACATGAGTTTACAGATTCAGTTCAACTAGAAAAACATCTCCTGGCAGAAGAAACTGATTCTTCATAGGATGAAGGATGAAGGTGCTACCCTTGTTCAGCTTTATTTATAAATAATAAAACACTAATACATTTTTCCAGGGTTAGGGCAGGGGATATGAAGGAGCATTAGGGAGACAGAAAAGTTCAAAGCACATTAGGCAATTTATGTATATATCAGATAACAAAATTCCTGATTTCTTCAAGTCCTTTGTTTTTTGTGATTTTTTTCCTAAGCAAGCAATGTGTTTCTTCCCCCCACCATCATCACTATTTCATACTTGCATATGTGAGATAATATCTGGCCTCCTACACTGAAGATAAGAAGTGAAGAGCTGTGCTAGAACATCAGCTATTATCTCTATCTGAATTTGAAAGATGAGCTCATTAGAATCCTTATCAAAGAACACAGTTCATTGCTAAGGTCACTGTTCTTCAGAGTAGTGATTCCCAAACCAGACTATGCATCAGAATCACCTAGGAAGTTTTTCAAAACACTTTTTTTCCAAAACGTCTTATGTGGCATCTGAGGATATGTGTGTATGTTTGGACAAGACTCTGTCAGTGTAAAATAAAAACAAGAACAAAACAAAATTTAAAAAAAGAAGAAGAAAAACTCAAACTGACTGAAGCAAGAAAAAAAGGATTTATTAATTTACATAACATGGATCTACTCTTACATGTTTTTACAGGGGTGTACTTTCTACTTCTAAATAACAAACGAGTAGTTTCAGTTGTTAATACTTTGGTTGTAGGACTTATCTATTGACTTCCCATTTTGGAAGATGAGAATTTAGTTTATTTACCAATCTCTGTCCCTCCTCACCCATGTTCCCTCTCTCATACTTTCCAATATAGTTCAATATTCAGGGTTATATTTCTCTAGCTATGCAACTGCCATTCCTACGTAATCTATGTGAACAATCATTTTTAATTCACACACAAACTTGCTTGTAGAAGTGTTAATCTTCTCTCAGTCTGTTTAAATATGTTGTCTTCAATGAAGGTTGCTTTTTTTTTTTTTTTTTTATGGACTGTCCTCTAAGACAGGTGTCATTCCGGAGTCTCCCTTTGCCTCTCTTAACCAATCTCTAGCTTTCTGGCTCATATGTCTTATTCTTTCTTGATTTATTCCTTTATTCTGCTAAATGGAAGATGATATTTTGAGACACTGCACACTTGAAAAAATATTGTTAAATACGCTTAGTTGTAATAGAGAGCCGAGTTTAGATTTTTAAATTGGAAATCTTATTCTCTGGGAATTCTAAGACAAATCCCCTTTGGCTCCTGGCTCCCAATATCATTATTACTTAAGTTCAGTGCCTTTGTGCTCCTTGATCTTTTATATGAAATAAGTTTTTCTCTTCAGGGGCTTGTGGGCTTTTATATTTTCTCTCAAATGTCTGAAATTTCATAATTGTGTGCTTTAGTTTAAATGTATTTTGATCCATTTTGCTGTCAGAAGGCTTTATAGTCTGAAAACTCATGACCTTTAGTTCTGGGAAGTTTTCTTGAATTATTTATTTGGTGATTTTTCCTCCATCTGTTTCTTTTGTTCTTTGTGTTTGCATTTCCGATTACTATAAATTTGGAATTCCCAGCCTCTAATTTTCTCCTCTTTTCTCTATTAGTTTTCATTTTATGTCTTGTGCCTTATCTCCTGACAGGTCCCAACTTAATAATCCAAAATTTCTTTTTTCTTTTTTTGGTGTAATATCCTTTTAATTTAATTTAATTATATTATGTTAATCACCATACATTACATCATTAGTTTTTGATGTAGTGTTCCATGATTCATTGTTTGCGTATAACACCCAGTGCTCCATTCAATACATGCCCTCTTTAATACCCACCACCAGGCTAACCCATCCTCCCACCCCCTCCCCTCTAGAACCCTCAGTTTGTTTCTCAGAGTCCATAGTCTCTTTTCTAATGCAGTTTTTCATTTCTATCATTGTTTTTAAATTCTAAAACTTTTTAAATTTTCTTTTGTTTTAAATCATGTTATTTTTTGTGAATGAAATCTTTTCTTTTTTCCTCTACCTTTAAGTGCTTTTTGATTTCATCTTTTGTTTTTTTCCATTTTCCTTTCCTTGTATATTTCTTCCAAGTTGCTTCTTATTCTATATGTTTAGGGTTCCTTTTCCTGTTCAAGGCTTTCATTAAACACCTGATATTTCAGGGGCACCTGGGTGGCTCAGTCAGTTAAGCGTCTGACTCTTGGTTTCAGCTCAGGTCATGATCTCATGGGTTGTGAGATCAAGCCCCAGGTCAGGCTCTGGGCTCAACAGGGAGTCTGCTTGAAGATTCTCTCCCTTTCCTTTTGCCTCTCCGCCCACTCATGCATGGGTGCACACACACTCTCTCTCTTTAAAATAAATAAATCTTAAATACCGGATGTTCCAGATGTTTATATTAGCAGACTCTCCAGTGCTGGATGGTATGACCATTAACCCAAACTCCTATTTTCCCTCCCTTTTAATGTAAATGGCTTCCAATGACAGCTGCCAACATTTTTTCCCATCCTTGTCTCTTTCTCCTCCCTTGAGTATGTATTGACCAACAGAGTCCATCAGAATTGATGCCAGCTCTAGGCATAAGCCTTAAGTGGCCTGACCATTTCCATTTTGACTGTCTTGAATGCTCTGACAACCATATAAATAAGCCCAGCCTAGTCTACTGTATAATGAGAGACCTCATGAAGGAAAACCATGATGATTTCCATGATACCAACTGTCAAACATGGGAAAGAGGCCATATCGTGGTTGTTTTAGCCTCTGCTAAGTTCTTGGTTGAAGTCAGCCCCCTCAGTGAATCTGGCTTCCACCATGGAGAAAAATCACCCAAATGAGTGCAGCCAACCTTTAGAATGATGAAAAGTAATACATCAATATATATTGTGTTAGGTCACTAAACTCTGAGGTAATAGATAAGTGAGGTAAAGGGTATTATATATCTCTATTTTATAACATTAGGCGTAGCCATGCGATATGCTATAACCAAGGAAATGTTAGCAAAAGTGATGTCTCTCACATCTGAGCTTTAAGAGTCAGTGCAAAATTTGGCATGCTCTTCTCAATCTGCAAAAGTCAGCAATATTCCAGTTAGAGGTATTCCCCAGTAGCCTTATGTCTCATATCAAAGTTGACTTTGAGCAGAGTGTGCATTGTTATAAACAATTGCCATTTGGAGATCACTTGTTACTCCAGCATAACTCAGCTTTTCTTGCCTGATACAGACACTAAATAGCCAATGGGAAACGTGTGCATAAGACAAATGTGGGCAAAGTCACTGTAGGCAATCTAGCAGGTGTTCCCAGCTCCTTCAAAACCGAGGGTTTAATTTCCTTAGCTGTTAGGAGTGCCATCAGTTGACAGTCACCATCCGGAAGTAGCCCTCTCTGGAAATTGCCCCCAGTTGAAAAAAATTTCCTCATCAAAGTCATGCCCCCTTCTTAGGGGCAACCTGCATCCAATGATTGATCCACATGAAGGCATAAAAGCCCATAATGTAGGGCAACTCTGCAAGACCATCCCGGCTTCAGATCTCCCATGGCATCAGCTTGAGATGTGGTCTTAGCCCAACTCCCTCCCTCCGATCCTGCTTCTTCCCTTCTCTTCCTTTTATAGGTGTGGTTCCTGTGAGCACTCCCTAGTTAACTTCCTGTAAGCTAATCTCCATTTCAAAGTCTATTTCCTGGAGAACCTAACCTATGATCTTTTTTTTTTAATTTTTATTATTAAAAAAATGAGTTTAGGGAGCATCTGATATCAATATCTTTAGGAATTTCATCTTAGCTTGATTTGATTCATCGATAAAGAATTTTCTAATGCCAAACTTAAGAGTATAGGTCAGGTTGCTATTGCTCTGTGAGCTGAATTGAAGAGGAGACTATTGGGCATTATCAATTACCTTCTCACTATTCATATTCAATATTCCTATTTTTCAGCACAGTACACTGGCCCTCAACTGTGCCCAGTATTCCCCAGGCCAGAGACCTTTGGTTTTTACTCATCAGAAAGAATAAACCCCCAGTCTTTTGTCACGATGGAAAAGACACAACAATCCAGGTGTGAGGAATGGGTTAGGGAATCTTGGGGTCTACTTCTGCTTAAAGATACTTTCAGCCAATCTACTATTTTTGCACTTTTCTTTTACTCTCATTTCCAGAACTACCTAGCACCATCAATTCTCAACTCCACAATGCAAATCGAGTGGTTTTGCAGCTCCCTATCTCTTTCCAACATTACAAATTTGTTACTGTGGATTCCTTTCCCAATATTGTTACCCTTGTTTATCTATGGGCTGGGCTCCTTTTTATATGGTCATATCCATTTATTCTCATTTAAGAGGGGCTCAGTAGCAGAGGGAAATATGTTTGTTTTTTATCAACCATCTTTAATTAGAAGGTCCATGTATTTGTCCTTCTACATATGCATTTGAATTATTGGATCATTTCCCCCCTAAAAACTTCTATGCAGATCTTTATTAGAATTACATTTAAATTCTGGTTTAATGTAAGAGAACTGACATGCTGCTCCGTCTTCTTCTTTAACAACAAAGCATACTTCTTCATTTATTTGAGTCTTTTTTGTGTGTGTACATTGAGTAACAGTCTTTTTAATGTGTGTCCTATGTTTTGAGAAGTTTATTCTTAGTTTTTTTATTGTATTGATTTTATAAATGGAATCTCTTCTTCCATAATATTTACTAACTATATTTGTTTACAAATAAGGAAAAGATTGAACTGATTAAATTAATTTTGTAGTTAGAAGTCTCACCAATGATGATTTGTTCAGTAACTGGAGTGTTTTCATTGGAGGGATGGCAGAACTCCCTGTCTCAGGGACAATGTAGCTGGCATCTGAGAGATGGCAGATAAGTCGTAGGGGTCACATTAGATGTGTTCCTACATGCCTCCATTTCTAACACCTAATCTAAGATACTAGAACTCAGTCACAGGATCCCACTGTAGTCCATTGATTTTTACTGAGTCTAAGGACTATGGCTGGGGAGTACTTGGATCTTTCCACAGCAGCTTGCTATAGCTTAAATGGAAACTAGGAGTACCTAATATTTCCACAAAAGAAAAAAATACTTGCTTCTTCCTCCTAGCCTACCTGTGAAAGCCTTCTAACTCTCCAATATAAGCCAACCAGAGATAAGAAAACTGTAGTCAGTTGTTTCTGAAGATTGACACAAACATCACCCCATATCACATGACCTATGTCATGTGAACTTCAAACTTCTCCAGTAAAGAGGTGGAGTCTCTTCCCCTTGTCTCCCAGTGCCCAGGCCATAACGCTTGTTAAACATTTTGAATAGACTTCTGCTTAGTCTCCTATTCAGCCTCAATCAGTTGCTGATTCTGGATCATCGTGGTACATAATCTTCCTTTACTGGAAGGAAATGTAGCCATTGTAAATGGTTCATGAAAGCATCCTTTCTGGTAGCTCCTTAGGTAAGAAATAGCATTATTGTCCCTGAAGGATTTTACTAGATCAAACTTTAACTTTTAATTTTAATTTTTATTATTTTTTAAAGATTTTATTTATTTATATGACAGAGAGAGAGAGCACAAGCAGGGGGAGCGGCAGGCGGAGGGAGAGGGAGTAGCAGGCTCCCCGCTGAGCAGGGAGCCTGACGTGGGGCTGGATCCCAACACCCTGGGATCATGACCTGAACTGAAGGCAGATGCGTAACTAACTGAGCCACCCAGGCCCCTAGATCAAGTTTTAAAAACATTATTGTAATTTTGAAAAACATTTACTACTCAAAAATAGATAAATAAACAAAAATTTAAAAAAAAGGAAAACATTTACTACTCAAAAGACATCTTGGTGCTTTCAACTCAAGACTAGCTAGTATGTTGTGTAATTGCTTCCCATCTCTCATTACTTATATTGGATCTGAATTCAAAATAAATAGGTATATGACTGTTTTAAATAAAATAGAACCAAATCATATTCTGTTTCATTTATTTATTTATTTATTTATTTTTAAAGATTTTATTTATTTATTTGACAGAGAGAGACACAGCGAGAGAGGGAACACAAGCAGGGGGAGTGGGAGAGGGAGAAGCAGGCTCTCCGACGAGCCGGGAGCCCGATGCGGGACTTGATCCCAGGACCCTGGGATCATGACCTGAGCTGAAGGCAGTCGCTTAACCAACTGAGCCACCCAGGCGCCCATATTCTGTTTCATTTAGTTAGCATCTGAAAAATCTTTTGTGTTTGTTTAGGCTGCTATGTATTTTATCAAAGTTTTGCTGTGTTTCGTATGGTAAAAGCTGAAGCAGTTGTTATAAGATTGTTTTGTGCAATAGTAAAAGTATTTTAATGTGTTGTAATTGCAGAGTCTTCTTAGCAGTTGTTAAAAAAAATTCAAAAATGATAACATTGTAATCCCTGGTTCTACATTAAGGGCCATATTCATCCCAAGATACTAATGCATAAAATAGAATAGTAGTAATAGGTACTTGAAAATTGTACTCAGGGAAGAATATAACCTTTTAAAATTACTTACAAATGGAAATCTATGCACTAGGATTGCCAAAACACATTCCATCACAACTAAAACTAATTTTCTATTCTTGCAAATACAATTATAGAATATCAAATGAATTCCAAATAGTAAACTTAAGATAAAGTTTTCTAATTTCACGTTCACGTAATAACATGGATGGTGTTTTTATAAACTTTAGCTACCACAGTAGTTTCTAAACTTTCTTATAGAGCTGGAGTTTTTCTTTAAATAAAAACTTATCCAGAAGACCAAATGATACAAAACAGATTAGAAATAAGTCTTCTCTAGTTAAAGTGATGGAGGAGGGACCCAGAGGCCTGCCCAACAGAATCTCTGACTCCCAATTCTACTGATCGTTTTTTTCAGACAGGTCTATGAGGCACTTCTCAGAAATTACTTATGCTTTTGAAACACTTAAAACCACCGGTATCTCATTTATTAGGCGTTCATAATATATAAAAATTCTTTAATAATTTTGAAAGTAGGGGACCCCCCAGTACTGTAACAAAGACATAATAATTTATTCTCTCACCAAATATAACCATCTAGACAAGTAGGCAAAAGTCAGTATGAAAGCTCCATGAAGGTCAGCAGGGACCTGAGCTGCTTCTATCTTTCTGCTCTGAAATCCTTGGTGTAGGCTTCTATACTCAAGATCACTGCGTGGCCCAAGATGGCTGCTAGATATCCACCCATCTTACTTTATTCCAACAATAGAAAGGAAGAGGAGACAAAGAATAACAATAACAACAGAAGAACACTCTTGCTGTCTATCTCCCTTTAGGGAAATTTTGCACAAATTCTTCCCAGTAATTTCTACTTATAGATCCTTTGCCAGAATTCAAGTACCTGGTCATATCTACCTGCAAAATACTTTTCCACAAGTCAAATCTGGAATTTGATTTTACCTAACTTACAAGCCATTAAATTATCCTGTTACTATTTCATGGATGCTGACAGAAGACAAGAGGCTTTTGGGTCTTTATTAATCATTACACAGCATATTTGTATAGATTATGTTGGCCCCCAGGTCCCATGGGAACGATGCCATGGGCTTGGATGACAGCCTGCACCTGCAATGGGTTGTATTACAGAAGAAGAGCACTGAGTTTGGGGAAACACAATGTAAGCAAGCCTGCTCTTGGTCCTGCTTGCTGCAAAAACAACCTTAAAAAATGGTTGGGGTCAAGAGCAGTCAGGACCTTGCATCCTTGGCACACCCAACAAGAAAATGCAGGCATGCTCAGGGTCCATAGCTCTCCCAACATACATTACCACCCTGAAAAAATTCAAGATTGCTTCACTAAGAAGGGAAGAATAAAATTGTACATAAAATGAGTAGTCTCTGTCACATAATCTTACTGTATTTTGTGAGATTTCTATTATATATATATGTAAATTTTATTTTAGTGAAGCTTTAAATAATCCAATATATTCGAGGTATTAAAATAAGGTATTTTATTATAATCTAGTGTTCTGGCTAGGTTGCAACTGGAACTTGGATATTTAGGGTAAATATGTAGAGGATACTCCTTCCCAAAAACTCCTTTGATTCATGAGTTCTTTGATTTTGGATAAGAAGTTTTTTGTGCATTTTTCACTTATTTTGTGGGAGGGGATTGTTGTGGTGATGTCTTTGAGGTGAGCAGAGCAGAGCTGAGCATCATGGAGAAATTGGAATGACATCTTTTCCTGTACCCAGGCTCACTAACTGGCTTAGTTTCTCTAACCTTCAAGGTATCCCTACTGACTATTGTTTATTTATTTATGCCATCTGTTTCCTACTGGAACCATGACTGATGCATTTGTCAAACATATTTCAGTTTTAGGGCCTTTCCTTTGGCTGGTCTCTCAACCTGGATATCTACAATATTTGTTTCCTTAAGTTATTCAGGTCTCTGCTCAATGTTATTTCATCCCAAATGTCTTCCAGACCATACTATCAAAACAGAGAACTCATGCACCCCTGCCATTCTTTTCTTCCTATCTTGCTTTATTTTTCTTCATTGCATTTATTACAACCTGAGATTTTTAAAAATACATGTATGTTTCTTTATCTATCTCCCCACACAAGGGTGATCATATCTCAAAATGCCTGGGATTTGTCCAGTTTTAGTGCTAAAAGTCCTACATCTGGAGAACCCTCTCAGTCCTCATCAAAAAGGGACAGTTGCTTCTCCTATCCCACAATAGAATACAAGCTCTATGATAGCAAGACTTTAATTTTTTCACTGTTGTATGTATCCTCAGCACTTAGAACAGTGCCTAGCACTTGTTAGTAGCACAATAAATATTAGTGGAAGGAAGGAAGGAAGGAAGGAAAGAAGGAAGGAAGGAAGGGAGGAAGGGAAGGAAGGAGGGAAGGAAGGAAGGAAAGGAGGAATCAGTGTGCAAGATCACAGGGAAGGTGTGGTGGGACATAATCCCCAATAAAAGAGTTGAAAGGACCTTAGAAGTCAGTGCAAGCCTCATTTTGTGTAAGGGGACCCAAAAATTAGTGGGTATATTAAGTTTCAGGCAGAAAAATATAGCCTATGCCAGCTAGTTTAATAAAAGGAATTTAGCATGAGAAATGACCTACAAATATATTGGAAAGACAGAAAAACCAAATAGGGGATGGTGAGACCTCCCAGATAGTAGCTACAGCGGGAAGCCAATAGTGTCCTCAGTAAGGGATTAAGGAACAAAGGAATAATGCAGATTTACCAGAACTCAAGAGCAGGGTGAATGGAAGCTCATGGATCAGTCCAGAGGGAGCAGAAATCTCCAAGGAACAAGGCATTTCTAGATGCTGCCCAAAGCAAAGAGAAAGAGGTCAAAAACAGATTTCTCCCTTTTCTTCTGTCCTTTCGTGGAACTGAGCAGGAAGCCAGTTGGCCAGGTAGCCTGAAAAAAATGTTGTTTTCCGAGATAGGTAAGAAATGCCTCTTTTGTGGTTCCACACAAATTTTAGGATTGTGTGTTCTATTTCTTTCTTTCTTTCTTTCTTTTTTTTTGTAAAATTTTATTTATTTATTTGAGACAGAGAGAATGAGAGAGAGAGAGAGAGCACATGAAAGGGGGGAGGGTCAGAGGGAGAAGCAGGCTCCCTGCCGAGCAGAGAGCCCGATGTGGGACTCGATCCAGGGACTCCAGGATCATGACCTGAGCCGAAGGCAGTCGCTTAACCAACTGAGCCACCCAGGCGCCCTGTGTGTTCTATTTCTGTGAAAAATGTCATTGGAATTTTGATAGAAATTGCCCTGAGTACGTAGATTGCTTTGGGTAGTATGGACATTTTAACAATATTAATTCTTCTAATTCATGAGCATGGAATATCTTTCCATTTATTTGTGTCTTCTCCTATTTCATCAATGTCTTACAGTTTTCAGTCTTTCATCTCCTTGGTTAAACTTATTCCTAAGTATTTTATTCTTTTTATGCAATTGTAAATAGGATTGTTTTCTTAATTCCTCTTTCTGATATTTTATTAATGTATAAAAATACAACTGATTTTTATACATGGATTTTGTATCCTGCACCTTTCCTGAATTAACTTATTAGTTCTTTCAGTTTTGTTTTGTTTTGTATTCTTTTGTTGCTGGAGTCTTTAGGGTTTTCTACATAAAACTGCAAATAGTGACAGTTTTACTTCTTCCTTTTTGATTTGGATGGCTTTAATTTCTTTTTCTTGCCTAATTGATCTGGCTAGGCTATGTTGAGTAAAAACGGTAGAAGTGGGCATCTTTGTCTTATTTCTGATTTCAGTTCAGCTTTTCACCATTGATTATGATGTTAGCTCTAGGCTTGTTATGGCCTTTATTATGTTGAGGTACATTCCCTCTATACCCACTTTCTTGAGTGTTTTTATCATAAATAGATGTTGAATTTTGTCAAATGCTTTTTCTGCATCTATTGAGATGACTATATGATTTTTATCCTTTATTTTGTTAATGGGGTATATCACACTGACTGATTTGCACATGTTGAACCAGCCTTGCATCCTTGGAATAAATCCCACTTGACCAAGGTATACGATCCTTTTAATGTATTGTTGAATTCGGTTTGATAATTTTCGTTTAGATTTTGTAAGGATTTTTTCATCTGTGTTCATCAGGGATATTGGCCTGTAATTTTCTTTTCTTGTGGTGTCCTTGTCTGGTTTTGGTATGAGAGTAATGCTGGCCTCCTAAAATGTTTGGAAGTGTTCCCTCTTCTATTTTTTGTAAGAGTTTGAAAAGGATTGGTATTAATTCCTTAAATGTTTGGTAGAATTCACCAATGAAGCCATCTGGTCCTGGACTTCTGTTTGTTGGGAGATTTTTAATTGCCAATGTAATCTTATTACTAATAATCAGTCTGTCCAGATTTTCTATTTCTTCATGATTCATTTCTCATGAAATAAACCCCAATATTAAGATGTATCCTCTCTTTGTGTCCTTTTAAGCCATACTAACAACTTCATACACTAAGTATTCAGGACTAAATGACCAACAAAGGCAAACTGTGGTCATTGGGTGCTATTTGTGGCAATTGCTTTGTTTTTGACCTACTCTTGCACTGCTCCAGTTTCTTTCCTGCTCCAGTTTCGGTCCTGATCCTGATACCCAACTACCTTTCCTGTTTGTTAGTTACCCTGTTTCTGCCTTTAGACTTGACCTTTATACTTGCTTTCCCAGGCTTGAGTCAGTCATGCCTTTGTTTCCTTCCATTTGAGAATACTCTGATGTGCTGACTGTACCCTAACCTTGCTGTAATCAGCACTGCATTTTTTTGTACCGTACCCTTGTGTGTGGAGACAAGGAGACGTGGACAAAACTCCCTCAACATAATTAGATTTTATATGAAAAACAACTATAGAATTAGAAAAATATCTGGGAAAGCAAATTGTTTAAGCAAAGTCCACAAAGATATAGGCAAGGATGATGTTGTTGAAACAATCTTTGGGAATAATGTTTAAAAAGTTAGGCAAATTTCATAGACTTATAAAAGGTCAGACCACTTTCTTCAAGGTGGGACAACTTCTAAAGGGCCATCTTAGTTCCAGAATTCCTGTAGGATCTGCTGAGTGCTTTGTTGCAATGCTGTAACATTCTACACCTCCCTTTTCCCAGTCCTACTACTTTCATGATCCCCTCACCTAAGTGTTGATCCCTAGGGCATTCCCCCAAAACTTCACACTTCCCAGGGAATCCAAGTGATGACAAAATGTATAAACTTAAATTTTACTTTGATAAGGAGCTACAAACAAAAAGTCAAAATTTCAAAGTACAATCATTTTGATAGGGAAATGGCTTGTTTTTGTCTAAAGATTTTGGAGACACCAATCTCTAGAAAGAAAAACAATACCGGTGGAGAATAATTAAAAATTTTCAACATTTTTTTTTATAGAAAAAAGATTGACATGATCAGGAGAGAAGAATTACATGAAATCCAAGAGAAGAGAAAGCTTCAGGAAGAAGACATTCTCTGTGAATTTTTGTTGGATCTGAACTAGGTCAAGTCAGGCCATTTAGCGCAGAAGTCAGTTGGATAAAAATGGCTATAGGGCAATTCCAAAAGTGTAATTTTGGTGGGCGGGTCAGAGTTGGGGGTTTTCTATGATCCATATCACTCTGCAGAGATGTTGGACCTGGAAAAGAAACATGACATCAAAATGTGTCGAAACGCAAGGAGATAACTAGAAAAGAAAGGAAAAAATAAATCAGGTTGGAGAAGCTCAGCAAAAAGAAACTGTAGCCAATTTCACTAATTTCTCTGTTTTCAAGGAGGGGAAAGGAAATGTTCCAGGATTTGATTTTTGAGGTGCATATGCCCAGTTCACACTGCGTGTGTGTATGTGCACAGAATGCCATTCAGCTATTGTCCAGACACACAGTCACTACCCAAACCAGGAAGTCATGCAGGATGCTTGTGGTGGTGGGGGTGGTGCTGGGGTTGACCTTGGTGGTGTGGGGTAGTGGATGTGATTGTGAGGCTGGTGCTCATTGCGGTGTCGGTTGCAGCAGTGGTGATATGGGGAAGTATTGACAGTAGGGTCCTTGTACATAACATGTGTGGGTATTAGGAGATATGTCAATGGAGTCCCTGAGCAGTTTTGCTGTACATATCACCCCCAGGTCTGTAGTCAACTCTCTGTGGTGGGCTCATGGCTTCCCCTTTTCCCTCAGAACTTTAAGTTTGGATAAATTTTATCTTATGCTAAATATACTAAATATTATACTAAATATTATTCATGTAAGCCCACTTTTCACATATTATCATTTATGTTACATGGAATATAATTGCAACATAAGATAAAAGAGAAAAGCCTCAAAATTGAACTGCTGTCAAATATAAACAAACCCATACTTTTTGAGTAAACTAGAGCAAGCTTCTCAAGAACTGAACTATTTCAATAGTTCAAGACCATGGCATATAATTGCAGAGATAAAGAACCAAAATTCAGACACTATTATGATGCGGCAGAGCCCTCCAAAGTAGAAACTCAAATATTCCCTTGAAATTGTATTACTGATGTGTTAGTGTGCTCTTATCAAATTTTTCACCTTCCCCTTTTCCTTTTATTTTAAAATATTTTATTTATTTATTTGGGGGGGAGAGAGAGAGAGAGAAAGAGAGAGCGAGCATACAAGTGGGGGTAGGGGCAGAAGGAGAAGCAGACTCCCGGCTGAGCAGGGCACCCAAAGCCAAGCTCAATCCTGGGAGTCTGGGATCATGACCTGGGCTTAAGGTAGACACTTAATCTACTGAGCCACCCAGGCACCCCTTACCTTCCCTCTTTTCAATTTTGCACTCAGGTTACTGAACTAAGATTACTAAGAATGCACCATGTTTGTTAATTTCATGCTTTTTTTTTTTTTAGAAAATACAATCTCTACCTTCATTAAATATGTAATTCTCTTGCAAAAAGAAAGACCTTTCAAAGGTGAATTATTTAGTGTATGGATAATTTGAATCCTACACTTTTGTATACTTGATCACTCACTTAACACCTTATCATAAAGTAGGTTGATACGTAGCCTCTGGCTAACTGACTGCATTTTCAAAGGGAATGTCATGGAAAGAAACACATCTCAAAGCCACTAATGTTATTGCTCTTATGTATTTGCCTCTAAAATATAGATTCCATAAAATCTGCAAATGTTGTTACCTGCAAAAAAAATACAAATAACTTTAGATTCTATTAAAAGAAAAAACAAACTACAAATTCCATTTGGATTGACTTTGGATTTTCTAATATTCTTAATTTCCATAAATCTAAGTAATTTTTCTATTAGCTAAGAAAAGCTATGAGAATTTTGAGGAAAAAAAATAGTAGTGAGAGGCCACCAGTTATTACAACCTATTACAAAGCAATAATAATTAAAACAATGTGATATTAATGCAAGAAATGAGACAGATGGGACATGATCCAGGAACAGGCACTACTATAAATGACTTTAATCTACAATAACAGAAGTGTTGGGGTGTCTGGCTGGCTCAGTCCACAGTTGGTAGAGCATGTGACTCTTGATCTCAGAGTGGCGAGTTTAAGCCCCACATCAGATGCAGAGCCGACTTAAAAAAATGTTAAAAAAATTAATAGAAGTGTTAGTGATGTCAATTGGCACATTTTTGTTGTCTTGAAGCTTTCATGAAGTCCTAAACCTCAGGACCCAAGGGATATTTGCTCCACATATTCTAAACAGAGAAACTAGACACATGCCTACCAGCTTACTAAGAAACAACATGGATCCTGGCACATTTTCAGGCTACATTAAAAGAGAGTAGGATTTCAAACATTGTCTTCAAAGTGAGGCTTCCTTTGGAGAATATTGCACACTTGGGAGAGAGTACTATGTTTTCCTACCACTCTTCATAGTAGCAGAATCTTGCTTCTTCACCATCTCCCCATAAAAGTGAGGGAAGCTTCAAGAGAATCACTCACCAAGTCTGGTTTGACTGATAGAGAGGAGGCATTTCATCACCCAGCCTGGATGCTTGCTGAGCTATAAAACTTAGGTCTTGCCTGGTGCTGCTATTAAAATAGAACATGGTAAGACTGTCTTAAGGGAAACTTGTTCTGGAGTTTGGGGAGCATAGAGAACACTGTTTGACTCTTCCATAGAAAAGTCTGGATATGAAAGGTTGTCTAGAATTGTCTTGATGGCAGGGCCAAGAACAATCTACAGATTTGCTGTCCATAAAGACAACTTGGATGTAGTGAGTCTAGACTGCTGCCATTTTGAAAAAAATTCCCAAAAGAACTGCCTGCTTGGATAAGTTGACCCTAGCAGGAAGAGGCTGCGTGAGGGTGTATCAGGAAAGCAGGAGTTGAGGGAGAGTGTTACAAGGTCACAGAATGTACACCATCCCCATAATGGACAGAGGGCTGAGAAGCCAGAGTAGAGGGGGTCTCCAAATAATTCACTAAATCACCCCCTAAAAGAGGGAGTTGGCCTTTGGTTATCTGCCCTTGAAGACTCTTTTCAACATTCAGCCAAGTAAAAAGATGTTTTTATTCCTTTTCATCTTATCCCCAGCTTCTTACTCTTGGATGAGCCAAAAAAGCAGTGAGTGAGTGAATGGAGAGGAGGGAGTAAATGAAACCAACAATATCCAGTTAAACTTGGGGGCAACGAGGAGACACTTGAAATTGAAAGGAAGATGAATTTTTAAAAATTTTGTTGGGATAGGATTTTTTAATACTCAAAAATAAGGACTATTCACTATTATCCAAAAATGGCTATAAAAGCAGTGGGATCCATGGTGGTTTAAAAGTACATCTGCAAATTTTTTTTTTAAGATTTATGTATTTAAGAGAGAGACAGCACAAGCTGGGGAGGGGCAAAGGGAGAGGAGAGAGAGAATCCTCAAGCAGACTTCCCACTGAGTGCAGAGCCCAACACGGGGCTCGATCCCATGACCCTGAGATCATGACCTGAGCCAAAATCAAGAGCCAACCGCTCACCAACTGAAAGCCACCAGGCAACCCTTCTGCAAATTCTTTGACACTCCTTCTATCAAGAGACAGAGTCTATGTTTCCTCTCCTTGTGATCTCTACAGTGATTGAAATATGGCAGAAGTTGCCCTGGGTGACTTCCAAGGCTAAATCAGGTAAGAAATAGAGCTGGCCTGCTGGCTTCTCTTAGGTACCTACTCTGGAAGCCTTTAGCTACCATGTAAAAAGTTCAGCTATATTGAAGCCATCATGTGGAGAGATCACGGGCAGAGATCATATTAAGAAAGAGACAGAGACAGGGGCGCCTGGGTGGCTCAGTTGGTTAAGCAACTGCCTTAGGCTCAGGTCATGATCCTGGAGTCCCTGGATTGAGTCCCGCATCGGGCTCCCTGCTCGGCAGGGAGTCTGCTTCGTCCTCTGACCCTCCCCCCTCTCATGTGCTCTCTCTTTCTCTCATTCTCTCTGTCTCAAATAAATAAATAAAAAATCTTTAAAAAAAAAAAAAGAAAGAGAGACAAAGAGACAAAAACAGAGGCTCTTTTACGGCAGGACAGCAGCTAGGGAGATACAAGTAAGGTGAGTATGGCACTTGTTTTTTAAGATGGAGGACATCAAACAACAACAACTAGTAATTAGCATAAATCACATTTTAATGCAATATTTTTCTTATAAGTTAATGTACATGCTGAATAAAACATCAATATTTTACAGAAAGACAGGCTCAGTATTCCTGATTGTTCTTTTGGCTTCCAACTCCACGAGGGCTCAGCAGGGCACTGTTACTCATCCGATTGACTGGGAAGGACACAAAGCAACTTTCCAGGGCAATGGACATATTCTACATCTTGGTTCGGTTAGTGTCTATGTGGATGTATATAATTGTCAAAACTTAATGAACGTGCTCTTAAGATCTACCCATTTTATCGTTTGTAATTACACCACTCTATATATGTATACATATTTAGAAGGGGCATGTGATCCAATTCAGTCTAAGGAATGTTGGAGGAAAGTTGCCGGAGGTTTGAGGGACAGAAGTTTTCTTACTGTGAAAGAGAGCAGCGGCAGCGCATGGTCTCTGGGGAACACTCCATGGGAATGCGAGAGCTGGGACTGTGGTGGTCATCCAGCTGCCGGCCTGAACAGGATGCCGACGCGTGGAGATGGCCGAGCTGAAAGAATCGGAGAGGAAAAGGGCCGTACGGGAACTGTGCTTGACCACTGCATTTACTCTGAACCTTTCTAGTTATATAAGCCAGCATTCTTTTTATTTCATAAGCCAGTTTGGGTTGGGCTCTCTGCTGCAAATTCAGAGGGACACACAGAGCAAGCAATAAACACAAGCAGTGAAGTCGTAGGGGCCCGGAGTAAGCAGTCATGAAGTGAATGGAAGCAGAGTGTAGACAGCACTTGAGTCGTACCCCCAAGTAGGCACTGAGCTACCACTGGATAAAGGACAGGGGATGAGACAGATAAGATCTCTGATCTCATTGAGTTTACATTCTAGCTGGGCTGAGTGCGGGGGGGTCAGGAAGGGGTCAACAATAATTTTAGATAGCGATAAATACTATAAGGAAAATAATACAAGGTAATGTGATGTGGAAGAGGCTACTAATTTTACTGGAGAGCCAGAAAAGCCTTCTCCAACAGAGGTGGACATTTGATCAGTGACATGAATGAGGAAAAGATGCCAGCAGTCTGAAGCTCAAAAAAAAGAAAGAAAAAAAAAGTTTTCTAGGTAAAGACATAGCAGAACATTCCTGGAAGACAAAAAACAGATGAAAGCGTAGAAAAGATCCCTAAGATCTTTAATGTGTATATAAATCACCTCGACATCAAGTTAAAATGAAGATTCTGATTTAGTAGTCTGGGGTGATGCCTGAGATTCTGCATTTCTAACTAGCTCCAAAGTGATGCAGATGTTTCTGGTTTATTGACCATACTTGGAGTAACAAGGCCCTGGGAAATTGCTTTGTGGACAGCCTGGTCCACAAAGAAATTAAATGTTTCTTTAAAAATCTTTATAACAATGGAACACTGACCCAACATTCAGGCATCTAATCATTAGTAACTAATTTTAAGTGCATTGGTCAATGATACTTTGGAAATTAAAAGCAAAAGACAAAAAACCTGACTCTTCACAGGTAGTCCAAGAAGCACTGCCTTAGGGCCTAAAATATTATAGCGATGGTGGGGACTATACCATTCACTAAAACTGAAGAGAAGCTGGGAACATTGAAATATCAGGTATAAGGAAGAGTTAAAATAAAATTTCAGGTACAAAACATGGGGATTAAAAAAAACTGACATCACCATCATCACCACTACCGTGTACACACATGTTGACAGGCACACACACAAATAAACACACACACACACACATACGCACGCATACACACACATACGCATACACACAGGCAATTTCCATACAGAACTCCTGGCCACTAGGAGTCTATTTCTCAAACATCCCCAAAATACCCTCTTTAAATACATCCAATGGTTCTGAGCAAAGACTTCTTTTTCTGGAATTTAGGGGCTCCTGAATATAATGCTGCTCCCTTAAAAGTGAAGCCCATAAATCAACAAGCCTTCTTCTGTGCATAGAACACAGAGCTGTTCACTGCCTCATTGTTAAACAATAATTGTTTACATTGGTTCCTTGAAAATCTGGTGATCCTTCATATTCTGGTTGTGCTGAATCATAATTATGGTAGAAGTGCAAGATCTCTAAGAAAACCTGGTCTTGAGATCTGCATCATCTGAACTGACTTTCCACTTCTCTCTGTGTGCCTGTGGTATAACCAGAAAGATGTCACATTTCTCCATTTGTTTCACCTATTTGTCTTCCTAATAATCCTAGCTATTTTTTTAACAAACTCCCTCCAACTGAGGTAATTTTATTGTGTTCCTTGACACTTGAAAGTACCTGTCTAGTTCACTGTGAATGGCTGAATATGTATATTTCATCAGCTTAAATGATTTTAGTTGCAAATAACAGAAAACCCAATTCAAATTACTTTAAGAACTAAAGGTGATTTATTGGCTCATCTAAATGGAAATTCAAGAGATGGGGTGGGCTTCAGGTAAAATGTGATCCAGTGACACAATGGTCATCTCAAAAACTCAGTTTCTTTTCTATATTCTTATAGAACATAGAGGGGTGTTACCTAAAAGCCAACTTGAACAAATTTTCTCATTATTGTTAATTGCTTGTTAATTGCTTATTTTTCTTGACCTTTATTTGAACAACTGACTTACAGTCCTATTTTGTAGGAGAGAGATTCCAAAATGTCATTCTAGCTTACATGAACTTGAGTCAGAGATTCTGGAACAGTATTTGGATGTATTCCACCCAAAAAATAACCTAGTCCCAAACTTTTTGCCCAGGATTTCCTCACTGCACCAGAATTCTGTGGGTATAAAAGCAAATTAACTCAAGGTCAGATGGTCATGACCTCCCAGTGCCCTTTCTTTCTTCCTCAGAGAGATGAGACTCAACCCGACACATTGTAGGTTTCACTGTCTCTATTCTTCTATAAACAGTTGTTACACAAAGAGAGACAGATTATTCTACATGTTCTCAAAATAGATATAATTTTGCATTTTTCTCATGCCTGGGATTCTTTCTTAGCCATTCCCTCCTCCTAATGGCTTTCTCCTAGACACATATATATTCATTATCCTAACATTCTTTCCTTTCTTCTCCATATTCTCTCCTTTCAATCTTGTTTGTTTTCAATGGTGAAAAAAGTTAAAGATTGTTTCAAATGGTCTATTTTTTCTAACATTAAACAGACTGGGGGGAAAAAAAAAGTATTCTCCTTTATTTGAGAAACTAGAGGCCAGTTAAAACTATAAAATCGGTCAGCCAGTAGACAGAGGATAAAAATCGTTCTGCAAAGTGTAATAAATTAGAAATGGGTATTTGTTACATAGCTGATAATCCTTAGGCAGAGGGAGATGCAAACATGCCACCTACTTTGCACTTAAATGAAACATTAATAAGAGTCAGAGCTACTTAAGGTCTGGAAAGTCCATTGTCCCACAATTAGAATTCCCCCAGAGTCACTTAGTCCTTGGGAAAGGATTCAGTGTATATAAAGCTTTGACCCTGGAGCCCTGCAGGTGTACCAACAAGTAAGGGACTGCCCCTCTTCCATACCTAGGCTATCCACTGTTAGGAAGGCAGAACAGAGACTGTGTGCTTGAAAGGCAACTAAAAGAGTCCTTCCTCTGTATCCCCATGGATCAAAAATTGAATTTCTACGATCTATCTTTCTAACAGACATTAAAGATTTTTGAGCAGACAACTTGGGCCTTTCACCAGTTTTAGAGCTACAGAGGAGGAACTACAAATGGAAAATAATATTACGTATTTATGTTTGTACTTGTTGAATTTAATACAAAATAGTTTAAAACAATCCTGGAAGTCCCCCAAATCTTTTTCCTTGCAAACATGGTCTGAACATTACTCAGAATTGAGAAAAACAAATTGCTGTAGAGAATGCCTCACTGAGGATATACCTGGGACACACACAACGTTCCTAATTCCTTCATCTTCAGATCCCAGAGGCCATGACCAACACTAAAGGGAAATTTCAACCTACCCCATAGAGAAGATCAGCTCTGTTTTATTTTTCTATTTTGGCTTTCTTAGTAAGATTTTATTTAAACCTCTTGAATTTGTTCTTTTTTTTTTTTTTAAAGATTTTATTTATTTATTTGAGAGAGAGAATGAGAGAGAGAGCATGAGAGGGGGGAGGGGCAGAGGGAGAAGCAGACTCCCCGCTGAGCAAGGAGCCCTATGCGGGACTCGATCCCAGGACTCCAGGATCATGACCTGAGCCGAAGGCAGTCGCTTAACCAACTGAGCCACCCAGGCGCCCTTGAATTTGTTCTTAAACAAGAGGAATACACCATACTGTCTTGTTACTTCTAGAAAAGCTTGGGCCCTCTGGCTTAGAATAAGCAGAAGAGAATAGAGCAATAAACTATAAGGGTTAACCTCAAAAGGGGAAGCTTCCAGATGAAATCATCCCCAAGTGCGAGATAATTTTGTGGAAGAACTAACCTAAACAAGATGCATTTTTGTCCTCAGATAACCCTACTCTTTAAAGTGGGCATGTAGGGGATGCCTGGTGGTTCAGTCAGTTAAGCGGCTGCCTTTGGCGCAGATCATGATCCCAGGGTCCTGGGATCGAGCCTGCATCAAGCCCCAAACTGAGCCCCCCATCAAGCCCTGCATCAACTCCCTCTGCCTGCTGTTGCCCTTGCTTGTGCTCTCTCTGTCCAATAAATAAATAAAATCTTAAAAAAAAAATAAAGTGGGCATGTAGGATTTGCTTTGCTAAATGAAATCAGAACAATAGTGTCTTTTTAAACAAGGTAGAATCGTTTGTTTTAATCTCATTTATACACTTGCATTAAATCAGAGAATTAAATTCCTTAAACTTGCCTCTCATTCAGTGTTACGGGCTTTTCTATAATTCAATGGAACAGACACCATTTTACCTTTTAAGACCCTCAGAACACCTGTAGTAGCTGGTTACGGAATTGTTCTCCTCCCGTGCTTTCCTAGCAGCTAGCATTTCATGCACTTACTTCCTTTGCATTTGAGAATGACCAGATTTGGAAAATGACAAATGTAAATGCTTTGCTATTCAAAGAGGAATCCTTTGGAATTTCTAAGCAACAAGGGATGCTTTGAGATGAGTCTATGGCAAGAACACAAAAGTTCTATTGATGAATTGTTCATTCTTGCAGTCATATTTGTCCCATTCCATTTGAAGACGAACTAGTTATGAAACATTTTGCAAGGCTCTGGGGATGAGACTGTGACTTGGTCCCTGCTCTCCTGGAGTCTGTGGTCTTAAGGGGCAGAGAACCACTGCATAAGTCATTATAAAACTAAATATATAATTACAAGGTAGGATGAATACTATAAAGCAATAGTTTAGAGTACAATGAGAATGTAGCACAATCGTTTTATACTAATTTTTGGAAATCATGGAGTAATCTGAGTTACTGGCCCTCCTTAAGTAAGTTCATTTTCCCCTCCAGCTAATCATGGATTGGGTAAAGATTCCTAAAATTTTATCTTCAATCTAGATTTCTCTATATATCTGAGTGTTTATTTGACTTCCTTGTTTGCCTGACTCAAACCTAGGTTATCCAAAATGGAACCATGATCTTTCTGCTCAAGCCTGGTCATCTTTCACAGTTCCGTGTCTCAGTGTATGGCTCTACCATGGACATTACTTGAGGAGCTCCATCATTTAAAGGGTAGGGAGTGGAGGTTAGTTGGCAAAGGAGATTGAAGAGTGGCCTGATGTCAGGGGCAGATCTGTCTTGAAGCTAGTGAAGCTTAAGATTCTGGGTATTTGTCAGGGATGCCTGGCTGGCTTAGTTGGAAGAGCATGTGGATCTCGATCTCAGGGTTGTGAATTTGAACCCCACGTGGGGTGTAGAGATTACTTAAATAAACAAAACTTAAAAAAAAAAAAAAGATTCTTTTTCTTTCTTTTGCCTGGGAGGAGCCCTAGCAATGTGTTTACATGGTCACATATTTCTGTAAAGTTTTCACAAGAAAGATATCTTTTTCTTTTCTTAAATCAGAGCCCCAAATCGTGTAAGTTTCAGGTCCCACACACTGGCCGCTCAATAAGAAGAAGAAGCAAAACTGAGGGTGTGATTATATGGAATTATGGGGTGGGGGGCAACACTTCAAGGGAGTGTTCAATAGTTACGAATCCATCTGAGAGGACAGAGAATATAGGGAGAGAAACAATTCCATTGGATTTAGTTAAGGGGAGATTATTGGTGTCTAGCAAAAGCCCCTTCAGTGCAGTGATGGGGCAGGAACCCAAGATGCAGGTGGTTGATGTCAAGAAATTTAACTGTGAAGAAAAGAGGAGAAAATGTAACTGGGGAGAGATGGGCTGGGGAGTAATGTTATTGCCTGCTTGCCTTCCTCCGTCTCTCTGTCTCTCTCTCTCTCAATGGGGAGAGTTGAGAGTGCTGATTGAGAGGTTACACAAGACAGAGATGTGCTGAAGATACAAGGGATGAGTTTTCCCTTCATCCTAACTTCATTTTCATTTTCAAAGGACCCAGAGGAGATGAATATCCACAGATGCTAAAGAAATCTAGTGAGTGCTTTTATTTCCCCAGTAGGCAAAACTACACTGATGCCTATGTTTGAGAAAGCACAATGGGTCTTGGACTGAGGACACTCTCCACCCAGGGCACTTTATCTCATTTTACTCCTAGTCATTTGCAGACAACTGATCTATTTTGAAGCTTTCTGAAAATATCCATTTAATAGCTCAAATCAGCTTCCCTCTGGAGCCTCGTATGTTTTAAAAACTGTATTTCCCCTTAAATATTTGGTGAATATTGGAGAAATACACTTTTTTTTTAGTAGACAAAAAATTTTACAAGTCTGCCAAAGAAATCAGAACTTTTAATTCAGGATATTAAAAGAAATTCCTGTAAATATTTTAAATTGGACTTCTGAGTATCCTTTGATGTATACCCTAATACTAGATGTATGTACTGTGAGAGGAAGCAATTTTCTTCCGCAGAAAAGATTCCTGGGACTCAGGAATTGAGGGTATCAGAAACACAATCTTAAATGGCACAAAATAGAAATGAATATGTTTCTCCTGGCACCATGCAATTCTGAACCCTTCTTTCATGTTTATTGTTTCCGTTTTTTAATTGGATATGTCTGAGAAGCACACTAATGTTCCAAAAGTTACTTAGAATGTGAGATTATTAAGCCCCCACTCCCCATGCCTCCTCATTAAAGCGCTTCTCATCACCTTCTCATACCACTTAAATAAGTTACCTGTACAGAAGGCATCCACAAGGCAGTCCACATAATGAAAAAAAGAAAAAAATTAAGTCCTCAAATCTGGAAATAGCGCCTACCAGTTCCCACAGGTTGCCAGATTTAGAAAGGAAAAATACAGACCCCCAGGTTAAATTCGAATTTCAGATAAACAATGAACAATTTTTCAGCGTTACGTATGTCCCAAACATTGCACGGGCCATACCTGGCCAAAATAATTATTCCTCGTTATTGGACATTCCCACTTAACGGGGCGCCCTGTATTCCCCCAAGGCAACCTCACAGAACCCACGCGCCGCACGCCAGGCCCAGCGGCCGCGGAGCTAGTTTAAAACCCAGGACCGGCGGGCTGGGCCGCGCCCCCTGATTGGCCGAGGCGCGCCCGCCGCCCCGCCGACCGCAGGCGTCACGCAGCTCCGGCAGCCCCGGCCCCGGCGCCGCCGCCGCCGCCTCCTCCTCGGGGGCCCCGGTCGGCGCAAGTGCGGCGCGCGCGGGGGGAGGGGGCGCGGCGGAGCGCGAGGCTGGCGTCGGGCCGCCGCCGGCCGGGCGGGATTAAGTTTCTCGGTCGCGCGTGAGTGTGCGCGTTTATCCCGAAGCTCCTGGCCGGGCCGTTACTTCAGGAGAGAAGAGGGCGAGCGGGAGCGAGGCGAGGCTCCCGAGTCCCCGGCGACCTCGGCTCCCCAGCCCTCCTCCCCCTCCGCGTACCCGCCCGGGGCGGCCGCCGCTAGCCGGGTAAGCGGCGCCGGGGCCCGGGCCAGGAGGCCGGAGCGCGCCCCCGCGCTCTGCGCGCGCGCCGGCAGAGAAGGTGCGCGGGCGCTGGGGGCTCGGCGCGCGGGGCAGGCGGGCGGGCGGGGTGCGTTCGCCCCACCCCGCGCGGCCGGGCGGTACCGGGAAGCCGCCGCTCCTCTGGCTCTTTTAAAAGGACGGGGTCTGGAAGTTTCCTTCGCTACTTGCATGGCACCCGAGCGCTAGTCCCAGTCCTTTCAGCCCTTCCACCCCCCCTCCCCCTTTGCCCTTGCTTACTCTAAATGGTTTAAAAGTTTTTTTCTTTTCCTTCGCCTGGAGGGGCACAGGGATGGTGCCGGGGAGGGGAACCGCGGGCCTGGCGCGCGGGCCGGCGCTCCGGGGCGCAGGAGCCTGTTGCTCGCCGCTGGTGTGGCCGCGCCCCGGGCCGGACGCCCCCTCCACCGTTACGCTGGGCCGGGCGCTTGGGTCGTGGGGAGAAAGCCTCCCCCATCAGACTGGCGTCTCTAGCCTTGTCTGTCGGACCCCGAGCGCGCCGCTAATTGGTACCCGCCCCCCATCCCCCGCGGCGCCTGTGCCCTTTCATCCGCTGCCCCCCACGGTGGGAGCAGTTAGCTCTCGCCACCCTCTTCAACTACCCCGCGCCGATGGGGCGCCTTTGTCTGCGGTTCGCAGCGGGGGGGATGCCGGATGTTCCTCGGGAAGCGCTGTTCGGGAGACGCTTTGTGTCTTGGGAGTTGTGTGTGTGTCGGGGGTGGTGATGGTGTACATTTTTGCTTGCGTTCTCTGCAGAGGCACAAAGGCCGGGCTATTCTTTCCCGCAGATCACATGGAAATTCAAGCTGGGACTGCCTAACGTAGGAGGGGCCGGGCGACAGCCGGGGGGAGGGGGGCGGGTGGCGGCTGCTGCGCAGTGGTTGGGGGCGAGTCGGGGGCGGCGGGACGTCTCCATCCGTCTCCGCGGGTGGGGCTTGCAGAGCTTGCTCAGCTGGCGAAGAACCCGAGCGTGGGCGCTGCGTGCCTTGTGTGGGGAGGGTGCGGGTGGCAGCTAGTGTTTCTTAGGTAGCATCAGATAAGAGGACCATGACTTCAGCCTAGAAAGAATACTACCCATGTTCGTTTGATGTCCAGAGGGGAAGAATCACACACAAATCGCCCAGCTTTGGTGGACAGCTGTAGTGTAAACATCCCTTTTGTGTTTCCGTAGACATTCCTCATTTAGATTACCTTTAGCAGGATTGAAAGAAAAAACACGATCTGAAAAACTCACGAGGTGATGGTTTAGGGCTTGGGAGTTTTTACATGCTGAATTTGGGTATACGTGACTACAATGAACTTTTTTAAAGGGTCGAATCAACTGTATTTAATATACGCTTTACCGCCTCGTAGAATTTAGGTTAAACCCAACAAAACTTAAGGTTCCTAGGTTTGAGCTTCTAATACAGTGTTAAGCTCTGGATGGATGCACCTGTGCCCTTGCCTGAAGGAGGGACTGAGGGTTTAGAGCGTGGTGGAGATAATCTTGTCTGGGATGCCCAGATTTCTTGCTAGCTAATGAGCTAGTTTACAAATGGGCGGGTATATCTAGATGGGACTCTGTCCTTGCTCAGTTCATATTAGGGTCTTTGCAAGTGAAGGTCTCTAAATTTAAGGGCCATGGGCCAAATTGGCCAGCAGCAGCCTGTTTTTCCCTCAAAGTGTAGGAGTTAGAAGTGTTTTGTGCATGTTTATATGGTTAAAAAAATCAAAAGAATAGGGGCGCCTGGGTGGCTCAGTCGTTAAGCGTCTGCCTTCGGCTCAGGTCATTATCCCAGCGTCCTGGGATGGAGCCCCGCATCGGGCTCTCTGCTCGGCGGGAAGCCTGCTTCTCCCTCTCCACTCCCCCTGCTTGGGTTCCCTCTCTCGCTGTCTCTCTGTCAAATAAATAAATAAAATCTTTAAAAAAAAAATCAAAAGAATATATCATGGTATGTGAAAATTATTTGAAAATTAAATCTCAGTGTGCATAAGTAGAGTTTTATTGGCACATGGCCACACTCATTCCTTTTGTGTATGGCGGATTCTTACTGTCTTCGGTTGCTTTAACAATAGCAGTGGGAGAGTTGAGTGGTTGCATAGTTGAGACATGGATGCATAGCCTTGAAAGTATGGAATGTTTACTCTCTTTTTCTTTACAGAAAAACTTGCCAACCTACAGCAGGCTTTAAAAGTATTGCTTAGGGTGCCTGGGTGGCTCCGTTGGTTAGGCGTCTGCTTTCCGCTCTGGTCGTGATCCCAGGGTCCTGGAATTCAGCCTGGGGTCAGGCTCTCTGCTCACGGGGAGTTTACTTCTCCTTCCCCTCTGCTTTCTGCTCCGCCTACTTGTGCGCATGCTCTCTACCCGAACCCCTTTCTCTCCCTGTCAAATAAATTAAATCTTTTTTTAAAAAAAGCATTGCTTAAATGCCCCCTCTTTTGATGGGTGCATTGTTTAATTTCATTGTCTTTCACGCTGTTTCTGGTGTCCCCTGAACTGGCTGAGTTTTCTCCAATAGGTAGACAAGTTAATGTATTGGATTTTCCCATTTCGAAGTTTCACCCCTCAAAAAGATTTCTTAACCTTTTAGTATCTTTCTTTGTCAGAATCTAGGATAAAGTGGGTTTTCTGATTGGCAGAAATTACCTGCTTAGTTACTTTAATATAGATAGCCACATTTCAAGGTGTTCTGCAGCGAGTTCTAGTGACTTCTTGCCGCCCTGCTACTTGAGCAGGTTTGAGAATTATAGTTTTGTTTATTTAGGTAGAGAGTAGCTGGAGTTAGGGGATGTCATGGATTCCCTTTTGCAGGGAAGCACTTGAGGCAAAGCTAGTTTGGGGGGGAACTTGACTCTTCACCATTCCTCTTCCCTAAATCTTTGCTGAAACAAAAAATGATGAAGTTTATTCTCCACATATTACTGAATTGATCACATGTGTACATGCCTCTAACATGTGTTCCTTTTCTTCCTTTAGCTCCCATTGGTATTTCTTTTCATTTCTCCTCTCATTTCTGGTTTTCTTTCTCACTTTACTATACTCCTTTTATCGCCTAAGCCTGTTGCTTGTGGCTTAGGCAGAGCAAGATGTCAGTTACAGTGTTTGTCTGCTCCAAATTCCTATCACATAGACATTGTCCTGCTTGACCCTTAAAGACCTCTTTGCATTTCAGATACCTTTTAAATGCACATATATTATGAAGGAGTGAAGGCTGTCCTCAGAGTTAACTATCTCTCTGCAAGGTGGGGGTACTCAGATTTGTGGAAATCCTTGAAATGTAATTTTGCATTGATGCAGGCTTTTAGCCTTCAGCTGCTGTGGTGTGGAGGCCCTGCTTTACAAAGGAAGTGGACTCATTGTCTAGAGTTAAGATTAAGGGACTTAGAAGCTGGCATGCAACAATGATTGCCTGGAAGATAACTAACTGCCCTGAGTTAAAGGCAGATGATTTTCTTCAAATTACATCCCAAGTCTGACATCATAGACTTGACTCCCTTAGGTTAAGTAGCAGGTTGGCTCCATTTTGTATATTTGTAATATGTACACAGTACTTTGTGAATTTCATAAAATATCTTGAAGAAAAGTTGATATATTGGACTGGAAATGTCCCCATATGCTGGAGCAAACAACATATCTGCCAGAGAAAGATCCTGTACTTCAAAGTAAAGAAGCAGAAAACTTCCTATAGAATTCAGCACTGCTTGATGGCACATACGGATGATGATATATTTTATCATTATTATATTTCCCAAGCAGTTGTATGTGATTTTAAAATACATTTAGCCTAAAGTAGGAATTCATTTGATAGAGTTACATTGTTATGTACATTATCAACCCCATATTTATAATAAGAAAGGTACTATTTTCTCTTTTGAAATAGTGTCATGTGTGAGAGAGCCTCTATATAAACACAGTTGGGAAGTGATGGTTAGTATGGTAAAGTTGATATACTATGACTAAGTAATTATGGTGGGGTTCCGTGTGGGCGAATAAGAATAAGGAGATGAAGAACTATTTCTACTTATATAATCTATTGCCTTCCTGTGAAATATTTTCTGAGTAGATCTGAAGTAGTTGTTTATTTAGTAAATAATAATAGATGGATTAGGAGGTGTGTTGCATTGGGTTAAGCACTGGGGAGAACATAAAATAAGATATTGCCCTAGAAACTTACTGTCTTGGTTGAAAAAAAAAATCACACAAAGGAAAGAATATGAAAGTTTTACACTCGATAAAAGTTATACCATTTCAAAGAAATTAGAGATCAACAGAGGACTGCTTGCTGGCAGTTTGTAGATGGCCATCTCCCTGTGTCTCCCAGTCCTATTGGAGTAGGGGAGCCCCAACGACCTCATTTAATCCTAATTACCTCTTTAAAGACCCTGTCTCGAAATACAGCCACATTCTGAGGTACAGGGGTTAGGACCTTAACATATGTATTTTGGGGAGGTAGAGAGGAGGACACAATTCAGCCCACAATGAAGTTCTTAAAGAGACCTAGGTTATAAACTGGTAGAGATCTTGAAGAATGGACTGGTGTAGGGTTAGGGAGGGAGGTCATATAGGAGGCTCTTGTGTTAGTCTAAGCATTACTGTGGTAATTTGATGTTTGGGAAAAGAGAAACTGCTGTATGAGGAAAAAGATACTTTATCTTTGGCCTGAAGCCACTTGTTTTCTTTTTCCTGGCTTTCACTGAGAAACTGGCCCTTGCTTTTTATGGACAGAGCATTATGTTAGTTTCCTTTTTAAGTGTTTCATAAAAGCATTACTTTTTAAAGATATTTCTTATATTTCAGAAATCAGTAAAACATTAAATTTGGCAAAAATGAAATGTTAATGTTTGTAAACATTTCGTCTGAAATGTTTCGTCTGATTGAAACAGCAAAGCTTATTCTTTAAATTACATTGACCTGAAAACTGTATATACTATGCATGTTTTGTGGGCAAGTAGTCCGCATAATCATTTTTTTTCCCCAGAAATTTCTTTTTTTGGAAAAAATTAAGGTTAAAAAGGTAATTTATACTGTATGTTATAAAATAACAAAAACTCTTTTAGGTTGTTGAGATTAGTTGAGTTAGAGAAATATTAATGCAGTTTTTCCAAATATGGCCCACTGAATTAAAAAAAAAAAAGTAAATTGAGACTTAAATTCTTCCTTATTTTCTTCTTGTTTGTGGTGGTTAAATTTGTCTAGTATAGAGAATTCTGATCTTTATTCTCCTTTTAGTTTTATTTGTATCTTAGAAAACAATATTCATTGTTACTTTCTTGTAAAGAACTCTACCTTCAGATCTAAGGTGCTATACATAAATGCATGAGGGGAAAGTGAAAAAGGAAACTCTTATAAGAGAAGGAAAACAGATATTAGCTACAAAAACAATTAGGAAAAACCTATTTAGGTGTGTTGATAATTTAGTGTTGATAATTTGAATGTGTTTTGGGATACTTTACCATTTACTTTATTATTTATATTTTAAAACTATATAGTAAAATACATAAGATAGTTATTTCCTTGGTAACTTACTTAATAATAAAAACACATTTTTTTAAAATATGGAAGAGGTAGACAAGTGCAAAGAAGCAATAAACTTGCCTGTGATTCTGTCACCCATATATCAGCCCCCCCATAATGCACATGAATAAACAGCACTGTTGATCACTGATTGCTCTTTTTCTCAGTGAAGATAATATGATCTGAGATTATTAAACATCCATATGTAGAATTGAAACTGATATCATCTTTGTGAACCAATGTCTGTTGACTCTTTTGAGGAGATGTCATATGGCTAACTACAATGTGGCACATAGGACACCAGTGGAGAATTAGTTGTTTAATCTTGATCTCTGCTTGAAAGTTAATGTTACAGTCTTATAGTTAATTTTGGAATAACTTTACATTATGTAATTGGGTGGTGCCTATCATGCCTTGCCTTGGGGAACTGGCTGTAGAAAATGGTCATGAGGATCTCTCATTCTGTGCTCTTAAAAGACATCACAGACCTAACAAAACTGTGAAGACAGAATCCTAAAGATTAAAGGTTATTTTGTAGTTTGAAAGGATCCTCTCTGATCTTTATAAGGTATGCCCAGCTTCTCTTAACCTTTGCTAGGCCCCCTTCACTGGTTCTGTTTGTCTAAGTTTGTTGTTGCTGTGTAGAGTTCGCGAAGCTCTAGGTTAGCCCCCGCACCTTCTTTGCTAACCCCATTCTTCCAAGGATATTTCATTTTAGTAAGTCAGGCATGAAGTCTGCCTCTGGGCAGCATTTATGTCCTTCCTACTGTAGGACTGCAGGGGCCTCAACTATAGGATTCAGTGGCGTTTTGTGTGCACCCCCCTTCCCACCACATTCATGTTTTTCCTGGAAGTAGTAAACATAGTCACTCTATTGCCTTTTAGAAAAGCACAACATGAGAAATGTCTCTTTGTTCTGATATAATCTGCTGAATGTATATTTTGTATCCGGCTAAATCACAGGGTATTTTTAGATGTTTTATGGCTGTGGTAGGAAAACAAAAGAAGAAACAGCCCCGAGGTCAGGCTTATTGATCCCTGGCCTGCTCTGTGAAGTTCAGTGAACATCTTTTAGGTGTTAAACTAAGAACTTTCAGACCTCACCCTTTTCTCAGGAAGGGAAGAAGGATCATTTATTTTACTGATGTGTAATTTATAATTGACATATGATAAACTGCACATATTGAAAGTGCACAATTTGTTGAATTTTGGCCTACATATAACCATATCCATAATCAAGATAGTAAACATATTCATCACCCCTAAAAGTTTCCTGATGACTGTATGTCATACTTTCCTGTCTCTCCTACCTACCCATCCCCTGTCTCCAAGGAACCATTGATCTTTCTGTCAGGATAGACTAGTTTGCATTCTCTATTAGAGTTTTAAATAAATGGAATCATACAGGATATTCTCTCATTTTATCTTTATTTCACTCTGTATTTTGGGATTCATCCATGTTGCTTCTCTTCATAACTTAATAATGTTTATTGCTGAGTGCTAGTTCGTTGTACTGAATGGATATACCATTCAGAGGTTTTTTTTAAAAAATAGTTTAGAATTCTCTTGCATTTTGTCCACTGTCTTGTATTTATTCTTGGTTTCAACTTTGTTGTGTCAGAATTCTGTATTTGACAGTATTATTTAGTCTTAAATTCATGCCTCTTGGATACTTAAAACTTTTTAAATGCCCTTACATAAGGTTACTTGAGGTTTCAAAATATGTAAATCATAGATAATTTTTTTAAAAAGCTAACAAATGTAAAATAGAGATTTAAAGTTTCCTGATCTTTAAAGATGTCAGATGATTATGTAAAAACAAAACAAAACAAACAGACAAAAAAAAAAAAAAACAGTCATGTGAGTGTTGAGGCTTTCTGTAAACTTTTGTATCCTACCTTGTGAAGTCAGCTTCAGTATTGAGCTCAAAGCTTTAAGACTGCTTGGCTAATTCTCTGACTTACTTGCATAGTTTTTATAGTCTTTATAGTTTTTGATAGATTTATCTGTCACTTCTTGTGACAAATTTATGTGACAATCATATAGTCAATATGATAACTTAAGTTGTAATTTGGTGCCTGAATTATCCAAATAATTGCCATTCATTATCTGTTACACCTAAGATCGTCAAACATATCAAGAATTGGAGAGAAGATGATCATCATATTGTGAAAACATGTTATTCTTGTTGGCATCACTCCGATATTTTGGGCCATTTTTAACACTTAGGTGTTTGTCTCTGCTTGCTAATGACTTAACTGAAATTAAGTGGCAAAACAAAAAACCAACAACAACCAACCCAAACAATATCAGTTAAGGCAGATGTGGTCTCTGGATTATTACAAAAGTGAAAGTTGGTTTATAATCTTAATATTAACAGTTAGTCCTTTGAGTACAGTAGTAAAATACAGTTAATGAATGTAGTTAAATGGTATATGAGTTAATTAAGAAGCAAATAGTCATGTTTATTGAAAGAAAATAAGACCTCTTAAAATGTTTTCAGAGAGAAAATACCAGTTATCAAAGATAGCCCTAGTGAGTCCTATGGAATTATATGTGGTAACTAAATAGTGTAGCCTGTTACAGTTATCTGTGAATTAGTAATTGGGGGATTGAATTGGTGCATGCTTATTTTTCTTATATGGCAAAGGTTCATGTTTGGATAGGTTCTTATGAATTTGGATTTCTTTATATAATTTACCCTTGTCTGTACTACTTGGAATCTTGCCAGCAGGATGTAAATTGTCATCTCTTTTGCTGACTTTCCTCAGTGTATTCTCAGGAAGGTAGACTCTCACTGACTGACAAGCTTATCTGCTGATTTAGACAATGACATCTCTTGGCCGTCAGGAATACAAGGTTCTCTCTAGCAGTTCTTTAGTACAGATTATGTAAAACATTGCTTTTATAATTGTGAACAAATTTTATTTTCTTCTTGAGTGTATGCATATTCAATTAACAGAAGATCCAAAGGTGAATTTGTTTTGGTTTAGTATGAAGTAGAATAAGAGAGGATCATGGCTGATTTCATAATTTTTTAGATATATTCTTCTCCCTATATGTAGACTTTATTTCATCTTGGTTTTGATTCTATTGGGATTTTTAATTTACTTCACAGATGATTGTTTGATATCTATCTAAGATATTTTGATCTTAGGGTGCCTGGCTGGCTCAGTTGTAGAGCATGTGACTCTTGATCTCAGGGTTGTGAGCTTGAGCCCCACGTTGGGTGTAGAGTTCATTTAAAAAGAAAAAAAAAGGTATCTTGATCTCTCCCAATTTTTTTTTTTTTAATTTTATATATTTGACAGAGAGAGACACAGCGAGAGAAGGAACACAAGCAGGGGGAGTGGGAGAGGGAGAAGCAGGCTTCCTGTGGAGCAGGGAGCCCAATGTGGGGCTCAATCCCAGGACCCTGGGACTATGACCTGAGCCGAAGGCAGACACTTAACGACTGAGCCACCCAGCACCCCCCCAATCTCTCCCTATTTTTAATTTGACCTATAGGTTATCTTCCATAAGTAATTTGTTTTCACATTGGTCTAGGAGCCAAAGTGATGTCAAATAAGCTTTATTTAGTGTCGGTATCATAAATAACCCTGCCTAGGGTGTTGGCTGTAGTGGGTGCTTTATCAATATGGTACTTAGAGTGATCAAGCATGAAGGGTCGGTCAGTCCTTCTTTCCTTCTTTCCTTCCTTCCTTTCACCCTTGTTTGTTCCCTTGTTGAAGGGCTTTATTTCTAATTGATTTTTACCTAAAATAATTCATATATATTGCATTATACTTTAAAATGTTCATGCTCTCCAGGGTTCCAACTTCATTTCTCCCTTCTTGGCAATCCATACCTTCTTTCTGATTAATCTCCTTTATCTTCAGCAACACCTAGAGGCCAGTGATTGCCTACTCTTAGGTCTTCCAAGTTATTTTCTCCTTAGATGCACATGTGTAGTTGATTCCTTCTTTCAGCAGATATTTGGTGAGTGCCTTATCTGACCCAGTCACTATTTCTGGTTCTGGGGATATAGCCTTGGAATAAAAAGGGACCATCACTACCACAAAATAAAACAAAACAAAAAAACCAACAATTCCTACCCCCATGGAACTTAAATTTTAATATTTCCTATTTTCTGGAAACAATTCAAACTGGATATGTTCACAAGGAATGCATTTCTACCCGTTCCTCTAAAAACAAAAGACATTTCTCTTTCTACTGTTTAAGCTATGTCCTGGTATTTCTTAGTTCCCCAAATTAGAAACATTGGAAGTCAACTTCCATTGCTGTTACTCACTCATTCTGCCTGCCCCCAGCACATATCTAGGGGTCATTGAATTTTTTCGATTCCCTCTGATGAATGTGTGTATATTTCCTTGTTTTTCTGGTATCTGCCTTAATCTTGGCTTATATTATTTTTTGATTGGCTTGTTTTAATAGCCTACCATCTGATTATACTATCATAGTTCTTTCTCTTTTTCATGAGCTATTTACCCTATTATCATGATTGTTTTTACAGAATATGAATTTCAGTTACCACCTTTCCCCCCGCCCCCGACCCATTCCACATGCACTGCCATGCCTTCAGGACAAGGGCCCGAGGAGGCCATGAAATGTGGCTTTCCTAGCTCCTGTTTAGTTTGGTAGCCCAGTGCAATAGAACCCCCGTCATTTCAATTCTCTGGTTTCTTTAGATGACACTGCCTTAGCAGATGTCCTTCCCCCAGCAAGACATGCCTTTCCCTCTCCTGGCTGTCTCCCACATTCTCTTAAGTTGTGCATCCTTTGGGACAATTCACATGGCACCCCTCCCAGTTCTTTCTGCATTGGATTTCTCTGTACTCTCACAGAATTTAGCACATCATGTTGCAGTGTAATTACTTAACTGTTTTCCATTAAATTGAAAGCTGAAAAGTTAGGTACCTGTCTGTATTCTGCTCTACCATATGCTTCAGTGATAGAGGCAGATACAGACTTTGGGGGCCTAAAGTTTGTAGAATTTGGGATGTCCCTCTTAAATTAAAAAAATAAAATTATGAATACAAAATTAGATGTGAAAGTGCCTATTTATTTGAATGAGAATAGAAGGATGCTGTGCAAGTATTTCATGTTAAATCTGCTTAGGGGAATAGAAGTGCGTAGTTAAAACTTGCTGAAATAATGCTGTGTATTTATGTAGTTTTATTTCGGTGTTGATTTTCTTAAAATTAGGAAACATTATGAGTTAGCCATTCTGATGCTAATACTGCTGTTAATAATAATACTGCCTAATGCTCCCACAGCACTTCCATTTCTACATACTTACACATACTTTATCTTATGGGATTTTGACAACTGAGTCACAAGGAAAGTGACTCAGACTTAATGATCTTTACTGTGTTTGGCTGCTTGGTGGGTGACAAAGACAGAGTTGAAGTTCTTCCTTTGAGATCAGATTTCACTTTGGTGGGGGAAATGATTCAGTTCTTCCTGTGCTTTTGTAACCTCAGTTAACACCCTGCTCCACCTCCTGTTTGGCTGGTGAATGTTCAGGACTTTTCTGAGAGTTTTGTAAATGATCTTGCTGCCCCTCCATCTTTTCTGTCTCTTCCATTTCAGCTTCCTCACCTCATTATTTTTTCTTCCTTTCCTGCCCTGTTTGTTTATCTGTGTCTTGCCATACATCAAACCTGTTTTCTCTCCATTTGTCTTTTCTGGTAGATAACATAATACTCTTAAGTGTCAGTTCTTTGACTAAGCTGACTTCTAAGACTGCAATGTTTGGATTCATTTCTACTCCTTTGAAGTACTGTAGGGGGTGATTTTGATTTTGGGTATTCAGTAGCACAAAAAGTGCATATAGTTTTCAGCAATGGGAACATAAGTGTTCTAAAAGCTATGTACTTTCTTTACTGCATTTTACAAGTCCCAAATCAGAAGTGATCAGTTTTCATTTGTGTTGAGGATTTACTGATTTAATAAGCCTGATTAATCTAATAGCAAATTGGAAATAGCAAAATGGAGAGATTAGTGTCCAGACACTAATAGAAAACCAAATAATAATAGCAGTAGTTTTTGGTATGCTTATTGTTTCCAGGTGCTTTGCATGTTATTGTTAATGCCCACTTTACAACAGCCGCTCAGGATCTCACAATTAGTAAAATGGTAGTTTTTTTTAAAGTGAACTTTATAAGGCAGTCTGGGAACTCTGAAAGCATAGGTGCCTGGGGCTACATAATCTGAAGGTAAATAATTATTTTCTTACCTGTAGTAGTAGTATTAGAGTACAGAGCTATGTAGTGGAAAGGTCTTGGTTTTGCTATCAGTCAGACTTGGGTTAACTTTAAATAATAGCTCTGTTGCTGACAAGCTTTGTAATGTCGGGGAAAACACTTTATCTTTCTGATCCTCAATTTTCTTAAAAATGTGTATATCTAATAAGAAGCTCTTGGCAGATTAAAGAAAAGGCATGTGTGTGAAGCATATATGCTCTGTTTAAGAACACAGATATAGGAAAGCTATTTCATAAATGGTTTCATTTCATACAGTAAAAATAATGCTAGTTCATTGCCTAAAAAACTCACTCATGGAGATTATTTAATTCCATGGAAGAATTACTGTTATAGTAGATGCAATAGCACTCAATTCTTATATGCAGTTTTATTATTAGTTCTTACTGAATAGCATTTTTTAAAGCCCCAAATAACAAATTATTGCTTTAATTTATAGATTACGACCAAACTTACATTTTAGACATCAATGGTGAATATATATTTGGAAACTTTGTCTCTTGAAGGGAGCATTTGATGGTCAATTTATATCTGAGGAATAAAGTTGATTTTTTTTTTAATCAGTAAAATGACATGGAAAATTAAACAGTTTGTTACTTAGGGAATCTAGTAACAGACATCCAATCTGATTGAATAAGGCTTTTAAGCCTATTATTTCTTCCTTCTTCTCTGTCCCCAAATCCTCTTGTAACTGAATTAGATTACTTTTGGCTGATACTTTCAGATAATTGTTGATGTTTTATTACATAGACTTTTCAGTACCCCCACCTAATAATGGCTATAGAAATATGATTGCTTAATAAAAGTCTGAGTTATGTGACCTTGAGAAAGTTAGTAATCTCTTTGGCCTTCTGCCTCCACATCCATAAAATATGGTGTTAGAAAGTTATAGGAAGAGTAAAAGCTCACGAAATTTTCTTACATCTTCAAATAAGATATTTGAAATTATAAAGCATTAATAGTTGCAAAAAATGGGTTGATTTCTTCTTCCAGCTGAATTTATGGGTTCTGAATTGCTCCATGAAAAGAATTACATAAATGGGCTCAGAGAAAGCATGCTCTTTCACCAGCCCTTCTCAATACATGCATGGTACTTCTCTGTGCAAAGAGCTGGCAAACAAACCAACGGGGTACCGACTACTAGTCACCCCGAGTGCAGTACAGGAGAGAAAAACAGCCACATTAAATATCACTCCAATATGCTATTCTCTTCCCAGAGGATTTCCTATCAGGAACTTGAGCCTGCCCTTTTCTGAGTGAAGTTTCTAATCTTTATCTCTATTCCTATCCAAATTCAGCAGAAGGAATTCATGAGGGCCGCAAACTGAATTTAGGAGGCACTGATTGATGGGGAGGGATAAAAATAATCTAATTATGTATAGTACTTAAAGCTCTGTAACAGCCAAGTAGGCAATATGATAGATGACAGTCCTCATAATTTTTGTAGAAAAGATTCCAAAACAGAAGAAACAATTAGGAACAATAATGGGGAAATGGCAGAAGTAGAGTTACTGAAAAGTTATGGGGAAAAACCCTAGAAAATGGATGTTGGGTGAAGAGGATGAACTTGAGGTAGTTGGCCGGGGAGATAAGTTGAAGCAGCAACGAGGTTATAATATTCTGTGTGTCCTGCCCCCCCACCCCTCTCGTCTCTATATTGTCCTTAAGGGCTTTACCCTGAGGAATTGTTCCATTACAGTTGACAAAGCCATGTATTGTCCTGTCTCAGTATCATCACTGAGATCTCACAAACTCAATGAAAGTCCTATCTCTGATAGGGCAGACGAGAAATGACAGATATCTTCTGTACTGTCACCTCTGTGTTTCAGGGTCCCATGGGGATGCTTTGAGTATCCATGCTTTTTCTAAGCACCAAGGATACAGTTTGCCCTGGGCTCCCTGGAGAATTGCCTCATTCCAGGCAGGCAAAAGGGCAGGAGGCAGGAGCCCAAAGTAATTTCTTTGGAGAATTTGTTGCTGGTGTAGGAATTGCACCTGAGAATTCTGTGGCACAAGGTTAATCCTTCTGTGCATTTTTGGTTTCCCTCAAGAATATTATGTGACTAGAGTGAGTGCTTTATGAGCGGCATCTGCCTCTGGAGTCTGATGCCAACCCATTGTTGTTCCCCTGCAAGGGCAGCCCTTGGAGAGGGGTCCCCTTGCCTGGTTCTGTCCCAGAAATACGCTAGCCTGTTGCATCTTGGTCCTTAACACTGAAAATGTGGTAGCAAACAGTGGCAAACTGCCCAACAATCTAAATTCCTCTGAGTTTAGCTAGGGAGTGAGAGAACAGAAGAGGCTACGTGTGCATTCTTGGAAGCATCGGAATCTTTTCCCCGAGTCACCATGTTTGGTGTGAGTTAACAATTTGGGGGAAGGGTCCCTGTCCTTATAGGGATGTACTAAGAGAGAACATTATGGATGGAAAATATGTAAAAAAGAGTGCCCAGAGAGAAGGTATTGTGGAGTCCATAGTTCTGTGTGTGTGTTTTCATTGTTTTTTAAAAAAACTGTGAGTGAGGGTAAGGAGAAAGGAAATAAATATAATACAGTGGACTATAAACAGAATTGATTTGTCTAATATATTTAAAAAGAAAGAAAGTTAGGGGGTGCCTTTGTGGCTCAGTCGGTTAAGCATCTGCCTTTGGCTCTGGTCATGATCCGGGAGTCCTGGAATTGAGCCCCGCATCAGGCTCCCTGCTCAGTGGGGAGTCTGCTTCTCCCTCTGCCCTTCACCCCACTCATACTCTCTCTCTTTTTCTTTCTCACTCTCTCTTTCTCAATTAAATAAATAAATCTTTAAAAGAATTAAAAAAAGAAAACAACTTACGGGAGAGCCTGGGTGGCTCAGTCAGTTAAGTGTCTGCCTTCGGCTCGGGTCATGATCCCAGGGTCCTGGGATCAAGTGCTGCTTCGGGCTCCTTGCTCCTCGGGGAGCATGCTTTTCCCTCTGCCTCTGCCCCCCCCCTTCCTTGCTCGTTTTCTCACTCTCTCTCAAATAAATAAATAAATAAATTCTTAAAAAAAATAAAAAGAAAGTTCAGCCTTTCAGATAATCAGTTGAATAATAGTAGCAGCCTAAGGTTCTCATCCCAGACACACCATTGATTTGTTAGTAACCACACCGTCGTGAGCTTTAACGTGTCTGTGAGCTGCATGTTTTTTGTTGTTCCTTTCAACACTAACATTGACTTCATACCTGGGTGTGAGCAGTAAATAGGGGATATTAACTCAAAAGCATCACAAAATATAATTTGTGTGTGTAATTCTGGAAGTGGTTATGAATCTGGTAAATGTCTTTATAAAGTAAGTGTCTGTGTGCTTTAGGGAATCTGCAGTTAAGGACAGAATATGCATACTTTTTTTTTTTTTTCAAAGATTTTATTTATTCATTCATGAGAGACAGAGAGAGAGAGAGAGGCAGAGGGAGAAGCAGGCTCCCAAGGAGCAGAGAGCCCGATGCGGAACTCGATCCCAGGACCCTGGGATCATGACCTGAGCCAAAGGCAGACGCTTAACCATCTGAGCCACCCAGGCGCCCAAACGTGCATACTTTTTGAAAGGACAATGAACCCTTTACATCTGGCCAACAGTCTTAAAAATAAAAGACAGTAGCTTTCAATACAAAAATAAGTTTAATGAAAATGTTTGTTAGTATAAATATATTGTTGTGTAAGTATATCAATAATAAAATATTCCATCTTATTTATTATATGTATTTTCCTATTCAGTAGTTTTTTTTTTTCCCTATTAGGAAATTACTATGCAAAGGAATGAGATGATATTATTTTCACCAAAACTTGTTTAGAGTATGTGGATTCTTGGTCAAAGGAATGATTTTGATTTATGTATGTCTACATAATTGTGGATTAATTTGACATTTCTCCATTTTATAGTATTAGTTTAGATATGTGACTATTCATTATTTTGAATTGTTATTTGAATATACATGAAAGATAAATAAGTTTTCTCTTAATTGGAACATTTATATTTATGTGTACTCTCTTGGGTTCACCCATCATTTCCAAAGGTGGGGATTTTGGTTTGTACTGTATGTACTTTCAGAAGTAGAACAGCTACGGTCATCTATCACTTCCTGCCCTGCTGCTCTCTCTTTCACACAAAGTTGGCTAATCCAGAGCCATAAGCTTCTGCTTCTAAGGCTCTTACCTAAAACAGCTTGGTAAAACTAGCAGCTGAGTAGCCATCAGGAAATCAGAATAAAGCTTTGTTTTTAAAATGAAAATTTTAAAAATGAAAATTCCTTATGAGATACTAATTTTTGAAGAAATCTTTTCATAATATTTCAATTCCTTTTGCTGGAGTTAAGTAATCTAGCCTGAACCAATTATTTTTCTGGCAGCATTTATCAATGGCAATTTTTTTTTTTCCCAAGTAAATTCATAGTTTGAGGTGAAATCTTTTTTCCCCCCCCCGAGGAAGAACGATAGGATTTCAAAAACATTGTGAATTATAAAGAAGGAAATGATTTAATCATCTCTAGTTCTATCCTCTGTAATTAGATATTAACATTTTCACATGTTTACTGCCATCTGTTATTTTTCTAATTTTTATTATGAAAAATTTCAAATGTATGTTTTATAATGTACATATTACAATAAATTATTATTATAGAGAATCCTCATGTATCCATCATTCATTTTTTTTTAAAGATTTTATTTATTTATTTGAGAGAGAGAGAGAGAGAGAAAGCACATGAGAGGGGGGAGGGTCAGAGGGAGAAGCAGACTCCCTGCCGAGCAGGGAGCCCGATGTGGGACTCGATCCCGGAACTCCGGGATCATGACCTGAGCCGAAGGCAGTCGCTTAACCAACTGAGCCACCCAGGTGCCCCTCCATCATTCATTTTTAACAGCCTTTTGTTCATGGCCAGTCCTGTTGCTTCTGTCCTCTTCCATTTTTTGGAAGCAAATCTTAAACATCTCACCGTTTTATCCATAAATATTTCAACCCATTTACTTCTTACATATATACTTTAAAAACATTCTAAAAGTTACAGTTTCCTTAAAAAAATAGAGAAAGCTAAAGTTCCCTTTTGATCCCTCTCTGATCTGAGATTACCATTTTCATCTGTCTGCCCCTAAAAGTAACTACTACTGTAATCGATTTTAGAATGTGTCCTTTTAATTCATTGTTGAATATGATGAAAATATGTGTGTATATATATATATATAGGTAAACATATATTATATATATATTTTAAAATACAGGTAAACAATATCAAACTATTCCTCAACTCTCAATTTCATTTTTGAAATCTGGATTGTGAATTTATTCTTAATAAGTGAGTCTAACCCGTTCATATTTATTGTGAATACAGGTGTTTGGATTTATTTTAGTCCCTTTGTTTTATATTTTTTGTTGACTGTACTTTTTCCTTTTTTCTTCTTTTCTCTGTTCCCAGCCTCTTTTAGATTGCTTGAATATTCTCTGTTGCATCTTTTTTCCTGGTTTATAAATTATAGATTCCATTTCTGGTTGTTATTTTTTTAGTATTATTTTAAATTTTTAATGTGCATATTTGCCTTGTTTTTCTAGTGGAGTTTGAAATGAAAGTATTGTTATTCTCCTGTGACTGAAATTTGTTAGCCAGGAATATTTTAATTATTTGTAAATGTTTTTCACAGTTACTGTGGTTTCATTGATAGAGTGAAACCTTGTCAGTTAGGTCTCACAGGCCTTTTTCAACAGTGGATTTGTTTTGTTTGGTTGGAACCTAGTGGCTTTTCTCCAGCTTTGATTAAAACTGAATACTTCATATTATTTTATTCACCTGCCATAGAAGCTGCTTCCCTGTGCCTTGTTTTTCTGATGTAACTATCCTCCTATAAGGTTCTTAATTATTTCAGTGGTCCTGCTAAACTTGCCTTGGCCTGTAAGCTGCCTCAGATCTTTACTGGAAGTAGAGTGTCCAAATGAAGTAGTTAAAAGAGCAAGGGTACTTCTACAGCAGGATGCTTGAAGGGATTGGTTTGTGTGGGATGTGGTAGTGTGGCGCTATGCCCAAGCAGGCTGTGGTAGTTAGGTGTGTTTGAATGGAATAAAGAGCCTCTTACAAATTATCTCTGTCAGAATGGGGTTGGCTGTAAGAATGGATGTCAGTAACTCTGCATCTCAGGGACCGGTTATTCTGTTTAACTCTCATTGGCTATGTTGGATCTCCCCAAGGAATACCTGCCGCTCTTACAATGTCAGCTGTGTTCTGTCTCTCTCATCTGATTTATTTTGCTCTCTCATAAATCAGGCTTGTACCTTATCTTAGCCTTTCATCCTTTACTTATCTTCGGTTTATTCTTGCAATGTTTCTCTCCTTCAGTTCCCGAGAGAGTCTAGCCTAGTTCTGCCTTTCCAGTCAACACTTGGATTGTCTTCCTTTGAGTGAGGAGCCCAACCCTTGTTCTCCTGGTTATGGTTGGAAAAGAAGGACGTAGCATAGTGTGTAATAGCGTATTCCTTGGAGCAGGGGCAGTGGGAAGGTTGAAATCTGTATCTGTCATTTTGGGCTACCATAACAAATACCACAGATAGGGTGTCTTAAACAACAAATTTAATTCCTCATGGTCCTGGAGGCTGAAAGTTGAACATCAAGGTCTAGCAGGGTTTGGTTTCCGGCCTTGTCAATAGTCAGCTTCTCACTGTGCCCTTAATGGCTTTTCTGTGGAAAGGGGGAGAGAGGGAAGGAGGAAGGTTAGATAGATAGCTCTTCCTCTTCTTATAAGGCCATCAGTCCTATTGGATTAGGACCATTCCCTTATGACCTCATTTAACCTTAAGTACATCCCAAAAGCCCTGTCTTCAAATTCAATCACATTGAAGGTTACAGCTTCAACATGAATTTTGGGGGGATACAGTTCAGTGCATAGCAGCATTGTAAGGTACGAGAACTCAGCCTTTTAAACTCTTGCTCAGGACACATCTTTATATCTGGAATAATATATTTTTTTTAGTGGTATGACTTTATTTCTGGCAGTCATACCATTGCCCTCTTCTTATATTCTCTTGGTGATGGGTATTCCCATCCAGTCATAAACTCAAGCAGAAACCTGGGGCTCATCCTAGACTCATCTTCCTTACTTCCACATTACCAGGTCCTGTTGCTTATAGCTTTTCATTCATTCTTGAATCTGACTTCCATTTTCATTTATTCACTTTCATGTCTGTTTTTGAAAATACCTCTTACCTGGCTTTCTTATTTCCAGTTTCTTTTGTTTTTATAGTCTTCCACACCATTACCAGAGTGATGTTTCTAAAACAAACTTTGACCATGTCACTCACTACACCAAAATAAACTTCAAAATTAAATGTCTAAACTCCTTAAGAATGGTATGCAGGGCCCTCAGTAATTTAGCCTGTACCCACATCTCTAGCCTTATCACTTCCGACTTTCCTTTTCTCCATTCCCAATCCAGGAATAAGAAGCTCCCTGCAGTGCTCAGAAGGAGCTGTGTGCTTTTTATTACTATTATTATTATTATGTTAATCACCATACATTACATCATTAGCTTTTGAGGTAGTGTTCCATGATTCATTGTTTGCGTATAACACCCAGGAGCTGTGTGCTTTTGCTTCCACGTGGGGAGCTCTCCTCATTCCTGCTGTGACTCCGACCTGTTCTTCAGGACACTGTGCAGGGGTATTTGCCCCCAGTAGATTTCCCCTTTCTCTTCAGTTTGAGTTTGGTGCCCCGCTTCTGTCATTTGTATTTTTAAGTGTCCGCTCACTTGCCTTTTTCTTTTATTTCCTTGGCCCATGAGTTCCCAGACTGTTTCTTCCTATTTCTAATTCCGCCACCCAACAACATGCAGGTCGTGTAGTTGCCCCATGTATTGTTGAATCGGTAACTAACAGAATTTGAGTTCTTTTCTTACCCCGTGGCCCCTGTAGCATTTTTTACTTTCGGCAGGTAATTTATCTTCCTGTTTTATAAAAGAAGGACAAGACTATCAGTTGGCATTTCAAGTATGTTGGAAAGGTAAGGTTATTTGATACTTGATTTTTTTTCATTCTGGGAAACAGAATAGAATTAACAAATTCTGTTATTATTGAAGGAATTCAGAAAGATTCATAAATATGAACTTGAAAATAATTTTGTTCACGAATACTTTTTGAATCAAGCCTATAGAAATGAAGGAGAAGTTCAAAAGAATGGATACTAAGAAGAGGTGGAATGTTTTCTTTTCGAAGAGTGCACTAACATTGGTGCATAGTGTGATGTTTCTTTTACTTAGAGTACTAGTTCAGTAACATTTCCCTAGATTGTGAATTATGATTAGAAGTGTAAGTTTTGCTCTCATGGCCAATTGACGTTATGACAAACTACCTGCAAATGACTACAGCCTTGCATTTGTCTAACTTTCAGGTAGTGCTGAGGCAGCTGTGAACGAGACAGATGTGAAATTTAAATTCAATAAATAGGGGCGCCTGGGTGGCTCAGTTGGTTAAGCATCTGCCTTCTGCTCAGGTCATGATCCCAGGGTCCAGAGATCGAGCCCCTGATCCGGCTCTCTGCTCAGCGGGAAGACTGCTTCTTCCTCTCCCTCTGCCTGCTGTTCCGCCTGCTTGTGCACACACACTCTCTCGGTCAAATAAATAAATAAAATCTTAAAAAAAAATGCAATAAATAGATGCTGAGTGACTGTGACCAGCCACAAAGCATTGCAGCAAACTCACTTAAAGGTATACCCCTTTTGGCCATAGCAACTTTTTTCTGGATCTCTCTTGAGGCAAGGAAAACAAAAGCAAAAGTAAACTATTGGGACTTCAACAAAATAAAAAGCTTTGCATAATGAAGGAAACAATCAACAAAACAAAAAGGCAACCTATGGAATGGGAGAAGACATTTGCAGATGACATATCTGATAAAGGGTTAGTATCCAAAATATATAAAGAACTTATAAAACTCAGTACCCTAAAAAACAAAAAATCTAATTAAAAATGTGCAGAAGACATGAACAGATATTTCTCAGAAGAAAACATCCAGATGGCCAACAGACACATGAAAAGATGCTCATCATCACCCACCATCAGGGAAATGCAAATCAAAACTACGATGAGATATTATCTCACACCTGTCAGAATGGCTCAAATCAACAACACAAGAAACAACAGGTGTTGGTGATGATGTGGAGAAAACACTTGTGCATGGTTGGTGGGAAGGCAAACAGGTGCAGCCACTGTGGAAAGCAGGATGGAGGCTCCTTAAAAAGTTAAAAATAGAAAAACTTTACCATCCAACAATGGCAGTACTGGGTATTTATCCAAAGAATAAAAAACAAAACAAAACAAAAAAACACTAATTCTAAAGGGACACGTCCACCCGGCTGTTTTTAGCAGCATTATTTATAATCGCCAAGGTAGGGATGCAGCCCATCAAGCCCAAGGATTGATGAATGGAGAAAGAAGATGTGGTATCTATATACAGTGGAATATTATTCAGCCATTAAACAGAATGAAATCTTGCCATTTGCAATGACATGGATGGAGCTAGAGGGTATAATGCTACATGAAATAATTCAGAGAAAAATAAATACCATATGATTTCACTCATATGTGGAATTTAAGAAACAGAACAAATGAGCCAAGGGAAAAAAAGACAAATCAAGGAACATACTCTTAATTGTAGAGAATGAACTGATGGTTAACAGAGGGGTAGGGGTGAGGGAAGGGTTAAATAGATGATGGCAATTAATGAGTGCCCTTGTCCTGGTGAGCACGGGGTGATGTGTGGAATCACTGTATTGTACCCCTGAAACTAATATAACACTGTATGTTAACTAACTGGAATTAAAATAAAAACTTAACACAAAAAAAATAAAGTTGTACCTCTTTTACAGTTAGAATTGTTTAAGATAACTAGAAAATTTTATGCATTTGGGACAGTTTCTCTTTCTGGGTTATTTTTAGCAGAAAACATATTTTCACTTGTTAGTTGCCATATAATCTGCATTGGACAGAATGATCTGTTTTATGTTTGAAGCACTGATTCTTTACTACTTACAATCTGTGCCCACACATTACCAGTACAACTTGTTGAAAAGTACAACGATTAGTCAATTAGTCAGTCCCTGTTTCTAAATAAAACCAAATTTGACTTGATTTTTATCCCCTTCTGACACTGGAATTGTCAACTAGTTGTTGGACAATCATTGGGTCACAGCTAAAATCTTTAGAGCTTTGGGGTACCTGGGTGGCTTAGCTGTTAAGCATCTGCCTTCGGCTCAGGTCATGATCCCAGGGTCCTGGGATTGAGCCCCGCATCGGGCTCCCTGCTTGGCGGGAAGCCTGCTTCTCCCTCTCCCACTCTGCCTGCTTGTGTTCCCTCTCTCGCTGTCTCTCTCTCTCTGTCAAATAAATAAATAAAATCTTTAAAAATAAAAAAAATAAAATCTTTAGAGCTTTGCAAAGGACTTGACAACTCTGTCATTGCATTAATGTTCTACAAGAAGCATAAAGGCCTTAAATTAAAAATGATTTTTAAAATTTGATTTTTTTCCCTAAGGTAATATATACATAAGTAGGGTTGCCATATAAAATAATGGATGCCTGGTTAAATTTGAAATTTAGATAATCAACAAATTAGTGTTTAGTTATAAGAATGTCCCAAGTATCGCACAGGATATGCTTATACTAAAAAATTAATTCATTTATCCAAAATACAAATTTATTTGAATTTTTCTGTATCCTGTATTTTTATTTGCTAAATGTGGCAATGTTATATTGATAGAAAATTTAAAAAACCCAAAAGACAGGGCGCCTGGGTGGCTGAGTTGATTAAGCGTCTGCCTTCAGCTGAGGTCATGATCCCAGGGTCCTGGGATCAAGCCCTGCATCGGGCTCCCCACTCAGTGAGGACCATGCTTCTCCCTGTCCCTCTGTTTGCTGCTCCCCCTACTTGTGCTCTCTCTCTCTCTGTCAAATAAATAAAATCTTTAAAAAAATAAAAATTAAAAAACCCAAAAGAAATGCAGTGCAAAATGTTTCTCTTAGTGTCCCATAGCCCTCCACATCCTACTATTAGTGTCTTTGGAAAGCTTGCAGAAACAGTCTGTGCTTTTATAAACATGTACATATTAATTTTATTTACACAAGTATTTCCGTTCCCTTTTATACAGATACTAACAACTTAATACATTGTCTTACACAGTCCTTTTTTTTTTCATTCAACAATGTATGTCCACCATATGATTTTTGCAGTACAATATGGAAAGCATGGTGTGTGATAGAGTGAGTGTGGGCTTTGAATTCAGGCAGCGTTGGATTCAACTCTATGCTCTGCTTATGAGCTATATGACCTTGAGTAAGACCTGAGTCTCTCCCTTCCTCTGTTGTTCTCTGGAGGATGGAGAGAACAATATGCGAGGCAGTGGAGGATCCCGTGGAGAGCGTGAGGATCAGAGTGCCTGCTGCCGGGATGTCATGTGTGCAGCCTGCCCTTGTCCAGCACTTAGGGCTTCATCGGCACTGAGGTCACGGAGCCACTCATGGTGTGCGTCCTGTAGTTGTGAGCGTCACGGCTGCTGTAACAGCTTCAGCTATACCCACATAGTGATGTATCAACAGGCAGGAGTACATGGGCAGTAACCACACGGGCTCGTGTACAGTGGCTCTATTTTTGAGTCTGTTTGAATACGCCTATTTCCATTGTGTTGAAATATAACAGCCATGTTTTTTAATGTACTTTGAATATTAATATAAGGAGGCTTATCTTTCTTGGAGATTTTTCTTAAAATCTTGGGTTTCAAAGGTGATTTATTTAAACATATATGAACTTTATATAAATGGTGACTTACTGATCTTTCTTTGATGTACCTACCCATAGTTTCTAAAATACTTAGTTTTGAGTTGTTCATACCTTTGTATGGATTGTTGGTTGTGTTAAGTTGTCTACACCAGTCCATTCAGACTTCGTGCACATTGGGTCTGTTTCTTCCTCTGGTTTCTCCTTGTGTAGGGCAAAGTCAACACAGTTTTGAACTTGGAAAGAGGAAGGAGAATGGTAAGGTGAATCTTCCTCCTGTTGAGAGGCAGCATATTGTAGAAGTTAAATTGTTAATTGGCTCTGGAGCCAAACTGCCTGGTCCACATCTGGCTCCATCATATACTGGTGGTATGACCTCGGCAAGTTGTGTACTCTTTCATTGCCTCAGTTAACTTGTTTGTAAAGTGAATATTAAAGGCCTTAGTTGGATAATATGTTTTGAGTGGTGCCCAGGATGTGGTAGCTGTTGAATGTTTGCTGTTGTCACCCTTGCTTCTGCCCTGGCATTAGTGCTGCTACTTGTCCACATCTCATTTCCTCTCTTTGCTGCCCTTCTGACTCACCATCTTTACTGCTAGCCTGAATTGTCCAGAAGAGCCCTGAGAACTTGGCATTTCTTAGACATGTATTAGATTTTCTTTACATCTGACCCATTGGCCATGACCCACTGTTGTCACCCAGGTACCCTTCTGTTTCCACACGGTGTTGAGGGGGGTGAAGAGGGAAGGTTGATGGTGGGGTGAGAAGGAGAACTCATGCAGTTTGATGCATGTGGATTCTATCCCTCCATATCAAAACATCTGTGGTTACAAATGAGTATCTTTATACTTAGAGCTGAATCCTTGGGATGGGGTATAGGGCATGAAAAGGAACAGTTTTTTTTTTTTAACCTCTTGTCTCTTTGTCATGGCTACTAATTGTAAAATCTGGAAAGCCTCAAAAAAGCCACATGTGTTTATTTTAACGGACATCAGAGCAGAGAAGAGAAACTGTGAAACTCATTTTTTTTTAATCTCTGAAATCCAGAGGAATGGAGCTCTCATGTGGGAGCTAATTAATGTCTGACTCGCAGTTGAATGGACCTTTTTTTTTGGGAAAAAAAAAAAAAGACCAAAACCTTTATGATAAGAGTTTCTCTGGGGAAAAGAAAAGTAATTCTCTTTCCACATAACCGACTTGTAGGTGAACTTTGGGATGACAATATTTTTCTCAGTGGGGAACTGCTTACTCTGTACTTTCTCTGCAGACTCCTCATAAATCAGTGGGTCTCTAAATCCATAGGCTACCTCCCCCTCCAGGTCATGAATATTGCTTGTCTTTCCAAGTTAATATTTCAAAAGGGGGAGAAGGTAGAGCTGACTTTATTGTACCTAGCAAGCACTGATTTGTATAGTTTTACCCTTCTAAAACTTTGAATGTCATTCATTTGTGGTTAGAGTTTTCTAGTTTAGGAGAGACAGACAGTGACTTCACAGGGCATTGCGGCTAATAAAGGGGCCAGCTGAAATGTTCCTTCAGGTGATCAGACTCCCTAAGTTATGTTCTTCCATTGCTAGCATTCTTCCTGCTGGGCATATATCAGTTACAGACCGTCCTTTTATTGGGGTATCTTTACTTTTATTTGTTAACTGTCAGAAGTTAGTAATTTTTTGAGGGGGACCTAATAGTATACTATCTTATGAAGTGTCCTTGTCAATAAGAATAAAAATATGACTAGTTTATTTTAAAGATCTCCCTGTATTTTTCCCCATGAAACCATGCAATGCCTGACATTGAAATGCACATCTGTATGGGCTCAGTGTTAATTCTGAATATATATTTTACAGTGTGAGTTATACTACGATCTGGAAATTCATATACTCTTTCTCATTTATTGCAATATACTCAATGAGTAAGTTTTCTAGGAAACTAAGGTTCAGATGGTATGGCCCTTTGCCCATACCTACACTGTTATTTAGGTTTCAATTCCAAGTTAGAGCTGGTGCCCTTTTCTTGACACCAGGGCATTTTATAAAACAAGTGCCAGTAATAGAGTTGTTTGACTATTTCAAATGGAGTTGATGTTTTAAATAGTGTATTCTAAATCAGGATAAGGAAAGTCAACAAGAACTGTTCTCTGTTATTACACAGAGCTAATCACAGGCATTGATGGATAGTCAGTGCATCTACTCATATACATCACGATTTCCTTTTGTCCCAGATGCATTTTCTGTTAAAGAGACAACAAGGGCAACTGCTCCTTCTCAGACAAATCCTATTTTGTCTTTCAAAAGTGAGGAGATTGGGTGTGACCTTTTTCCCGCCACTGAAGCAATGACTGAGGTTTTCCTGCAAGGCAAAGGATGGGTGTGACTAGGGAGAGGATATATAAATTGTTGGACAGCAAAGATTAAGTATGGTTAGTGATTTGGACACTGTCATTGGAAATCTGTAGCTGGTACTTTAAAGAGTCTGGATAAGTATTATCAGAGAAAGATGAATCCGTTTGAGTCGAAGGAGTTGAGAAGGTTTATTTTGAATGAGGGAGAAGAGAATATTATAGTCAGGAGGGTATTTTGAAAACCTTTGAAAACCCTTCCTTCATTTAACATTATGTTTTTATTCAGTTTTTCATCCTTGATTTAATGTATTAGTTCCCCGTGGTTCACATCCTGCACGAGTGTCATAGCTCGTTTCTAATTGGTATGTGTGTATGGTCTCCCCAGTTAGGACTGTGAGCAGTCAAGGGCAGGATCACATCTGCTTTTTACGTTTCAATGTTTCTGCCTACTGAATTTCTCATGCACAGTCAAGTAAGTTCCTTACTCTGTGGGTGAGAATCTGTACGTGAATCTGAGATTATAGTGGTCTGTGTTGAGAAGTTCTTAAAGAAGTATTTTGGATACATCTGCCATCTTATCTAAAACAGATCGTATGCTTTTTACCTTACTATGCAAGTATTACTTGCAAATATAAGATAATTTTGAGTAAGTCCTAAAATGATTCCTTTTTTTTTGCATATTAAAAAAGCTATTTTAAGTTAAATCAACAAGATTTTAATGGTCAAAGGAATTATGGTAGCATCAAGTACTTTTTAGAGTATATAGTTTTAATGTTGTGATAAAACATAACCATTCCATTTTATTTCTTTTCTTCCCAGAGTTCTGTTTTAGTTGCTGTTTAAAATCATTGTAGTGAAGAACACTGAACTTCGGAAAAAAATGTTAGAAACTATAGGTAAGACCTATTCCTTCTTATTTTTCTAAGAATCAAAACTTTTTCCATTGGGATCTTTGAAATGGTTTTTCTACATAGCAGGATTTCATCTGGTAGCTTAGTTTTTAAAAGTTTTTATCCATTAGCATAATAGCAGGGAAATATGTTTCTATATTTGGATGATTTAATCTGAAGTGTTACAAAAACAAACCATTTGAAGCACAAGATAAAGACATATGAAATGTTCTACCAATTATGAGTTTTAATGAAGTTTAATGTAAACCTTATTCTAATTTATGGACCCACTTCTGGTTAATGGGTGTTTGTGGACAGCACCAGAAAGGTTAACAGTATTTTTAATACTGAAAGAAGCTCATTGCCTTCTTTATTTGTGGCAGTTGAAATACTACTGAACTTTGCTTTTAAGTTGATGATGAATCATAACAATAATAAACATTTAGGCTGACAAACTTCAGTGATGATTTAAGGCAGTTTGATTTTACATGAGATAATGTAGGTTGAAGTACCCAAATTCACATGTTAATCTTTTTCCCCTGCTCTTTAGTTTTAGAGGAGCTGGTTTATAGAACTAGTTCCAGGCATATCAGTACACCCATCCCTCTCCTGGTGGCCTAATGCCTCACGTTTTCCCTGGAAGTTTTGGGTATGACTACTGGAAGGTATCTGGATTTCACCTTGGTGCCTTGATGATTGTGGCTGGTGCCTTGATACCTGCGTGTTTTGGGAAGCAGGATGAGAGTAGGTGGAAGGAAAAGGAAAAGGAGCTGTTTTTGTGATGGTGGGGATCATTACTCTGACTTTTCTTCCTGGTACAATGTGCATGATAAAAGTACATGGGTGTGTGTTACCTTCATCCCCCATTTTATACTAAAGTCCCATGCCACAAAGACTACTACTAGTCTACAAAGCAGAGTTCCTCATAAGAAAGTGGACAGCAAAGGGGAAATAGAGAATTATTGAAACTGTCACCTTCCAATCTTTATTTTGTAAGTTATTACTTATGTGTACACCTTCCAAGAATGGACGTGGAAATTAATACTAGATTTGTATTCTGAGATACCATGGGAAATAAGACCCAGAATAAAATTCTCATGTCGTTAACATTATTTACTTTTAAAATTGTGCTTATGATGGGGCGCCTTGATAGCTCAGTTGGTTAAGCATTCAACTCTTGATTTCTGCTCAGGTCATGATCTCAGGGTCGTGAGATTGAGCCCCGCATTGAGCTCTGTGCTGGGCTTGGAGCCTGCTTAAGATTCTCTCTCTCTCCCTCTCCCCATTCGTGCTCTCTCTCTCTCTCTCTCTAAATAAATAAATAATAAATAAAAATTGTGCAGATGAGTAAATTTTGTTTGTTTAAATGCATGTGAACTCATGGTCAATGTTAATTCATGCCTTAATTTCCCCATTTCTATGTCATCCCACATTTGGTTCTATAAAAAGTGTCTGTGGTGATAATTCCCACTCTTTGATTACTGTAATATGGCAAATGAATGTTAATAGATGGCCTTATTACCATGATGAATCTGTTAGAACATATATTTGAATGGTCTTCATTCCTTTGAAACGAATTTGGGTTCACTTGTGAGAGAGTGAGAGTTTTAGGGAGATGTTTTTAACTGTGATTTGTCATAGAAAATCACCATCTGGTGGAAACACGCATGTAAGATGCTAGGATTATTAGGGATACACTTACTCACAATACTTACTTTTGCAACTTTTATGCCTGATATATAAGGTGATCAATAAATATTTGAATTATTTTGGTTTGATGCATATATAGACATGCTATTTAATTTTGGGGAAAGACATTTAAAGTATTAAGAAGTGTTTTTGAAGGGTTATACATTGTTGTGATATATTTTCAAGTAGATTCTCAAGTATAGAATGTTTGTTCCTTGATATATGAAATTGTATTTTGGATGTTATGACTCATCAGTGACATCATCCACATCCACTTGTTAGTGAGTTATATTTCTAATTTTTCTTCAATGTAAATAAGATTTTTTGAAAAGTGAATATATCAGCATTTACAAGATCACGAAGTGTTTGGTTTTCAATAGTTTTTATATAAAAGAGTTGACAGCTGGCGTTGGAATTCAAATACACGCCATCTGAGTTGGAGCAACAGTTGCTTGCATGTGGCGTATACTGTAACCAGTTCTCTGCTTTCAGACAGACTCTCTCACCAGAGACTCCGGGGTCTGAGGGACCTATTCATAGGGACATGTTACAGTCCTTTTTTCTCTGAGTCAATTTTATGCTCTCGAAAGGAATAGTTTTAGGATTTCTATTCTGTAAGCGGGGTTTGATGTGTGTCTCTTGAGTCCTGTTAATGACCAGTGCTGCTCTTTGGTTTAGACAAAAATCGAGCCCTGCAGGCAGCAGAGCGCTTGCAAGCCAAGCTGCGAGAACGTGGAGACGTAGCCAATGAAGACAAGCTGAACCTTCTCAAGTCAGTCTTGCAGAGCCCGCTCTTCAGTCAGATTCTGAACCTTCAGACTTCCGTACAGCAGCTGAAAGAGCAGGTAGGACACGATTCTCCCAAAGCCGGTGTTCATGGCATGGCATAGATCTTGTGGAGTCTTGCGTTTTTCTGAAAGGCTGATTTTTGTATGTGTTAATGAATAGTTAATGAAGTCATTTAAACCTCCAAATGAGACATTCAGATTCACTGTGACTCCCCTCGCCCAGTTATTTTTGTAATGGTTGTTGCTGTATATTGTAGATGATATGACATTGCATTGAAAGCTGTGTGTATGCTGAAGTGTGAGTCCCTACAGGATATGGGGATGATAAAAATAAGTTTAGGGTAGATGGCTGTAGGCTTGGTTTACATCCCCGCTAAGGCTCATTGTTCACGTGATCTTGTGCATTCAGATTCAGACATTCAGCACGCTTATAAAATTTCAGATAAGCCTGGATCTGCATGTGCAATCATGTGTGTGAGGAAGGGAAATCACCTCTATTTTGACAGTAAAAGAAATAATTACATTGTCATCAGTTAGAGAAATTGCAATTCTCACTTCTTAAAAGAGTGTAAGTAGCAATTGCTTCCAATGACAGCATCAGATGGTGATAAACATTAGAACTTCTAAATGTAACACTGTTTTTTTTCCTGTAAAAATTAAAAGCATTAAAATTTCCTAGCATTTATATTAAAATTGAAACATTGCAATGACAGAACAAACACTCAAGTTAGATGCTCTTTGAACTAACTTAATTTAATCACATTTCTCAGGTTTTTAAAAAAATGTTTTTAAAATGGTTGTTATCCTTACAAGGCTTGAAGTCAATCTCATTTATGCCTTCAATCTAAGTTAGTTCTCATTCTGATGTTTTTAGCATTAATTTACTCACTATGGATGACTTGCTAACAAATATTCTGCCTTAAAAGGTTAAAAATGAATTTGAAGACTAGTTTCATAATTCAGTGAAAGAATAGCTCCAATTAAAAAAAATGTGCCAAATGCAAAAAGAACAAATAGTAGCAATAGAGAAGGAATTTGTTTAACGCACATAACTTCTTAATCTAGATATTTTGGTAGCAAAAAATAAGGAATTTTTAAAAATATTTTTCTCTAGTGAATTTTTACTTAATGATTTTAAAAATTGTGATCGTGAATTAAGAAAAAGAGTTGTTTTTGTTACATGTAGTTGTGTTTGGGTTTTTTTTTTTTTTTTTGCAACTTATTGAAAAGATTGGTTTTAGGTACTCCTTTTTAGAATGAATTGACAAGAGTTTGGAGAGATCAATGTTCTGAATATAAGTGTAATTATGATGTGGAAAATTATCTGGTTTTTCAGAGAGAGTGGAGAAGTTGAATAGATGAATAAGGGGAGCCCTTATTAGATCATGTGAAAATATGATTAGAATGAAAGGAAAAGTTGAAACAAAAAGTGCTAGTGTGTTAGGAAATACCACTAAAGAGATAACTGGAAATACCCCTTCTAGTCCTGAAAGCAGGGGAGACATAAGTTTACCTTGTTTTACCATTTCCAAATGGAAGTAGGATATGGGCTCTAAAACTTTGGGTCCCATGTGATTCAGCTGAAATCTCCTTGGAAACCCTTGAGCATAATGTTATCAAGCCAGGTAGTCTGTGACCAAGTACAGTATTAGTGATAGATGTTGATATATTTCAAGACTTGGTACATTGTGAGGTTTGGGCATTCTCTAGGCATGTCTCACATGTCTTTGGACTTTTGGCTAGTTGGTCACCTTTTCAGATACTGAAAGGGACCAAGAAAACCAGCTGGCTCACACCCTGTTTATTGCAACTACTTAGTGAGTTTGAGTGACTTGTTTATAATAAGGGCAGAGCCAGAACTGGAACTCGGGTTTCTTGGCTCCCAAGGCAGAGTCTTTCCCCTCTTGTGATTCTGCAGCCTGTCTCTCATCGTTGTCATCGTCTTTTTTTTTCCTGAGGATAGAAACTCGGCCCCTAGAGGTCAGGAGTTCAATTTTGGTGAAAACCATCGATATCTCTCATAGTTTCTGTGACTCTTCACTTTAGTCTTCATTCTTACTGACTCAGTTACCTTTGTTGAACCGTGTTTTTCTTGTATGACTATACTACATTTCAAAACCTTGTATTATTTTCTGTTTTAAAGTTTAAACATAAATATTATAGACTTACCATGTTAGAATTAGATATTCTATGTAGTTTACTACCTGTTAATTTGTTAATATTTATAATTTAATATTTAATTAATGAACCTAGGAGTGAAATTTGTTTTGTGCTTTTAAACTAGTAGCTACACCAATCTGACCAGTGGCTAGCTTTTATTTATATTCTTTTACCTGAGTTGTGTTTTCAGATATGTAATTTTATATGCACAATGGGTACAAGTTAGTGTCTCCATCTTTTTTAGTATTGGTAATACAAATTTGAGTCCTCCAACTTTACCATTACTCTCCTACATTTTAGAAAGTGAAAGGAGTGAATAATTGAAAAGCCTGAGGTAAATGCAGCATATTGGAGAACGTGATCATATTGTTGCATTAATGACAGATGCTGACATGCCATGTTGAATTAAGCTGACTATTTTTCCCCCTCAGATCCTTCTCATTACTTCTATTCAGTAATGCGTAATTTTTCCAATTTGCTTCTTCAGTATTAAGACTGCCCTTAGAAATCAAACTGTTTCCCTTTGGCAGATTAAACACTTGACAGGTGTGTAACTGAGAGGGCAAAAAAGCCATGCCCTGAAGGGATGTGCTATTTAAATATTGTCAAAAATATTAACAGGTCTGAGAGCATAATTGATGCCTCTGTTTAACTCTGCCACATTGTGTATTGTTCTAACCGCCAGCTAAAAGGATGTGTGCTATTAAACCTGAATAATCTCTAATAGCTCCAGTTCCTTTCCTATTGCATGATTCCTGTTTAAGTGAAAAGAAGAAAAAAAAAGAACTGTGACTGTGTGTCAATGATCTGTCAGATGCAAATTCTCAAGTAGTGTCCTCACTGTCACCTCGTCATCACAGCTAATAACTGCAGGGCTCAATGCGTATTCATGACAGAAATCCAGCTATTGTGGGGGAAATAAACACGTTAGCAGTTTAATAATAGAAACTTGTCAGCCATGAGGATATTGGATTTGCATATTTATTCTGTGATGTTTCTCCAGTCCAGTAGAGGTGGATACGACTTTCCTGATTAATTAATTGCCTTGTCTTATGAATTGACCAGAGACATGAAATTAAATGTCTTTTTACCTTGAGTTATTTGTAGGAAAACTGTGAATTAAAATTATTATTATTATTTTTTAAAGATTTTATTTATTTATTTGAGAGAGAGGGAATGAGAGAGAGCACATGAGAGGGGGGGAGGGTCAGAGGGAGAAGCAGACTCCCTGCCGAGCAGGGAGCCCGATGCGGGACTCGATCCAGGGACTCCAGGATCATGACCTGAGCCGAAGGCAGTCGCTTAACCAACTGAGCCACCCAGGCGCCCCTGTGAATTAAAATTATTAACTTCAGTAGAAATTTAGGACTAATACTTAGAAATTGACATCGCTGAGATTTTTTTCTTTTTTAAAGCTATGGCAACCTAGACCAATTCTAAGATTGAAGAAATAATGTATATAATTCAGTGCTAACGTGGGAAACAAGCCTCAGGACTGAGCATATTCTGGAGGTTTCTCCATGTCTGTGATTTCTGGCCTTTTTGGAGTATGATATTCTATTATTTTGCTGTTGTTCTTGTTGTTTGATATTTCCAGGCTCCTTGTTCATTCACCTTTTTCCCAGAAAAGTGTTAGCTTATATGCTTATTATCCAAATGCATAATGTATACATATATACATGCAAATTTAAGCCAGATTTTTTTCTAAGTTTCTCTTTGGAAATTTTATGACCTCTCTTGAAGTAATTGGAGAGATGTTGACTTAACGTAGAATAAGTTTGGAAATTATTGTTCAGTGTTGATTAGAGTAAGTGGATCCTTCTTTTTTTTATTTTGAAATACAGTGTTCATGGTATAAAATTTTTGTCTTGTATTTCTATGCTTTTAAGTTTTACCTGTTCACATTCCCAAAAGAATTTCAAACAACTTCTGATGGCAAAAACGTATGGACTAATGGGTGATTCAAAGGTAAATCTAAACGAAGACTAAATAAAAATATCAGAGAACTGGATATTCCAAGGACCTTGGGTTACTAAAATTGAGTATTATCATTTAATTTCCATTTCTCAGGAGCAAAGTCAACAATAATTATATAAATATAAATATGTATATAAATATACACATACACACGCACAGAGAGAGAGTGAGAGAGCGCTGGAGGGTTATATATTGCTCAGTGTGAGACATCATTCAGTGAGCCAAATTTTCCTTGGCAATGGGAGGGTTTTCTCTTGGGTGCTTTTTTAGAAGGCTTATGATCATTTATTAATAAAGTCGATAAAAATACTATGAATAAATAGGACAAAGGTTCTCATTACCTAGAGGAGGAAAGAGAACATACATTTGTTTTATGTAACTAAGTAAGTGAGTGGGATCAGAAAGTGAGCAGGATAAGGAATTATTAACTTTGACTACAAGCAAACTTTACATTGAAGGTAACATATAAGATGGGTCTTGACAAATGAGTAGCGGGGCACCTGAGTGGCTCAGTCGTTAAGCGTCTGCCTTTGGCTCAGGTCATGATCCTAGGGTCCTGGGATTGAGCCCTGCATCAGGCTCCCGCTCGGCAGGAAGGCTGCTTCTCCCTCTCCCACTCCCCCTGCTTGTGTTCCCTCTCTCGCTGTATCTCTCTCTGTCAAATAAATAAATCAAAAAAAAAAAAAAAGAAAAAAGAAAAGAAAGAAAAATGAGTAGGACTTTTCTGCAGTGAATGGGGAAATTATTTCAGGTAGGGGAAACAATGTATACGAGGAGAGAGAGAAGTTGTTCTTCTCTGGGTGAAGGTGACTGGGGCATATAGCAATAAGTGGATACATTTTTGACTGTTGTAACTTGGGGGTGGTAGGGGCGATGCTACTGGCATGTCAATGAGTAGACACCAGGGATATTGCTAAACATGCTCAGTGCACAGCCCAACCTCCTAAAGCAAAGAATTACTGGGTTCATGATGTGTGTTGTGCTGAGGTAGAGAAACCCTGATACAGAGTCCCCTCCAGATCTGTGTTATCAGGGCAACAGCTTGCTATGTGTGGGTTCTTGGCAAGGGAGGAAACTTGGGAGCCAGACTGTGAAAGATTTATTAAGGTAGAGTTTTTTTGTTTTTTTGTGGGGGAGGTTGTGTGTGTGTTTTTCATCATTCCTCTTTTGCATTCAGCATTCTGTATCAGACTTTATTGTATCAAGTTGAAAGTTGTATCAACTTTATCTTTGAACACTTCTATTAAATACAATATTTAACAATCATTTATTTTTTTTCTCTCCACATTTAAAAAATTATGGTAAAACTGCCTAACACAATTAAGGTGAATTGACATTTTGATAGATAAGACCTTTAATTATAAGCATAAAATACATGAATTGTTCTTCAAAGAAATGCTTCTTTCATCTTTCTACGAATGAAGTGTACTGAGAGTCCACACTAAGAATACAGCATCACATCCTAATTTAGTGATGGCTTTTCTGCTAAAGTGTACTGTGCACCATGCATGTTTTTCTGATGCTCTGTCTTAAAAGAGGAACAATTTTCAGAGAGCCTGGAGACATAAGTAGTCGATGTATATTCCATAGGGTTACTTTCAAATATCAGATGTAAGCAGGGGCGTTGGCTGGAGCAGCACTATCCAGGGCCATGCCTGAAGGGTCACTCTTCTGTGGGTACTCATTGATAAAACTGCTAACTCAGGTTCATTGCCAAACTGTTGAGCCATGTTGCTTTTAAGCAGTGGCATTAGCACTGGTAATTTTTTACAGTTATATTTTGTAGATTGATGGAAAGATGAGAATTTGGATAACTGGGCATGTTGTTGCTCTGTTCTGACTTTGGTAATCAGAAAGATACAGTTTTGTAGGATTCGTGGTAGGGAGCAGAAATGCCTGTGTTTCCTCAGCTTTATTTCTTACATAAATGGACAAAAAATCACCCTTCTCTCTACGGTTTCTAATTTGAGACTGAAATGGAGAAGATTCATCTGTAAGCATGCTATCAGTAAAGGGGGAATAACTCCTGTCTCTCAGGAATGCCTCGGTTAAATTATGACTTGGCGGTGGTGGGGGGAAGAAGTACAGAGAGAAAGAAAAACCTGCCTTGACCCCATTAACAGGAATTATCTAAAAATGGAATGGAATTCTTCCAAGTTGATGTTGCTTGTGAAAATGAAAAAATATTTTTCTTACCCCCAAAATGTTTTTTCTTTTATGATAGAGCATTGCAACTGCCTGACAGGAAAGTATCTGTTTCTTGAGACTTTAACATACATTATCTAGGAGAAGTTAAAAGAGAAGGAGTGATTCTTATGTTTTTACATTTACCATAGAGTTTATTTACTGTAGGAATTTCAAATACTTTATTTTTGGTACAATAACAGCTTTTAAATGTTTGTTCCTTTAACCAAAAGTTTGTAAATATAGAGCCTTTGAGGGACTAAAATTCTTGTTTTATCCTGGGCAAGAAGGCACTGTTCAAGCTTTTTATACAGTGCTGGATTAAAATGCAACACCATCTTGCTATTGGGTATGCATGTGTGTCTAAAACAGCAAATGGTGCTAATTGTATGGTGTTTTTGTGACAAACTTAAATGGTCTTTGGAGAAGAGGGAAAAAATGTGAGATTTACTGGGTATAACCTACATGAGTTTTCTAACCCAAGAGTTTAAAAACAATAGAGGTTGATTTACATCTGAAGCTATATAACAAAAATAACTACCATCACCTTTAGGAAGCTCTCATGTGCTGTGGACGTTGTCCCATTTCACTAGTCCATCAGCTACATGAGGTGTGCATGATCCCATTCTGTCCATGAAGAAATTGAGGCTGAAATGTCGTGTAACTTAATCTGGAGCATACAATTAGTCATTGGTAGATTTAGAAGAAGAATATACGTCTGTCTGACCCAAAGCCAGTGCTTTTTTTTACTTTTAATTTACACTGTTTCTAAACCCTTGGTTCTCTGCTATAAAGGAACAAATAGGTTGGGAAAACCGTTATTAGCATTACTAAAGAGAAATGCACTTAATGTTTAGTAAATTCATGTTCATTAAGATTTGCCATTTCCCTTAAATTCTCCCCCAAATTTTAATCAGAGAACCTTTTTAGTATAAACCAGAACTTTCATTCTGCTTTTTAAATAATTATGCTAGTTTTACAGTAGATGTGAACTGAGTAGGATAATAGTGGAAGGAGAGACAGTGTGACAAAGTACCATCAGTCTTCATGTGCCCATTTCTGTATATTTAAACTTGTCTGTAAGGTTTGGTTTTATTTTTCTCTAAGCATACTGTGAACTGTGAATCAGTTTTATTTGTCTTCTGGAAATGTGGGACTGATAGGAAAAACACTACAAACACTCTAACATGTTGTTCATCTAAGTTTCCAATTTCTCTCTTTTTTAAAGATTTTATTTATTTGAGAGAGAGAATGCGTGTGCAAGCTGGGGGGAAAGAGCAGAGGGAGAGGGACAAGCAGACTCCCTGCTGAGCTCAGACCCTTCCCCCACCCCCCATGCACTGCTCAGTCCCAGGACCCTGAGACCATGACTTGAGCCGAAGTCAGACACTTAACCAACTGAGCCACCCAGGGGCCCCCTAAGTTTTTAATTTTAAATTTCTATTTGTCTTGGCATTTAAGGTATATTAATTTACTTAATTTGAATACTTTCACCCCTTTGATGTAGAAAGTTTCAGCATGCTTTGATAAGAATATTACTTTTGGTCAATCTATGTTCTTTAAATTTTTTCTCTTGGAAGTTTTGCTAAGAAAGCACAGAAGTGTTGAGATTTAAATAAAGAAAAGACATTCTGCAAATACACATCAACACACATGCCTAGACCATGGTGTGTATGTGGCGTTCCATTTGCCATTTGTTCTTACCAAGCACAAAAAGGAGTTTTAGAATTAAGTGCATTTCAGATTTGTTTGAAAACCATTTACTACTTTTGGGATAAAATCATGCCATGTTCATCTTTGTCTACTTTGTACCTAATCTGATATTTTACTTGTTAAATGATTGTTTAATTAAGAGATATGTAAATGTTCATGAAAATTCAGAACTGTTGTGCATCAGTAGTTATCTTTTCTTGCCAGAGAAATGATTTTTAGTATAAATAAATTAGCCAAATAACTGAAGTTACTTTGAAGACCTTGTGTTTTTCCTAGTAAACGTATTGGAAAGAAGCCACTCATCACCATCATCATCATCATGGTGATTACCACATATGAAATTCTTACTGTGTGCCAGGAACTATTGTCTCTGTTTCATCATTGCAACGATACTCTCCAGTGGTAGATAATAGTAGATAGATGTACTAGATAATGTTATTTTCCTTATTTTATGGATAGGGAAATGGAGGCACAGGGAGATTAAATGCTGGAGCTAGTATTTAAATGTAGGCTGGCTGACTTCAGACCCTAGGTCTTAATCATAGGGCTCTGTAGTTTTTGTTTCACTGGCCTCGTAAACAGCGTAATGAACATGATTTCAGGATATCCTGGTGATTTGAGGCCTTCGTTATGATCTGATCTCAGTTGCTGGCAGTGTAATCTAATACGATTTGGAAACAGACACAACCCAGATTTGTGTTGTGTCATTGATATTTATTAGTAGGTGACTTTATATATGTATTTAACTTCACTGAACCTCTTTTTTGCCTCTCCATTAGTTGTAATGTGGGAACTAAATAACATGGATCTAAAAACTCCAAGGCATAAGCTGGTGCTTACCAAGCACTCAATAAATATTGATTCTCTTCTTGGTGCTTCTTCCTCCTATTGAAATTTAATATTCTAAGGCAGCAGATCTCAAATATTTTGGTTTTAAGACCCCATTACATTCTTAAAAATTACTGAAGACCTCAAAGAGCTTTAATTTATGTGGTTTTATGCATCGATATTTTTCAGGTTAGAAATTAACATTGAGAAGTATTTTAAATATTTATTAATTCATTTGAAAATAGCAGTAATCCGTTGCTTTAAAAATTAGAAGAATGGCACTGTTTTACCTTTTTTCATATCTCTTTAATGTTGTTTAATAGAAGACTGGATTCTCGTATCTGATTCTGCATTTGATTTGTTTGGATTTGTTGTTTTAGTTGATGTATATGGAGAACATCTGGCCTCATGTAGCTATTTAGCTGGCAAAGGGAGGAGGATAGCATTTTTGTGGATATCCTTCTTTGATACTGCACCAAAACTATTGGTATTTTCTTTTTTTTTTTAAAGATTTATTTGAGAGAGAGAGAACATATCCGTGTGAGTGGGCAAGCAGGCAAGCAGAGGGTGGGGGTAGGGGCGGAGAGAAAGAGAATCTCAAGCAGGGTTTCCCCTGAGCATGGAGCCCAACATGGGGCTGGATGCAGGGCTTGATCCCACGACCCTGAGATCATGACTTGAGCCCAAACCAAGAGTCAGATGCTTAACTGACTGAGCTACCCAGGCACCCCTATTGGTAGTTTCTTAAAATTAAGTTATAAGGTGGAATCAGAAACCAAATCAATGAACATTTTGTACTCTATTACAGTAAAATCTATCTTGTGCTTTGAATTTTTTTTTAACCATGTATAATTTTGTAATAAATTGGTTGTCTGGAAAATTTGAAAAACAGGAAAATTAAGTTTCACATTTCATTAATATCATAAATTTAAACTTGCTAATATTGCTTCTGGTATTATCAATAGTCTTTAAATTGTGGAAAGGTGTCAAGCACAGAGTGGCAGCTAACAAGTTTTCCAAAATTCTAATTGTCACTTGAAACCTCAAATTTTACTATTGGCAACAATTACTGTCAGTTGTTTTCCTTGAAGTGAGAAGCTTACTTTATTTTTGAGAAATTATCTGCCATATATCGTTTGTACAATCATTTTTTTGACTTTCATTTGCTTTTTCAAGTAACATGGTGCTCATGAGGAAAGTAGCTAGTTCAGCTTGCAACTCAAACAATAATGCTTTTCCTCTAGATGAGAGTTATATTTTTTTTCTTTTTTAAAAGATTCTATTTATTTATTTGTCTCAGAGAGAGAGAGAGCACAAGCAGGGGGAGCAGCAGGCAGAGGGACAGGGAAAAGCAGGCTCCCCACTGAGGCAAGGAGCCAGGCACAGGGCTTGATCCCACATCCAGAGATCATGCTCAGAAGGCAGACATGCTCAACCAACTGAGCCACCCAGGCACCCCGACCAGAATTGTATTTTTTATACACCAGAACTGTGTTATGTTCACTTCTCATTTTGAATCACAGAATATTAAAAAGATGTATACCCAAGAGTCAAGATTGAAAAAAACTAATTTTAACTACTGCATCAAGAACTTTTTTTTTTTAAGATTTTATTTATTTATTTATTTGAGAGTGAGAGTGCACCACAAGCAAGAGAGCACAAGGCAGGGGGAGGGGCAGGGCCAAGGAGGGGAAGAGGTGGGGTGGGGCTGAGGGGGGAGAGGCAGGACAAGCAAGACTCCCCACTGAGCAGGGAGCCCAACCGGGGCGGCAGGGGGGGGGGAGTCCTTGATCCTAGGATCCCGGAGATCAGGGATCATGACCTTAGCCAAAGGCAGCTGCTTACAGCTGAGACATCTAGGTGCCCCCTTCATCAAGAACTTTTTAAAGTGACTTGGGGGGGCAGGTAATAGACTATTGCTCTTGATGAGAAGAGCTAATAAGAATAGTGTCTTTTTCTTTCAGCCTATCATAGACACCTCTCCCCTAATAACAATAAAAAGTAAAGTACTATCAAAAAAGATCAAACAAGTATGAAAAAGAAACCATTGCTTTTGAAATTAGAGGACTTTAATTGGAATTTCAGGAACTCAGGGGATAGGTTAAAGAATCCTGTAATATCTTACTTCATTGTAGAACCTAACATTTTTTTAAATGGTAAACTTAAAATTTATTATATAATAATAATGAAAAAAGTTTAAAGCAAAACTGACTGTTTTAAGTTCAGGTTATTTTGCAGTCTTTACTCAAGTATTCATATGCGTTTTAAGGAAATGGGGGGGATTTGAATCTTTTCAACTATGAGTATTTCTATAGATTTTAGTGAAATTCAGACCTTTAAAAAATTAGTTTATAAAATACACATGGAATACTTTGCATTACGCTGACTGAGCCTGACATTTTAGTGCATTATGTATTGTGTATTAATTCTAATTATGATGTAATTTTAAGAATAAATAAAATTTTCACAGATGCAGCTCTGAGTGAAGACTAGAACATTCTAAAATAGCATAACCTGCCATGTGGCCATTCATTTAACATGATGACATCACTTACATTGTATAGACTTTACAGTTTTGTACTTGATCCTGTCATTTAATAGTCTATAACAATAGGCATTGCTTTAGGTAGATTACTGGTCATTTATATATGCCTTTCTAAATATCAAAAGGGAGAAGATAAGAGTCTTAGGTACTCTTTAATTCATTTTTTTCTTTGCCTTTCATCTTGAGTTTCTTGGTTGATCATTTATCCTTTTTATTTAGCACGTGGGAATTTTAGGACAAATGTGCCACTGAAACTTTACAGAGACAGATGCAGAAAATTTACATTTTATTACTCAGAATGACTGCTTAACCATCCTTGGGTTAAGGAATTATTTTCTAAATTCAGTAACCTTATATTTTAAATTTATCAGCCAATGATCTTCAATGGCTACTTTAAGAATATCCACAAATTCTCGTCCACTATCTGCTTTGCTATTCAACAATTCATAGCTATTAAAAGAAAGGTATTCTATCTTAGTAGGTGGGTGAACTATGCCTGGTGGAGCAATTTTATAGGATATCTAACATATTAGTGATTATGCAAAGCATTTTATCTCTTTAATTACTGTCGCACCCCCTAGAGCCCAATGTCTTGGACATTTGAAGTGCTCAGTAAGTATTTGAATGAATGAAAAGAAATTCACATAGACAATGTGAAATTATGCTTATTCCATCAGAAAATGCACCCCTTCCCGCCACCTTATAATTTGCTGCTCCGTTTTCTATTGTGTTTAGTTCAGGAGCTGTGGAGATACTCTATGTCCAAAATAGTCTCGTCACATTAAGCTAATCCCCTTTGAACATGCAACTCAATTTCTTTAATTAGCTTTAAAAATAAGGATCATTAAATCAGAGTGCCACCATCAATTACTGTGTAAGGGTTTGCCTGTTCAATAATGCATCAGAGTTGTGCTCTAATCAGTATTTCACTGAAAGATTTATGGAAAAGGAGGCCTCCCTTGCTTCCAAACTTGAAATACAGTTCTATTATGTATAAAAATTTTTTTCCTGTGATTGCTACCATTTTAGGTGCTATATTTCATTGAATACTCTTGGTATCCTATCCATCTTTGCATTTCATATTTGGGATCAGTTCCAGAGAGTGTTTTACAGCATTTTTGTAAATTCACAAGAAAATAAGCACTTTTCTTGTTCTGCAAGAAGAAAAGACAAGGTGCAGATTAAAAAAAACAGTCTGCATTTCTATGAGGTGCGCCTGTTATGGCAAATTCCCCAGAGAGTGCCTTATTTCTTATTTCTCATTACGTTAGGGAGTAACAAACAAAAAACTGGGAAATTGAACTAGCAATATATGTTTATAAATTTATTTAAAGTCTACCAAAACTAGGATTGTAAAAGCAGTGGTCATTTTTCTTGCTTAATGCAAGATAATACATATTTTAGCTTTGAAATGATAGAAATATCCATCAAATTATATAAGCATTTGGGTCACTTTATTGTCATTGCTATTCTGTGCTTTCAGAATAGGTCAAAATAACAGGACCAGAAAACAGGTTTTGATAATCTATATAAAAATGCTTTAGGAAATTCAGTTTGAACATAAGCGATCATTTTTCTAGACAATTATACAAGTACTTCTGGAAAGATTGATGTTAGCCGTTAAAATAGAGCTAATAATATTAATTTCCTTTTCAGTTAACAACCCAGAAGGGATAGATGAAACATAAGAAGTCAATATTTCAATATTTTTAGCAGATTTAAATCGTTTAGCAAACCTATATATTTGAAGACGTTATATTTGGTTAAACTTAAGTACATAGGTTATATGATCAAAATATTTAAGACATTGATCTTTTCAAGTAGTTTTGGAAAGAAATTAATTTTGTATAATAGGTATTGAAAAAATTTATAATTTTGAAATCTCAGATATATCAACTTTATATCAGGGTGGGTCAAAATACTTCAGTATAAAAGTATTAGATGGCATAATGATATTTTTTTTCTTGTTTGGTGTGCAATTAAATGATTACAAGTTGTAAAAACTCATAATCTTTGAGAAAGAAAAATCTATGTGTGCTGCAGAGGTTAAAATGCACTTGCTGAGGATTCATCTTGACTTGAGCACTTGTTGAAGGATTTATTCTGTGGATGGGAATTAGCCAGTTGAATCCATATCAAGCCTGCAGAGAGTCATACATCACAGTAATAGTTTTGGCTTCATCTTCAGATACCCAGTTTCTATATTCTCTTTCATTTAAGGTGAATGCCTGGTAATTGAACTTTAAATTCTGAGTTTCTGGCAGAAGATTTAGCTTGATAATACAGAGGCTATTCAAAGCACCTTCTTTCTTTCAGAGAAGTGGATGTTTTATCAGTCACTGGAGTGCCCCAGGTTCTCTGCTCTGATTTTATCACTTACCTTGCAAACTTCAAAAAAAAAAAGAGAGAATTAACATACAGTAAAGGGCAAAATTATATAGTTTAAGGATTTTGTATAAATTGAATGTACACATATAACTCTTCACCTAAATCAAAGTATAGAAAATTATTAACACTCCACAATACCCTGTATCCCCTTAGTTGATCCTCATCCTCTCCCCAAAAGAATCACTATTTTTTTCCAGCCTATGTGAGATAAAATTGACATACAACTGTGTAAGTTTAAGATATACAAAGTGATTTTTTTTTAAAAGATTTTCTTTATTTATTTGAGAGAGAGAGAATGAGAGAGAGCACATGAGAGAGGGGAGGGTCAGAGGGAGAAGCAGACTCCCTGTCGAGCAGGAAGCCTGATGCAGGACTCGATCCAGGGACTCCAGGATCATGACCTGAGCCGAAGGCAGTCGCTTAACCAACTGAGCCACCCAGGTGCCCTACAAAGTGATATTTGATAAGCACATATACAGTGAAATTATTACCGCAGTGAGGTTAGTTAAGATATCTGTCACCTCAGTAATAATGTTTGTGTGTGTGTGTGTGTGTGTGTGTGATTTAAACATTTAAGATCTACTCACTTAGCTTTCAAATATACCATAGAGTATCTTTAACTATAGTGACCACATTGTATGTTAGATCTCAAGAACTTACTTATAACTGGAAGTTTGTACCCTTTGATCAACATCTCCCCACTTCCCCTAAGCTCTGGCAACCTCCAGTCTACTCTCTGTTTTTATGAGATTGGCTGTTTTAGATTCCTTGTAGAAGTCACATCAGGCACTGTTTTGACTGTTATCCCATAAATAAGTATTTGAATTTTCTTTAAATGCAATCTGAGTATACATGCTTTGTTCCTGGCTTTGTCTTCACTTTGTGTCTGTGATATTCCTTTGTGTTGTTATATGTAGCTGTAGTTCTTTTCCAGCTTTCATTGTATGAATGTACTAGACTATATCTGTACTTTTTTGATGGTAATCTTTTACTAGTTTTTGGCTATTATAAACAAAACTGCCATAAACGTTCTAACACATGTCCTTTGATGTTCATAAGTGTACATTTCTCTTGGATGTTTACTTAAGAGTGAAATTTCTGGGTCTTAAAGTACATATTCAGCATTTGTAGATTCTGTCAAATTGTTTTTCAAAATAGTTGTAGGACTATGCTCTCAATATAATGTAAGAAATGTAAGAAAATTCTCATTGTTCCACATCATTGCTTACACTTGGTACTGTCAGCTTTAAATTTCTCTTTTTCCAATTCTAGCCACTCTGGGGGGTATGTTGTAGTATCATAAGATGATTAATGATACTGAGCACCTTTTCGTGTGCTTATTGATCATTTGGATATCCTCCTTGGTGGAGTTCCTGTTTTAAGTCATTTGCCATTTTTTCGATTGGTTTTTCAGTGTTAATTGACTTACGAGAGTGGTTTTTTTTTTTTTTTTTTAAATGTTCTGAATACAACTTCTTTGCTGGACATTTGTATTGCAGCTGTCTTTTTCTGTTTTGTATCTTGCTTTTTGACTCTTTTAGTTACATGTATTGATGACCAGAGGGTTTTTTTTTAAATTTTAATAAAGTTCAGTTTTTAAAACTTTTCCTCTACGGTATTGCCTTTTTTGTCCTACTTAAGAAATTATTGATTATGCCAAGGATATAGAGATTTTCTCTCAGAAGCTTGCTTTAGCTTCTAAATTTCAGCTGTGGTATGAGATAAAGTATGTATGTTAGTTAATTTTCCATTTGACTGTCCATTTGAACCAGAACCATTTATTGTAAAGATCATTCTTTTCTCCTTTACATTGACACACTAAATCATGTGGTCAAATATATGTGGCTCTGTTTCTAAACTTTAGGTTGTATTCCAGCTTTTTAAAATAATTTTATCATATTTTAGATGCAACTTTTTTTCAGTTTTAGTTTGTGGTTGTTTTTTTCTAGGAAATAGAGCTGCTTTTTTATATTGACTATCAACTTTATTTAGAATGTTGTTCAGATCTTTCATATCCTTATTGATCCCCCCATTCTATCAGTTACTGAAAGAGATAAATTATAATCTCTACTTATGTTTGTGAATGTGTCTGTTTCTCATTTAGATTCTGAGTCCTTTTGCCTTACATGTTTTGAGATTATATTTTTGTTTTTATTTTATTTTTTTAAGATTTTATTTATTTATTTGACAGAGAGAGAGAGCACAAGCAGGGGGAGTGGCAGAGGGAGAGGAAGAAGCGGGCTCCCTGCCAAGCAGGGAGCCCTATTTTGGGCTAGATCCCAGGACCCCAGGATCATGACCTGAGCCAAAGGGAGACGCTTAACCGAGCGAGCCACCCAGGTGCCCCTGAGGTTATATTTTTAGGTGACTAAGACTGTCTTGTCTTTTACTGAATTAACCCTTTATCTATATGAATTGTCCCTCTTTATCTCCAGTAACGCTTCATCTGATACTAGGGCAGGTGTACCAGGCTTCTTCTGGTTAATGTAAGGTAGATCTCTCTACTTTCATCTTTATCTTTTTTATTATTAACTTGTATCTTTGGTATACAGCATGTATTTGTGTTTTGTTGTATTATACAATCTGAAAATTATAGTCATTTAATGTAATAATAAATTTTATTTTAATTTACCATTTATTGTTTTCTTTTTGTCTTGTTTATTCATTTTTTCTTTTTTTTATTAGTTCATTTTTTATTTTATCTTCTTCTATTAGCATGCTATTATTCTTTTAGCGGTTACCCTAAAGATAATAGTAAGTATCCTTGGCCTATTTGAGTCAACTTTTTAAAAAAATGTTTGGTAATTTTGTAACAGTTTATTTTGTAATAATGTAGTAATAATTATAGATTCTCAGTAATTTTTCAATATTGTATAGAGAGGTCCTATATGTACTTCACCAAGCTACCTCCAGTGGTCACATCTTGGTAATTAAAGTAAAATATCAAAACCAAGGAAACTGATAATGGTTCAGTGCCTGTCAGTTTTTTTCAGTCTGTGTCATTCTTTCTCTTGCATAGATCTGTGTAATCACCATCACAGTCTAGATACTCTCCCATCACCACAGTGATCTCTCTGCGTTACTCATTAATCGCTATACTCTGTTCCCTCCCCGCCACCACCCCTGTCCCCTGGCAACTTTTCTGTCTTTATAATGAAATAATTTCAAGAATTTTATAAAAATATAGTCATAATGTATGTGCCCTTTAGAAATTGTCTTTTTTTCATTCTGCATAATGCTCTTGTGAACCATCCAAGCTGGTGTGTCTATTCAATATTTTGTTCCTTTTTATTGGTTAGTATTATTCCATGGTATGGACGCACCTCTTAAGAGACCCTTTGTTTCTTTCCAGTTTTTCACTCTTGTAGATAAAGCTGCTGCATGGTTTTGTGTGTACATAATTTTCATATCTGTATAATAAGTGCCTAAGAGGTAATTGCCATGTTGTATGGTAAATGCATGTTTAGTTTTTTTCAGAAACTGCCAAACTCTTTGTCAGAGGGGCTCTACCATTTTACATTCCTGCCAGCAGTGCATGAGCAGGCCATTTTCTCCACATTCTCACCAGCATTTGGTGTTGTCACTTTTTTATTTAGTAATTCTGATAGGTATATAGTGATATTCTTTGTGCTTTTAATTTGCATTTCTCTAATAGATAATGATGCTGAACATTTTCTGTGTTCTTATTTGCCATCTACATATCCTCTTTGGTAAAATGTCTTTGTTCCTTTTCTAATTGGATCTTCTTTAACATTGAGGTTTGCATTTTTTTCTTTTAGGCCAAACATGAGTCTTTTGTCAGATATATTACCCTTAACTTATTTTGATTTTACTTTAATTGGAACTTTTGCTACTTCCTGGAAAATGAAAGGAACTTAGTACAGTTCAACCTTTTGTACCCTCCTTGTGTCTTTTGTGTAATTATTATGTACTTTCTTTCCTGTCTATATTTAAAACTCCACAGATTTTATTTATTGTTTTAAAACATTACCATTTACTCCTTTAAAAAAAAAAAAAAGATTTATTTATTTATTTTAGAGAGAGAGAATTCAAGAGCCAGTGGGGGAGGACAGAGGGAGAGAGAGAATCTCAAGCGGACTCCCTGCTGAGCGCAGAGCCCGAGGCGGGACTCGATCTCATGACACCAAGATCACAACCGGAGCTGAAACCAAGTTAGATGCTAAATAGACTGGGCCACCCAGGTGTGCCCTGATTTACTCAAATCTTTAAATCCTTTTTTGTTCTCTTCAGTCTTTTCTGCATTAGGGAAATCCATGAGGGATCTTTTGTATTTCTTAAGAATTTACTTGTGTATTTCTTTAGTAGAATTCTTTTTTTTTTTTTTTTTATTTGACAGAGAGAGACACAGCAAGAGAGGGAACACAAGCAGGGGGAGTTGGGAGGGGGAGAAGCAGGCTTCCCGTGGAGCAGGGAGCCCAATACGGGGCTCGATCCCAGGACCCTGGGATCATGACCTGAGCCGAAGGCAGACGCTTAACGACTGAGCCACCCAGGTGCCCCTCTTTAGTAGCATTCTGAAGCAACACTGTGTGTATGTGTGTAGGGAAGGTATTTTGAAAATGCTAAATTGAGTTTTTTGTTTTCATTTTTAGGTTTTTTTTTTTTTATTCTATTGTCTTCTGTCATTGATTAACTTGAAAGATTGTCAGTTTTATTCTTCTTTGAAGATAAGGTGCCTTTTTGTTCAGGTGGCTTTTAAGATCTTCCCTCTGTGTTGGCTTTCAGCAGTTTTACTATGATGTGCTGGGGTAGTCCGCCTCTGGGATGGACGCGGATAATCCCTGCCTTCTAGTGTTCACGCTCTTGTGTGATCTCTTCTTGAGTGTGGGGTGGGTTTATTGATTTGCTTCTGATGAATAGAATATGGCAGTGATTATTTCTTTTTGATACCTTTACAGATTTTTTTTCACAGCACTTTATATAAAGTTTCTGATTGATCCAGTGGAAGGGTTACTCTGATATAGCTATGCCCACAGGGTGAGCTTAATTGTATATAGAACTAAAGAGAATTTTTTGTCTTCTTGGAATGCTGTTACAGAAGCAGCTCTCTTAGCCCACCTCCAAATAGTGACTTGCTAAGTGAAAGGCTACTGTCCTGCGAGGCGTATGACTGATGCTTAGAGCACAAAACACTTATTTTCAGACATTTTCTTGTGTGTGCTTCTGCAGCTGTCACCAGGTAAATGTGCATTTATCAGTCATTTTTAGAGATGTTTTGCCTGTCATAATTATTTTTATAATTACGTGTCTTTGTTACATAATATAAAAATTGATGGCAAAGGATTTTTTCCATGAAAACTTACTTAAATTCTTTTGAAAGACCACATAAATGAATTGATAAAACAATTGTTGGTAAATTGGTTGTGTGTAATCAAACTATAAAACACTGAAGAAAGAGCTCATAAAAATCCAGGTTTCTTTAATGAAATTATTTTTCAGGAGTCCACATTCTTGCTTCATCTTAAAGAGACTGAAATTGAAAATAATGCCATATTAAATGAGTGCAGTTCGTGCAAGAAAGAAGTGGGGAGCTCTCATGCATCAGGATATTTGTGAATAAATACATTCATGCTTTAAGTTAAAATAAAGTACTTAAGTTATGTATTTGTCCTGTGTTATGATTTCTGCTTTACCTGGCCTTTTGAAATAACTGAACCAATTTCTGTTCTGACTACATCCTTTTTTTTTTTTAAGATTTTATTTATTTATTTATTTATTTGTCTGTTTGTTTAAGAGAGGGAGAGAGAGAGAGAACACAAGTGGGCAGAGGGGCTAGCAGACTCCCTGCTGAGTGGGGAGCCTGACCAGGGAGGATCCCAGGACCAAAGTCAGACACTTAACTGACTGAGCCACCCAGGCCCCCACTGACTGTGTCTTAAAAGAGGACTTCATCTATACTTCTAAATACTGAAGGGTGTTTCATCCTGCCTTATTACAAAGAATTTGGCTTTTTAATTGAGTAATTTACATAATTTTCATTTTAAGTTATGTTTTAGGTATTAGCATTAATTCAAATCCATAAATTAATATGTTTATTTACTAAGAACATAAAAGGCCTTTTTAGATTGAAATACTCAGCCAGAACTTAAGCAGAGAACAGGTAATTATTTGGTGACTCTTGCTCATTTACTAGCAACTTCCATAAATTATACAGATTGTTTATCTGTATATAAAAATACCAGATAGTTGTGTTTTCTTCTGTTTATTTTATATTTATAAACCAAGATGGGAGTCAAGCTTTTTTTATTAAACATTTATGCTGTGTCTGCTATGAACAGGTCTATCAAGACAAATAAGATACATTCCTGTTTTGCAAGGAGATTATAGTTCAGAGAGCCACTTTGTTAAACAGTTACAGCAGAGTCAGAAGGTGCTTTGTGCTTTTTTCTGAGTGTAAATCTGCACATTTAAAACCAGCCCTTTTGTATGATGATATGATTAAATTTTAGTTTTTAAATATGTGATCTCTTTAACCTCTGCTCTTACATTTACCTCAAGGGTCAGGAGGAGACAGGAGGAGTCATTGACATTGGTTAAAGCTTTAACAAATTTGGAAAAAAAAACACTGATATTCAGTACTTTTGTATGATTCTCATAGTACTGTACTTTTTCTGGTCCTGTAACTTTACTTCTAGAGTGCCTTCACACCTAGTCTCTCATAAAATCAGAGCTTCTGTTTCACCAGTTAACTTCATATAGATAAAATCTTTATTCTTGGAATGTGATTTGTTCATTCTGGCTTACTGTAGCACAAGTCCAAATATTTTTCTCCTATGCAAACATACTATAGGCATTAGGTCTTGGTGTGTGGGATCCTCAGCCTGTCACAGATTTCATTATGCCATCTGCTTCAACCTGAGTGGTGTATCTTCTGCTGGCAGACTTTATTGAAGTTGCCATGGCGCAGGATAAAAAAAAAAAAATCAAGTTTGGCATAAGGAGCTTGCTTTTGAAAAAATAATAATTGATCATGCCTGCTGTAGATTTTAAAATAACCATTTGAAAGAATTCCCAAAACCCTCTTCTCAACACAATGATCTCTCTTCATCGGTGATTGTAGATAGCCAATATAAAATAAGCCAATATAAGTTGGATTATTGGTAACCTCATTAACTTAACTGAGTCTTCTGTTTAGTTTTAAGGACAGGTAACAAACTCTTAGGCATGGATTGGTGATGTGTTGTAAAATATTTTGATTGCTCTGTCAATGTAAATTTTACCTAATGCCTTATTCCCAGAGATGATACCTCAAGTGACTGTTTTGTGTATAGTACAAACATAAGAACGCCATGATGAAAAAATCCTGGTCATAATCTACTTATTAGATGTGTGACTTTGTGTAATTTTGTCATCTGAAAAATGGAAATAATGGTAGTGGGGGGGTTGTTGGGGAAATGAAATCAAAGTAGATCCCTAAGAAAATAAACACTTGTTCTGCAAATGTATATTGAATGCCAACTCTGTGCAAGGCACTCTTATAGAGAATGAAGGATATAAGAGAGAATAAAATAGTCTAATTCCTCCACTGGGGAATTCTACATTCTAGTCTGTCCACACAGATTTGGATGGACACTGGATGACAACAGGGTCCATGGCAAGTGCCAAGAAGAAAAACAGAACAGGGTAAGCTCATGGAGCATAATGGTGGGGTGCTGTCTTGGGTAGGGTTGTCAGGGCGGGCTTCTCTGGCATAAAGTTGAGCACACCTGATTGAAGTAAAGCAACAAACATGTAGATGTTGGGGAAGGATGTACGTGGCTGATAGAGTGAGCAGTTTGGTTTGAGGAACTGTGAAGGGGTCAGTAGGGCTCGATCCTGCTGGGTGAAGGACATAGTGCAGGAGATGAGTTCAGAGAGTGATCCAAAGTCATCATTGATGTACTCTTTCTGATAAAAATTGTGGGTAAAAAATTACAGTACAGACACCCTACAGAAATGGGAAATTATTTAGCTTTAACTTGATGCTCTGTATAACAGGCACATACAAGTAATCATAGAATGTTTTTTTCCAGAATGGAATGATCTTTTTTGTCATTGTTGTTACTTACTTATGTCATTGTACCCGGAGTTAGTCAAATGGCAACGCTGGAGGGTACAATCCTCCAGACTTCCAAGTCTGTTGGGAGACTTTTGACACCAACAGCAAAGAGTTAAGTTCGAACTATGAAGTTAGAGGGAAGAATCCACAAAAGACCACCCTCACTTCTGAGCTGAACTGCAAGTTCTGGATGTTCCCCAACCCTCCTCAGGTTCAATAATTCAGTATAAGGACCTACAGAACTTACTAGAAGCTTTTCTACTCATGCTTACGGTTGATTATAAAGAAAGGATACAGGTAAAAAATCAGCCAGAGGAAGAGACACATAGTGCAGCCTGAGGATTTCAAATATGAAGCTTCCATTTTCCTCATAAAGTGTTTCCTTTTCAGAATTGATGTGTAACAGTATGTATGGAGTGTTGCCAATCCAGGAAGCTCACCTGAGTTTGGTGTTCAGAAACTTTATTAGGGTATCGTTTCATAGGCATGACTGACTGCCTATGTGATTTAACTTAGTGTCAGTTTGGGGCTGATATCTTGTGGCCTTGAAGCCCACCATGAATATCTGGAAACTCCAAGGGTTTAGAGGTTACTTCCTAGGAGCTGGGGGTAAATGTCAGACCTCTCTTCAGGAAAGACCAAATTCTTTTCTTTTAAGATCTTATTTATTTATTTGACAGAGAGAGACACAGCGAAAGAGGGAACACAAGCAGGGGGAGTGGGTGAGGGAGAAGCAGGTTTCCCGCGGAGCAGGGAGCCTGATGTGGGGCTCGATCCCAGGACCCTGGGATCATGACCTGAGCCGAAGGCAGATGTTTATGACTGAGCCACCCAGGGGCCCCAGGAAAGACCAAATTCTTTACTACATATATTGTTTTAAAAATTCAAGAATATAAAAGATTAAATGGCCCTCTGTCTCTCAGGGACAACTAATGTTATATTGGTTGGTTGGTGTATATTCTCCCAGACGTTTAATACAAATATAAACATCTTTTTTGAATGTGCATTGTGTCGTACTGTACACATTGGTTGATAACTAGCCTTTTTCACTTTTGTGTGTATGTGAATGTGTGTTTGTGTGTGTTTTAATGAGTACCTTAAAGGTGAACACTGGAGGTAGGTTTTGAAATTTTTCCCATCTAATAAACAATGCTGTATTGTGCATCCTTATACATATATCTTTGTGTGTTATTCTCATTTTTCTCTTTGAAATTAATTTGCTAAATCAAAGGGTATGGGAATTTTGAAATTTCATATGTACTTCATTATTACCGCTGGGGATGTTTTCTGTGAAATTGTTTATGGAATGTCAAAATTGTTAATAATCTTCATATTGCTCTTAGGTAAACACTGCAACATTGGCAATTTCAAATGTCGAATATGCTCACATTCCACATCTCAGTCCAGCTGTAATTCCTACTCTGCAAAATGAATTGTTCTTATCATCCTCAAATAATGGGAATCTGGAAGCATTTACAGGATCTGGTACTCCACACATCAATGGGAAACCTGCTTGTGATGAATTTGATCAACTAATCAAGAATATGGCCCAGGTAAGAACATTTCTTCTTGTTAGTTATGATAGAACAGTGTAAACAAGTCCTGAATAATTGGAAGAATATGTATATGTTTACATTACATTATATAAATATATAATATATATGGTTAAATATATTTATGAGGACATTTATAACATCCGAAAAAATTGAGATGGAAAAGAAGTGGATTTTGTGTGAGTTTGGATGGTTCAGAAATTTTTCTATTTATTTATTTATTTATTTATTTTTATTCTTCAGGATCAATAATAAAATACGTCACTCTAGGTGATGCATGATAAATGTTATCTGAGAAAATTCTTTTAAATTTTTTTTTTTAAACTCAGTAATGCCACTAATAAGATAACTGTGAATGGAGTGATTAACGTTTAATTAAAAGTTATTTCTTGCTTTGTTTCCTGAACAGGGTCGCCACATAGAAGTTTTTGAGCTCCTCAAACCTCCATGTGGAGGTCTTGGGTTTAGTGTTGTGGGACTCAGGAGCGAAAACCGGGGAGAACTGGGAATATTCGTGCAGGAGATCCAAGAGGGCAGTGTGGCCCACAGGTATGATTCTTATGACGTCTTCTCCGTTTCTGATACTGTATTCAGAAGGTGTTGATGACCTTGGGAGAATTTAGAGAAAGAAAATGGATAAAAACTGAAATGTAATATAATCTGTTATTAATCAGTTTTTAGAAATCTTTAACATCACTGTGATAAAAAGCAAGTCCTCGGAAGGGAGAATGTCTTTTAAATATGGTCATAAACACTTTTTAGGAAGGAAAGGAGAATTTGAGTAGGACATTATTCTCATTATCATTAAATGGGCTCATTTTGATCGGATTTAAAAGTTGCAATATAGAATAAGTATACAAATGACCCATGATAACTTGAGCTATATTTTATTAATATACTCACAACAACAACTAAATGTATACACCTTTGCTTTTATTTGTAGTAAATAGGAACATCTAAGACAAAACATATAGGTTGAGTGAGTAGCTGTAAAGAAGGTGGCTTTTAAATGGGAGGGATTGATTAGGGGTAGATAACTAGAGCCCAAACTTAACATTTTCAAAAGTAAAATTGCAGGGAAAAGCTTAAAAAGTGTGGACATTAGAAAACTGGCTTAAAAATAACCTGAAAATATATGCAAAGAAGCTGTCATTTTCTTGAGAGCTGTCAGATGTCTTTTACTCCTTTTTTCATTCCTGATAGAGATGGAAGATTGAAGGAAACCGATCAGATCCTTGCTATCAATGGACAGGCACTTGATCAGACAATTACACATCAGCAGGCTATCAGCATCCTGCAGAAAGCCAAAGATAATGTCCAGCTAGTTATTGCCAGAGGCTCATTGCCTCAGCTCATCAGCCCCATAGTTTCCCGTTCTCCATCTGCAGCCAGCACAATTTCAGCTCACTCTAACCCTGTAAGTACATAAGATTTGTAAAAGGGACAGATATTATTTTTCTAGTCCTTTTTGGTTGTCTACAGATTTCCATTTCCTGTAGGTCCTTGTATTTCTTGAGTTTTTCCCATTTTATTCTTTTATCTCTCCCTAGCTTGGAATATTAGTTATTTAATTACGATTAAGTTACTGCCTTCTAAATCAACTTTTACCTTTCTTTGTGTATTCTTCTAGTTGACCACATTCCTCAAAAAAAAAAAAAAATTCAGTTTTTCAACAAACCTGACTCTATCTTTAGACAGAAAATAGTCTTGATTTTGCTTTATAAATTACAGAATTATACTGTTTGAGTTAGCTGTCAGTGACTTCAAGGAGTCCTCTAATTAGAAATCCTGTGAGGCAAGATTTTATAGAAGATAATCTTAACAGGTGATGATTTCTCCTTGATCTTTTTCTTTTTTTAGAAGTTCTACAAAGGGTCTTACAAATCAGTGCCTATCTTCAACTGGTTAAATGCGGTCACTATAAAGATGTATTGATAATTTCAAGAATGATTATATCAATAGCAGTAACAATCTGTTGAAAGGGAATTACACTAAATCAAAGGGACATTCTTAAGGCTTGTTATTATATCTGAACTCCATTATTTGATACCAATCACAAAATAATATTCACAAAAATCTCAACTATAATAAAATTTTAGTTTTTCCACCAAATTTTTTCAAAGTCATATAGGAGTTTTGTTTTCAGGTTCACTGGCAGCATGTGGAGACTATTGAACTGGTGAACGATGGATCTGGACTGGGATTTGGCATCGTCGGAGGAAAAGCAACTGGAGTGATCGTAAAAACCATTCTGCCTGGAGGAGTAGCTGACCAGGTAAGCTACTCCAACAGGTGTTTTATGCTGTTTTATCAAATTATATGCCTTCATCTTTTATATTTTCTGTTAGAAAGAAGAAACTTTGGCCTTACATAATGTCAAAGAAGCTGAGTTAGAACTTCTGTTTTGCTGGGCTTTTCCTGAAGTGTTTACTTTTAGCCCTCGGAGAAAGATCTTTGAAGAGGGACATTGATCTTAAGTTACAATTCTATTTATTTTTTTAAAGATTTATTTATTTTAGAGAGAGAGAGAGTGCAACGGGGAGGGGTAGAGGGAGAGAGAATCTCAAGCAGACTCCATGCTGCGCACAGAGCTGGATGTGGGGCTTGATCCCAGGATCCTGAGATCATGACCTGAGCCGAAATCGAGAGTCAGATGCTTAACCAATGGAGCCACCCAGACACCCCTTAAGTTACAGTTTTAGGCAATGATCTTAAGACTCTTGTAGAGCCACAGACTAAAGCCCAGGTTATGGTTTTGATCATTGTAGAGGTAGCTACCCTTTATTTTATGATCATAAATCATATTTATAAACCTAGTCTGCTGTTTTATAGTCACAAGGTATTAGGGAAAGAAGAATACTTTATTATTGAGAGAAGAAACAAGATTCGACTTGTCCCTTTAGTGATGGTGTCATCTTTGTAAATGAAGCACAGCCTATTTTTATCACTCGGAGTAGTTTGTTAAAGCGTTGCCATTATGCTCTGTGACACTGTTGGAATATATGTGAGAAAAATTGTTGTAAAGTTACTGGTTATGATTTATATTTTAATTTGAAAAGTTCTATATTTTAATTTGAAACTTTTGCTTTGGTTGTAACGTTTTGTTTATAAAGTTGTCTGTTTTTGCATGTGTGTTTGAATTTAAACTAGAAAGTCAGTTTATCAAATATTTCTCATATTCATATATGAAAAGCCTGTTTAATGGCAGCTTTATCAGTAGAGGTATTGACAGTAGCACAATAATATGCATATTTTCTTCCTTTTAAATAATAGCCAGCCTTTAACAGTATTTAATGAAATTCCCCTAGTTGACTGGTTTGCTATAAATTAAGCCTTGTCTTCAGTACAGACTTGCACCGTCTAACACTATAGCTACTTGTAGCTACTTGCTACTTCTAAAATTCAAATTTAATCAAAATTAAATAAAATGAATGCCTGGGGTGCCTGGGTGGCACAGTCAGTTAAGTGTCCGACTCTTGGTTTCAGCTCAGGTCAGATCTCTTGGGTCATGAGATCAAGCTCTGAGTCGGGCTCCACGCTTAGCACAGAGTCTACTTAAGATTCTCTCTCCCTGTCCCTCTGTCCCACCCCCCCACCCCCGCTCAAGCTCGCTTTCTCTAAAGTAAATAAAGAAAATTTAAAAAATTAAATAAAACGACGAATTCAGTTCCTTAGTTGGATTGAACACATTTCAGGTGCTCTGTAACCACATGTCAGTAGTAACTGCCATATTGGATGATGCAGAACATTTCTGTCCCTGCAGAAATTTCTAGTGAATAGTGCTCGTATGGAGGATAATAAGACTCATCCATCTAAATTTTCATCTGAAAATTATTCTTTTAGGGATATTTTTAATTGAAAGTGCAAGACAGAAATGTATTAATTCACTGCTTTTTTGTGGTCTTTCTATATTTTTTGAGTAATATGTATTTGCATATGCTTCATCTTTGCTTAGTGGCATTTTCTTTTTTTTTTCTATTTCTCAAAAAACTTATAAAAGGCTTATTATTTTCCTGTATATAATGGGTAGAAATCAAATTGAAAAGCTCTTATCAGCTGTTGATTTAAGGAATATTTGTGAATTTCAGTTACTTGTATCACATTGAATAATGTTAAGATGCATCAAAAACAGTTAAAATAACAACCACATGGTTAATGTTCCGTGATTGATAATGACATTACTATTTTTAAATTATTCTCTTTCCCTCATTTAGGATTTCTCTGACGAACTTAAAATATTAGTAGCCTGATTAACTGGTCTCTTTATTCAGCATGGGCGACTGTGCAGTGGAGATCACATTCTAAAGATCGGTGACACGGACCTAGCAGGAATGAGCAGTGAGCAAGTAGCACAAGTGCTCAGGCAATGTGGAAACAGAGTTAAACTGATGATCGCAAGAGGGGCCGTAGAAGAACCAGCAGCACCCTCCTCTTTGGGCATCACCCTTTCCTCATCCCCATCTTCTACACCAGAAATGCGGGTAAGTAGGTAGAAGCAGTTACTAGGAACCTCATAGACAATAGCATTTAGATGATAGTGCTGTTTAGAAACTAGACTTAAGGGTGCCTGGGTGGCTCAGTTGGTTAAGCGACTGCCTTTGGCTCAGGTCGTGATCCTGGAGTCCCGGGATCGAGTCCCGCATGGGGCTCCGTGCTCGGCAGGGGGTCTGCTTCTCCAAATGACCCTCCCCCCTCTCATGTGCTCTCTGTCTCTCATTCTCTTTCTCTCAAATAAATAAATAAAATCTTTAAAAAAAAAAATTAAATTAAAAAAAAAGAAACTAGACTTAATGATACTCATTCATATATTAGTGCTAAAGAAAGAAAATTCAAGTGTAGATGTGTTTCAGCACTAATAATATCTTCTTAATTAGGAATCATGTGTAACATGAAAAATAGGTTTCTTTAAAAAATTCTAGGTTACTCTTTTACATCTTTCTCTAAGCAGCACGTTTATGAGGATAATCTTTTGCAAGATGATAAAATTTTAAGGAATTATTTGCTACTAATAACTAAAATGTTTAATTTTATTTTTCTTCTATCTAGAAGGCTCTCCGTTAGGCAGGCTGTGAGTTCCATCATTCTCTTTCAATACCTTTCCTTTTAGTGTCTTTTTTGGGGGGGAGGATAGGGGTGGGAGTATCAACAAAATAATTTTATCCAAAAATCTCTTAAAGCTTTAAAAACAGAATTACATCCAATTTCTGGATAAGCTTTATAGCAAATGCAAGTCCTGCATTCCTTTTTCATAGATCTAAAAACATCTATGATATTTTTCTGTTAAAGTTTTTTCTAATTAGTTGCTACGGATTCTTTTTTAATAGCCTAACCTCCTCTACAAGCCCTTTAAAACTTTATTAGAACACTTGAAATTTCCATGATTCTGTTGTTTTAGGCTTGAGTTAGTTGCTATTTTTTGCAGAGAAAAAGAAGTAAAGAAAGAAAGCTTGTGTATGAAAGTATTTAAATCACATTCTTTTGTGGTAAACAAAACATTTTATTCAGCAATATATAAATGAATGCAATACCGAAAACCACTTGATGTAATTGAAAGCTTAGAAAAATATCTATTCTGTGCATATCATCATTTCTGAAGCTTGTGCCCCTTTTAAAACCATTCGATAGTCAAATTGCCACCCTCTAAAATAGCACTCGCATAAGTCTTATTAAAAATAGAAAACACATTTGTTTCAATTGAAGCAGATTTCATCCTGTCATTTTCTTGTAATTATCTAAACTTTAAACTTTTGCTAAGTTTGCACAGATAATTATGTGCAATGAAAAAAAATAAATCAAACTTTACTATAAAATTGTATCTCACTTAGATGGACTATCAGTGAGATATAGTCAGAGTTTGCTTAAAGAAAATAAAAAAAATATTACCAGCTAGCCCCAACCTGTATGTCCATCCGAACCTTCGTTCTGTTATGATTTTTGTAGGGTTCTCTGGGGAATCTGCTGGTACCATACAAGTACATAATGCCAGAAGCTTGCTGATGACTTACTGCGCTAGTCCACTAATGCTGAATTCAGAGAACCTTGCCCTTCAGCCCAATGTGTAATTAAGAATAGTTTTACGTGTGGGGCACCTGGGTGGCTCAGTCGGTTGAGCGGCTGCCTTCGGCTCAGGTCGTGATCCTGGGGTCCTGGGATCGAGCCCCACATCCGGCTCCCTGCTCGGCGGAGAGCCTGCTTCTCCCTCTCCCTCTGCCTGTCACTCTGCCTACTTGTGCTCTCTATCTATCTGTCAAATAAATAAATAAAATCTTTAAAAAAAAAAAAAAAGAATAGTTTTACGTGTTAGAGGAGCCTGCTTTCAGCTGTCTTTTCAGGAATGAAGATCAATGCAGAAAGGCATGCTTTCCTTATAAAGAGCTTCTAAGTTAAAGTCTGAATTTACAAAACAAATACAGTAACAATTTTAAATAGCTCTTTGTTGCATTTCACAGGTTTTCAAAATCATCATCAGTGTATTAATAAAATGTCTGGAAGATAGATGAACTCCTATTCCTGGTGTTAGAATCAACTATCCATTTAAGGTAGTAGTAGCAGCAAGTTAGTGGACAGTGTCCTGAGTGGACACTATGGCTCCTATATTCTACTAAGGATCTTACACACTGCAGAGCATTTTAAGAGCAGGGGTTTTGTAACCGACTTACCTGTATGTGAATCCTGCCTCTAATAGACTGCTTACTGTTTGTCCTTGGAAAGGTTTATGTTCCTCAGTTTCCCCAGAGAAAAACTGATAGGAATTGTACCTCCCTCATAGGTTGTACTAAGGAGTAAATTAAGACATCTCAAATGTCTGTTACATAGAAACTGCTCAATAAATGTTACCTGGACTTGTTATTCTTATTCCTGATAGAGAGTTGAGCAAAGCAATGATTAGAAAAATTCAGATTTGAATGTGTTGACCTGAATTCAAAACATGAGTTCTTTCAATTGTAGAAACGAAGATAAGCCATCCCTGAAAATAGAATTTGTTAATAGGAGACTATTTGATTTTTAAAATTTTGTATACACAAATCATAATGCATTTTTCTGATAAGTGGGTGTTCAGCCTTACTGCTGACATTACTTTTGAGACAATGTAATGCTCAGTTCATGTTGTCAAGATTGAAGGAGTAGTCTCTTCCGTAGTTTCTTTGCCACCTAATGATATTATATTATTCCTAAACATAGGTTGTTGCTTTTTGAGTTTATCTTGTTTGTATACATGTTTCTTGTTCTGCATATTTATTTACTGATTTTATTTTAGGTTGATGCTTCTACTCAGAAAAGTGAAGAAAGTGAGACATTTGATGTAGAACTCACTAAAAATGTCCAAGGATTAGGAATTACCATTGCTGGTTACATTGGAGATAAAAAATTAGGTAGTTTTAAACACTTTTTTTTTTTTTTTTTTTTTTTTACTTAGGAATTGCCTCTGATATCTTTGTCTTGTGAAATATTGAATCAATATGGGGCACCTGGGTGGCTCAGTCGTTAAGCATCTGCCTTCGGCTCAGGTCGTGATCCCAGGTTCCTGGGATCGAGCCCCACATCGGGCTCCCTGCTTAGCGGGAAGCCTGCTTCTCCGTCTCCCACTCCCCCTGCTTGTGTTCCCTCTATTGCTGTCTCTCTCTCTCTGTCAAATAAATAAATAAAAAATCTTAAAAAAAATATTGAATCAATATTATGTATTTTCAGATTGTTGGATGAACTGATCAAAAACTTCCTTAGGAATAATTCAGTGTCAGAAACTCTGATACTGTGCTTGACAGACAAAAATCATTGTCTTATTCTCTAGACTAAGTTTCTATTGGTTTTGTTCCTGTGGCTTGTTGATTTATATTTATTCAAAATTAGGACTTTATATGTGGAGAATGAAGGATGGATAGTTTTTGAGTGTGCTTTGCAAAAACCCTGTTTCTAATCTTAGAACCTTCAGGAATCTTTGTAAAGAGCATTACAAAGAGCAGTGCTGTTGAACATGATGGAAGAATCCAAATTGGAGACCAAATTATAGCAGTAAGTAACACATTTAATAAGAGATTTGTTAATTTTCATGGTTGAGAAATGCATTCTCCTAGTTTACTCAGTTTTGAGAACTACAGTTAGCTCCATACTAATTTAAGCTTTTTGGTGATTTGAGGCTGTCATTACAATTACCCGTTTTGTTATTTTGTAGAAGAACATTGGATAGAAGCTTCACTGATCTCAGTTCTAAATAATAGAATAATTTCTGATATATCTGATTTCTGGTTGTAATGAATTTGTTACATTAATATACTTATACTTTAGTTGCAGACAATCTAAAGGTAAAGACCAGATATCATAATCTTTAGTGTACTTGAATCTGAATTTTGGGACGTGTGCTTTTTTTAATATCAGCAGAATGACACTGTTGTTGTTGGCTCCATGTCCAGGCCTCTTTTTAGCTCTAAGAATATACAGGAATAAAAGAAATAGATCTTAACTCCCTCTTAATCAGATCAAGCTCATCATTGTTATTGTAGTGACCTCAGTATGTTTTGAGCATATTGGTATTCAAGGCAGTGTACAGAAGAATACAACTTCACTTCAGTGTTCTCTGCAAACTGGGCTACCCTAACTACTCCTTGAAACACAGTCTGAGAGACCCTACACCAGGGGCTTCCTGGTCAGAGAAGTTTAGGAAGAACTTATAAGGTCTCTTAGGGATTCATAATGCACATTGAAAAATCTAAGACTCTGAGAAGTTATGCAGTACAGAAAAAGCTATTTTACTTTGGGTTTTCCTAAACTTTTGTAATCATGGGCTCTTTCTTTCCTCAAACATATATTAACATTTTTTGAAAGACATTTTGGAGAATACCAATTTATCTTAATATGTATTTATGTTTAATTAAGTCTCTGTTGTTTCCTTGGGATCTTATTATGATAAGAGTGTAGAATGTTAATATAAGATTCCATGTTCATAGTGGCTTTGTTCATAATAGGTGAGATGAGGAAGTAACCTAAATGTCCATCCATGGATGAATGGAAAAACAAACTGTGATGTGACATATATATATAATATATATTATATATATATAATATATACATATTATATATATACCTATATACACTAAAGTTTATGATATCTGGTCTTTACCTTTAGATTGCAACTCAAGTATAAGTATATATATATGAAATGGAATATTACTTAGTCTTATAAAGAAGGAAATTCTGTCATATCCTGCAACATGGTTGAACCTTAAGGACATTATTCTAAGTGAAATAAGTGAGTCACAAAAAGACAAGTACTGTATGTTTCCATTCGCATGAGGTACTTAGAGTAGTCAAACTCATAGAAATAAAAAGAATGGTTGTTGCAAGAGTCTGAGTGGAGGGGAACATGGGGAGCTGTTGTTTAATTGTTACAGAGTTTCAGTTTTGCAAGGTAAAAACATTCTAGAGATCTATTGTATGACACTGAATAAACTTAGCACTACTGCACTTTATAGGTAAAAATGGTTAAGATGTTAATCTTTTTGTTATGTGTTTTCTACCACAATTAAAAAAAAAAGAGGTGCCCTTATTTCTGCCTTTGCTTCTACATTACAACTTTGAGTCTTCTTGGGCTTAGTTCTGTAAAACTAAGTACACCTGTTCACCTCTTGAAACCTGTGAAGATCAAGTTGTGCTTGCCACTTAAGTTGGCTATAACCTGGGAATGAGTTTTAACCACTGTATCTTCATTTGTCATACAAGGAAAATTAACTACTTTTTTTTTTTTAATTTTGGAGAAGAAGAGTGGAGAGAGAGTACATAGATACAGACTCTAAATCCATATCCAATACTGAATTAAAAATTAAAAACATAGTGTACTTTTTTCCCTAAGATATATATTTTAATCCATTAAAAAAGTTTTTTAAAAAATCAGCTTTATTGAGATATACTTCACATAGCCTACAATTCACCCATTTAAAGGGTATAGTTCAGTAGCTTTTAGTATTTTCACAACTGTGCATCCATTATCACAGTCAATTTTAGAAACTTTTCATTACCTAAAAAGGAAACCCCATACCCAGTAGCAGTCTATCCCTAATTCTACCATCCTCCCAGCACTAGAGAACCACAGTCTTTTCTCTGTCTCTGTAGATTTGCCTACTCTGTATTTCATGTAAATGGAATTATACAATATGTGGTCCTTTGTGACTGGTTTATTTTGCCTAGCATGTTTTCAGGGTTCATCCATGTTGTAGCATGTATCAATTCTTCATTTCTTTTTATAGCTGAATGATATTTCTTTGTATGGATATACCACATTTTATTTACCCATTCATCAGCTGATGGACATTTGGGTTGTTTCCATTTTTTTGGCTGTTATGGATTATGTTGCCATGAACATTCATGTACAAGTTTTTGTGTGGATGTATGTTTTCATTTATCTTGGGTATATACTTAGGAATAGAATTGTTGGATCCTATGATAACTGCTTAGTAAGCTGCTTTCACATACAAAATTGGGAAAAGGAAACTTCCCTTGTATAATTTTTAGGCAGACCAAATGAGTAATTAATTAAAATACTTGGTATAACACTTGGCACGTAAGTACAGTTTAATTACGAAGCAGATCCTTATTAAAGGCCTGAAATAATTGCACATTTAAAAGCACAATAGCGGGGCACCTGGGTGGCTCAGTCATTAAGTGTTTGCCTTTGGCTCAGGTCATGATCCCGGGGTCCTGGGATTGAGCCCCGCATCGGGCTCCGTGCTCCGCGGGAAGCCTGCTTCTCTCTCTCCCACTCCCCCTGCTTGTGTTCCCTGTCTTGCTGTGTCTCTCTCTGTCAAAGAAATAAATAAAATCTTAAAAAATAAATAAAAGCACAGTAGCTTCCCTCCAAACTTGTCATTATTTTCTTTTTTTTCCTTTTATTATGTTATGTTAATCACCATACATTACATCATTAGTTTTTGATGTAGTCTTCCATAACTCATTGTTTGCGTATAACACCCAGTGCTCCATTCAGTACGTGCCCTCTTTAGTACCCATCACCAGGCTAACCCATCCCCCCACCCCCCTCCCCTCTAGAACCCTCAGTTTGTTTCTCAGAGTCCATCGTCTCTCATGGTTCGTCTTCCCCTCCGATTTCCCCCCTTCATTTTTCCCTTCCTGCTATCTTCTTCTTCTTCTTCTTCTTTTTGAGGGAGACTGTTGAATCACAGACCCATACCTCTGAAACAAATAA
>NC_138382.1:31665960-31717172 GCF_054177405.1 Leptonychotes weddellii | reverse complement strand
GGGGGGATGGGTTAGCCTGGTGAGGGGTATTAAAGAGGGCACGTACTGAATGGAGCACTGGGTGTTATACACAAACAGTGAATCATGGAACACTACATCAAAAACTAATGATGTAATGTATAATTAACATAACATAATAAAAAAAATTAAATTGGATTTTTAAAGAGTTGAACAATAAAAATCTATTGGAGATAAAAAATTGTACTGTGAATTTTAAGAATGTTTATGGAAACTTAAAGTTGAGATTTTTATGAGTTTTTTCTTTTTTCCTTTACTATCTGATAGTAAATAACATGTTCATTTATCTTATATTAATTTTTGTCTTTGAGGTTTAAATTTAAAATAATGTGCTATAATCTGCATTTATTCCTTCCAAAAGGTAATTTGCTTTACAAATAAATCCTTGACATATGGACTGAAGGCTCTATATTCCCATTTGGGGTGACTATCTATTGTGCAGATGACAGTATGCTTTGGTGACATCAGAACCTGTCCTCTTGGAGCATGCAGTCACAAAACTAATAATGACAGAAAATATAAAATTAAAATTATGATAAATGCTGGGAAGGAGAAATGGTAAAGGGGGCTTTGACTATAGTCAGAGACCTTAGGATAGTTCAGTTCAGTTATGAAAGTATTACACTGAGATCTAAAGCAAGCACAGGTGTTTTCTGGGTGGATGGATGAGAAAGAGCATGGGCTGGAGGGAGTCCAGAGAGTCTAGACTGGGGGGAGCAAAACCTGCAGAGGCCTCCTGGCTGAGGGGAACATTGCAGGGCAGGAGTGGAAATGAGCCCTCGGGGGCTAGAGGGCACAGGGATAGGCAGCACCATGCCAGAAGAGATTGGTGGTAGAGCTGGGGATGGTTGACACAGGTCTTTCTAAGCTGTGTTCACGGTATGGAAAGTTGGCTTAAGGAGTGTCCTATGGAAGGCAGTCTTGGGATAATATGATCATATCTATAGTTTGGGAAGATCACAGGGACATCTTCAAATATTTTATCCTTTGTGAACTAGGAAAAGGGAAAGTCACGTGTATTTTCTGAAGAGGCAAAAAAAATAAAAAGGAAGATAGTTTTGTCATCTTTCTTTTCTTAAAGCCAGGTAAGTATGTTATGTAATACATCAGCACTCTCAGAGACCACTTTTGTCACTGTCTTCTACACTTTTATATCCTGCATAGTACTAGCTTCCAGACTTGACTGTGTATCAGGATCACCTGAGGAATATAAAAGAATATCCCCACCCTGGAACTATTGGTTCATAATATCTAGAAGTGAGACACCATCATCTGTAATAAATAAAACAAAACTCACCTGGGTAATTCTAGTGCATCTAAGTTATTACTGGTCCCCAAACAGGTTTTAGTTCATTCTCCAATTAGGGGAGTACTCAGTCCTGTTCATTTCCACTAACAAGCAGTAAACATGCATTTGGTGAATCGATAATACAAATATTCATTTATTTTTTAACACGTCTTGCTCTGATCACAGGTAGATGGCACAAACCTTCAGGGTTTTACCAATCAACAAGCAGTAGAGGTGTTGCGACACACAGGACCAACTGTGCACCTGACACTAATGAGAAGAGGAGCGAAGCAGGAGGCTGAGTTCACGTCAAGGGAGGATGTCACAAAGGACGCAGTTTCGTCTCCTGTGAATGCCAGCGGAAGCAAAGGTAATGCCAGGTGAAACTGGTTTTCAGTTAGACCCTTACATCACTTAGATATTTTTCTAATTCTGAAAATACTTAAAGAATGGTATTTAGTCTTCACTATTCATTATGAGCCAAATAAAAAGGAAATTTGGTGAAGTTGGGACTAACCAGAACTAGCGATGTGTCCATTCACTGTAGAATGCGCTTCCGAATAAAACAGGTTTCTTTCTTTCCTGTTGATTCAGGTACCATTTCAGAGTTAGAAACGTGCATTTACCTTTCCATCCCTGCCTTACTTTTAGGTGCCATTGCCGTGTTTTCCTCTTTAGGGAGGACCTGTTCTGCCCGGGCTAGATCTGCAAGCCTCATGTGCCTAGATGTCCAGCCTTCCTTGAAGGAATCTACTTTAATAACACATTTAGAAATGTCATTCATAAGCTGGTGGTACATGAATATCTCTGAAAATTAGTGAAATCCCCCAGTAGCTGACTGATGTAAGAGTTTGTTGGTAGAAGTCAGGCTTTTGGTTTGAAAATGCTGTGTCATTTCTCAAACTATTGACCATTCTGGTATTTATGCCATATACTGTTTATTACAGCAGTAGGAGACAGGGGGGCAAATCACATGAGAAATCTATTCTTTTTTTTTAGAGAGAGAGAGTGGAAGACAGAGTCAGTGGGGGAGGGAGAAAGGGAGAGGGAGCGAGAGAGAATCTCAGGCAGTCTCCACACTCAGCACGGAGCCTGACGTGGGGCTCCATCTCACGACCCTGAGACTGTGACCTGAGCTGAAATCGAGTCGGACACTTAACTGACTGAGCCACCCAGGTGCCCCAAGAAATTTATTCTTTGTCATGTTAACAGGAGAATTTCCCTTTTAAGTACAAGTGGTTATTGAAAAGTTTACCTACAAAGAATATTCATCTTGGGGTTCAGATAAATACAGTGGGATTTGAAAAATTTCATGTGCTTGATTATATTATAAATGTAACTACTAAAATATTCTTATCTTTAAGAAAATTACGAAAAAGATGAAGATTCTTCATCTTTGAGTAGAAACACCAGCATATTACCAATTGAAGAAGAAGGTAAACACCTGGAGCCAGGTTATTATGTTCTTTATTATTTGTTTGTTTTTTAGAGAAATGATTTTTGTGAATGTGATTAAGCCTCTATGGATATAAATTACTAAAAAAAAAAACTATCAAAAAAGAAAAAGATACTTTTCAGTCCTTATATATAGATGGGATTAATTTCTCTAGTAGAGTAAAATAGTTCATTTACACCTGGCGTATTTTCTAGCTGTACATTTTTCTTTCTTACAAATTTTTAAAACCCTTTAGGAATCAATCAGTTATGTACAAGGTTTTATGTCAATCCCCTTCCTTCAGTACAGCCAACATGTCCATATCTTATTGAGCAAGCAATAATAAAATTACCAAGTGTTTTTAAAATAAACATGAGAATCTTTTTTAAAGCATAAGCTCTTAGGAATGAAACTGTCCAGTTTGGGGAGGCTTTTTCTTGTCAATTTTTCAAAAATTTGAAATCTTAATATTGGGAAGTTGGTTTGGGAAGGAATTGTATGGAGAAATTACTAAACCTTTCTGAGGTTTCTTTCAGTATAAACCTAGACTCCATCAAGCTGTTTAAACATTTTTTAGAGCAGTATTGTTTTACTATATAATTATGCCAGAATATTACTGCCATCTTTAGGCTGGGAGCTGTGTGCTTTTCTTACCTGTCACATTGCTTTAGGTGCTTTAGTAACTTAAATCCACTGAACAGAGTCCAAGACTGATCTTTCATGTGTATGCTACCCTTCACTAGTTATATTGATGCTTTGTGGTTCTTTAAAGTATCTACTTCGTTATTAACGTTTTTTTTTTTCTGTTGAAAATTTTGATTTATTTTTATTATTTTAAAGGACTATTTGTGTTTGCCATAATACTCTGGGAGTGTGATATGTAACGCATTCATATGTGTTAATCGCATTCTGCCATTTTTACACTAGCAGGTGAAGAAATTATTTAGGCTAAAATGAGTATCAAGAGTAGTGGGAAAGAATACAAAGGTTTTAGAGCATGAAACTTTATATAAAGTAGGGATGGGTGTAGGGGAATCACCTCGAAAGCCCAGATCATGTCTTTGCTTTGGTGAATGTGCATATGGGAGGGTTGGGGTGGGGAGATGCTCTAGACTTAGAATCAGAAGTCCCCAGTTCTTTTTTAAACAAACTAAGGAAAAGCTTCTAAATGATTCTAATGCATCTACCCTAGTGCTGGTCCTCAGACAACAAACAAACAAAAGAAATTAAATAGACTCATAGATACAGGAAACAACTGTTGGTTACCAGAGTGGGGAGGTTTGGGAACAGGCAAAGTAAGTGACAGGGATTAAGATGTACAAACTTCGGTTATAAAATAAGTAAGTTATGGGGATACATTGTACACATAGGGAATACAGTCAATAGTATTGTAATAACTTTGTATGGTGACAGATTGTAATTAGAGTTATTGTGGGGATCATTTCATAATGTATGGAAATATCGAATCACTATGATATATTCCTGAAATTAATAGGATATTGTTTGTGAATTATACTCTAATATAAAAAATGTGTAGAGAAATAAGAGTAACTCATATACGGGGTGAAAAGTCAGACTTGCTACAACAGACAGGTTCTGATCACAGTGTCTCTGGAATAGAATGTAAAAATATGGAGGTTTTTGTAGTTTGTCACTGACTTAATTGTGTTGACTATTTCAGGTTATCCGTTATTGTCAGCAGAGATAGAAGACATAGAAGATGCACAACAACAGGAAGCTGCCCTGCTGACAAAGTGGCAAAGGATTATGGGGATTAATTATGAAATAGTGGTAGGTTAGCTCAGCCTCCCTAACTTCCTAACTTGTAACTGTGGTTGAGCAGGAAGTTCATGACAAAAATAAAGATGATCTTCCTAAAGAGGGCTAGAGAAGTAGCAAATGCCCAGGACTTTTTTTGAAGACCGAAATGATTGAGGTATTTAAAAATTCAGGTTGGAGAAAGTTGGATAGTAACAAAGGAACTGAAATAAATGGAATGAAAATTTTAGGACTCGTAATTCATCAATATTTTAATATTTTGAGCAGTCATTTGTATTATCTAGACAAAAGGAATGGTTTTTTTTTTTGATTCTTGAGTCTGGAATTTATGGAGTGACAGAATATACTTAAAGATAAAATAAAAATCATCATGATCTTATATATAAAATTTGAAGAGGATTTTTTTCCCACTCTATCCTTACATATTTATTTTGCTTAAGGGGTTTAATTCTGCATCGTCTTTTCATACCATTTATTCCGTAGTGAATGTTTTATGTTTATTAATAGTTTGCATACCTTATATAGCAATCATGACCTGCTATCCTAAAAAGAGACTTAAGAAAGGTAATGCAAATTATCAATCTTGAGATGTATACCAGCAAATTTTAGGGATTTCGAAAGGAAAAATAAAACACTAGGTTAAGTAGAGTTTTTCATATTGCTTATAATATTCAAACAATTCTAGATTAGGAGAGATCAAAGAACAGATGTCATGTAATAATAACTAGCATTTATTGAGCACTTTGTGCCAAGCAGTATTCTTAGTGTTTCATTTAATCTTTGTGACAATGATCTTTTTTTTTTAAACACTCAAGATGGTTAACAGTCAAATAAGTAGTAAGTACAGCTGTTTTTACCATTTTAATCAAGTCAGGGAAGAATAAAATAAGGTCCAGCTTAACTGTAGTTAATTTAGCATGAAAGGTTGGGGGATTCCTCCTATGGGGTAGGGTTAACATGCTGGGACATATCACTGACACTGCACTTCTGTGGTGGTAATGGAATAGTGAAGGGAACTGTTTAACGAACCATTTTGTCATAGAGGTGAGACCCAGGACCATGAACTCTTGGCTGTCCTTTGTGCACATTGTCTCTTGGTGGCACCCCCAATAATCTGTCAGGGGCAAAATGTGCTATAGGTAAGAACCAAGCTGTTTATTGGCCTTCATCAAACAAAAGTAAGAGAGATCTGACTTTAAATTGTTTGCTATGTAGCTGTATAGCCTAAATGCAGTCATAAGAGCAGTGGTCTAGTAGAAGGAAGGATTGATGGACGTTATCAGGGAGGGACTTGGAGGGCTGCTCAGATGAAGTGATACTTACACTGGGTTTTAGGGAGTGAGGAGGATTTCATCCACAGTAGATTTCAAAATTGGATGATGTAGCTTCTGATAATAACCCTGCACATATTAGCAAGATTTGAAAGATATCTTTTTTAATTAAATGCTGTTTTTCTCAGTTCCTTTATCCCTATCCCTATAAAATACAAGGGATGAAGTAGATCATCTTTAGTATTCCTTCTGATTTTAATAGTTATTGGATTCTTTGTGAAAATGGGTGATTTTCTAACATTCTTCATTATTTAATGTAACAGTAGGAAATAAGTTCATTCTCCTATTTGAAGCTCTGGTTCACTTTTAATGACCAGTGTTGTCCATTGATACCAGCATAGGATCAGGAGTGTGGGCTCTAGATTCAGACTGCATAAGTTTCAAAGTTCTTGTATAGCTATGTGACTCTGGGTAAGATACCCTCTTTGAACTTCATTTTCCTAATTTGGGAAACAAGGATAGACATTGGAATGATTTATGAGAAGCACGAGATAAGCTACGTAATGGGGTTAGCTCAGTCCCTTGCACATAAGTGAAGTGCTAAGTATGTGTCTTTTCTATACTGTTGTTCGAGCTCAGGCATTTGATTTAATCTGTGGCCATTTAGGTTACCCTCCATCTGTTACTAGTTTCTTTTCCTTTTTTTTTTTTTTTAAAGATTTTATTTATTTGTGTATTTGAGAAAGATAGAATGAGACACAGAGAGAGCATGAGAGGGGGGAGGGTCAGAGGGAGAAGCAGACTCCCTGCTGAGCAGAGAGCCCGATGCGGGACTCGATCCTGGGACTCCAGGATCATGACCTGAGCCGAAGGCAGACACTTAACCAACTGAGCCATCCAGGCACCCCCTGTTACTAGTTTCTGTAGGTGCTGCACTGCACAGTATCTCAGGGGCTGGCATCTGGCTCCTTCCTCTGCATTTGTGTTGGCTCATGAAACTAATAGATAATCAGTACTCTTTCGGAGGCAAAGCTCCAAAGCTTTGCAGCTCCACAATAACATTTTTGAAGCTTTTGTGAGAAAGTTGACTTTTTGGGGGGTGAACATAAAATATATACATGAGGAAAAAAAAAACAAATGAAAAAAATACTAGATTCATGATGATTTTTTCCTTTCAGGTGGCCCATGTGAGCAAGTTCAGTGAGAACAGTGGGTTGGGGATAAGTCTGGAAGCAACAGTGGGACATCATTTTATCCGATCTGTTCTACCAGAAGGTCCTGTTGGACACAGTGGGAAGCTTTTCAGTGGAGATGAGCTGTTGGAAGTAAGGAGCTATGCCATTCCTCCATCCCCTTAAATAAAATTCTGAAAAGGCTGCAGGAGGCTTAATGTGTAATAATAATATGCATAGTAAGTAAGTTCTTATTTTAAATTTCCTCTCCAAAGGGTACTTGAGAGAGATATGCAAGTAAAAATCCACCAGAAGTAGAAATTTCAAATCTGTCTGTACATTGATCTTCAGACCTAATTCCATGCTGGGTGTTTTTGTTTGTTTTAGTCCAGAGAACTATAAAAACTTTCTTTTAAAAAATTTAAACCAGTTATTCAATTTTTAGACCAGGTATCACTTTAACATGTTTCAGAATCACAAAGAACATAGAGAGACCCTGAACAGTCCCTTTCTTGTGCTAATCCAGCCAGTTCTCATCACCTTTCATTAAGTAACTACTGTTACATTTGATACTCTGCAGTCTTCCCAGTATGTTTAATGAAGAGCTAAGAAAATTCGGATATATTCTTTCCCCCACTTTTAAAAGCATACTGGCATACAATATGTACTGTTTTCCATTTTGATTTTTTCACTTAGTGATATAAAATGTCAATTTGTAGAATAATCTGTTCCTTTTCCCTTCATCCCTGGGTATTTTTTTTTCTTTTTTTTATTCTTATGTTAATCCCCATACATTACATCATTAGTTTTAGATGAAGTGTTCCATGATTCATTGTTTGTGCATAACACCCAGTGCTCCATGCAGAATGTGCCCTCCTCAATACCCACGACCAGGCTAACCCATCCTCCCACCCCCCTCCCCTCTAGAACCCTGTTTGTTTTTCAGAGTCCATCGTCTCTCATGGTTCGTCTACCCCTCCGATTTCCCCCGCTTCATTCTTCCCCTCCCGCTACCTTCTTCTTCTTCTTCTTTTTTTTTTTTTCTTTTTCTTTCCTGGGTATTTTTTTTATTACTTCTCCCTTTCCAAACTACTACTCTGGCACATGAAACAGGGGTGAACGATGGTGATTTTTCTGAGTGCTTTAAAAGTCCCATTTCCAACACAACTCTAACATTGTTCTAGATCATACTACTGTAGGTAACTAGTTCTGAGCACAGTAGAACTATGGTAAACACCCTCGTAAAATTCATATTTATTTAATAAAAGATTGGTTTCAAAAGAGTACTCATATTATGAAATGTTCTTTCTTGGGCAACTTCTCTTTTTGCACAGGTGAATGGCATAACTTTGCTTGGGGAAAATCACCAAGATGTGGTGAATATTTTAAAAGAACTGCCAATAGAAGTGACAATGGTGTGCTGTCGACGAACCGTGCCACCCACCAGCCAGTCAGGGTTGGATAGCCTGGACTTATGTGATATTGAACTGACAGAAAAGGTATCAGGTTTGAGACTAGCCAGAATAAATAATGGAAAGTCTAAATGGCATTCTAAAAAATTTTAAGCCTTTTTTTTCTTTCATTTGGCATTTGATTTCCTCAAAATCAGTGGCTTGTAGGAAAGACCTTGGAGTCAGACAAACGTGGGTTTGAGTCAGGCTCGGCACTTACTAACTCCGTGACCTTGGGCAAATCACTTCATCTTTCTGAATCTCACTTTTCTCCTCTGTAAAATCTACATCATAGTGCCTGTCTTCAGAGGGTTGTTCTGTTGTTCAAATAAGCTTATATAGTGATATTAGATATTATGGCACCCTTTATGCTTGTATAATTTATTTATAGTATCCCTATGAAAAATATACTCATAATGTGCCCATTTATAGAAGAGAAAACTGATGTAAATAGTATGTAGTACAAATGTGGTAAACAAAAGATACTTAATGCCTGGCACATGGTTACTGCTCTGTAAATAGCTAACGTATGGATGGACACATCCTCTCTGTGATTTTAGATCTTACTTGCATATTTTTGTACTTTTTAAATCTGAACAATTTGAGGTCATAATACTGCATGTCAGATAATATTCTGTGACATTCAGACCTCCCATTTTCCTGTTTGCTTATTCTTTTTTATTCACATCAAAATGTCAAGAAATAGAGTGCATCAGCTTTTCTGAGGACTCATAATAGATATCTAAAGTTAAGATTTGGACTTTACATTATTTGCGGTCTAGTCAAATCTCATTTAAGGTATAATGAGATATGATGCTAGAACTTGACTTACATTATACTGCAGGAATCAGTACAGTAGAAGAATTTTGAAAGCTTTGAAGAATGTAATATTCATATGAGTGGAGTAGGTTAAATAAGAGACATAATTCCAAATTGTGTAGAACTCACTCTATCACCATACATGTCCATACACATTTTTTATGTGTTCTACATGGGATTATTACAATAAAGCAGGTGGACAGATTTGTATCCATGGTCCTAGGATGTGTAATAATTAACAGCAAAGATAGTATATAAACTAGAATTTCATCATCAAAAACATGTCTTTCTGAAATTTGATATGTTCATACAAATGAAGCAAACTGAGTTAACTTAGATTCACTTTATTTTTGCTGAAAGAAGCCAACATTTTGTATTCCTATTTTTGTGCTGAGTGCTTTATAAATGTTATCTCATTTAATTTGTAACAATTCTATCAAATGGGTAACTGTGAAATTCAGGTTAAGAATATTGCTCAAGGCAACACAGTTAAGAAATCATAGACCTGGTCTTTAAGCCCAGACTAATCCGACTTCAGATCTTGTCTTGCTATTGTGCATGTTAATTTATTAATGAAATAATCATGTGCACAAGTCACAACATTTGAGAACCTTTGTTTGCAGAGAGTACATTTACATAGAGCCATTTCCTCTTGAATTGTTATATATCATAAGAATTTTTTCTTTAATATCAAAGTAGATTTACAGTTTGTTTTTTTTTTTTTCTGACTACAGAGGTGACTCAGACACTGATGAAAAAAAGTGAAAACCACCCACAGTCATGCTGCTGAGATACAACCCTTGTGTATTTTTATAGGAGACCTTTGAACCATACATTTTTAATGCCTGTTCCATGTTAGGTATTTCTGCTTCTTTAACAACCTTCAGTAATTACTACCTTAATTTGTAAAAGTTTCATGATAAGCTCTTGCTCCTTTTATTTGTGAGTGGTTTGTTCTGGACAGATGCTGGGACTCTCCCTCTCCTTGTGGTGTTGGTATGTGTCTGTTGGTCTAGTGCCCCTGAAATAAGAGCTGTGTGGTCTGTTACGCAGCCTCATGTAGATCTGGGCGAGTTCACTGGGTCCTCGGAGACTGAGGACCCTGTGCTGGCGATGACCGAGGCCGGTCAGAATGCGGAGGAGGTTCAAGGACCTTTGGCCATGTGGGAGGTTGATGTGCAGCATATCGAGCTGGAGAAAGGAAACAAAGGACTTGGTTTTAGCATTTTAGATTATCAGGTAAATATGTCCATTTTTAACAATTTTTTTTAAAAGATGATATATATTCAAGATATATTGTAGATAAGAGAAAAAGCAGTTAATATTTCAGAGTTATCAAAGACATTTCCTTGTTTCTAGCAAATCTTCTAAAATAATAATATATATGGTTTATTTATCATGAAGCGTTTCTTTTAACATTGAGTTCATTGAACTCTTTCTAGATTTCAGCTCTTGAAAATTTGAAGAACATACAAAATACATTTTAGGAATATCATAGAAATACAGTTTTTTTGTTATTTGGGGAGTATGTCTAAATTATTTTTATTTCCGTGCTCATAATTGATAGTTCATATTTCAGTGGTAAGACTTAAAGTATTAAATACTTATTTCTTTTGTCTGTAGTGAATTATAGAGTTCTAATTGAAAATGGATTCTTGTCATTTGACTAAATGACTAAATTTATGAAGAAACTTAAACTGGTCAAGTGTAGCGTCCTTACCCTGCATTGCACTCTGTGCTGGGTAACTGAGGAAATGCTTATGCATGTGTGAGAGAGCCTCCTCATTAATTAAGACTGGACCAGAGAGCCATCTCCAGTGACTCCCAGGAGCTGTGTTCTTTATAGCGCTTGATTGTGGATCCTTGTTTTCTAATATTAAGGTTGCTGTGTATCTGAAAACACTGCATCATCACATACTATATGGACTCTTTCTGTTTTTCTTCATTTCAGAAAGATAGGCCTGACCTTCTAGTACACTCACATCTACTGATGTCCCACAATAGTAACATCCTATTTAACAAATGCTGTTGTAGGGACACCTGGGTGGCTCAGTCGGTTAAGTGTCTGCCTTCGGCTCAGGTCATGATCCCGGGGTCCTGGGATCGAGCCCCGCATCAGGCTCCTTGCTTAGCGGGGAGTCTTCTTCTCCCTCTCCCTGCTGCCCGCCCCCCCCCCCGCCGACTTGTAGTCTCTCGCTGTCAAATAAATAAATGAAATCTTTCAAAAACAAACAAACAAACACTGTTGTCACTAATTCCTGTATCTGATGTCCAGCCTCAGAAGACAGTTGTAAGATTGGACAGTTTATCAAAAATTAAAATTATAATTTTATAGTGATCTGTACAGTTGAAGTGGTCTACTCAGGAACAACTTGGTACTTAAGGATGCCATCCTTTAGGGGAACTCTTCGTAAACTCTTCAAAATGGAGATAGCCTTTACCTAGATAATTCGTTTAGACGTGTTGCATGAAAATTCTTTTTTGAGGCACTTGAAACAATTACCCATCCATTATAACTCAGTGGCCAATCTATAAAAACATTTTTTCAATAAAAAGGAGCTACCTTCTTTTTTATTTATTTTTTTCCCTTCCCCATTCTTTCAGGATCCCATTGATCCAGCAAGCACTGTGATTGTAATTCGTTCTTTGGTGCCTGGCGGCATTGCCGAAAAGGATGGTCGACTTCTTCCTGGAGATAGACTCATGTTTGTCAATGATGTTAACTTGGAAAACAGCAGTCTTGAAGAAGCTGTGCAGGCTCTGAAGGGTGCGCCAGCAGGATCTGTGAGAATCGGAGTTGCTAAACCGTTACCTGTAAGAATTCGGATTTTATCAATTTTCTTTTTCAGTTTGTAAACAAAATGGCTTTTAGGGTTACTTTTAGCTTCAGAAGGTGTTCTCATGAGTGAATCATGACTTTTGGTATGGTTATTGGCTGTGTGAATGTAAAGATTTAATTTTGAGTAATAGTTTTTAAAAGAATAAAGGAAAGAAAACGAGATTCAGAAATAAATTTATAACTTTAAATTATGCTTTCATAGTATGCTTTTGATCTTTTTTATTGGATAATAAGGTCATGATGAATATAGAATTGAATATTTTAAAAGAAATATGCCTTAAAATGTCTATACCAATATAGTAGGGTATTAGAGAAATTAATAGCATTCACAACTAACAGTGCAATCTTTAATTATAGTGGAATAAAGTAGAATCTCTGTCAGTGTGGTTTAAGGTCCTGCATTCTGTTGATTTCAACACATTTCTTATCTAATTACTGCAGAGCAAGAAATTGAACTTTTCACAGTGGGTTCATCAGCTTGTGGCTCTTCTCCTGGGAGGCAATCACCCTCCTGTCATTAATTAGTGTGGTATTAAAAACAACTAATCAGTTCATGCTACATAATGTCAGTATGTTTATTAGGTGTAGTGATTACAACATAGCACTTATCACTGAATTGCAAGTAAGAGAGACATTCTCAATATTTATGGGACTTTTTTAATGTATAAATATATTTTTAAGGCAAAGGGCAAATACACCTTTTCTTAAGAAAACACAAACACATAGGTACATTTGCATAAACATCAAATAACAATTTGTTGACTTTATGAAAGAATTTGTTCAAATAGTAAGCTTTGTTTTAATACATTTGCAATGTTAGATTTTCATGCCTCACTTTGTACTCCACAAAGAATTTTGGTAACCTGTGAAAATATATTTATGACAACGGAGGAAAGGAGAGAAGTTCTGCATGTGTTGCTGATGCAGGGTGATGTAGGCAAGACAATCTATTTTAGGCTATTTTATTTGAGATTGGAATAAATATGTTAGGTTTTCTGTCAGTGTGATTAAGGTTGCAATATAATAGATTAGGAATGTAATTTAAGTAGATTCTGTACCTGTAGAGTGTTTTTTTTTTTGCTGTTTTTTAAGCTATGCTCAATTGAGAGACTCCACTGTAGGGTTCTCTGACTTATCAAGTAAATCACATTCTTTAAAATGATATTCTAGTAAGGGATGACAGAGAGAAGATGATCCTTCCTTTTTAATGTTTTTTTTTCCCCTGCAACTTCTTTTATATCTTAACACCTAAAAGGTGCCTTACTTATTTTTATATTAAGAAGTCATTATTTAGCCAGAATATTTGGCAGATAAAACTGACCAGAAGATTATTGTATAATATTTAAAAATTATTGATTTTGATGATCTTTTATAAGGAGAATGAAAAATTTAGAAGGGATTTTCATCTAACAGATGATGTATTGGTATTAGAAGAATGTCCTTGTTGTATCTTAACAAATAAAAACATTAAATATGAATATTTATCGTATTTCATGTTCATCATTCTATGTCTAAGTCATATGTTATCATTTGAAAACATTCCCATTTTTTCCCTCTCTTCTCCTTACTTGTCTTCTTCTATCGCCCCCCCCCACCTTTCCTTCCTTCCCTCTTTGCTCTTCTCCCTCAAACTCATCCTCAAACACTGAGCCTCCTTCTCCCTGCAGCTTTCACCAGAAGAAGGGTATGTTTCTGCTAAGGAGGATTCCTTTCTCCACCCACCACACTCCTGCAAGGAGGAAGGGCTGGCTGACAGAGCCCTCTTCAGGGCTGACTTGGCTCTGGTTAGTGGCCACAACGTATCAAGTCTTCTTTCAGAAATCTTACGTGTCTTATGTTTTGCCTTCCAAAATATTCTAAAATCTTACTGTATACTCTTTGTTCATAATGTTTTGGAAAACCAAACATTTTCATTTCAACTCTAGTGGTTCTCATAGTTCAAAATAGGAAGAAAAACCGTAACGTGTGAAAACTATTTGTTGGACTTAGGGAAGAAATTCAGTTAGCAAAGCATTCTGACAACTAGTAGAATTAATCTTTACATCATACCAAAAATTGTTGAAGCAGTCGTTTGCTCTGATTTCATACTTGGGCCATTTCTAGGCATTATTTAGCTGTTTTCAGCTAATCAGTTGTTTTGGCTACCTTTTAATGAGGGAACTTACAACTGTATTTTTTCCATTCAATACAAATAATATGAAAGCCACATAAATTGGTTCAGTTATTAAGTAACACAAAAGCCTCCAAAATAGTCAAAACCCATGTTTTCTAAAATTACAAAATGTAATAAACATCACTGATTTACTAGAAAATTTTAAATTAAAATTTTATTTTTACTTGATCTATATAAAATCATTCATTAGAGTAAATGTATTTGTGGCCCACTGGAGACCACTTTGATGAATAAATGCATGCATCTTGCTCCCAAGAACCTCACTGTCTGGTAGAAGAGACAATACTGTAGCAATAATTAAGATATAAAGCTAAACACCAGATATAAGTAAACATGTGACGTTTATACAACATAAATATAACAAATTGTACATCCTATTCCATTACTCCTATTAAAGCCAGGTTCCTGGCCTAACTTTCCTTTTTGGCAAATAATGCCCAGTGTGACTAGAAAGGATATGCCCAGCTTTTGAAATCCTTGTTTCAGTGTATCAGAATAGAGAGTGAGGTTTAGAACCCATGGCTTTCTCCATTATGTACTTATAATCAGTTGTGCACATCTTGCTTGAGAACAGAGTATGAATTATTTCTTTGATTTTGATGGTCCTAATTTTTGGGAGATCAGTTTCTTAATATTTTTCATTTAACCAGCTCCTGACATTGTCTTTTAGAAAGTTTTGGTGTATATTATAATAAATACAATAATATCACATTACAATATAATTAACAATCCATGACACAAAGCTTAGTTAATGCCATCTGCCTAGATAGCGATGTGAAGTATTTACTGTCTAGATTGTTGTACATGATAAACATTTGTGAAGGGTAAACCTCCACAAAGTAATTCACTAGTGAATTTGAACATGTATTTAAAATACATTATTAGAGAGAGGGTCACTTGGAAATGGCGTGTATTCTTAGCATGTTTTTGCAAGAATGTGACCTGGTATAATGTTATAATTCTCCTGGCAAAACAAATTGAAATCACAAAGAAGTAGAACACATAGGATTTTGCCATCAAAACAGAAAATGCCGATAGTATCAGAGAAGGGTAGTATTTATGTTAGTTCTGTCTATTCTAAGGTGTAACTGTAGTGAATTATAAATAGAGCTTTAAGCTCCTCATGAGTTGATTCTTTCACTTGGTTCTGCCACAGAAGATAGTATTAGGTGTTTTAGATAATATATAGTGAAATGTTCTACTTTATATGAGTTTTCCAAGAATAGGAGTTTACAACTTCATAGCTTCCCCACAACCATCATTAGGCCCCTTGTCTGTTAGTATAATTTCAGTATGAAATCACAAATACTTTTTTTGGTTTCTGATGATCACCAGCAAATTCCGAATCTGCAACTTGAAAGGTTTTTAAAATCTAGTTTAAAATAACTTAAAATAGGTGTGCCTGAGTGGCTCAGTCAGTTAAGCATCTGACTCTGGATCTCAACTCAGGTCTTGATCTGAGGGTCATGAGTTGAACCCCTCATTGGGCTCCATGCTGGATGTGGAGCCCGCTTTAAAAAAATAACTTAAAATACATTGTTTTAGTGAGCTTTAAAAATAGGTAATTGCCTAGCTGCCTTGCTGAATAATAGTTTATTTTAGTTGAATAGGAAAGGTGTTGACCTTATTCATTTTATTATAAAATTCTAGGAGTTGGGCAGGTGGTCTTAAAAAATAACGTGAACTAGAAAAAGTAAGTATTTTCCTTAATTTATGGAACCACTTAAACTTCGAACGGATCCAGGCCCTTTGTTAATTGTTACCGTTGTCCTTCCATTGCTGGAATAGGAACGGCTGGCACCAGTCTGTCCTCATTCCGGTGCCTTAGTCAGTCTCTGATGTGTTGAAGAGGGTGAAGAGGTCATGTTGAAGAAAGGATGCATGCCGGTATGCTTTTTAGTCTCAAGTGGAGACTTGGCATACACGTAACCAGAATTTGCAGCTGATATTATCGTTTTGATTCCTAGGTGGACACAAATGAGGCCGCCTTAGATGAATCGACACTGGAGTCTCAGTACTCTCCTGATAATGGCAGTATCTACTCCACTCAAGCCTCTATTTTATCTCTTCACGGAAGTGCTGGTAGTGATGGCCTGAACTCCGGTCCCCCCCTCCCATCTTCTCCTCCCAAGGTACGAAGGAATTGCGTTTTATTTACAGGAGGGCCTTGTGCGTAATTCTCTAGAGGTCAGTGTTTATGGGGGATGGTGGGAGTAGTTTGGTAGAGGCATTACGTTTTTCCAGTCTTGGATTCATTATCAGATTAAAGTGTAGTTCCATTTGGGTAGTGTTGATTGAGCATCTTTCAGACCACTAGGTACTATTTAAATCTAGGATCTGTTGTACAGAACGAGAGAGACAAGGGTCCAAGGCTTTGAATAGGATTTATGTGATAGAAAAGTTTCAATGAAATGTATTTCTCAAATTGTGTATTTAGCTGTGTCTGCTTTAGAAAAATCATGAAGATTACTTTATTTTCTTAATGGTTTTAAAATTGATTTTCATGCAGAGTTGGATAGTAAAATATTTCTTGCATTAATTTAATATTTACTAGCAAGATAAATTTAATACTGTCATATTTTTATATAAAATGATGCCAAAAAATACTTTATATAGAAATCACAGTGAATGGCAAAGTATAGTTCAGTCTCTGGATATGAATGAAGACTTTAGTTGTTAATGTTTGACATATCTGTGCCATGTATATTTTAGAAATAGATTATTGGCATAAATGCCCCAACTCTTCTTCATTTCCTTGGTGATGTACTTTATAATGCTTAGTAAGTAATATTTTAAAACCTACCCAATCTTTTGGGCATGAAATGGTATCTTACTATTTGCATTTGAAGTTCTGCTTTTTAGTGGGGTTGAACACTGTTTCATATATTGGTCCTTCAGTTTTCACTTGTGTCAGTGACCTCTTCGTGTCTTTTGGCAATTTTTATATTGTGTTGTCTGTCTTCCTATTGATTTGTTGGAGTTTTTTTTTTTTTTTTTATATTTTCTAGAAATACAAATACAAATACACAAAAGAGTTCAGTGTATTTTATGAGTATGTGTGTGAGTATGTGTATTAAAAAAGCCAAAAATGTGTAGGAATGACTTTTTTCAACTTCAGGAAAGAAGTTATTCTTTGAGAAAGAAGGAAGCATGGGAATTCGGCTGTAACTGTATTACATTATATCCTTTTACGAGGAAAGAGAGATTGAAGAAAATATGGCAAAATGTTAACATCTGGGCAAAGAGTTCATGTATGGATATAATTTCTTTATTCTTCCGTGTTGGAAATATACCACAAATAAACATTAAAAATCAAGATAAAACAACTAGACAGTAACTTTCTTAAATACATGAAATATATATTTTCCATATAAATTAAATTCAGCAGGAAGGAAATCTGCATTTTTGAATAAGATGGAAAATAGACTTTCCACAGGTCTAGCACAGTTTTCCTCCTTTTCTGATTAACAAGTAATTTTTTGGCCAGAACCTTTTCAAAGCATTTTCTTTTATGTTCAGGGTGCACCTGTTATCCTTGCAAATGATGCTGGGAAATCTCCTTGAATTGGTTTGCAAGGTATAATCTTGAATGGAGCAGCTGCTCCTCTCTCGCCACACCTGAGACTGTCTGTGTGCCTGCGTCCTGTCTGGAACGTGTTCAGGCTTTACTGGCCTCGGGGCTGGAAGCTGAGTTCATCTCCTAATGGACTCTCCTAATCCACAGCGGAGCGCACTGCTTCTTGCCAGTGGGACAGATTGCATTGTTTAACTTAGTAATTGTTACTTAAAGGGATTACACAATCTGCATACTGAGAAGCATGTATTTTACAGGGCAAATGCTGGTTGTATGCAGCACAACATATTGGCTTACTGAAGTCTATTTGCCTCTTTTTTTTTTTTCTTGAGCAGTTTACTCTTTTGTTGAAGCAGATTTTGGCAAGCTGGCCTATCAACTGAAATATTTAAACTACAAAACAACAAAGAAGACATTAATGAGGATGTTTTAAAACACACTGAAACTACTCTGTGTACTTTCAGTTTTCTTAGAAAGTAGGACTGTTTCTGCATCGTGGTAAATCTCTGCAACATTGTTTTTATTTTTGTTTTTGTTTTGTGGTGTCTTTATAGCACCAAGATATTTACCAGAAGATTATGTGTAAATAAAAAATTAGATGATGTATTCATTTTCCTATTTCTTTGCACTAAATTTATTTTAAAAAGACAGAATGGCAATTTGTTATGGAATTTAGAACTGGCCATTTTTTTTCTGGCCATTTTTCTTAAGAGTGCGCTCACTTTGGAACCCTCTAATTGATAACATAAAATCTTGTAAGATATTTAAGACAGAGAAGCCTCCATACTGATTTAAAGAAGTGTAAAATTGAGTTTGAGGATCTCAGTGATTCCTAGGTTTTTGACTTTGCTAGATATGTAATAATCTTGGTGGTTGGAAATGCACAGATAATTTCACCTTTCTTCTTACCTTAATGAGAAATCTTTGATCTTGGTCAGGTACACTGCCAGAAGTTTTAAGAACTAATCACCCAGAGCTGGGACTCATCATAGGAGGGAGGCCTGACTCCTAAAAGCAGAGTGTGGGCCTGACAGCAGCTTAGATACCAAAGGCTCCTAGGCATATGTTGGAACTCCTTTGTCCAAAATTCTCCCATCTGGGAGACCATTCTGATTTTTTTTAAGGAGTGGTGTTCACTTAATTTGATTAATTATCATTTAAGGAAAATAGCCATTACTCAAGAATCTGAAAAATACTGTAGAGCTACTTCTATGGCATTTGGACTAATAGAGGCAAGTCATTGAGATGTGAATTTTAAAGGCAAAAACCCAGTGGGTTTTCTCATTGTTGTAGGTTTAAATTTTTTTCTTTTTATCCCCCTTTCCTTGTCACCCTTAAAGACAACAAAATGCAGAAATAATTGTTTTCCAAACTTAAACGCTTGTAGACTTCTGTTTAAAAGCTCAACATGGTTTTGGGGAGAAGATGCTTTCATTTATTTTTTTCTGTTTTGGATTTTTAAATACACCCAATAAAGATTATTTATGTAATGAGTCTCCCCGTCTACTCCTTATCCACACTCCCAAGCCCCACCCTCCGTTGTATATCCACACTCACTGTCGCTCCAGGGATGAAATGACTACCAGTTTGGTGCATGTCCTTCGTTCCTCATATTGGTCCACTAGGAAATGCTATTGATTCTAGTGCAAGTTGAACTCAGTGTTCGTCAAGCTAGAAGCCCCTCCTTGCACCTTGCACACAAAACATAGCCAGTGGATTCCATGATTTAAAAAAAAAATCTACCTGTTCCTAGAGATCTCTACCTACTGTCATTCTGTAGCATCAATATTGCTGCCTTCACACCCATGCTTAAAATGTTTGCTTGTTTCTTTTTTTGGAGAAACAGTTAGTGTCAAAAACTAATGAAATCACTCTAGTCAAGATGATGAGAGTGATTGTGGAAGTCTTGGTGACAAAACTGCAAGCTCTCAAAGTATAAAAGAAGTCCCTTTTTTGCTCAGTAGGGTGGGTACACAAACAACAGAGGAAGTACTATACCTTATCTCAGAAAGAGTGGGAAAAGGACAGTAAGTTGAAGTGGCTGTGCTTTTAGTATGTTTTCCCACAGTGTGGAAGGGTTTCTGTGGTAGACCGCTTATGAAGAAGATCAGGTTGTGTCCAGTGAGTGTTTCAATACTTGGCTAGTCTATATAAATAAATCATCTGGGTAAATAGCGTGCCCAGGTATCATCCTAACTTACTCATCACCCTTAAACAGCTCTTTTCAAGTGTATTTGACATTTTTATTTAACCTGTCTCTCTCTTTTTTTTTTTTTTTTTCTGGCGAACAAGAATATATCAAGTAGAGGGGTGCCTGGGTGGGCTCAGTTGTTAAGCGTCTGCCTTTGGCTCAGGTCATGATCCCAGGGTTCAGGGATCGAGCCCTGCATCGGGCTCTCTGCTCAGCAGGAAGCCTGCTTCTCCCTCTCCCACTCCCCCTGCTTTTGTTCTCTCTCTTGCACTGTCTCTCTGTCAAATAAATAAATAAAATCTTAAAAAAAAAAAAAAGAATATATCAAGTAGAGGCACGTGTTAATGTGGATTTTTGCAAGACTTCGGTTTAGGTACCAAGCTGCACTGGGAAATTATAGAGTTCTTTTCGAATATCTTACAAGGGAAGAACTGCTTTTCTTTTAGATCCCTAAGACTTTTAAAAATAAAACTCAGTTGGTTGTTCAGCAACCAGAAACGTTTCTGAAGTAGGCGTATGTTGTCTGCTGTGTTGATTAGCTCTTTCTTTTCTATGTGTCTGTGTTAACTCCTTTATGAATAATGCATGGAAATTTCTGTCACACGATTTATAGTAAACCCTAGCTAACAAGGGCGGCTTGACCTCCTTTTGTGATGAAAAGCAGTTTTAATTGTTATCTTTATTTGAGGCCTGGGGAAGATGATATACTGCTAAATATTATAATTAATTTAGTAATACAGAAGCTAATTCTGTAGTAAGTGCATTGTTATTTTTCATTAGAACAAAGTCATCAAATTTGGGTGAATGGGCCAACAGGTTATTGTCTAGGTTCCAGCAATGTGGAGGATGATGGTTTCCTGTCGTTGTTCCTGAAGAGTCTAACAATGTTCCTGGCTTGTACGATATTCCCACTTGCCTCAATTCTTTGTACCAGGAATATTTGATAATTCCAGAGAGATAACTTATGCTGATAAGAGGAATGTAATTAACTCTGTTGGAAAAATTGATTACCCTTCTAGAAAAAATAGAAAGAGATCCATATCTCACACCACACCCTGAAATAAATTCTAGAAGGATTAGAACTGAATCTGAAAAGAAAGCATTCATAAAACAGAAGAAAAATACTAGAAAGCATTTCATTTTCTTTGTGTGGAAGAACTTGTTAAGCAACTTTTGAAACTCTGTAGCACAGAAAATTTTGACAAATTTGATTATGTAAAGAATTTCATAAAGAGTTACATAAAGAATTCTTGATTACATAAATAATTTAATTTCTGCAAATATATCTATATAACGTACAAACTGAAAAGATAAGTAACAGGCTGGGGAAATACTTGTGGTATATATTACAGACTTTACCTACAGAGTATATCAATGACAGGAACAAGTGGAAACCCCCTGATGAAAAGTTGGATATAATATATGAAGAGAATGTTGACAGGAGATATATAAATGGCATGTCCTCATTAATTGTCAGGGACATGCATAGTAAATGCTAAGGTTTATATTTATTAGAATATGTTTCTTTCAGATCAAATTACCAAACTAATTTAGGGTTGGCAAGATTAGTTCACAGGTAGTCCCAAATTTTTGTGAGAGAAAATTGGAAGACTATTTGGCAATATGTACCAATATTTTAAGTGCCCGTATTATTTGGCCCATAATTTTAGGAGTTTATACTAAATAAATTTTCTCACATGCACAAAGATGTGTAATAAAAATAACAATAATGGCTAACAGTTATTGGGTATTTTCTGTTGAGTCAGATGTGTTATTTAGTACTTTGTGGCATTAACTCTCTCTGTCCTCCCAATAGTCCTGAATTATTTTTATGTTCTGCAATCAATAGATGAAGGGACCAAGGCACAGAGGATGCTAGTGGTGCAGTGAGCGTCTGAACATGCACTCCAGAGTCTGTACTCCAGGGCCCTTCAGACTTGGGAGTAGTTTTGTGGTCATAAGAAGATTGAGGTTGACGTTTATTTACTGACATGGAAATCTCTCATGTCTAGATATAGAGATACCTCAAAAAAGAAAGTAAAAACATTCTACTTAATTAATGTTTTAAAAATGTATAACTGCATGTATATGTGAGTGTGTATTTGTACTTGTACATATTTAGTATGCAAATGAATAAAAAATTCTGATAGACATTCAGCTGATTCCAGCTATTTCTACCAGGGAAAAAATGGAAGTAGGACCCATAGGGAGAGCTTTCATATTATACTCTATATGTACACACATATATATACCTGCATGACTTGAATCTTTTCTGATGATAATGTATCCATATGCTGCTTTCATACTTTAAAAATATTAATAAGAGAATTGTAGGACAAACATATGTTTATTCAATACCAGTTGATGGAGCAACTGCTTGCCCAAAGCACATAAGTGATAGAATATATCTGTTGTAAATAGATGTATACATATATGTCAAACTAGAATTTTAGCGTTTTGGGGAATTTTAGAAATTAAATAAGTCAAGAGAGGTTCTGTTATGATGTAAGAGAGCCTAGATTAGAGCCTACATCTTATTATACACCTTCTTAGTATTCCCTTTGTTTATCTTGCAGACTATTTATGAAAGTTTTCCCTATCATAATTTGAACTACATAGCTTTCTGTTCTCCTTAAATACCTAGAAATGCCTATCAAAATAACTTTTCCTTGGAGATTCTTATAAATCAGAATCAATATTCTCTTTACATTCTCGATCTTACATAGGAACTTCATACTGATTGAAAATGAACTACTCTTTAAGATTTGAAAGTAGATGTTACTTGCTTTCCTGTGTGGATTGAACTATAATTTTATTTGTGAACAGAACATAATATTGTATCTAAATGGTCTCATGTACAATATATAGTACAATATAACCCACTTGAACATGACATACATGATCTGCAGGAAAGGCATACAAAAGCATTTATAAAAATAAAGATATACAGAATGTCAGCTAAGAGAAGAATTTGTATGTTTGCTAATACTTCTTGAGTAATGAAAATTATATTGTGTTTTGTTTTCCACTAGTTATTCATTAAGAAATGGTCTTGCAAAATACATTGATGTAACTCTGGCTGTGATTTTTTATTGTTTGTTCTTTAATCATCAGGATGTTATTGAAAATTCTTCAGATCCAGTACTTGATCTGCACATGTCCTTGGAGGAACTATACACCCAGAATCTCCTGCAAAGACAGGATGAGAGTCCATCTTCAGTAGACTTGAGCATGGGGCCTGCCTCTGGCTTTACTGTAAATGATTATACCCCTGCAAATGCTATTGAACAGCCATACAAATGTGAAAACACAAGAACGTGGGCTGAATCTCACCTACCAAATGAAATGATATCAAGTGCAGAACTTACTTCTCCCATGCTACCTGATTCAACTGGAAAGGTAACATTTTAAGACATGTATTGTATATGATGATGAGGTTGGAAACAGTGACACGTTGGAGTATTCTGGCTGATCTCTGCATTTGGAGCAAGTGCTCTCTTGACGTTGAGATTTTCAGAATCCAACCTGTGAACTTATTGGTTATAGCTTCCTGCTGAAGAAGGTATAACCAATTAGAGAACATGAGTGATGTTGAAATACTCCAAAGTCTTGTTTTCCTTTCCATGTGAATTATTTATTTATTTATGTATTTTCTGTCAGGGCTCCGAGTTCTTAATTCAGCAGAGCTCCCTGACCTCAACTGCGGAGTGCGTCATGCTCCAAAACCTGTCCAAAGAATCGTTTGAGAGGACTATTACTATAGCAAAAGGCAACTCCAGCCTAGGTAAGTGCCTTCCTTTGCACACCTATCTTCCCTCTCAACTCCCTTGCCAGAGACAAAGTCTTGAGCATGGTTTCAGCATTGTTGGCCGTAAGCAGTAAAATAGATGTCATAAATGTTCCTGTAGTTTTTCTGGTTTCTCTTTTTATGTACTCTTTATTTTTCCTGAAATGGTTAACAGGTTTGTTGACTTCAGACTAGCTTAAATCCTCACTCTCTTAATTATTTAAAAGTATTCATGAGCCTCATTCACATTCAAGTAAAAGATATATGAATTGTTTGTGTATGAAACAGCAAATCAGAAAAGGAATTCTTAGAAAATGAAAAGTCAGCAATTTGGAATTTAGAATTCTTTGAAAAAGTAAATTATTAGTTTCTTTGAATGTTACCAGTTATGCATAAGTCAGTTTGTATTTAATTTATCTCATTCAGTGAAATAAAGACTAAAAAGACAGCCAGGTGTGCTACCACCAAACTATAAATGCAAGTTATTCAGTATTTCTTTCCGGGTGGCAGGATTTTTGTGTCCTCTTTTACCCATAAAGGGGTTGAGGCTGGTTAATAATCACAAACCCTACTGAATTGGGCAAAGAAGATTTCCTGTAGAAATAAGATCCTAATTACAATGGCTAAAACTATATGGAGGCAGAGCACATTTGTTCTTTTGCGTTCATGACTCAGCTCTGTCCCTAGTGCTTGGTGCTGATAAACAGGATCGTAACTTAGTTGCTCTGGATGCCCAGTCGTAGCCCAAGACACTGTTTAGCTCTACATCAGAGATCTTGTTCCCTCTATCATGTAACCAAGCAATGCCCTTTGCATTGATATCTTATGGCAGAGTCTTGTTTCCTTGTTAAGTTTGAGACTTGGCAGTGAAGTCTAACCATGCTTACTTGGTGAGTAGAATTCCAGTCTCTGTCTCCTTCTAAATTTTGTTCCATTTGGTGGCAGCTGGGTACTACTAACAGCAGCTAAATGGGGAACTATAGCAGAGAATTTTTACTTAACTTTACTATTTCTTTCATATTACACCGAATAGAGTAATATAAAACTTAAGCTATAGAACTTTCTATAATTTGTTAATTATGAGACAGATATCATAGATATCTAAACATGTCAGAAATATTTCATCTGTTAAAGTGTTTCTGAAAGCATGTTACTTTGAATACTAGTTCTATAGGATGTTAATGGAAGTTATAAATGGGCCACAAGTTTAGAAGTTGGGAATGTGATACACTTAAGGAGACAGGTTTTTGTTTGTATTACCTCTCAGTATCTTTGGTATTCAAATGTGCGTTGTGGATGTCTAAGAAGTTATAGAATGCAGCATTTCTTATATTTAATTGACCATGGAACCCATTTTTTTTGACCTTCTTATAAGGCAGAGATTTTGCAAAGCCCAGGTGAAAATTCCTATTCTAATGTATTTATTTATTCAACTATTGAACATTTATTGTTTTCTATATTGTAGTCACTCTGCATAGACACCATGATTTAACCACTTTCCTCAAGGATCATGAGTTTAAGAGAGTAAGCAAATTGACATATCAAATCCTAAATGCATTAAAATACTGTACATGCTCTGCTAGACATTCATAGCAAGAACATGGAAGGCGTAAAGGAGGGAATAGCGGATCCCTACTCTGAGCGTGGAGGAGTTTAGAAAGATTTCAAGGAGATTTTTATCACATAATTGGGGAGAATTGGAAGCTGCTAGTGCTGAGGCAGACATGTGAAGCACTACTGAACTTTGTGTGGCGTGGATGAAGTGAGGTGTTACGGGGGGGGAGTGAGACGTGATGCTAACGGAATGGTAGGTGGGATACAGTTGCTGGAGGGGTTCATGTGCAGGACACAGGACTTCTGTCCTAGCACCCTCCTGCTGGAGGTTCCTACAGGCAGCGGTTGCTGAGGGCAGAAGAGTGACAGGGTCAGATTGGGTTTTAAGATGATTCTGGCTTAGACTGGTAAAGTATTTTGGAAGCCGCCGGGAGACTCAATTAACAGTCATGGTTTGACCATACCTGGTTTTACAAACCGACCCTTTGGATTGCTTGCCTATTTTTAGTTTGCTGAGAGAATGTTGAATTTTGTCAAATATTTTTCTTCCTCTATTGAGACAGCCAAATGGGTTTTTGTTTGTTCTTTTAGTATGTTAGGCTACATCATTCTTCAGTATGGTCTAAGATACATAAAACTGACCATTTTAAATATTTCTAAGTGTACATTTCTGTGACAGGTAAGTCCATTTACATTGTTGTGCAGCTGTCACCACCAAACATGTCTAGTACTTTTTCATCTTTTCCTATTGAAACTCTATACTCATTAAATAATAAATATCCTCCCTGTCCCCTAGTTCCTGGCAGCCATTCTACTCTCTGTCTCTATAAATCTTAACTATCCTAAGTACCTCATGTAAGTGGACTCATACAGTATTTGTCCCTTTGTGACTAGCTTATTCACTTAGCAGAGTGTCTTCAAAGCTCATCCATTCATAGCATGTGTCAGAATTTCCTTCCTTTTTAAAAAAATATTTTCAGAATTTCCTTCCTTTTTAAGGCTGAGTATTCCATTTGTTTATTCCTTCATTTGTTGTTGGACACTTGGGTTGCTTCTACCTTAACTTCTGAGTTTTGACATAAAAAAAATACTAAGATGATTAAGCTCTTGGGGAAAAAAAGTAGTGAAAGGTGAAGTGTTCTTGCTTTCTATTATATCAGGATATTCATTTAAACCTTTATTTTATTTTTAAAATTATTTATTTATTTAAAGAGAGTGTAAGCAGGGGGAGGGACAGAGGTAGAGGGGGAGAGGGAATCTTAAGCAGGCTTCATGTGCAGTGCAGAGCCCAACACGGGGCTCGATCTCACGACTCTGAGATCATGAACTGAGCTGAAATCAAGAGTTGGATGCTTAACCAGCTGAGCCACCCAGTCACCTCTGATTTTAAAATTAAAGCATAAGAGTTCTTTGCCACATCTACTGTGAGAGCAAAAGACCACTGTCAACACTCTGTCAACACAGAAGAAGTCGACCTCACTCTGAAGGGATGCACTGGTATTGTGAAGGGTCCCAGAGGAACCCCGCGAAGGGACATCAGTCACATCCGTGTAGAGCTCAGTCTCCTTGGAAAGCAAAAGAAGAGGCTCTGAGTTGACAAATGGCTGAGGACTGAACAGAATGGGCTACTGCCCATGGTAATCTGTTGTCATGCAGAGAACACGACCAAGGGCGTTACACTGGGCTTCCAGTACAAGATCAGGTCTGTGAATGGTCAATTCCCCATCGATGTTGTTATTCAGGAGAATGGTTCTCTTGTTGAAATCCAAAATGTCTTGGGTGAAAAATACATCTGCAGGGTTCAGATGAGGCCAAGTGTTGCTTGTTCGGTATCTCAAACCCAGAAACATGAGTTAATTCTTGAAGGAAATGATATTGAACCTGTATCAAACTCAGCTGCTCTGATTCAGCAAGCCACAACAGTTAAAAGCAAGGATATCAGAAAATTTTTGGATGGTATCTATGTTTTTAAAAAAGGAACAGTTCAGCAGGCTGATGAATGAGATCTAAGTCATCCAGCTATAGAAACAGCAAGATGCCAGATGATTTTTCAGACTTATTTATGAAATCTTAAAGATGCAATAAAAGCTGTATTGATTTGGGGCTTTTTCTTAAAATTAAAGCCTAAGGAAGCCCTTTCATTTGCTTTGTGAGACTAAACCACTTACTTGTAAGTGTGACATTATACCCTCATTAGTTTACCAACTAAGTTGTAATATCAAAAGTATAAGTAACTTTTAGTGTCATTTCTCTGGTTCATTGACATTATTTGAAATAATTTATGTATGCAAAATATTTACAGGGCTTTGTCCCAGGATGTTAGACTTTCTGGAACCCAGTGAGGTTTCTCTAGCATTTTGGGGTTTGCATTCAGTATGCCAAAGAGAGAACATTTCTCTATGATCTCAAATGACAGATGTTCAATATTCAGATTTTTATAGCACTTAGAGTAACTACATGTGAACGGAATCACAAAAAAGGACTATTAAAGTCTATGTAAAGCATTAAAATAATTAAAGCATTCATTTAAGCTTTTAATGTTGGAAGGTGTTGTCTTTACAACTTAAAGCAATAAAAAGCATGTTTATGTTTTAGAAAACCTAACTAGAGGCTGGCTTTGTGTTGGTAGGAGAGTATGTTACGATAGGGTCTATCACTGAACACATTTTTCTTTTTTTGACAGAGAGAGACACAACGAGAGAGGGAATACAAGCAGGGGAGTAGGAGAGGGAGAAGCAGGCTTCCCGCTGAGCAGGGAGCCCGATGCGGGGCTTGATCCCAGAACCCTGGGACCATGACCTGAGCCGAAGGCAGACACTTAACAACTGAGCCGCCCAGGCACCCCTGAGCACATTTTTCTTAGATTCAGATTCTCCCTTTAATCAACTGTGTAAGGTTGTTTGCAGCTTTAGCCTTCTGGATTATTTGTTTCTTTCTCAAGGGTTAACCAGAGAAATTATTAATAAATGACAGGTTTCCATAAAAGCTGCCACATTCTGTTTGCTTTGATGTCACAAATCACTTTTTTTTACTTTGTTAAATTTAAGGGAGGAATGTTATATGCCGATATACTACACATGCATATAGTGATTTTTTAAAAAAATTTGATCTTGATGATTTTTGATAAGGTTTATGGTCCATTGGATAATTATGTTGTGTTAGGACTTAGAAAGTAAAAAGAAAAGGTTAAAAAGGGTAAGAAGGAAAGAAAGGTATTATCCTCTTTTCACTGATTAGGACTAGAAACCTAGACAGACTCAGGAATTTCTCTGTAGGTACTCAGCTGTTAGAGAGTAGAACCAGTACTCAAACCTTAGTCTGTCTCTGATTTTCATGTACCGTATAATACATTTCAGTGCTTGAGTTACCCAAGGCTACATGAAGATTGCTCAAAGAAGTTTCATTTTGAAGCTGAATTAAGATTTGCGTTTAGCCCTTAGAGAGCAGTGTAGCTTTGGATTGGGATAGAGATGCATTTAAAATACATTTTGTGAGTTTCCTTTTGTTTTTATTTTGTACTTTATTGAGCACTTTGTGCCAGGCACTTTGAAAGGAACTCCACATGTTTTTCTCAGATAATTCTCTAAACAACCCTAAAAGGGGGCATGATTCCCATTTTACAGATGAGTAAAATGAAGCCAAGGGTGACATTAAGTCAGCTCGAGGCCACACTGATTAAAAGTGGTGGAACTCAGATTTGGAACCAGTTCTCTGGTTCTACCGTACATGCTTTGGGCTATTCTATTACACTTCTTCCAGGAAAAATTCGAGAGATCTTAGAAATTACAACCAAAATCTAATTAGTGGCTATTACATCGAATTTGTTGAACCTGCAAAATTATCATTTGGTGATAGGGGATTCTAAGCTGAGCAAACTGTGCCAACTTCTGGTTTATGTAGTTGATGTGACCTGGTGGCCTTAATAGTGATAGCTGATAGAACTGTGAGTTAAACATACCATTAAAAATGAACTTAGAGGTCATGTTTACTATAGCTCACAGTGACTTGTCCCACGTCTGTGACTTGCTTTGTTGTAGAGTGCATGGTGCTAGTGAGAACAAGATGATGGGTTAGAGTCCTGGTACAGGCCACCAAATTAAATTTTGTTTCATAGTCATGCATTTTAGTTTTACTATAGTACAGTTGTTTGGTGGGTCTTGGGGGAAGGGTGGCAGCATCCGGGCAAACTAGAGTCCCTATTGAAACATTTCAGAGCCACCTGTTTGCTCATAAGAAACCCATCTTGGATGAAACAGTGTCTAAACTTTTTTGTTGGTTTATGGTAAGCAGAGGTGTTTTCTTGACAATAATACATTTAAAAGTCATTAGTATTTGTCTTTCTCTGACTTATTTCACTTAATGTTCCATCCATGCCATCACAAATGGCAAGGCTTCCTTCTTTTTGATGGCTGAGTAATATTCCATTATATATATATAGATATAATATATACACATACACATTATATATACACATATACACACATTATACACACACACTGTCCACATCTTCTTTATCCATTCATCAGTCGATGGGCACTTGGGCTCTTTCCATAGTTTGGCTATTGTTGATAATGCTGCTGTGATTTCACTTATATGTGGAATTTAAGAAACAAAACAGATGAACACAGGGGAAGCGAAGGAAAAATAAAATAATATAAAAACAGAGAGAAAGGCAAACATAAGAGACTCTTAACTATAGAGAACAAACTTAGGGTTGCTGGAGGGGGATAGGTAGCGGGAAGGATGGGCTGAAATGGGGGATGGGCATTAAGGAGGGCACTTGTGATGAGCACTGAGTGTTGTATGTAAGTAATGAATCACTAAATTCTCCTCCTGAAACCAATACTACACTATATGTTAACTAACTTGAATTTAAATAAAAACTTGGGGAAAAAAAGAAAATTTCCCAGAAAACAGTTCTTAGGAACATTAAAATCAATAAATGTGCTTCCAAAAAATAATAAAAAATAAAAAAATAAAACGTCCATTATAGTGGACTATTATTCAGCCATGAGAAAGGAGGAACTCCTGCCATTTGTCACTACATGGATGGACCTAAGTGAAATAAGCCAGAGAAAGATAAATACTGCATGATCTCATTTATGTGTGGAAACTTTTTTAAAAGTTTAACTCACAGAAACAGAGTAGAATAGTGTTTTCCAGGGGCTGAAGGATGGGGAAAATGGGGAGATGCTGGTCAAAGGATACAAGCCTTCAGCTGTGAGATGAGCCGGTTCTGGGGATCTCATGTCCAGTACACTGACCATAGTTAGTACTATATTGTATACTTAAAATGTGCTAAAAGAATCAATCTTAAATGTTCTCATACACACGAAAAAGGTAACTATGTAAGTAACTGAACTGTGGTGGTGACCATTTCACAAGGTATATGTCTATCAAATCATCACATTATATGCTTGAAATATATATAGTTTCTTTGTCAATTATACTTCGATCAAGCTGTTGGAAAAAAAGAATCTCCATGGCTGGGAAAATTGAGGTAGAGCCAAGAACTAGCAAATTTCCTATGATGATGTAAAACAGGGGTCAGCACACTTTCTCTGTAAAGGACCAGACAGTAAATACATTCAGTTGTGTAGGGGATACAATCTCTGTTGTGCCTGCTCAGCTCTGCTGGTGCAGCATGGACACAGCCATGGAAGATCCATCAGTGAACAGCCGCAGTCAGGTTCCAATAAAACTTCATTTGTGGTTGCTAAAAAAATAAAGATAAAAATCATTAGTGTAAGTCTTAACAGAATATTTTAAATACATTTGATAATGGTTCATTTCTATGAGAGAACTATAGCTAGATAACTAGAGCTCAGATGTCCCATATCTAGACATGAAATATCAAGTTGGAAACATATTATAGTCAGGATTGTTCTTAAAAAGATACTTGAAATATGGGGCACCTGGGTGGCTCAGTCGGTTAAGCATCTGCCTTCGGCTCAGGTCATGATCCCCAGGGTCCTGGGAGCGAGTCCTGCATTGGGCTCCTTGCTCAGCGGGGAGTCTGCTTCTCCCTCTCCCTCTGCCCCTCCCTGCTCATGCTCTCTCTCGCTCACTCTCTCCCTCTCAAATAATTAATAAAATCTTTTAAAAATTAAAAAAAAATATTTGAAATATCATGTCTAATTTGGTATTGTTAAAATTAATATTTAGAAGAATTTCTTTATTTTTATATAAAAAATACAAACCTAAAAAGGAATTTGTGATGTCTCTCAAAGCCAGTTTTTATAAACTACCCTTATAGCTTTATAGCTCTCCTTACATTATTTAATTACATAAACTTGTTTGGAAGGAACTTTTAGCACTTGGTTTTACGTGAATTTACTTACATTTTTTAAAAAAAAAATTTTAAGATTTATTTATTTGAGAGAGAGAGAGCACAAAAGGGGGTAGGGCCAGAGGGAGAAGCAGACTCCCCGCAGAGCAGGGAGCCCAATGTGGAGCTCAATCCCAGGACCCTGGGATCATGACCTGAGCCGAAGGCAGATGCTTAACCAACTGAGCCACCCAGGCGCCCCTCCTTACATTAATTTTATATAAAGTTTTAAACATAATTTCAAAAGGTTTTATATTTTTGAAGAAGTAGAGTGAGGGTAGGATGAGAAGGAAACATAAATTTAGAGGGTGTTTATTGAGAAACCCTTTCTCAGGGAGTGGTATTGAAGAGTGAGAAGGAATTGGCTGTGCGAGAGCTGCAGGAAGAGGGTGTCAGGCGAAGACTGAGGTGGGGAGAGACTGGGTCTATTTCAGAAAGCAGTCCATGAGGCTGGAGGCCAGGGAGCCAAGGGCATGGTGCTCAAGACGGGTGATGTCGGGAGGGCCAGTCCATCAGTGCCCTACATCTGTGCCAATTAGGTGTGCTGTATATGAAGCACCACAGGACACCGGTAACAGATTGTTAGCAAGGGAGTGATGTGATCTGTCTCTTTTGAATGGTCGCTGTGTCTGTTCTGAGAAGAACACATTGGCGGTTGTCAGGAGACCAATTAGGAAGAGCAATTAGGAAGCTCTTTCAAAAAGTGAGGCAAGGAGTGCCGGCTTGGTGTAGGGTTAGTGTGGAAACAGTGAAAGGTGGATGCATTTGAGATAAATTTTGGAGCTAGAAATGACAGGACATGGTGATGGATTAGAGATAAGAGGTGAGCGAGGGAGTTAGGAATGAGGAACCACTCCAGCATTTCTGCTTTGAGAAATGCAGAGGAGCATAATGATGCCCTTAGCAAAGAGAGGAAGGGACCTGGTGAAATAAGGGAAGTGAAAACTTGGAAATTCAATTTTATATATACTAAGGTTGCGTTTCCTATTAGCCATCTAGGGAACATGTCAGGCAATGAAATACCCAGATCTGGAGCTCCTAGAACTTCAGATTTAGAGATGAAATGGGAAGAGATTAGAATTAGGTCCACATCACTTCAGTTAAACAGACTGTACATCAGGCACTGAGGATAAGACTTGAATACAAGCTTCTTGGTGTTAGGTATGCTTTTTTCATCTCAAGAAACCATCATAGAACTTGGCACATAGTAAGTATATAGTAAATATATAGTGAATGAATAAATGATGTAGAAATAAGGTAATAGCATGGAGTTTCTTAATTTATACAACTCATTTTCCATTTGTAGTCTTGCTCTTTATTCTCTTCTATGTATAAGAGATGAACTGCTATAAAATTGATCTGTTATTGTCAAAATACCTTCCTTGGGAGAGTTTTCTATTTAGGGGGCAACACATCAAATAGCCTGAGTTATATTCACTCCACAGCGTAGACCTATTTCATCTCCAGTATATTCAACATAGAATGTCTTTTTCTAGATACAGGTTCAGAAACATTTTAAAATGTACTTAAAATATATTTTGTGTTAGAAACTTTTTTCTTTCCTTTTGACTGTTTTTTTATTGGATAAAAAAGTTACTCCTATTCTTTTATCTATGAATCCATAGGGATTATTAAATTCAAGTTAAAATGAATTTCAGGGTCACGAATTTGATACATATCTGTGCTCCTCCTTTACCATAGGGATGACAGTGAGTGCTAATAAGGATGGCTTGGGGATGATCGTTCGAAGCATTATTCATGGAGGTTCCATTAGTCGAGATGGCCGGATTGCTGTTGGGGACTGCATCTTATCTATTAATGAAGAATCTACTATCAGTTTAACCAATGCCCAGGCACGAGCGATGTTGAGAAGACACTCTCTCATTGGGCCTGACATAAAGTAAGTATCATTTGGACTCCAGTTTGGCTTGGGAAATTCGAGAATTTCAATTCATGAGTCAGAATTTTTTTTCAGTATGTACTTCTGTTTAATATGCAAAAATTATCACATATTTATTAAAAATAAAACCCTCAGGAATTTGACTATTCCTGAATAGTTCTTGATTGTAGATATAGTTTCTTTAAGACTATACGATGTTGAAATATTTGAAAATGATTTGCCTCCCATGTTTAATTTTACTCCAGTGCTTTTGCAAAAACCTGAGACATCTCTCAGAGAGCAGGAGGGTCCACTCAGGATCTTACAAAGAAGTTGGCCTCAATGTAAGGGACTGTGTACTACCTAATTGATGTATATGAATCCTAGGACTAAGCTAGTTCTTTAATGGCCATTCATGGAAAAGACCATATAGAACAGCATCAGTCTGACCCATAATTTACCATTTGGTCAACTACCTCATGATCCAAGAGCAGTCACCAGTATATTGGTATAGTCCAATTGTAGGTCACATAGGATATTTTGTCAGGAAATGCTTAAACTATACCATAATCCCATAATGTGCTAAAAGCACGTTATAGATGTGGCTTGGTTTTTAAAGTTACTAAACATTTCTTGAGCCAACATAAAAATCAGTTCATGACTCTGTCACACCTCATCAATGTAATAGCTTGGCTTTTCTTCTCTAGCATTAACCATTGAATATTTTTATATAATGTATAAGGAATAAAATAGTAAAATAAGAGCTCAGGGAAAGATTATTTACCTTAAATTAATGTAATGATTACCATTATGGGAAACTTTGCTGTATTAATGTTATTTTACTGACTGCATTCTGTATTATTCTTTTGCAAAGTATATATTGCTGGAGCTTAGATAAGAAAAAAATATATATACAGTCTGTTTTTCATTCTGCCATCATTAAAAGCAGAAAAATATATACTGTTTGAAGCGGATTCTGCCATCTTATACAAAAGTAGTATTATTTGGGGGCAGAATTTCTCTAATGGGCTTTCATAATTTTGCATGCCCTTTTGACTTTTATAATGGAATAGATCATTTCATCCTGTGACAATTCCTTAATTATCTTAATAATGTGAGTCCAAGTACATTAAAAATTTCAGTGCCTCTAAGAAAAAATAAAAACTTTAAGAGCTTTCTTTACCACTTGTGGGCCGGTGTCCATCCCGCTAGCTTCAAAGATGAAGGATGTAGACCACGTGGGGATCCCTTACTGCAAGGCTTTTAGCTTACATAGTTTAGATGTAGTATAAAACACACATGGCCTGGTAATTGGTCATTTGATTTATTGTGTGATAATGCATGTCTTCTGTTATGAGCACGGCTGCAGGTCCCCTGCCCACTTTTTGGCACTCTGAGCACCAGAAATGGTGCTTGGTTATCTCGCTGTCCCCCTCAGTTCTAATGTACTGCAACACTTAGAAAGTGACCAAGAAATAAGACCATTGTGACATTGATTTAGCATAGTTAGGCATCTAGTCAACTCTAGGAAAGTTGTCCGGTACTTTTTCAAGCTCCCAAAGTTCTTTTTCTCCTTTCCTTCTTTCTACTGCTATTGTTATTTGCTTTGTTTGTTTGTTTTCCCACCTTCTGAGTCAGCACCAGGATGGACCCATTCATGCTTACAGCAGCTTTATTAGGACCTTTAAGGGTATCCGAGGTAACTTCATAAATTACTGCCTTAGGATCCCAGGAGTCAAAATGTAATATCTTAAATTAAAAAAGAGAATAAGAAAAATCCTGCAACTTTCCCTCCTCTGGAAATCAATTAGCCAATCAATCTCTTTCTCACATTCTCACCTGTGTGTGGGGGCACACACACATAATTCATAAACATAATCACAAAACACGTTAATTTCTTCCCAAGTGTCCTACTAAGGCTGAGATTCAGATGGTTATAGTTTGACTTAGGGGGTAAATGGTAGAGAGAATTTCGAATCATATAATCCTTTTTCAGAAAAAGTGTGTGAAATGATAAAACTAAATAGCCATTTAGATTGACCAGGGCTGAGCAGCATTTTGCATGAAGTGTTTTGGCCCTGTCCCTTCCTTATCACTAGCTTTTATGTAGCAGAAGGTTTAGAATTACCTTAAGAGCTATGTGAATAATTCTCCCAAAAGGAAAGTCTAGTCCTTCCTTTACTCTGAATGGAACCATATCAGTGCCTCTGGCCAATTAAGCTTTGTAGTCATTACGTGGATCTAGGCTCCATCCACATCTCTTCCTCTTTGTCTCTTGTTATGAACCTAGTTTAATGTGGGATGGTAGTGGAGGAGTGTATTGGGGGGGACTTAAAAAAAAAGACTCTAAATGGTTCAGTTTCATAACTGATTGGTTTTAGGAAAAGCATTGCTTATTGAAGACAACGCACCCCATTTCTTTTTTGCCGTTTGTGATAGATAGCAAGGAACTTTGTGTGTGTGCATTCATGCATGCCTGGGTAGATAATTTGAGTTTCAAGAGTTCAAGAACAGCCAGTTTAAGTTCCAGGTTTCATTATTTTGTATGGAAAACCAGATGTGAAGCCTCACCAGAATGCATTCTGTTTCACTTCTCACTCCACCTTGCCAGGAGCTCTTATATTTCTGTAATAATAGCCAGGGTTTTGTGCTTAGCAGCAGCTGCTTCTAACATCTGCCAGATAATTACCGAGCTGAATCAGAATTCACCTGCCTTAACCTAAAGTGTGGGATGAATTCCTGATCAAGGAATAAAAGATTGATTGCAGTTACATTTTTCTATGCTTGTTAATAATCACTGCTATAGACACCAGTAAAGAGCAGATGCTTTTCTGGGGGAGGTGTCAATGGGGAGGGAGGTGGAAAGGGGGAAAAAAAAACAACCAGGAGCACCCACTTGTAACTACATATGTATGCATCTCACATTCCGCACAAGACACTGACATTTGTTAACACCATTGTAAAAAGATGCCGCTGCGTATGCCGCACATTCTAGATTTTCTGCAGCACCTGCTGATGATCGAGCCCCCTTTTATGTGTGAGTATCGGTGATTCAAAAGCTCATTATGGCTGTGTGTTACAACTTGTCTGTGAAAACCATTTCATGCTTTTGTAACTTCCCATTGCAGGGATAGATCCAGATAGAGACTCAGTGTGAACAGTTTGGCTTTCTTTTCTTCATTTATGTGAGAATGTAAATACCAGCAGAACTATGAGATTGTTACCTGTTCACATTGCACTGATGATTGGGAACTCATTTGAAAATCATATTTTCCAACTACTAAGCTTTCAAGCTCCTTTGTAGGGAATGATCCTGCCTGTGTGTGCAGGCACGGTCTCTGGATTAATAGCCGGATCACATTTCAGCATCACTGAATGCTATTCTTCATCCTTTCACTCCATTTGTAACCAAAGGTTAGTTTACGTGTAAGAATCTCTAATACAGCTCTCAAAGAAGCTGTTTCAGTGTGTTTATTCAGTTCATAATTCATTTTTGGTGCCCTTCCTGGGATTCGGAGGTTTTATGTGCCATATGACTAGGCATGTATTAAAATTGCTTTGCATGTGCTGTTGCATTGTGGGAATCTTGTTCCGGTGTCCTCACTGTCTGTATTGGGGTAAATATATATGAAAACTGCTTTCTTTCCTCTTTCTCACTGCTGTCTAAAATATCATAAAAATATTTGTAAAACTTCCTGTCCCCTACCCTTGGTAAAAGGAAAAACAGTTTGGGACAAATATAGAGGAAAATTCATTTTTGGCATTGTTTGGGATAGAAACATTTTTTTCCTTCTCAAAACATTTTAAAAACACAATCCTTTGAACTGATTATTATTATCTTTGCTAGTGTGTTCTGGCTTTCCCTTTACCTTTATTGAATCTTCAGAAATAATACTTTTTTTAAGATTTTATTTTTCATTTATTTAAGAGAGAGAGACAGAGAGCAAGAGAGAACATAAGCAGGGGAAGAGGCAGCGGGAGAGGGACAAGCAGACTCCCCGCTGAGCAGAGAGCCTGATGACTTGGGGCTCCATCCCAGGACCCCCGAGACCATGACCTGTGCTGAAGGCAGACACTTAACCGACTGAGCCACCCAGGCGCCCCAATACCAGTTTTCTTGAATAGGCTTTTTAGGTTTATCTTTATTTGTCTTTGTATAAAATAGAATCAATCTTCCTGACATAATGCGTTATACATTTTTTACTCATTATTTTGGGAAGGGATAAATTCAAATTTACTATTCAATATATTTTTAACACCATAGAGAAGGTGTTTTTGTAGATGAATAAATTAAGTAGGACCAGAATTAGAATGCGACTCTGTCTCCCAGTGTACTCCTAAACCCTCTGAACTGTGCTTTCTGCTTTATTTTTTGGTCCTGGAGGTAAAAGTGTCATGAAGAGAGACTCCCAAGTGTACACAGAGTCTGCCCAGAGTGATCAGGCGTGACCAGGCTAGCTTATGCCCTGGTAAAGCACTGTTTTATATTTGTTTTATGCTTTTCAGCTACAATAGCCGCATGAAAAGTGACATCCTTCTTGTGATTGAGGATATGGAGATTAAGTAGTGGTGATTTACCCTCCCGTTACAGTCTGATGAGCACACAGAGCTGTGTCTTCTGACTCCAAATTTAAGTGACCTCACAGAGTGAATGCTTTTTATGGAATATCCAGTATGTCTGAAATTACATATCTTCCTCCCTTAGTAAATTATACCAGTGGCATAATTCGGATTTTATTATGACATAAAAGACAGTCCTTTGATCCGTGCCCTCCCCTGCTAAGGTTTTATGTACTTATTGTCTTCATGGGTAAGTTATGGATAGCTAGTTTAATAGTCTTCATGATTTTTATATTGTGTAATTTTGATACATACTTCTTTTTTAGTTGCACAAGTGCAGAACCAGTTTGTAGTTCAGTGTTTCTCTTACCTAACTATTCCTTAAGTTGAGGATCTTGGAGGTATATTGGTTATCTAGCCTTTTATAGGATAGCAGTAAACTTGAATTTTCAAATATCAGTTTCTAAACATTCTAGCTGTAGTCAACATCTTGCTCAGTGCCTTCCACATTACAGGCATTCAGCCAATACTTGTTTAATTACTAAGTGACCATTCAAGTGTAAACATCAGGCTTTTCTCTAAAACCAAAATAACTTATTACAGAGTTGCTACAAATTAGTAAGAGAGTCTTCCCATAAACTTATGCTAGTTTGAACTTCAGACTTTCGGGTTCATAACTTAATAGAGCTAACATATAATTATTATATATTTGTTAATTCCCATAATTAATTATGTATTATGGAAGAATGTAAAGTAATTTGGGGTAGCCAGTATTTTAGCAGAGTATGTGTAATTTGTTCCTGCTAAGGAACCCAAAAGTCTTTGGATGAAATTAATGTTATTACTGACAGTTATATTTGTAAGGATTAATAGATCTTTTTAAAAAGATTTTATTTATTTATTTGAGAAAGGGAGAGAGAGCACGAGCTGGGGTTGGGGCAGAGGGAGAGGGAAAAGCAGCCTCCCCCCTGCTGAGCAGGGAGCTGCAGGAGGGGCTGGATCCTAGGACCCTGGCAAACGCTTAACCAACTGAGCCACTCAGGTGCCCCAGGATTAATAGATCTTTCTAAAAATTGCTGTTAGTTTTGTTATTTGGAAATTGAAATAATGCTGCTTTTCTCCCCCATATGATTATTGGTAAACATATAGTTTATCAGCATTTTAAAGTTTAATTGTTGTTTAAAATTTAAAGTAAAAACTTTAAACTTTAATCTGTTATTTTTGCATATAGGATGCTTTATCCTTTGGAAGTTTGGAGTCTCTGCTGAGTAAGCTGATTAAATGAGTTGTGTGAAAAAGTAGGGATGAAGGGACAAGATCATTTTATTTCTGTATTTTGGAATCTTTTCCTGTTAGGCACAACTTTGCTTTCCTTCTTTTTTTTTTTTTCATGGACTGTGTTCTGTTCCAGAATTACTTATGTGCCCGCAGAACATTTGGAAGAGTTCAAAATAAGTTTGGGGCAACAATCTGGAGGAATAATGACCCTGGATATTTTTTCTTCATCCTCTGGCAGGTGAGTGAAGCAGTGAGCTTGGTGCAGGGAGTGAATGATGCAGCAAGTTCCAAAGGAGACTTTGAAGCCAGAGTCAGCAGGACTAGCAATGAAAAAGAATGATTTCCTTTTGTCTCTTTCCAGATTTTAAAAAAAAAAAAATTCACCCCGTCCTCCCCATTACTTAAGAAAGTATCATACAGTGTGGAAAATACATGAAAACTCAAATCAAGAAATTAAAATCATCTTAAGCTGCACCACTCTGCATAGTACTCTTCATATACTAAGTTTGGGGAATTCTCAGATCTCAGTATTATTTCATTAATTCACTGGCGCCTACAGTTTGTATGATACTGTATCATGCCTTTTCCTCTCTCATAAATGTTTTCAAACATGTTCAGAAATTTTATTTTTTTATTAACATACATACAGATTCAGAAACATTTTTAATGGTTATTTCTTACTTTTTTGGAAAGTGTTGAGCTGAACATCATGAGCATTAACAACATAAGGAATGACCAACACATTTATAGGGGCTTATCTGGGTTGATGAAAGGATTCATGGATTATAGAATCGTTTGAAGAAAATGGGGGTTTTGTATCAGAGGATTCAGGATGTTAGTCTTTTTATAGCTAAAAAGGCAGGAAGATGTGATCCACTATATCTGAGAGTGTGTCTGAGTAGCCCCCTGAGCTTGGACTTGATGGGTAAGATCCTCCCCCTCCCCATGGCTGTCACTGAATATTTTCGGAACTCATTTTAAGTTCTCATTATTGTCTGTGTTCCATACCTTGCTTCTTCTCTCCTATTCCTTCCAACTCTGTTTCCTGAGGGTTAGACTCCTGTTCATCTCTCTGCCCTGCATCTTCAGGATACAGCTTCCCTCAGTCTATCTTGTTCTCAGTCTGCTTCTTAACATCCTTTTTAAAAATCCCCTTTTTGAAAAAATAAAATTAAATTAAATCCGTTATGTGGATCCATTCCCAAAAGTCTTGTCCCACTGTCAGGCTTAGGCTGTTGGATCCCAGCCTCATTCAGAACCTTCTTCCTCAATTTGCTCAGGAGAGGAATTCAAACATACAACAGTAGGTAGTACAGCTAGGCAGATAGATTTTCCCTTAACAGTTGAAAAGCAAAAATCTAACATTTAGGTCAAAGGAAGAATGACATGTTTAGGGAGACCCTGGACAGTTAGTTGCTTTCCAAAGATGTTGTGAAACATATTCAAACACAGACAATTATTGGGTTTTATGACTTCTGATCTCAGAGTCAAAAGGTTATGTGATTTGACAGAGTTCAGTATTCCTGTCACTGGAGAATAGATATAATTTGAGTGTATACTTTCTTTAGATTATTCAGTTTCTATAAAAATCAGTTGCAAACATTTATTAAATCAGAATTTTTATAGCTTTCTTTGCTTTCAAAGGAATATGTGGACATTCATCTTTAGAAAGCCAAGTTTAACTAACAGTGTTAAGGACACACCATAATTGCTTAACCATTCTCTATTGCCCTTACAATGTCACTCATTAATACAAAGTCTACGTTTGGGAAAACAAAGTATTTATCAATATGGTTATTTATAGTTTAATTTACAATTAGTTAACAGACTGGACACATTTTGTTATGCCTGGCATTTGGCAAAATTGAATTCCTACAGAAATTGAAAAGTGACCTTAAATAGAAGGACATCGTGAACTGCTTTCTGTAAGGAGTATTCTGTGTGTGGTCCTTCTGGCTGGAGTGAAGTTGGACTTTAAGCATTTTATATTTTTCTTGAAGGGAAAACACTGGCCCATTCTTAGGAGACAGAGATGCTAAATTTCTGCCTTACTTGATGATAAGTTCTTTCAAGTCAGGGATCGATCAGGGCTATGTAAGCTTATAACCCATATGGTGCTTCTACCTTTTGTATGTTGTGTTTAAGAAATACTTGAAGTTTTTTCTTTCATTCTGATATTTTCCCCTTCTTGTTCCTTTTCCTTATTCTCCCACGTTTCCTTGGGAAAGAAACAGACTAGCTAAGAATTTTAGTGTTCAGCTCTATCTCCAGACTAAGTTATGGTAGATTGATTCTAATGTCAGGTTTTTATTTTCATTTGATTAGGTTTTCTTTCCCCCTTAATGTAAAATGGGCCAAGTATGGTGAAAATATGAAGTAGTTCTGATTTTTAGCAAATCAGTAGTAAAGTATATATAAGACAAACTTGCACAGTTTTACTAGGATTTTGGAGTATTCACTGTGTAAATTTTTAACAGAGACATTCCAGAACTACCAGAGCGAGAAGAAGGAGAGGGAGAAGAAAGTGAGCTTCAAAATTCAGCATACAGTAATTGGAACCAGCCCAGGCGGTAAGAACTATTTCTGTCTTCTGCCTACTCAGTGTTTAAAGATAGGGAGGTGTGGTTTTAAGTACTGGATTACAACTTGGCACTGTGACATAGGGTAGGGTGTTCTAATATCCCTTACCCTCCATTTCTTCCTGTGTGCAGTGGAGAGGATACTGTGTTATTACACAGGGTCTAAACTAAACACGTATACAAGGGTTTGGCACATAGTAGGGGCTAAATATGATTAACTAGAGAAAATTATGCATAGGTAGTTGGAATGGATAATATTTTCTATAGAGTTCAATCTTGGGTTTACCACCAAATGTTAATTTAAATTTTCTCTAGCATTTGTAACATATATATTCAAAATGTGTGTGTGTGTGTGTGTGTGTGTGTGTGTGTGTGTAAGCATCTTGTTATCACAGCCTGCAGTTATTTTAACCCATGCTCTGTCTGGAACCAATTTCATATATAGTAGAAAAATAGCTTTCCTAAATATGTTCAGATATATCGCTGTGCATCACTAAGGCATATTTTTGTGTTCATGCTGAGTAAAATCAAATTCAGTTTCATAGGAATTTATTGAGTCCTGATTGTGGATGCAGATGATTTTGTGAATAACAGGCAAGTATGAGACCTAAATCCTGCCTTCAAGGAAGTGTCATGTACTGGGATAGGCAAGATGTGGAGACACACAAAATAATTAAAGAAAAATGTAAGGTAAATGTAAAATATATTAAGTGTAAAATATTAGTCGTCTTGGCTATCCCCTCTAAACAGATCCACAGGTGACCATCATAATGATTTCTTGCACTTAGGAAACACTTAATATTTATTCTACAATAAATACATAAAATACTCCAGAGAGAAAAATTTCTACTCTTCAGAGATGTAACATGGTTCGATGGTTTTCGTTGCTTACATTTAAACATTTTTAGGTTGAGTCCTATTCAAAGTATAGAAAACATACTATATTGCTTTCACAAAAAACAATAAGCATTACTGGCCATTTAAAATGACTTTTTGATTGGAATTCTTTAAAAAGCTATTAGCCTACTTAAAGAAATCAAGGTCTCTCTACATCATTACTCACATTGAGAACAGAATATAAATGCTAGATCTGTGGCAGAAAATATGTCATTTCTTATTTATATGAGGATAAAAGCAAAAGGGAGTTAGATGAAATTATTTTGTAGCTGGTGATCATAGTGATAAACTTGAATTTTGTTGGAGGACAGTAATCACAGGCAAAGAAAAAGATAGATTTTTCAGTTTTAATAATGCTGTTGGAGGAAAAGTAGAATTTAGAAGGCAATATGCAAAATGTTTGGCATCCATAAGAGCCATGTTAGAATTCTAACTTTGACAGTTCTTAAGGTAAATTTCTTTTTTTTTTTAAATTTTTTATTTATTTATTTGAGAGAGAAAATGAGATAGAGCATGAGAGGGGGGAGGGACAGAGGGAGAAGCAGACTCCCTGCTGAGCAGGGAGCCCGATGTGGGACTCGATCCCGGGACTCCAGGATCATGACCTGAGCCGAAGGCAGTCGCTTAACCAACTGAGCCACCCAGGCGCCCCTTAAGGTAAATTTCTTAATCTCTGCTAGCTCTCAGTTACTTCATCTGTAAAATGGGATTAATAATAGAATCTTTTAAATTTGGAGAATTCACTGCAATAAAGCATGTAAAATTTTTAGCATAGTGAGCACCAAGTCTCAGGGGCTGGCCTGGTTGATAATCACCATCATCACTAATAACTAAGCAAATAGAAAATGTTGGACACAGGAATCACTTTGAAATTTTATTATGAGAAAAATTTGGGTGTAGTTTCTGAACTGGGAGATTTTTATACTTTTAGCCTCACTTTAATCTTCATATCAGCCTGAGATATCTCTAAAGGTGGTAACTACCTTATGGAGAGAATATGTGTGGAGCTTCAAGAAATCTTAAGAAGATACACTGCACTCACTAACAAACGTACTTTTTTGGGAAAAGTTCACAGAATAGTAAGTGGATGCTTACCAAAATAACCAGAACTTTTAATAAATTAAGAGCAAGTGTTATGAATATGCTTTACAACATGGGAAACGTGATGGGACATTCATTTATACTGTTAAAAGAAGTTTACTTTATGTGGAAATAGAGAATATTTTTAGAAAATACAAATTTTAAGATCATAAATAAGCTGTTACTTTTATTTTGCATGTGATTTCCATTTACAGAATAGGTAGCATACTCTGTGTATCACTTTCCAGCTTGTTACTTTTCTCTCAGTCCAGTGTTTTGGATGTCTTTCGTGATGACACTTCATTCAGTGTAGTTGCAGTGAATTTCAATGTATGAATACACCACCCTTTATTCCCAGGTCAATATTTGACTACTTAACACTTACTAATATAATAATTCTGTGCAATAAATATCTCTATTTCCTTATATATATATATATATCTATGAGAATTTATATAGGTACGTATCCATAAGAGGAATTGCTGGCTCATAGATTTATTTATTTTTTTAAAAAAGATTTTATGTATTTATTTGACAGAAAGCACACAAGCAGGGGGAGAGGCAGGGAGAGGAAAAAGCAGGCTCCCCGCTGAGCAGGGAGCCCCACACCAGGCTCTATCCCAGGACCCTTGAGATCATGACCTGAGCTGAAGGCAGACACTTAACTGACTGAGCCACACAGGTGCCCCTGGCTCATAGATTTAAATGTACTGTTTACTTTATCAGAAGTTGTCAACTCGCTTTTTATGGTGGCTGTACCAATTTTTACTTCAATTCTCAATATATGCGAGTTTCCTTTTCCTCACATCCTTGTTGCCACATCATATGATCATTGAAACAACACGTTTTTGTCAACCTGATAGTTAGAAAATGGTATCTTGTCTTAATAAACAATGTCTGAGCAAAACAGGATTAAGGTGGTGGGGTGCACATTTTCTCACTTGTCCATGTGGATTGAATTTTGTATCTTGCTTACATTGCTTCAGTAATCATAATCTCAATCATCATAATAAGAGTAATAAAAGATTGATTGATTGATTGCTGTATGCCAAAGCTTCGTGTTGCACTTTGCATACATTCATTAATTTAATCCTCACAGCAAACACTGATGTAGAGCGACTTACTGGCTCCATTTCACAGAGGAAGGTAAGAGAGAGACTAAATAAGTTGCAGAGGGTCACACAACTGTTAAGTAGTAAAAAATCAGGACTCAAACCCAGGGACTCAGTTCAGAGCTCAGGCAGCCTGGGCTCAGATCCCTTTTACCTTTGCTTTTCTGAATTTCATTCTTTGTAAGCCTGTGTATAGGGCTCAAGAAAGGCTGCCACTTTTCCATACAACTAACTCTGAACATGTTCTCTAAAACTTTACTTTTATAGGTCTCCTTTTTCTGTCCAAGGAATGTTTCCCATGTTCCGTTCAGTAAGGGAGTCTGGTTCCTCAGCACTGTGGTCATTTTGGCAGCTCTGTGTTCCTCTTCAATCTTCTCCAGTATTTTAAGTAGTTATGGCCTTTCTTTCAGAGAGTACACTGTATTTGAAAACACTTTGCTGTCTGCCAGACCCCATGTAAGCGTACAGGGCTATTATCCAAAGATTGTTTAACTTCTCTGCTCCTCTTCCCTTTATGAAATGGGGCTAATAAGAGTATCCATCTCAAAAAAAAAAAAAAAAGAGTATCCATCTCATAGGGATGAAGTGAGAATTAAATGAAAGTATGTGGAATTCACCTAGAGAATAATGCTGAGCACAAAATAAGCTCTTGAGTGTTTGCTGCTATTATTTTTATTATTTAAGAAATTATAAGAATCACTTTCCAATTCACACTAACTACAGAGAACCCTAGGAGACATTTTCTTTCATTTTTTTTAATTTATTTTTTCCTTTATAAGAGAAGGGTTAAGTAGTCCTACGAATGTATTCTGGATTCTTAAATGTTTACTACAAATGGCTAAATATACTGACTTCTTTATTTCGCCTTGTTATCTTAGGAACTGCTTTCAGAAACAAGGAAGGATTTTGGTTCTTGTCTTTCACAGAATTCCCATAGTGAAAGAAAATGATGACTAGGATTTTAACTAGTTTAAACTATTCAAACAAACGTTATTAAGATTCAGGAACATGGTGACATCCTTTCAAACTAAATAGAGTTTCTAGGATTTTAGATTTCTAATAAGGAAAAAAAACGCTGACCTCGGGTACCTCCATCTGACTGGGGGCTGTAGTCCCCCCCAGCCCCCACCCCCAGTGCTCTTTTATCCCCAGCCTTTTCTTACTGGATCGCTCTCACCACACGAGAGTCCTTACTCCAACCTTTCCTCTCCTCTGGGATCTCCTCAAAGCTCCTCAGATTGAGGGCATCTGTTTGGACCATGCTCTCTTCTCCTGTTTAACGTCCAACACTGACTCCCTTCCTGCAGCACAGAGCCGATTACAGTCTCATTATCTCAGAGCTCTTGGCTAGAGTTCTCTGCGTTTCTCCTCGCAGCCAGACACCTCACTGCAAATGTCCTTATTCTTCTGTCCCAGCCTTTTCGTAAGACAGGAACTTACTGCATTCATAGCTCTTACAGCTATATGCAGTTATTAACTCTGAGTGTCTGTGTGTGTTACACGGGTGGAGGAAGTACATTCAAGGCAGAGGAGGTAGCAAGCACCAATGCCCCAAAGTGGGAGAGCATGCCTGATGAACTTCAGGAAGAGCAAGAAGATGCTGTGGTAGCTGGAGTGGAGAGCGGAGGCCAGAGAGCTGTGGGAGATGAGTTTAGGGGGGTGGTGGTGGGATCAAATCATGAAGGGTACTGTCAGCCCCTGCTTCCCATGCCCTGACTGTTAGTTACTGGGTCTGCCTTGGCAAAGAAGACTTCTACAGGGATCAGCCTCTGACATAGCATGTGCAGGAATGTTCTTTTCCTTGATTTGATTGCCAAGCTTAGAAGTTACCATCTGTTCAGGAGTCGTTGAATTTCTTGATTACTTAATGTCTGCAATATCAGAGCTCCTGGAAAATCGTACTTTTATATCGGTCCACGTCCCAGCCTGGAGTGTGAGTCCAGTATTTACTTGTAACAAATCAGCTTCAGAAATACATTAGTGTTTATCAGACCCTATAAAACACATAATTGGGAAACTATTTAAAATGATTTTGTTGGAGTGCCTGGGTAGCTCAGTCGTTAAGCGTCTGCCTTTGGCTCAGGTCATGGTCCCAGGGTCCTGGGATCAAGTCCCACATCGGGCTCCCTGCTCAGCAGGAAGCCTGCTTCTCCGTCTCCCACTCCCCCTGCTTGTGTTCCCTCTCTCTGTCTCTCTCTGTCAAAAAATAAAATCTTAAATAAACAAAATGATTTTGTTTTACTACTGTTAAAACCTTAATAAATTGATAAAATTGGCAAAAATTAACTTATATTACATTTTATTACATTTTTTAAAATTTAGTTATAATTTTTGACCATGTGAACCATTTTTAAGTATGCAGAGCAGTGGCATTAAGAACACTCACATTGCTGTGTCACCATCACTACCATCTATCTCCAGAACACTTAGATCATCTTACGAAACTGAAAATCTGTCTGCAGTAAATATTAAATAATAATTCCCCATTTCTGCCCTCCCCACTTGCTGACAACCACCATTCTACTTTCTTTTAACCCCAGTTTTACTGAGAAATAATTGAACATACATCACTGTGTAAGTGATGTAAGGCATATAACATGTTGGCTTGATTTTATATATATTGTAGAAAGATGATCACAGTAGGTTTCAGGTCTTACATTTAAGTCCTTAATCCATCCAGTAGGTTTCAGGATTTACATTTAAGTCCTTAATCCAAGTTAATTTTTGTGAGTGGTGTAAAATATGGGTCACCTTCGTTCTTTTACATGTAAATATTCAATTATCCCAGCACCATTTACTGAAGAGACTGTCTTTTCTCCATTGAATATTCTTGCCTCCCTTGTCAAATATTAGTTGACCTTATATTCTTGGGTTTATTTCTGGGCTCTTGATTCTATTCCATTGGTCTATGTGTCTGTTTTTATGCTGGTACTAGACTGTTTTGATGACTTAAAACTTTATAGTATAGCTTCAAATCAGGAAGCGTGATGCCTCCTGCTTTGTTCTTTTTTTCTCAGGGTTTCCTTGACTATTCAGTCTTTTGTGATTCTATATAAATTTCATCAGTGTTTTTTCTATTTCTTTAAAAAATGCCCTTGGAATCTTGGTAGGAATTGCATTGAATCTGTAGATGGCTTTTGTTTTGTTTTTTTTTTTAAAGAGATTTTTTATTTATTTATTTGACCGAGAGAGACACACAGAGAGAGGGAACACAAGCGGGGGAGCAGGAGAGGGAGAAGCAGGCTTCCCGCCAAGCAGGGAGCCCGATGCGGGGCTCGATCCCAGGACCCTGGGATCATGACCTGAGCCGAAGGCAGATGCTTAACGACTGAGCCACCCAGGCGCCCCACTGTAGATGGCTTTTGATAGCATTTCATGTTTTAGCAATATTCTTCCAACCCATGAACACAGGATACCTTTCCATTTCTGTCTTCTTTGATTTATTTTATCAATGTCTTGTTTTCAGAGTAGAGATATTTCCTCTTTAAGTGTTATTACTATTTTATTATTTTTGATGCTATTGTAAATGCGATCGATTTTTTTTTCCAGAAAGTTTGTTATTAGTGTATAGAAGTGCTACTTATTTTTGCATGTTAATTTTGTATCCCACAACTTTACTGAATTCATTGATTAGATCTGACAGTTTTTTGGTTGAGTTTTTAGGATTTTTTAATATGTAAAATTATGTCATCTACAAATAGAGACAGTTTTACTTCTTCCTTTCCAAGTCTGATACTTTTTATTTTTCTTGCCTGATTGCTGTAGGTAGGCTGTCCAGTACTGTGTTGACTAAGTGTGGTCAAAGTGGGCACCTTTGTCTTACTCCTGATATTAGAGGAAAAGCTTTCATCCTTTCGCTATTGAGTATGATGTTAGCTTCAGCCTTGCTATATATGGCCTTTATTTATTTTTTTTTTTAAAGATTTTATTTATTTATTTGAGAGAGAGAATGAGAGGGGGGAGGGTCAGAGAGAGAGGCAGACTCCCTGCTGAGCAGGGAGTATATATGGCCTTTATTATGTGGAGATATGTTCCTTCTATGCCTAATTTGTTGAGTTTTTATCATGAAAGGATGTCAGCTTTTGTCAAATGCTTTTTTTCCCTCTGTCTATGAAATGTTCATATAATTCTTTTATTTTGTTCTATTAATGTGATTTGTCACATTGGTTGATTTGCCTAGGTTGTACCATCCCTGCATCCCAGGGATACATCCTGCTTAATCTTGGTGTGTGGTCCTTTTAATGTGCTGCAGAATTCAGTTTGCTAATATTTTATTGAGAATTTTTGCATACATATTCACCAGCAATATTGTGTACTGTAGTTTTCTTTTTTAGTACTGACCTTTTCTGGTTTTGGTATCAGGATAATGCTGATCTTGTACAATGAGTTTGGGTGCGTTCCTTCCTCTTTGATTTTTGGAAGCATTTTAGAAAGATTGGTGTTTATTCTTCTTAAGTGACTAGTAAAATTTACCAGTGAAGCCATCTGGTTCTGGACTTTTCTTTGTTGGGGACTATTGATTACTGATTCAATCTCCTTACTAGTTATTGGTCTATTCAGATTTTCTATTTCTTTCTCATTCAATCTTAGTAAGTTGTATGTTTCTAAGAATTTTTCCATTTCTTCTAGGTTGTCCAGTTTGTTGGTGTATAGTTGTTCATAATAGCCTCTTGTGATCCTTTGAATTTCTGTGCTAACAGTTATAATGTCTTATTTTTCATTTATAATTTTGTCGGTTTGGGTCCCTTTTCCTTGGTTAGTGTAGCTAGGGGCCTGTCAATTTTGTTTATCTTTTCAAAGAACCAACTCTTGATTGGGTTAGTCTTTTCTATTATTTGTCTCTTCTCTATTTCATTTGTTTCTGCTGTCATCTTTACTCTCGCCTTCCTTCTGCCGAATTTGGAGTCAGTTTATTCTTTTTCTAGTTGGTTAAAACATAGAGTTACGTTGCTTATTTGGGATCTTTCTAGTCTCTAAATGTTGGCATATATTGCTATTCATTTCACTCTCAGAATTGCTTTTGTTTCATCCCAAAAGTTCTAGTACATTGTGTCTCCATTTTCATTTGTCTCATGGAACTTTTTACCATTCTCTAGTACATTGTGTCTCCTTTTCATTTGTCTCATGGAACTTTTTACCATCACTGAAGAGTGTGTGTGTGTGTGTGTGTATTTACACACTCATGTATGTGTAGGATTTGACTATTTTAGATACATCATATAAATGAATTTGTGTAGTATTTGTCCTTTATTTCACTTAGCTGGCTTATTTCACTTAACATAATGTTTTCAAGGTTCATCTGTGTTGTAGCATGTATCAGAATTTTTTCCCCTTCTAAGGCTAAATAATATTCCATGGTATGTATATACCATTTTGTTTATCCATTCATCTTTAGATGGACACTTGGTTATTTTGAATGATTTTTCTTATGAACATGGCTGTACAAATATTTCCTCAAGACCTTTCTTTAATTTTGAGAGGATGTATGCCCAGAAATGGAATTGTTGGATCATAGGGTAATTCTATTTTTAATTTTTTTTAGGAACTTCAATACTGTTTTCCGTAGTGGCTACAACATTTCACATTCTACCAACAGTACACAAGATTCCAATTTCTCCAGTTTCTCCTTGCCAACACTTCTTTTCTTTCTTTTTTTTAAGATTTTTATTTATTTATTTGTCAGAGAGAGAGAGACAGAGAGAGCATGAGAGTATGAGCAGGGGAGAGGGGGAGAGGGAGGAGCAGGCTCCCTGCTGAGCGAGGAGGCTGATGTGGGAAAGGACCCCAGGACCCTGGGATCATGACCTGAGCCAGAGGCAGACACTTAACCAACTGAGCCACCCCGGTGTCTGTTTTTTGTTTTTTGTTTTTTTGTTTTTGATAGTAGCCATCCCAGTGGGTAGGTACAAGGTGGTATCACATTATGGTTTTGATTTGCATTTCCCTAATCATCGGTGATGTTGAACATCTTTTCATATGCTTATGGACCATTTGTATATCTTCTTTGGAGAAGTGTCTGTTTAATTCCTTTGCCCATTTAAATCAGATTGTTTATTTTTTTTAATTTTTTTTTATTCTTATGTTAATCCCCATACATTACATCATTAGTTTTAGATGAAGTGTTCCATGATTCATTGTTTGTGCATAA
>NC_138382.1:31637695-31665460 GCF_054177405.1 Leptonychotes weddellii | reverse complement strand
AGAGTAACAACGTCCCCAGAAAATATACTCTAAACAAATCAGAAAAGACCTTCCAGGAAGTGGTCGCTTTTCTGTTCAGAGAGTTGTTGCTATTCCTTTCTTCGATCTCCTGTTGGGTTTGTAGGTGTTCAGAATGGTTTGATCCCTATCCAGCTGAATTCCTGAGAGAAGACGAAATCCAGGTCTCCTACTCCTCCGCCATCTTGCTCCGCCCCCCTGTTTATTTTTTTAATTGTTGAGTTTTTGGTGTTCTCTTTATATTCTGGATATTAATCCCTTATGCAGAAAGTGATTTGCAAATATTTTCTTCTATTCTGTGAGTTGCCTTTTTACTTTATTGATAGTATTTTTTGATTAACAAAAGCTCTTGGGGTGCCTGGGTGGCTCAGTCATTGGGCGTCTGCCTTCGGCTCAGGTCATGGTCCCAGGGTCCTGGGATAGAGCCTGCATCGGGCTCCCTGCTCTGCGGGGGGCCTGCTTCTCACTCCCCCCTCCCCCTGCTTGTGTTCCCTCTCTCGCTGTGTCTCTCTCTGTCAAATAAATAAAGTCTTTAAAAAAAAAAAAAAGCTCTTAATTTTGTTGAGGTTTAATTTGTCTGTCTTAATTTTGCCTTTGGTGTCCTATCCAAAAATCATTGCAAAACCCAGCATTGTGAGGCTTCTCCCGCCTAAGCTTTCTTATAAGAGCTTAATTTTTTTTTTTATCTTTATAGGGTTGAACTTTGGAGAGAACCAAGCAAATCTTTGGGCATCAGCATTGTTGGTGGAAGAGGCATGGGGAGTCGTCTAAGCAACGGTGAAGTGATGAGGGGCATTTTCATCAAACATGTTCTTGAAGATAGTCCAGCTGGCAGAAATGGAACCTTGAAACCTGGAGATAGAATAGTAGAGGTACCCTCTAGTGAGCTTTCTGTGCCTAAGTTCTTCACCTGTTCCGTCCTCTTTACTAAGGGAATCATCATCTTTATACTGGTCACTTGACCCAACGTGAAAGTAAAATGTTTTATGGTTAAAGCATTTCTTTCTTATATGTCCCATTTCATCCATAATTTTTCTCTTTAGTGCATGGTGACAGGTTATATATCTTGATTCAGAGACTGATGTTTGGAGATCTAACCGTTTTAAAAAACATTGGCCCTGAGTTAAAATAATGAAGTTCTATTTGAAAGAACAAAGCAAATTTCCTGGGGAAAAAATGGAATTGTTTGAAATTATGTATACATGCACAAAATATATACATCTTATCTAAGTTCTCCAGTGAGATTTTATTTTAAGAAATGCTTTGTCATGATCATTTCATTGTAGATTAACTTTGTTGGGTAAGATTGTTTTCCAAGTGAGTCTTTACGGTAAATCTTTTATGCTAATTACCCTGATTATCTTTTACATAAATGCTCCCACCCCCACAATCCAGGCTCAGATTTTCCTCCTCCTTCTTCTCAGTGCTGTGCCCATTCATCACTGAGGAGTGTGTGTGTGTGTGTATTTACACACTCATGTATGTGTAACTTTGGTATGTGCAAGAGAAGTATTTGGTCAAATTGTTCCTAATCTCTTAATTCAAATCAAAATATAATATTTTAAATGGACTTTTCTCCATGGTCACTACTCATTTGCTCAGCAAATATTCCTGGAGCACCTGTTGCGTTCCAGGTGCTATGACATGCTCGGGGCATTCCGCAGGAAACAAGCACCATGCTTGCTGTCAAGTGTGACAGACTTAACAAGTCATCAAGTCACTTCAGAACAGTGTGATAAATTATTTGATCAGGGAAAGTGTAGTTTTAGTTAAGAGGGTAGAGGGAGGGTACCTGACCCAGATTTGCTAAGTTGTCAGGATTTATAGAGTAGAGTAAAAGAGACAACTTCCCAGTAGAAACCAATCACTTTATTGCTATAAGGACCATTATATTTACTTTATACAAGTGATTGTCTCTCATTTTCTAAATCCATATAACTTACCATTAAAATGCATTAATTTCATAGAAGAAGGCTACAACATTTTAACCACAACTTTAAAATGAACATTTTTAGGATTTATTTATTTAGTCCTTTACTGGTTGATTGTGAGAGCTGAAGACGAGGAAGATTGAGGCTTGGGAGGACACAAGGGTCATGTCTGTTTTGTCTTGTTTTTATCTCCAACCGTTTGGAAGAAGAATGATGGGCTTGTTCTCTCTTCCTGCATCCTTACCTTTCATTAGGGGATATCTTAGCCCCTTTTTAAAGAACTCTTATTTAGGATACTATCTAAAGTTCCCAATTTCAGATTATCACAGGGCAGTTTATTTTATGGCTAATTCACTGTTGAATTATCAGCACCTTTGACCTAAGGAGAAAAAGTAAGAAATATTTATAATTATATCTGGAAAGGATTGATCACAGTTGGCACCAAAATGTTGTTTAAATGTACTGAGGGAGTTAAAGCATCCCTTTCAAATTGAAAAGGTATTTTGTGTGTGTGTGTGTTGCAAAGTACTCTGTGCTATTTAGCAGTGGTTTGTTGAGGGCTGTTATGTACGGGGACTTTTCTAGTAAGTAAGAAAGCTTAGGCCTCTGTAATCCTGGGGATTCGGAAACCTACGTCTGCCAAGTATTTAGACTAGACTAGTCGAGACCTACCAGGTATTCCATTCTAAGTATATAGAGTTCTTTGGACTTGAGCAAAGATACTTAATGTCCTATTAAATGTTTCCACAAATGGAATATATAATAGACATGAGTACTAACTTTTATTCTACAAAAAAATGAAAGCCATTTTTAATATGCACTGAAATGCATATTACATTATCCAAGTATCAACCTGGGGAGGTTTTCAGTTAAATGTATGTAATTCTTTTAAAGGTGATAATGTTCTATGCAGAGATCTAATAATTAATTTTCTTTTCCAGAATTGTGTCTACTCTGATTTTGCTATTTTGTTATATATATCCTATTGTGTGATAATTGGAAATGATAAAATGATAATAGTATCCTATAGTTTTCTGGCAGGATTAGCATTTGGCCTTTCAAACTATTTTCCTTCCTATTCATATAGTATGTTAGCTGGGCTGATTATCACCCAGGCAATCCATGGTCAATAAAAAGTTACAAAATAACATTCATTTTCAAGCTGTTTATAGAAGAATTACTAACAAGCACAATTTCTTGGCTTCCAGCTCCTATCATGTCTACTACAAAGATTCTTCTGCAAAACTAATCTTGCCATAACCTGATTTTTCTGAACATCAGAATTTTATTTTTCACTTCAAGCTTCCCTGTACAGAGAGAAACACACAAAGCATCGCCCACCCATTTCCCAAACTAGTCTATAATGGATCGGGAGAAAATGTGTACAGTGACTTTCATGCGAGGCAGTTCCCTTATATTATTTCTTTAATGATTTTGATTTATTGAAGGAACAACGGATAGTGTAAAGAAAGCAGAAGCAGAGCCTTCATGTCAGCTGATGATTATTTCAGTTGGTTTTGGACCCAGAAATCAGGGTCCAAAATAAGGGACCACAATCTGCTGGACAAATGCAAAGTTCTGGAATCTCACAAGTAGTCTCAATTATTTTTGATTCTGAAACAGATTTTCCAGGAGCCTCACCCAGGATCCTCAGAACTACAGATCCACAAATTGTTCTGTTGTTCTATAGCTTCTTGAAATGTTAAGCTGAGGCCTTCCATTGCAGGTGGATGGAATGGACCTCAGAGATGCAAGCCATGAGCAAGCTGTGGAAGCCATTCGGAAAGCAGGCAACCCCGTAGTCTTTATGGTACAGAGCATTATAAACAGACCAAGGGTAAGCGAACAAAAAGGGCAAGGTAGGCAAATCCAAACAATGTTCAACTTGGAGTCTAATGTATCAAGGGCCAAGTTGTCTCTAGGAGCAGATATCCAGTCTTGAAATCTCAGGGGACTTGTTAAAACTTTATATTGGTTTTTGTTTTTTGTTTTTTTTTGAGTTGTCCTGGAAATCCCTTCTACCGTGTTTAATAAACACTTCAAGTCTATTAAAAACATACAGAAGTAGGATCCATTGGTGGCCATAGGTATCTAGATGGATAATTATTAGTATTCACCATAGTCACAAAATATATGTTGTTAAGAGGAATGTGGTAGAATGACTTAGCTTACTAGTGTATGACCTCTGAGTTCCTGAGAAGCCAGAGAGATTACATTTTCTTATGTATATATCCTCTGGACAGAATTTCCAATGTATGCAATCCCATGATCACCTGTGAATCATCTTGAATGTATTTACCTGTCCCACTGAACATTCTACATAGTGGAAATTTAAGCAGTATGTTTATATAGGAATGATTTCATAACTGCTGCTTCCCAGCCATGATCACTGTATAGCTCTTCATCACTGGATAGCCCCCTGTGGACAGAAACCTACTAACCCATTTTACCATCAGGCATGACAGGTAAAATGGCTTTAAAAATATTTTAGAAAGTACAGTGGATGCATTTAATTAATGTTGTTGATGGAGAAGATACTAAGCGAGTCTTTGTGTATTTGATATGCCCTAATGATTCTGAAGATGAAAATTATGCCAAGAGTTTAAAACTACTTTTTTACTATTCCTTCTTTATGTCTCAGTGAAAAAGATTATTTGCATATGCAGCAGTTCTTAAGCATATTTGGGCCACATACCCCTTGGAAAGTTCTTCAGAAACATACGTGTTCACTGAAAAGTTTGTGTATCATTTTAGGAGCTTCCTAGATGTTCTGAAACTCATAGAGGTTCTACTTCTGGATTTTAGTGAAAACAAAACAACCCCTGTCATAGTGATTCTCTTTGAAACAGCTGCTCATTAGCTTTGAGGTTTGGTTGTCTTTAAAAGGAAAATGTCAGCATATGTGAGGGAAATTAAAAGAACCATCTAAAACTTTAAAATACATAATTATTTTGTAGTTTATCATTTTAAAATTAAGAATATAAGAAATCAGTGCTCAAATGATGGAAAAAGAGTAGCAAACAGCTCTGTAGCCGAGATCAGTAAAAGTAACTTGTCAGTCTTCTGTGCAATGGAATTCAAAGTGACCAAATTTATCCTGTTGGTCCTTCCTTTTGTTGTCAAGACAGGTGTAGCTGTGGTCTGGGTTTACTGTAAGAAATGAATTTAGTAGTTCTTAATGTAAGCAGTTATCTTCACATCTGCAGTTTTTAATCATTCAGTTGTTTATTGTTAGGTAATAATTATCCATTCAGATGAGAAAATCTGCCAAATGGTCGGGCTGCATCATGCTGCATTCTCTTCAAATGGTATTCAGTTTGTTTAAATAACTACAAATCTTTCCACATTTGTTTCCATTTGTTGTGTCAAACATAGATACAGCACGATGGTATTGGTGAATGGCTGTTTAAGTTAAAACAGTTTTTTGTGTGTGTGTTTTATTCCTTTTGTTTTATTTTTAATTTCCAACTTTTATATCATGTAGGACAATACTGTAAACTGCTGAATAGGATTCTTCATAGTACTTTTAAAAACTTAAACTACAAACATTTCTTTCAATGCCAGTCACATTTTCTAATGAGCTGGGAAGATATTTTTCTCATACACCTGGAAAATATTCCTGTTTTACTGTCTGAGGTATAATGACACTTGATTTTATAGCAATTATTCCAGGAGAAATCTTGCCTAGAGTGACATGTTTAGTCAAGTTACATGTGACAGGATTCAGGGCACACTGCCCCAAAATAGGGCACACTGGCATATTGAATATTTTAAGCTGAAGGAATTTAGGAAAAGACAGCTGCTGGAATGATTCAGACCTCCCCCTTCTCCTCTGATTCAGGTCATAAAAACCCTCATGTGAAAGGTGCCTTCCCCGTACCTGGAGGAAAGGAACATCCTTACCTTCAGAGATGCAGGGGTACTGGGAGGGACCTGAACGAACACACCTTGCTAAGTTTTCCCCCGTTTCCCCACTTAGCTCATATTCTTTTGTCCTGTCAAATTTCCCTGACTTTCCTACTCTTCAGCAAACCTAGTGTCAAAATACTCCTCTTTAACCATTTCTTCAGGTCTTCACTATCTTTTGAAGGCTGTGTGTCACATAAAAGTTAACATTAAATCAATACATATATATACTTTTCTCTTGTTAATCTGTTTTTTATTACAGAGATCCAGCTGAGAACCTAAGATGAATAGAGGAAAGATATTTTTCCTCCTCTGCATATGCATTCAGCTTTGAGAAATCAGAATTACTTTTGCATTTAAAATGGGATATACTGGATTTTCAGTGATTTACTTCCTTGTGAAATAATCATGTCTCCAGTAATCTAAATGAAAAAAAACAAAAAAACACAAATACATAAGAGTCTCTCAATGGAAAATGTTTTATTTGTAGATGCAATAAAACTTCAAAAAAAATCTCATAGATAGGCTGAAAAGACAGTCTCTTTGGCACATAGACTATTCAAGAATCAGAACTTCGCAGAACTGAGAATAATAATAATAGTAATATTTAGTAATAAATTCCATACTTACTGATTTATTACTGACCATTCCATCAGTTGGACCACATTGTCTTCCCAAAGAGTAGGCCCTATTAATATGGGCCAGAGAATGTTTTTGTCTTCCCTGTGCTTCTTCTTAGTTAATAATATTTCCATTCCTGTCAGCCCTTAGAACTATAAACAGGAGTTTCATCACTGATTTTTTAATAAGAAATATGGCCTGTTTCTGTAATTCTTTTCATAGTAATAGATCTACCACTTCATTTGCTGTGCTCATGCTGTACTTTTATACTTTGCTATCAGGGCCAAATTCTAATCCTATAAGAGCTGGAAATTGAAACAAATAAAAAAGCAAAACAAAAAACTAGAGCTCTCTCTAAATATTCCATTTCTTGCCATTATGGTTCTGTTTTTTTATTGTTCTACAGAATTATAAAGGAAATAAAAAGCCTAAAAATTCTATGTATGAGGATTGGAAATAATTTTCTCCTTCCATAGCACTGAGTTATTTTGCCTAGAATATGTTTTTAATCTCTGCCTAGTCATTTTTTCCACCTTAATAAATGGTCGTGTTCCTTGGCATTTGTGGTCTTTTTCTTTTGTAAAGCAGGAGTTGACATTTAAACTGAAAAGCAGAGAGAAAGTTGAGATGAGCAGAAATGTCATTGTGCCCATTTCTTTTTCCCGTCTTCCCTCTGTAGGAAAAACATTGCAAGAAGAGCAGATTGAAAGGGTAATGTGGCGTAAGCTTTAGTGCAGGCGTACGGAGGATGGAGTCTTTCCAGAGTGTTCTCCCAGACAGGGTGGTGTCACATGACAACCTCTCCCTACTCTTGATGCTTGCCAGTAGGGCTTTTTTATAGACAGAAGTAACACAAACATTTAATTGGAGCCAAAATGAATTTTAAATGTCTGCAATTTCCCCTGAAAGATACAGTCAATAAAAGAAAAAGATAGCGGGTATGAAAAGAAGAAGAATTTATTGTGCTGAGGAAATTACTTTCCTTTTTTTTTTTTTTTTTTTTACTATGAAAATGCTAAAGTCTATCTGGCAGTCATCCTGCCTTTAATATGTATATTCAACTCCAATAGTCCTAGCTCAGGGCATATCTCAAGCAAGCACAAAATCTATGAGAATCACTCTAAGCCAGGACTTCTAATATATTCAAAGCCTCATAAATTCCCCCTAATATGGGAACTTTTATAGGTAAATTAAAAAAAAATCAATGTTTTTACTCCACAAAAAGTGGGTAGAAATCGAGAACACCCACTGAACAGTGGTTCATTTCTTTAAAATTGTTGATTTCTTTTTTTTTTTAATGAAAAACTACCATTGATTTGAAGCCACCTTAATCTCTAGCCTAAATACGAAAATTTTCCTTCCTGGGAAGCAAGATAAAAGAATCATGAAGGTTACCAGTGAACTAGCAGACAAATGTTTAATTTGCATTCTGGAACAGATAGACCATCTTTTTATTTTACAAAAAAAGCATAATTTGCTTTTAAATGTAAACCAAAAAATTACGGCTTTAATTTTGATACCTGTTTACTGATATGCGTGGAACATAGATAGATACATAAAGTGGGCAAAATTTATGTACATCTCTCTGTGATAGTGAAAATAAAAGAAATTTGGTATCAGTTTCCCAAACTCATTTCCTTTGTGGCCAGATTGAGATTCAGGTGTAGATGCAGATCACTAGAGGTATACGACTGTTTAATGTGACGTTGTTATTAATCTCTAGATCTGACAGGATCTGGTTTCACACTGTTATTTCAATCAGTACTTTGTTCTTAAAACTGAGTTGTGTTAAATACATTTCTTTTGCGCTCAGCGCCTCTTATGTTTCCTTTTAGAAATCCCCTTTGCCTTCCTTGCCGCACAACCTTTACCCTAAGTACAACTTCAGCAGCACTAACCCATTTGCTGATTCTCTACCGTTCAACGCTGACAAGGTTGGATAATGCCATTGTCTTGCCATTGCCTTTTGCAAATGTTTTGTTCTTTGTTACTATGCCTTTGTCCTAGTTCACTGTTTACTAAATTTGGGCAGGGAAGAAAACAAAACAAAACAAAACTGTGTGTTTGGAGTGGGCATGCAAATCCTTTCTTAAGCACATTTTTTTTGCCAGAGCATATTCATTTTTATAGCTGAAATTAGATGGCCCTCCTGAACAGTAAGGGAGAATCGTGAGTCCAATGCCTTTCCTCAGTTTTGTTGTGAGTTAAATTTTCTGATATTTAAATTTTTGCTAATTGCCAAATATATGAACTACTTTCGCACGAAAGTTATTTGAAGCCTTGTATTGGTTTAATCCTTCTCAGACTTCTACAAAGTGGTCCTAAAAGCCCTTCTGTGTGTAAATCACTCCACAAATAATTGCATATATGAAGGAGTGTGTTGAATGTTCATAAAGTGTGTCCATGTAAATGCCTGATTCAGGAAATATATAACTGTTTCAATGCTTGTAAACCTAGACGTGGATATTCTCATATAATGATGAAATTTCAAATCCAAAATGAAACAAAAACTTACAAGAACTTGCATATTATAATTTGATCATGATAAGGAAGAAAGCTTTCAACAATTTCAGGAAGCACTTTATGAATATTCATTGGATTTTCATGTTACTGTAATATGGATAACCAAAGATGCTGTATCTGAAGGAGTATGTTTTCTGTTACTATAGGAATTACAGAATTCAAGTAGAGTTACCTTCCGTTGTTCCCCAACTAACCCTTTTGCTCCCACACCATTTAAGGTTTGTCTCAGTGTGAAATGCTCGTGAATAAGTAGGTGTGTTATGGTGTGCTATGTGTGTATGTTATACCTGTATGCATACATGGCATGGAGTGATTTCAAGTGCACTTTGTATATTTTTGCCGATGTAGGCTAAACGATCTTTGTTAAAGAGTTCTATTTTCATTAATAATTTTTTTATGTGGCAAAATTTTTTAATTTTTTTATTTTCAATTAGCCAACATATAAGTACATCATTAGTTTTTGATTAAGAAGTGTCAACAATAAACTAATTACATGATCTGATTGAGAATGAAGGTTTACACCTAATTGCCCCTTTTTGTAAGTACAGACTCGTATTTTTTTATGATTAGTCAGTAATGTTAGGATGCCATTTTAGTTTACTCACAGTATGAAAACGTTGTGCCTAAGAAAAGTCTTGAACAATTTTTTAGACGGGAAGGTTTTGTTTTTGTTTTTGTTTTTTAAGGTAAATGGCAGCTAAGGAAAGTTATGAAGCAAGACCTATTACATTTGCATCCATAAATTTATTAAAATTATGGGAAGTTTAAATCAGATTTTGTTCCCCTTTTTAAAAATCAAATGGGCTTAATTTATTCTTGCTAACATTTTCTGTTACGATAGAGAAGTATTTTTTTTTATTTTAACCAGAAAAAATGTAAATTACATACTATCCCCTGTCCCAACCTTAGTATGTTAAATGAACCTGGATTGGATCAAATGAGGTTTCTTGTTTTTTGGTCATTACATTTGTACACTGTTGATTTGAGAGTTTTATAGCACAGCATTTGAGAAGATGACAGGGTTTTGTTTGCCCTCGTACTTTATGTGTGTATGGCCAGTTGTGTGTAAACCAAACATTTTAAAACAGTAATTCTGTAACTTGAAAATCTGTTGCCTCTAAGTCTCTACCATTCAGCTCTCCTTTACTTTACTAGAAAAACAGTACTTGATGTTTATTAGGTTCATTTTGGGGCAGCTTAGAATCCTGAAGTGGTTTCTGAATCAACAAAGAAAGATCACATTCAGTGTTATAGTTTTAGTATTAGGTATATTTTGTGGTATTCTGATTCTTGACACCAATTAATAATTCCTAAATATTTGTTCATGATTATCGTTTGATGTGTTCTATAGGAAGTTTGTTTATTTATTTTTGATCTTTTAAAGATTTTATTTATTTATTTGAGAGAACAGAGGGAGAGGGAGAAGCAGGCTCCCTGCTGAGCAGAGAGCCCGATGCAGGGCTCGATCCCAGGACCCTGAGATCATGACCCCAGCTGAAGGCAGACAGCCAGGCTCCCCGGGAAGTCTTTTTAAATTGCAGTCTTTTTCCACATACACACATGTATATCAAAATGAGGTATATCAGAGGGATTTTTGTATGTTTAAAAGGTAAAGAAGGATAGGGAAAATGTAGTTTCAGGGTATCAGGGATAGCTTCATACCACAGCTAGAACTTTCATTGGGTATCTCTGTTGAATTCAGTACTCTCTTACTATGGAAATTAGAGGAGGTGGCATGGCATAATGGAAAGCTCATTGGATTAAGAATTAAGGCAAAAGAAATCTAGTACCAGTGTGATTTTGAACAAAATCTTCTCATGGCCTCACGTTTTTCATCTGCAAAGTGAATAAAATGAACTCAGTGACTTACGGGCCTTTCGAACACTAATATTCTATTTGATAATTATAATATAAGAACTTGATACCAAGTCCTTTTTTTGAAATAGGACCCATAGGCCCTCAGTGACAGCAAGTATGCCACACTTTGGGTTTGTAGCAGTGGTCTCTCATGTTTTCTCATTTACCTTGCGAGCTATCTTGGCAAGGGAAAAATGGTGTTGTTCCTTAAAACCAGCTCCTCAGATCTGAGTCTGTGTGCTCTGTGCTAACAAACTGGCTCCCCTGGTTGATGAACCTGCATGTGTAATGCTCATTTTCATGGGTTTGTTAAGGGAGTCATTTGGAGAGAAGATTCAGGTATCAGTGAAGAATTCTTTATATATATGTGTGTCCACATATATATATATATATATATACACATATATATATATAAAGTCTGACCAGCAACCTCTGAACTTCTTTAATTGCTTGATTAACTTATTTGTTAATTTTGTTCTAGTTTCTTGGAAGACTTTTCTAGACGCACAAAATCTTACCCAGACCCCTGCGTATTTATGAAGACTTTTGAATGAGAGTTTTTTTCCAAAAGGGGGAGTTTGTACAATTTTTTCTATCTTAAGTCATTTAAGCCTTCAAATTGAAGAATTCATTGGCCTAAAATACCAAGTAACAGTTTAATGAATTATGCTCTGAACATATATTTTGTTTAGATTATTTAAACTTTACCTGAATCCTGTCTACCATTACATATATATTTTTTTTCCATTATTTATGTGTCAGATATTTTAAAGCCAGTTTTTGTCATTATACTTTTATTTCTTAAATTTTTCTTCCTTGGACTGCACATATCCACTGCATTCTTCTTGTTCCCACAGGCACCCAGTCAGTCAGAATCAGAGCCGGAAAAGGCTCCATTGTGCAATGCGCCTCCGCCCCCTTCTTCAGCATTTGCAGAAATGAGCAGTGATCATACACAGTTGTCTTCTGCAAGCAAAATCCCAGAAGATGTGGACAAAGAGGATGAGTTTGGTTACAGCTGGAGTAAGTTGTCTTTTGTGATGCATTGAGTTATAAGAGACATAGAATAGCTTTGGGTTTCTCGAAGCCTATGTCCTGGTTGGATAAGCATGTTTCAGCTTTAGTTATACATACTGCAGTTTTGTTTGGAAAAAATACTGTTTGTTTTGCCTGAATACAGCACATGTTCCCAAGGCATGAAATCGTGTTCTTCCTTTCCCTTAAATGACCCTTCCTGCTAAAGCCCACTTTGCCATTGTGTGAGCATTAAAGAGAGCTGGGCACTCTCTCAGAAGGATCTGCCACCTGATGATCCTGAACAAGTCATTGCCCTTCTCCAGACCTCAGATTCCTCAGTGTAGAATCTGGCTGCTGGTGATATTTTGCCTTGAACCTCTGGCATTTTCTGTACTAGAGTGGTAACATGGAATAATTGTTGAGATGAAAACTTGGAGCGTTTGGCAAGTTGTATAACTACTTCTAAGTCTTTGCCTGGTGGCTACCCTTCTTTTGAAAACGCAGTCCTTACCCGAGGTTGCTAACATTAAATTGAAATGTCTGAGGAGTGCTAACCACAATGTCTGATGCACAGGAAGCATTCAAAGGCAGCTGGTATTAGGATCATTGGGGTGTCTCTTTTTTTTAATGAAATAAGCCTTTTTACAAGGAAATGGTAAAAATTTAGTGAAAAATTACCAATATATCAGTGCTTTAAAAAGTTTCATTTTGAAAGTATAATTATTTCCTTTAAGAAAGCATGGTATATGCTTTTAGGAAGTGTACAGGATGTGAAATGCTAGATTCTAGAAGGAATCAGGAAATGACAGTTTATAAAGTTGTGCAGTTAAGAATCAATATAGAATGTAAGACATCAGCTGCATAGTAACATTTTCTAAGAGATGATTTGTAAAGTTTGCGGTTTTCTAAGTCGATTTTCAGTTAAATAAGAGTATATTGCTAATCTATTGAGGTGGCCAGAATGTACTCTGAGGAAAACATGAGACAGAATGTCATGTCACAAGCCACCCCAAAACTTAATGCCATAAGGGAAAAGTTTATTATGGTGTCATGGTGTTGTGGTTGACTGGCCCAGCTGGGCTGGGCCTTCAGGCTGGTGCACTCACGGGGCTGGAAATTAGTGTTGGCTCCTGTGGGCTAGGGTACCTGCATGCAGCCTTGCCCTCTCAGATTCAAGAATAAATTCTACCTCTTGAACGTGTCGGATGGGAGAGATTAATGGTCTTATCTAATGTGTCCTAAAGCTGAGACAGGGACATTGACTTGTCCTGGCCTGATGGCTCTGTGCAATAGGAAAACGCATTCCCTTTATTCTGGATCTACATACCACGCAGCTGCCCAACACGATGTGACACGCATGCCAATCTTCCTGTGGGAGAAAAAGTTCTGCTGATCAACGAAGATAAATCCTCTGAGTGCTTCTGTTCTTCTCTGCAAATGATTTTAATCAGAGTCTTTGGAGAGTTTGTTAATGTGAATCGCCCAGGTGAACTTATCAGTCAGACCCTCCACGCTCTGTACTCTGGATGGAAAGAAATTCCTCAGAGTTTGGGTACTCCCGGAAACCAGTCTTGATGCCTAGGTGGCCAGATTATTTAGCTTTTCGTAGCTGCCAAGGATTTACATTTGGTCCAAGTAATGCCTTTTGAAGCTAAATAACCTTCCATAGTAAAACATTGGCTGTAAATTAACTTTATACCTATAATTTTGTTGTTGTTATGTTGTTGTTGTTGTTGTTGTTTTATGTAGAAAATATCAGAGAGCGTTACGGAACCCTAACAGGAGAGCTACATATGATTGAGTTGGAGAAAGGTCGTAGTGGTTTGGGTCTAAGTCTTGCTGGGAACAAAGACCGATCCAGGATGAGTGTTTTTGTAGTGGGGATTGATCCAAATGGAGCAGCTGGAAAAGATGGTCGACTGCAGATTGCAGATGAGCTTCTAGAGGTAAGTTCTTGTGAAAGATGCTGAATTTACTCTTGCTGAATTGGTGCACTGGAATCATCAGTTTCCACCCGGGCCTCCTGTGGTGACTGAGAAAACTATTGCTTGCCTAATAAAATAGATGCACTGCAGCAAATTTGGCTGTAAACCAAATCTCTGCTAAGTAGAGTCCATGTTCCCATTAACTTCCATTAAAAGGTTGTGACTGGGTAGCACCAGAAACAATTTTTGCCCCAAGACAGTAATAAAGATCACACTTCAAAAACATTTTTTTGTGTGCTGTATTTTTCTTAGTAGGTTTTGAAAAGCCAAATGACCAATCACTCCTCAGTAATGAGATTGACCCACTGGACATTCTGGAAGCTGAATTCCTAATGGTAGAAGTGATGGGGGTGGGGTGCAGTGGGGTCAAGGTTAAGGCTAAATAATGAAAACTAACTCAGCTGTCCAAACAGAATAAATTTCTGGACCATACTTTAGAGTGTTTAGAATTGCATTTGCTTGTTTTGGTTGTCCTAGCCTTCTGGAGACTGGGACCCACATGCCTTTATATCGCCTTAAAACTCTTTCTTCCATTCTTGTTTCTCCATTGGCTGGGAAAGCTCAGTCAGCAATGGCTAAATGACTAGATGACTGGCAGTTTCCAGTAGGTACTATTCTGCTTCGGTACTTTCTGCTTCCCAAATCCCGAATCTACCTGTGGTGCTCCTCCCCGTGGCCTAGTCCCAGGGCCGGAGTTTTGAGATTAACTAAGACCTATGACCGTAGCGGGCTTCCCAGGTTGATCTGTGCAGGTCATTAGTGCCTCCAGGAGAGCCTTTGCTTTGTACAGAACACGCTGGAATCCCGGTGCCTGCCAGGAAGTTTATGCTCTACTTTTCTACAGTCAGTCCAAGTGGTTCCTCTGTCATCTGTGGAGTCAGACCCACCTGCACATCATTTTAATGTTGGCTTTAAAACATGGGCTTGTCTTTTTTAAAGATTTTATTTATTTATTTGACAGAGACCCAGCGAGAGAGGGAACGCAAGCAGGGGGAGTGGGAGAGGAGAAGCAGGCCTCCCGCGGAGCAGGGAGCCCGATGTGGGGCTCGATCCCAGGACCCTGGGATCATGACCTGAGCCGAAGGCAGCCGCTTAATGACTGAGCCACCCAGGCATCCCGGGCTTGTCTTTATTCACCATCTCAGGTTCATGTTCTGGGAAGGAAAATACATATAATATTTTAAAAGAAGAAAAAAATGACCTTTTTATTAGCTAGATAGGATGATAAGAATTAGCAAAACTAAAATTTCAGGCTCAATTAATGCTATTTGTTTCTCACAGATCAATGGTCAAATTTTATATGGAAGAAGTCATCAGAATGCTTCTTCAATCATTAAATGTGCTCCTTCTAAAGTAAAAATAATTTTTATCAGGTAAGCATTTTCTTTTTTTAGTTTACTAAATACTTTTTGTTAGTCTTTCAATTCAGAGTTCTTTTAAATGAAAATAAAACATTTCTAAATGTCGGAGTGTGTTATAGTCCCAGGTCTTTGGGGTTGCAGAATTTTCTCTAATAATCCTTCTGAATCTTCAAGTAAAAGAATGAAAATAATATGAATCATTATGCTATGATAGGTCATTGCTTTTTCTTTTAGAAATAAAGATGCGGTGAGTCAGATGGCTGTATGTCCTGGAAATACAGTAGAACCTTTGCCTTCTACCTCAGAGAATTCTCAAAATAAGGAGGTATGTATCTTGTGTTTGTTTCTCTGGGAAGATTTGATTGATACACTATGTATTAATTCAGTGAACAATTATAGAGCCCTTACAGGAATATTAAAGATAAATGACTCCTGGTCTTGGCCCCCAAGGAGCCTAGTACAAGAAACGCTCATGTAAATAACCACACCACTTCCATGAAGAGTCTGCATAGGGAATAATGAAGGTAGAAAAAGTTGTTAAGTCTCCTTCTGCAGAGATAGTGACAGTGAATCCCTAGGTGAGGTGACATGTGAAGTATGTGTTGGAAGTAGAAGACGCGGGGGGCAAAAACATTCCAAGCAGACGGCATGGACTAAGGGATGGCATGCAGGCTCTGGAAGATACAGGGAAGAAGAATTGCAGGGCATCACTGAATAGTGGGGGAGGCGGGGAATGGGGAGCTGGTGAGGAAAAGGTCACTGAGAAAGGGAGATTGGGTCAGATCATGGGAAGTGTGATGGAGACTTTGTCTTTGAGGCTTAAGGAACTCAAAGAGTAAGAATTGTATTTTTAAGCACTTCTCTGGAAATAGTGCAGAGAAAAATCAGAGGTTTCAAGGAAGAGAAGTTAAGGTAAAGGGAGTAAGAAAATTATCAGAGTAGTTCAGGAGAAAGTTATTGAGGGCCTGAACTAATGCAAAAAAATAAAGAAGGAAGAAAGAAAGAAATGATTAAGTCAGTAGTTGCAGAAGTTTAGGATCCAACTTAGCATTACCTTATCCCTAACTAAATGTACTCCATGAGAAACAACAAGTGGTTGAGAATCTGTTTACCTGACAAGTTTTTATTATCTGCCCTATGCCAGGTACTGCTTTTTGGGCTGGGAATAGGCTGGTGAATGAGACAGACAAGATGTAGACAGCTTCCGGAAGCCTGACGTGGTGACTTGGTGGATGGCTGACTTTTACCAGAATAGAAAAAATTAAAAAGCAGATATTTGTAAAAATAGAAAACAGCTTTAGGGTGGAGTGCGGGTTGAAGAGCGTGGTAGAGATGTACATTGGGACATTTGGTCTAGAGTTTAGAGACGAATTCCCATAGATGCATATTTGTCATTTGTTAGCCATGGGAGCTTAGGCTCTTCCGTACAGAGAATACTTAGAAAGAAGAGGGCCAATGTCAGAATTCTTTAATAACAACAAGGAAGAAGCCTAACAAAGAGTGGTCAGAGGTAACAAGGAAGGACCAAGCAGGCACAATGCCTGGCAGCCAAGGAGGGCACATTTCAAGAAGGGTATATTCTACGATCTTGAATGCCGAGGAGAGGTCAAGTAAGGAGATGAATAGAGCCCATTGGACTTGGCAGCCAGCTGATTACTAGTGTTTTTTTTAGAAAGCAAATGATGGATAAAAAAGAAAGCATGACCTATGACCATAGCGGGCTGATTCACTAGAGCTGTGAATCAGCCCCGTCACGTAGCCTGCTGGGGGGGACGGGGGGACAAGGCCCAGAGTGTCCATCTAAGCTGCTTCAAGTTGACCAGGACACTTGGGTGAGAAATCTGAATGGGGCTGATCCCAGTGTCAGGGGTTTGGCTCTCACCTCTGTATCTGAGTCTGCACACCCTTCAGGCTGAGGACCCATGTCCCAGAAGCTTCCTCTCCACCTTTCCTGCCCTTGGAAGGGCCTGTCTAGGGGCTGGACCTGCCTCCACAGCCTCCACAGCTTCCCTCACAGCTAGAGGGTAACATAGAGTTTTTTGGTGTGCCAAAGCCTAAGATCCTTGTTAAGGATGAATAAAAGGCATAGAGAATGAAAAGCTTAAAATGAGAGGAGCCATATCATTACAGTGCAAGAAGGTGTAGAAGCAGAAACATTCTCCCCTAAAGCAGTGTGTAAGCAAGCACTGGGCTGTCTACGTGAGGAGTGTCACTCATTCTGGTGAACTGAGAAATCATTCGAATGGTGAACTGAGTTGAGTGGCTTTTCAAGATTATAAAGGAGAAAATTTTATTTTCATACAAATGGTACCACATAGAAAGCCCTTAAGAAAATGGAATATTTTTTTCCTTTTTTAAGATTTTATTTATTTCGAGAGAGTAAAACATTTAATAGCTCCTAAATTCCTGTGATGACTAACATAGGGAAGAATAGTGGGTGGTGCCTCCGCTAGTGTCCTGTGTTTCAGTGAGTCTCACCGCGGGTAGCTGGGCTGTGATGAGATCTCATTAGAGAATAAATCCAGGAAGTCTTGAGAACCGCTTTGTGTCTCTGTGTTCTGAAATAATTTTTGTCTAATCATACCGCATTAGTATTTTGAAGAGAGTATAATGTTCATAAATGTCATGAAATGTTAATTATAACACATGAAATAATTTTGATTAAAGTGGCCCTTATTAAGCAAACAAAAATACATAACACTCAGTTGCCCATTTTACCATTTCTTCCCCTCTGTCAGGCTGAGCCAAGTGGTACTACTTCCGATGCAGCTGTGGACCTCTGTTCATTTAAAAATGTGCAACATCTGGAGCTTCCCAAGGTAAATCTGCCTTGAATTGGGATTTTTACACCAGTGATCTAATTCGCTGGTTCTCAGAATTGTGGTCTCTAGACCAGCAGCATCAGCATCACCTGGGATCTTGTTAGAAATGCAGATGTTTGGGCCCACCAAAACCTATTGAATGAGAAATTCTGGGGGTGGACCCGCAGTTTGCATTTTTATAAGCCTTCTAGGTGATTCCAATGCACACAGACACTTGAGAATTACTGTGTTAATTGATACTTTAACGGGAACTAAGCTTTTCCTGCCTTTATGATTATCCCAAGGTATGACATTTGGCAGTCTTTCTCTTTTTTTTTTAAAGATTTTATTTATCCATTTGAGAGAGAGAGAGAGAGTGAGAGAGCACGAAAGTTGGGTGAGGGGCTGAGGGAGAAGCAGACTCCCCGCTGAGCAGGGAGCCGGATGCAGGACTCGATCCCAGGACCCTGGAGATCATGACCTGAGCAGAAGGCAGATGCTTAACCGGCTGAGCCCCCCAGGCGCCCCACTCCTTTGATACATTTACCAAGGGCCTGCTGTAGAGGAAATAAAAAGAAGAAAGAAACAAATTATAGTCTTTGTCCTTCATAAAACTCAAAGTTCGAATAGCTAGAAGTTTCACTGATAAGCATCAGTGAAGTATTTACTTTTGAAAAGATCTGGACCTTAGGTTCAAATGACCACTTTAGAGAGGTGGTTTGCTGAACAGAAACCTACAAATGCTTTCAGGTTCTGCAGGCTCATGCTGAAATGCAGGCAGGGACAGGGGTGGATGAAGAAGAATATTTGCAGAGAGAGCAGCAAAGTGCTCAGGGAGAAGAGGAAGGCAAGCCAGGGGGTGGGCGTGGAGCAGGGGTATATTTACTGCAGGCAGAAAGAAGTGGCCAGAGGCCACTGTCCAGTTCTGAGACAGTGCAGCATGGTGCTTACAGGCCTTGACTCCAGAATCTGTGTCCAGCCCTTGCTTCCTCAGGTATACATCTGACACATTATGTGATGTTCTTTTGCCTCAATTTTTTCACCAGTAAATTAGAGATGATAATATTACCTTTGACCTAATTGTAAAGATTAAATGAGTCCTTTGTAAGTAGTTGGCATAATGCCTGACACACAGTCAGACTTTTTAAGCAAAAAAAGACTGTGATGCTATTGATTTGGTTTTGTTTTTACAATAAATGTGTGCAAAATGGATTGCCCTGGTCTTACTTACAGTACATTTAAAAGAAGTCGTTATTGCACACACTTTGTGTTGTAGGTAGAAGGAAAAGAACAGAAGTCATTAAAGCTTTTTGCCTTTTCTACCAAGAAGTTCATACACTTCAGTTCAGGATCCCTCACTCTGTTGCCATTTGAGAGAGAAGATACCTTCTTTTTTCCCCTGTTGATTACAGATTTTTCCTTTTCCTCCTAAATCCCAAAGTATCAGAATTTATTTAAGAGTGCAGTCATTTCCCTACAATTTGTGAATTATGAAGCATTTAAATGTATGCTGGATTCATTATAATAAATGTTTTTTTTAAAAAAAATATATAGGTTTATGCTTATCTTTACAAAAGCCCAAAATAAGATCATTTTTTTTACATGCCTTTCATGGCATTGGCCTAATTTATTTACCTAGAGTTTAGAACATCCTAGAATATAATGAGTGCCCAGGAAATGTTGGGAGAATGACCCTGTTAAACAGATGCAGTATGAGCAAAACACTCTAGTGGTTGAGCTTGTAGACCAAAGCCAAACCTTCTGGGTCGGAGCCCTCCTTTGCCTCTTACAAGCTGCTGGCTGGGACCTTGGACAGGGTTCTTAATCTGGACAATTTTCCCTCTACCAAGTGGAGATAATAATAGTACTCATCTCCTACATTTGTAGTGAGAATTAAATATATATTGTGTGAAGAGTCCAGTACCTTGGACTCATATATAAATACTGCCTGTTTTTTTTTATTGTTATAATTATTAGGAAAGAATAAGCTGGCAGAGAGATGTCTGACTGCTTTCTGGTACCAGTTTTCTGTGATGCTGTCTCCTCCTGTCTTAGGCTACCTGATTAAGGTGTTCTGTAGATGTTTAATCGCCCTAATCCCCTATTCAGAATCTTTCAAGGACCTCCATTCTCAAACAGATAAATTCAAGTCTCTTGGCCTGGCATTCAGCAGTGGGGGGGTTGTGGGGGGAGCAGGGACAGAGGCCTGCTTTGTCTGTCAGAGGCCCTTCTGAGTGACCTCTGATAAAATATTTGGAAACTTGATCTCATTGGTCCCCACTTCTCTTCTGTAAATGGGGCTGCCTGTATCAGGGGTTACTGTTGGGATTCTTTAAGCTAATGAGCAAGCTCCCTTCATTCTACAGCTGGTCTCTGCCTTTAGCCTCCTGCTGACTTAATCAGCAGGTGTCTATTATGTGCACTTCCCTTTCTGAAGTAGTTGCTGTAGGGGAATCCAAGAACTTGAAGAAACTTCTAATTTTATTGCTCACGGAAAGCTTCCATTTATACATAGGTTTCAAGCAAATCTAAAGCTCAGGTAACTGAAATGTATTTTATTGATGAAGGCCAAAGTGAATAAGGGGGAATATTCAAGAATCTTTTAAAATCAGCTGACATTAGAAGCAATCAACTATGACTTCAAGTGTGGGCTTTTGGAACCACTTAACTTTTCTGGGTCTCAGTTTCCTTGTCTGTAGGATAGGGAAATAATGAAACCTTTATATTAGAAATATTTTTGAAGGATTAAATGAAAAAATCTGTATAAAGCACTTCGTGTGGTGTCTCTCCCAGTTGGATGGGAGCCCCCAAATGTGGGGCAACAATCCTGTGGAAGCCAGTGACTCAGGAGGTGAAAGAATTCACCTGAGGCAGAACAAGGGAGATAGAAATTTATTGAACACACCACAAGCAAGCAGCGTCCAGGGCTGCAGAGGAGAGGTTATCTGCCAGGAGGCAGTGGGTGGGGCTGTTTTTAAAGGGAGAAGGTAAGGAGGTAGGCACAGAGGTATGGAATTTTCCCTTTTTTTGGCAATTGTGCCTGGTTGTGAGTAGCCCATTGGTCAGGTAGGGCTTATGGATATTTTGAGGTGGGTCACCTGATGCGTCCATCTGTATTCAGTCAGGGGGTCGTTGTGGGCCCTTTCTACATTCCATCGCTCACCTGTTTGTCTGAAAGCGGCCTATGCTTCACACTGTTCAAGTCATTATTTTCCTTAATATTTTAACCATGAGGTTCTGAATGCTCCACAGAATGTGTGTTTAAAAACATCCTTTGAGGAGGCCCTTGCTAAAAATGACAGGTTAATGGGGCACCTGGGTGGCTCAGTCCTTAAGCGTCTGCCTTTGGCTCGGGTCATGGTCCCAGGGTCCTGGGATTGAGCCCTGCATCCGGCTCCCTGCTCGGCGGAGAGCCTGCTTCTCCCTCTCCCTCTGCCCCTGCTTGTGTTCCCTCTCTCAGCTGTCTCTCTTTCTCTGTCAAATAAAATCTTAAAAAAAAATGACAGGTTAAAAGACACAGCATACTATATAAGCCTGTCCACTCCAAACCCCATTATAAGTGGACTCTGCAAACAAAACTCAAGAAAGCAAAGAAGGGAGAATCAACCAGCCTGCTAACATTCATACCTCATCCGCAATTCTTTGTCATTTATAGCACCCTGTATTTTTAAAGATTATGATTATTTGAAAAAAATTAATGGTGAAGTCTCACGTGCATTATGTTGTTTACTTCTCAGCCACACTGTGAGATTGCTTTTATTTTCCCCACTTATAACAGTTCTCATAACTCAAAATGGTAGAGTTAGAACTTAAACTCTGGTCTTAAAGCTCCAAGTCCCATTTTCCATTCCTTGTTTCAGCTTGCGACTGGGGCCCATTTACCGTTCCAAAACACCTATATGTTTCTTATAAGAATCTTCTACTTCATTCAAACTGACTTGTATCAAGAGCCCATGGCGATTTATTTTAAGAATTCATCCCTCCTTGGGCACCTGGGTGGCTCAGATGGTTAAGCGTCTGCCTTCGGCTCAGGTCATGATCCCAGGGTCCTGGGATCGAGTCCCACATCGGGCTCCCTGCTCCTTGGGAACCTGCTTCTCCCTCTACCTCTCTCTCTCTCTCTGTCTCTCATGAATAAATAAATAAAATCTTAAAAAAAAAAAAAAGAATTCATCCCTCCTTGCCTTTGCTTATACAACTTGGGGTACCCTTCTGCTTTCTTTTAGATTACCTAAATCCTGTATGACTCAAGATCTAGCTTAATCTCATGTCTGTTTATTTTGAAATGTTCCTTCAATATTCTGGCCTATATAATGCTTACTAGTAATGTCTTCACTTATTTGTCATTTAACTGTGCCTGGCTCAAACATGTCTCTTGTGATAAACATTCATGTGGGTAAATTTTCTATACATCTATATTGAAAACATGTTGAAAAAGAAGAAGCTGTTATATTTTTTCTACCATTATCTCATATAGTATGGGGTAGCATAGTTCATACTAAGTATGCAGGAGGGTGGAAAGGATGAAGGCTTACATGCTGTGTGCACACAAGGGAAAAATGTCAAGTACAGGGGTGTCAGGAAGGAGAGAACGGTTTTCCTAACAGTCTTAAAACAGAAATTGTAGTAACAGGTCATTTGTAGTTAAGTTCTGACTCCTTAGAAACTCTCCAGACAGGTCAATTATCTTTTTTTTTTTTTTTTAGGATAGAGAGAGTGCAAGGCTAGGGTGAAAGGGGGGTGGAGCAGGGCAGAGGTAGAGAATCTTTTTTTTTTTTTTAAGATTTTTTTTTTTTAATTTATTCATTTGAGAGAGGGACGGAGACAGAGACAGAAAGAGCTCAAGCAAGGGGGAGAGGCAGAGGGAGAGGGAGAAGCAGGCTCCCTACTGAGCTGGGACCATGACATGGGGATATGGGGGCTCCATCCCAGGACCTGGAGATCATGATCCGAGCCGCTGAAGGCAGACCCTTAACCATCTGAGCCACCCAGGCGCCCCTGTAGAGAGAGAGTCTTAAGCAGGCTCCACGACCCTGAGATCATGACCTGAGCTGAAATCAAGAGTCAGATGCTTAACCGACTAAGCCACCCAGGCACCCTGATTATCTTTTTTTCTTTTTAATCCCCTTATTTAAGTCGGAAAATAGAAGTGTAAACAAAAAGTTTATAATGTGTATAATCTGAACCCTTAGTGACTGACTGAAATGCTAATTCAGTTTATCAGACAAAATAATATTGATTGAAGATTTGTTTTTAAGCACATTTTATCGTAGGAAAGTACCTGTAAATCAAAACAACCTTACACAATTTTCAGAGATACGTTTCATGTCCATACAGTTTTATAGGTTGAAAGTCTCCAAATAGCATTAAGAAGTTTTCTTCTGGGGCGCCTGGGTGGCTCAGTCGGTTAAGTGGCTGCCTTCAGCTCAGGTCATGATCCCAGGGTCCTGGGATCGAGCCCCACATTGTGTTCCCTGCTTGGCGGGGAGTCTGCTTCTCCCTCTCCCACTCCCCCTGCTTGTGTTCCTGCTCTCACTATCTCTGTCTCTGTCAAATAAATAAATAAAAATCTTAAAAACAACAGCAACGAAGTTTTCTTCTGAATTTTTGGGGAATCTTCCAACTTCAGAATAGCTCTCCTGATAATAATGGTGGTTTACTTCGTCCCACTTTTAATTCTTGTTCATTCTTTTCTAGCTATTGAATGATAGAAATGTTACTCCATAAATAAGTTTCCTTAATTTGTTTCACATTCTCTATATGGTGGTGTTTTAATAACTGGCTCAGAACAGTGTTTCTCAGACCTTTTTCTGTTACAAACTGGATGTCCTGTGGTAGCAGTGAGGTGGAGAGCTAAGCAGTCAGCTGGGAAACTGTACTCACACCCTATTACCCTTACTCGCATTTCATCCTACTCTTCTGATACCAGTAGATCGTCTGTAGATGTGTTGTTTTTTTTTTTTAAGATTTCATTTATTTATTTGAGAGACAGAGAGCACGAGAGGGAAGAGGGCAGAAGGGGAAGCAGACCCCCCGCTGAGCAGGGAGCCCGATGCGGGACTCGATCCCGGGACTCCAGGATCATGACCTTAGCCGAAGGCAGTTGCTTAACCGACTGAGCCACCCAGGCACCCTGTAGATGTGTTTATATGTGTTTATTTTTGTAGTATTTTAAGTGGGATTGGGGCATTTTATATATACAGATATGTAGCTTATTGCTCCTTGTAGGACCCTGCCTGTTGCTAATAACAAAAAACCTTCTTCCTCCTATAGGCTTAGTGAAAGAAGGGGATTTATGGGCCCAGGTTACTGGGCAGTGATCTTCCAGGATGGTTGGTCTGTGGCTCAGTAGGGTCATCAAGAGCCAGGTCTTTTCCTCTCCCTGCACAGCCATCAGTGGTCAGCTGTATCCCAAGGCTGGTCTTCCTCTCAGTTTCAGAATGGCTGCCAGCCATAGTTAGGGTCGTGTGCTGCTTCTCCCACCTGTGGTCGGGGGGAAAGTGGCTGTCCTGTAATTCTGAGAAAAGTCCCAAAAGCATGCTAGTTGAGCCCGCTCCGTTCACCCGCCTGCTCCGGGACTTGGGACTGTGGCAGTGGGAGTAGAACTGTGCTACTGAGCCAAGTCATTCAGACTCCGTCCTTGGAGTTATTTGTCCACTGTGACATAACAAATGGCCACACAACTTAGAATCTTAACCATCTGAGCCACCCAGGTGCCCCCAAAATTTCAAACCTTAAAACAACAGACACTTATTATCTCTGTTTTTGTGGGTCATCGGTTTGGGAGCCGCTCAGGGGGTGGTCTGGTCAGACTCCATGTAGAGTCAACAAAGCACCAGCGAGGGCTGCAGTCATGTGCATGCTTGACCAGGGCCAAAAGATCCACATCCGGGATGGTCGACTTAAATGACCACTGATAGGAAGCCCCGTTTCCTCTCTGTGGTGCTGCTTTCATGTCCTCATATATGGACGTGGCTTCCCCCGGAGCCTGGTCCAAGAGACAGCGAGGAGGAAGCCCTGCTGCCTTTGACATAGGTGTGAAATTGCATACCCTTCCTCCTGCTTTATTCCGTATTTTACAATCAGGTAACCCAAGTCCAGTGCACATTCAGGATCCCCTTCTTGAAGGGAGGAATATTAAGGTATTTGTGAGCATATTTTATTTTATCTTATTTTTTTTAATAGATTTTATTTATTTATTTGAGACAGAGAGAGTGAGAGAGAGAGAGAACATGAGTGGGGGGAGGGTCAGAGGCAGAAGCAGGCTCCCTGCCAAGCAGGGAGCCCGATGCGGGACTCGATCCAGGGACTCCAGGATCATGACCTGAGCCGAAGGCAGTCGCTTAACCAACTGAGCCACCCAGGCGCCCCTGTGAGCATATTTTAAAATCCCCACCTAAAACATAGGCAGAGAGAGAACGAGCAAGAGCAAGAGCATGCTCCTGTATGTTGTTTGAGGCAGCAGGGGGAGAGGCCTGGATATTCTGACAAAAATCTGTGAGCTTGCATGAAGGAATATGATAATGGTGTTAACTAAACAACCAGTAAATGCCCTCTGTACCACTAAAGTACTTTCCTGACTACAGGTAAGTGAATAGGCAATGATAGAACCAAATCTCAGGGTTGCATACATACAGTCATTGTAGATGTAGAGCATTACTTGTTCAAACAGATATTTCTTTGTGGTAATAAGAAAGACCATTGGTGTACAAAATCCCAAATAGAGTGTTTAGCTAAATTAGATGTATTTGGCATTGGGATTTTGTCTTTTTGGTAGCACATTCACCTTTCTGTCCGTTAAATCTGATTCTTTCACCAGCTAGATCGGGATTCGGCGTGTAAAAATCCTGGCAAGTTTAGAAAATGTATCTGAAGTATATTTGATTATATCCTGTAGGGTAATAAGTAGAAGGAAGGTATGTGTAATAACAACACTGTATATAGCACATCAAATTTTCAGTCCCTTTCTTATTATACCTGATCCTCACAGCAATCTCATGGTTGGGCGAGAACAACATGGTTTGAACTGCATGGGTCCACTTCTATGTGGGAATTTTTGATAAATACAGTATAGGACTGCAGATGTATTTTCTCTTCCTTATGATTTTCTTAACATTTTCTTTTCTCTAGATTCACTGGAAGAATACAGTATATAATCCATATAACATATAAAAAGTGTTATTCAGCTATTTGTTATCGATAACACTTTCAGTCAAGGCTATAAATAGTTCAGTTTTTGAGGAGTCGGAAGGTATGCATGGATTTTCAGCTGTGCAGAAGGGGATCAGCATCCCAACCCCCACATTGTTCAAGGGTCAGCTGCATTATTACTCCTTTTTTAGATAAGAAAATTGAGGTTTAGGGGCACCTGGGTGGCTCAGTCATTAAGCATCTGCCTTTGGCTCAGGTCATGAACCCAGGGTCCTGGGATGGAGCCCAGCGTTGGGCTGCTTCTCCCTCTCCCACTCCCCCTGCTTGTGTTCCCTCTCTCGCTGTATCTCTCGCTGTCAAATAAATAAATAAGTAATCCTAAAAAAAAAAAAAAAAGAAAATTGAGGTTTAGACATGTTATATGGCGTATCCAAATTCCTACAGCTAGACAGGAAGTAAATGAGAACCGAGCTCTGCTCACCCTAAAAGTGCAGTTTTCTCTGCTTTACACATGTGACTGATTCTGCAGAAAGAGAGTGTGGTAGAGAGAGATGCATAATGACAGTCTGAAAATCATCAAACATGAATAATCTACCTCAGAAAAGCCACGATGTTGATAATCTTTAAAATGATGGTGCAGCCTTACCTTGATGTCATAATCATGATCCTAAAAGCCTGATGGCAAGTGTGGCTCTCATGTATACATTTCATAGAAACCATGGCAAAATTTCCTTTTTCTCTCTTTTGCTTTACATTTCCCTGGGTAGAAACTATAATGAAAATGGTTGCTAGCTCTAACCAGAATGAAAATACTCAAAATCTTATTTTAATTTTATTAATGTAAACATTAAAAAAACGCAAAAGCCAATACTACTGAACATTTGGTCTTGATAAAAGAAAATGTGGAAAATATAGACAAAATATATATAGCTCTCTAGGCTTGGCAGGTTTTCAGTGCACGTCTTTGGGCTCAGAGTTGAGAGTGTTTTCACTCTGCACCAAATCAAAACACAAGTGTCTGGGGAAACAACGCTGTGTATTCAGCCCCAGAAAGGACGGAGCAGGCAGAAGTAATTGTAGTCTGTCTGCTAAGGGAGAAGGGAGGGATGAAGGGGCCAGTTTGGGTTGTTATTTCTTAGCTGTAGGCCAAAAAGAGGAAGCAGGATACTTTGATTAGGTTTTATTTTTTATTTATTTTTTTTATTTTTAATTTTTTTTTTATTCTTATGTTAATCCCCATAAATTACATCATTAGTTTTAGATGAAGTGTTCCATGATTCATTGTTTGTGCATAACACCCAGTGCTCCATGCAGAATGTGCCCTCCTCAATACCCACCACCAGGCTAACCCATCCTCCCACCCCCTCCCCTCTAGAACCCTGTTTGTTTTTCAGAGTCCATTGTCTCTCATGGTTCGTCTACCCCTCCGATTTCCTCCGCTTCATTCTTCCCCTCCCGCTACCTTCTTCTTCTTTTATTTTTTCTTAACATATATTGCATTATTTGTTTCAGAGGTACAGATCTGAGATTCAACAGTCTTGCACAATTCACAGCGCTTACCAGAGCACATACCCTCCCCAGTGTCTATCACCCA
>NC_138382.1:31538197-31637195 GCF_054177405.1 Leptonychotes weddellii | reverse complement strand
AAAGTGGTCGCTTTTCTGATGAGAGAGTTGTTGCTCTTCTTTTCTTCAATCTCCTGTTGGGTTTGTAGGTGTTCAGAATGGTTTGATCCCTATCCAGCTGAATTCCTGAGAGGAGACGAATTCCAGGTCTCCTACTCCTCCGCCATCTTGCTCCGCCCCCTTGATTAGGTTTTAAATGATTTATTTCGTCAGCCAGTTCCCAACACTACCTTGGCAAATGTATATTCATTGAGTTATTGAATGCATTTTGTTCTCTGGATATTTTGCTAAAATTACTAGAGATGTGTAACTGGATATATATGGTAAAGACGCTAGAAATAGTAAACATATGGGAGTAATGAATACATTTGAATATTTGATAGAAGAGAATTTATTTCCATTAAAAAGTTTGAGAGTTTGCTTAAGAAGAGATTTCTATTAATGAACTTTAGAATGGTTTTAATCCGTTTTCTAGCCCTTGGGTAGAAGATGATGTTCAGAAGTTATGGCCATATAGCTTTCCTTTGGATAAATTTAATCTGCTTCAAGTTTTCTAAGTTGTTACTATTTCTCTAGGATCAAGGGGGTTTGGGCATTGCTATCAGTGAGGAAGATACGCTCAATGGAGTCGTCATAAAGAGTCTAACCGAGCATGGGGTGGCAGCCAAGGTGAGGCTTTCTCACTGTCATACAGTGGTGGGGAAGGGAATTACTTCTATAAAATCACCCCAAATCTTAACATGTTTCCATTTAGGATGGACGGCTCAAAGTTGGAGATCAGATTTTGGCTATAGATGATGAAGTCGTTGTTGGCTATCCTGTTGAAAAGGTACGTTTCCAAAGGAAGCAGATAACACTGTGAACCCATCCGTGGGCATGGCCAGCACATGTGTGTGCCTGTGTGTGTGTGTGTGTGGTCATAGGGAATTGGAACCATGTCACTATACTAGACATTATATTAGACAGATATCATTAAGGAAAAGAAGAGATTAGAAGTTCTTCAATTTCTATTTTCTATTTTCCAATCAAATGATATTGAGGTATTTTCTATTGCCTAGAAAATCCAGTGTTCAGTGGGCATTTTTGATAAATATCATTTCCATTTTCCCTTAGAAAAACTTGCAACTTCTAAACAAAGGTCAACTTAGTGTTAAGACCAAAGCAATCTTTATGAATATTTGCTCCAATAAATATCCATTTTGTCTGTTGTTTTATAAACAGACTCAGTCATTAAATGCATTACTTTCATTGGGATTAAACAGTTACTTGTGAGTTTTCTTGTCCTCAAAAGTGGTAATACTTACTAGTAGTCTCACTTGAGGCATTTCATAGATAAGTACAAGAAAAAAAGCTATGTTTCTCTTGAGATTTGGTGTGCAAATGTTTTTTATTTCTACATTGGCCAGCAAGAAGCTTAAACCATTTTTTTAAATTCAGCTTTAATAATTGTATAGGTTGAACCGTTTTAACCCATATGTCTATGTTCTAACTTTCCATTTGGCTTGACTCTTCTGTTGCATAGTTTTCTTTACCATTCTCTTAACATAAGTGTTTCCATTTTATTAAAAGTGTCTGTGTAAGCTGTTTCAGATTCTCGGTAGAATCAGGAAGTGGGAAAAGTACCCCATATATCTTCTAAGTTTGTAGGGATCCAGAGAAAAGGATGAGATTAATTAGAAATCTCAAAAATGGAAAACCCTATACTTCCATAAAGAAGAATATGGCCACAATTAGACTTACAATAGAAATTAACTTTGGCCTTAATATCAGGCAGCTGAGAAACTAGAAAGAAAGGACAATCATTCTTTCTTGACCCCTCAAGTTCTGATAAGGAAAGGGATACCAACTGTTAACAGTGACTTACTGGTAAAAATCTACTAATCTGCTTTTGAATTTTGTTTCCTTGCCACACCAACACCCTCCCAGTTTATTAGCCTTTTGAAAACAGCAAAGACAACAGTGAAACTTAGCATTCATGCTGAGAATCGCGACCCCCAGGCTGGGACGGCCAGTGGAGAACAGAAGAGCAGCTCCTTGTCTCTGACGGCCCCGTCTTCTGGCTCCCCAGAACCAGAGTCCATCCCAAGTAAGGGCCAGTCTCTTGTGATTCCTGCTTCTGTGGCGTACTCAACCCCCCCAGTGGCAGCTTCCTACGTGGGAGCCCCCTGCCTGCATGTAACTCACTGTTTGAAGGCCGTCAAGTATAAAGAGAGGGGCTCCTGAAGAAAGGTCACTGGGCTGTTAGGCAGGGGATCTGCGTGCTGCACATTAACCAGCCGTAGGGCCTCAGGGAACCCACCCACCCACTCTGAGCCTCTGCTTCGTTGTCTCTAAAGCAGTGGAGTGCTACTCTTTGCTCACCAAGGATCTTTTGCTGAAGGTACCTGTGATTCGGGTATTTGACTAATGATGTAACAACATGATTTTGAATATTCCTTTTTTATATTGAGCAAGTAATTTAACTTCCCTAAAGCCTCAGTATTCTAATCTGTAAAATGGATACAGTGATGCCGCTTGATCGGTGACATCAACAGTGCGTTGCATTACAAGAAGCTCTTTAAAAATAATAGTCATTGCTGTAGTAAGCATAAATGATCTGAGATCGTCATTTAGGTCTAACAGATCCTGTCAAAATAGATGAAATGGTTGTATGTGGACCATGGAATGAGACTGGTGTGTATCATTAAAATGCCAGTGTAGCAAATTGAGGCAAATTATTCCTTTAAGTTACTTCTTGACAAAAATTACACTAGTGTTTAATAAGACAGTAAATTTCAAGCTTTGCAGCATTGAAAAAAGTACTTAAACACATAGGTTTTTTCTGCTATGGGAGAAAAAATTCTCTTTTGGCCTCCAAACTGAAACATTAAGTTCTTTTGACAGGTTTTTAAGGAAACAGCAGTTTAAAACATATGTAATATAGTTAGACAAAAAAAGTCTGAAAGTAATACATACCTGATGAATGTAATCCTCTATTTAGAAAGACTGGGTAATTCACTGACATGTTAAAAGGTTTTACGGCAATTGTCTCCTTTTTCAATTTTATGTTGATCCCAAAATAGCATTGTCTATAAAAATGTAAAATTCTAAATGAAAATGTAACATAAAAGAAAATATCTTACACCTGCTCTTACCATTTCAGGAGCAAGAATTAGTCTGTCTCTGGTTTCCTAAAAAGAGAGCCTCTTGCCTAAAGCTACTCTACCAACTGTCTCAGCTTTTTCAAAACATGACGTGTGCTATATGCTCTTTGGTATATCATAAAACATATGATATGAAGACTATCGTAAAACAAGGTGTGAAATTATATTCTCCTTGTTTTCTCATAATCTATTCTTATCTCTTCAGTCCTGAGCACATATGCACCAGAATTTAATATCTGAGTTTATAAAACATCAAGTGAGACATGCAAAGAAAGAAACTGCATGTGAGTTTCACTTGATGTTTTATAAACTCAGATATTAAATCCAGTTGCATGTGTGCACAGATTTGATTATGTAAGAAGAAATGCTCTAGGATAAGAAGAAAAGGAAAACCAAAACCAAAACAAAAAAGCCTTGACATGCAGGTACCATGAGCAGAATTATTGATGTGCTGATGTGCTTTGTGTTTTGTAGTCTTCCCAGAATGTGTTTTTATATGACCACTATATACCTCAGTTCTGAGTTGTACAAATCATAATTTCATAAGAAGTTTTTTGGCTCTAGTGAAGTGTGGAATATCAGCATGAAACCAGAGGTTCAGTTCAACTCTCTGCTCTTATTCCTTTATACATATCATCCCTAGCAATTTAGAAAATACACCATAGTGCGAAACGTAACTTTGTACCCACCTCCCTAAACTAACGATGATTGAATCATTTTGTTTGATGTTTTTAAAATATAACTAAAAGATTAAGGTAAGTCTGAAGTCTTCCTTGTCTGTAACCTTGGGCGCTTTTTCTCCTCCATCCCCCACAGGCAAGGGGTGGGGGGGCTGTGAGTTTGTTGTATATACCACCTAATCAGTTTGTATTTGTATTTCATTTCATTTTAAATTTATTTTTAGGTACAAGCAGGTCATCAACACCAGCGATCTTTGCTTCTGATCCTGCAACCTGCCCCATTATCCCAGGCTGCGAAACAACAATTGAGATTTCCAAAGGGCGAACAGGGCTGGGCCTGAGTATTGTTGGAGGGTCGGACACTCTGCTGGTGAGGACACTCCCTGAGATGCTTCAGATCCAGTGAGCCCTGAGAGATCGCTATCTGGGAGAGTTCTATCTGTTTTATTAAATGAAACATTAAGGCCTAGAAAGATGCATCATTCGTTGTTATTTTAATTCGTAGAGCAAATACCAAAAATTGATTACCAGGACTTTTATTTTGCGTGAGTACTGACTCAATAAGATAGTTACACTTGTGATTGAGACCTTTAGGTTCAAAATATTTGTTAGTTTACCTGTCTTTGCTACACTTTAATTGCCTTTTTACTGCCTGGATATGGTTGGGTTGGGCCCATATTGAGAGGAGTCTGAATAACTGGATAATTATAGACAAAATTTTCTAAATGTCAAAAATCTTTTAAAATCTAATTATTGCATTTGTGGATAGGAAAAGTGATGTATATCTATCAGTTTCATTTGCAGATAGGAAAGGTGATGTATACCTATTATATGTACGTATGTATGATTTATATGTTTCATAATTTTTTCTTTAAACGTTCCTGTCATTAGAAAGATATATATAAACTTCTTTGAGCCTTGTAGCAAAAATTGCATTACACTTTTCTTTGCATTTTGATATGACTCCCTATGGATCCAGTGAGTATATAACCCTTCACATTATCTTTAAAAGTACAAGTGTGGTTTTTTTTTGTTTTTTGTTTTTTGTTTTTTTTTTAAGATTTTATTCATTTATTTGACAGAGTGAGAGAGGGAACACAAGCAGAGGGTGTGGGAGAGGGAGAAGCAGGCTTCCCGCAGAGCGGGGAGCCCGATGTGGGGCTCGATCCCAGGACCCTGGGACCATGACCTGAGCCGAAGGCAGACGCTTAACTGACTGAGCCACCCAGGCGCCCCTAAAAGTACAGTGTGTTTTGACTTCATTTCTGCTCACCAGTCCTATGGAGGATGGGCTAAAGCATGAGTATGTCTTGTCTGAGCCCTTAGGGTGCCATTATTATCCACGAAGTTTATGAAGAAGGAGCAGCTTGTAAAGATGGAAGACTCTGGGCTGGAGATCAGATTCTAGAGGTACAGAATACCTTTATAATTAACAAAGAAAAAGCTACTCTGGGGAGGGCGGTCTCTGTTTCTTTCTTTGTTTCTTTCACTTCCTCTTTGCTCTTCCTTTATTTGACTCACCTGGCTCCTCACAGTGTCCCATTTCTGCACAGGTGAATGGAATTGACTTGAGAAAGGCCACGCATGATGAAGCAATACATGTCCTGAGACAGACCCCACCAAGAGTGCGCCTGACCCTCTACAGAGATGAGGCCCCATACAAAGAGGAAGATGTGTATGACACCCTCACTGTTGAGCTGCAGAAGAAGCCAGGGAAAGGCCTGGGATTAAGTATTGTTGGGAAAAGGTACGACTGAAGAGGGCAAACCTCATGATCTTTTGGAAATGACTGAATTTCAGTTCTTACAAAGAATATTATCAGTAGTCGAATCTTTATCAGGTGCTAGTGTTCTGTGGGTAGCTGTTGTCAGCCCACTCAGCATCAAAAGACCTCACTTTTGAACTTTTTAAGTTAGGATTTTGGGGGATCTTGAGAATATTAGACAAAAAACTGTTTAGTATTTATTTTTTTTAAGGTTTTATTTATTTGAGAAAGAGAGAAAGCACACGAGCACGAGTAGGGTGAAAGGCAGAGGGAGAAGCAGACCTCCTGCTGAGCGGGGAGCCCAATACAGGACTTGATCCCGGGACTCCAGGATCATGCCCTGAGCCGAAGGCAGACACTTAACCAACTTATGGTTGGTACCCCTGATTGATATTTCTTGAACACCTGCTGTGTGCTGGGGAATACATTATGTTCTGGGGAACAAAGTTAAATAAGACATGGTTCCTGACTGGGGCGCCTGGGTGGCTCAGTCATTAAGCATCTCCCTTCGGCTCAGGTCATGGTCCCAGGGGTCCTGGGATCAAGCCCCGCATCGGGCTCCTTGCTCTGCGGAAAGCCTGCTTCTCCTCGCACTCCCCCAGCCTGTGTTCCCTCTCTCACTGTCTCTCTCTCTGTCAAAAAATAAATAAAATCTTAAAAAAAAAAAAAGACATGGTTCCTGACCTCAAAAAACTCACAATTTAGTCAACGAGAATTAAATATGTTCTTGCAACAAAGGATTCCATTGATGAGAGACAGAGACATACTGTGGGGGAGCTGTGGCAGCAGAGGAAAAGGGGACAAGTGACTCTATTTGAGGAAGCAGATTAGAGAAACTTCTCAGAAAAGAGGTGCCTGCGCTGAGGCTGAAAGTGATCAGTGATAGTTGGTCTATTTATAGGGAGCAGAGGATACTCTAGGGAGAAGGATTGGCTGGAACATAAACATGCCATCAGAAGGGAACAGAAAGTAAGAGACCAGGGTGGTAAATTGGTGAATAGGTATAAATTTAGTACCTAATTTATTTAAGTATTTATAGATAAGTAATATTAACAAATACATGATCCAGTAAGTTCCAATATCTTTTTTTTTTTAAAGATTTTATTTATTTGTTTGAGAGACAGAATGAGCAGTGGGGAGGGGCAGAGGGAGAGAGAGAGAAGCAGACTCCGTGCTGAGCAGGGAGCCCGATGTGGGGCTCGATCCCAGGACCCTGAGATCATGACTTGAGCCGAAGGCAGACACTTAACCGACTGAGCCACCCAGATTCCCCAAGTTCCAACACCTTTATCTAAAGATGGGAAGGCAGAGGATCAGAAGGTGAAATGATGTGTTTGAGGGCCTGACCTTGGCAAGAAGAGACACAACCGCATTTTCACTACACATTTCTACTTACAGTTATCTTTGTCTCTTGGCAAGAAAATCCTGGGTTGTTTGTAGTTTCCTGAATGAAAGGAAGATTGGAATAAGAATTGTGTTTGTTCATTTTGCGTGAATCCATCTTGCTTGCAAGTTAGATCCATAATAACTTAAAAGACATCACAGGAATGGTTCTTAAACAAATGGTTTCGGTTAGAGGTACACATTCATTGTTTATTTTCAGGAACGTTAATGCTGGTGATAATACCAACATAGTTATGTAGCCACTGGTCAGTATTCATTCAGGGCTTCGTTACGGTGTGCAGAGGACCATAGACTTAGCACCCAAGAACTGACTCTTACATCCCATTTTTGCTTTGGAGGAACTGTGTGACCCATAAAGTGAGACAACAGTAGTGATCACTTGAGCTCACAGTGCATCATTGTTGAAGAATAAATATGCTTATGAAGATCTGTTTAATCCATGAAATACTATGAGACATAAGCTATTATCACAGAAAATAATTCTAATAATATTGCCCCCATGTTGCTGAAAACAAACTTGTAAAGTCACAAGAGTGGAGGTCACGTTTTCAGTTAAAAATGTTAGCTCTTCAATAGGTAAGCATTGCATTACAGTGGAGAAAAAATAGTCATGTTGAAATTCCAAATCATGTCTACAGAAATGATACCGGAGTGTTTGTGTCCGACATCGTCAAAGGAGGGATTGCCGATGCTGACGGAAGACTGGTGCAGGGAGACCAGATACTGACGGTGAACGCAGAAGATGTCCGGCACGCCACCCAGGAAGCTGTGGCCGCTTTGCTGAAGGTAAAGGTCAAACGCCGGCAAGGACTCTGTGCAGTAGGATGGAAGAAGGAGGAGATGCTAACTGGGCCACCGCGGTCTAATAAGCACTGAATCCTCCTTATTTAAAAGGTTATCTCACATAAGACACATTTCTAAGTAAGATGCCAAATTTTAGTGATAAATTTCTAACTAATAATAGCTTTATTATATTATGTATTTTCTATTATTAAATGTCAAGTGAAAGACTTTTCAGTTTTCAAGGTAGACATCCCTTAAGGCCCCACAGCTGGTAAATCACACAGTAGGATTTAAACCTGTATGTCTAACTCCAGAAACCCAGGATCTCAAAATACCTCATTGTGCTTTCTCCTTAGACAATATAGTATTTTTTGCATGCCTAGGATTTATTTGTTAGAGATCACAGGGAAGTTGTCTTCAATTCTTATTTTGTGTTTATAGCATTACGGCTTCTTTCAGCATTGTGTAATAGGTCTGTTCAGGTGCCGGGTGGCAATAGAGTTTGCCCAGTTATCTGTTAAGGACAAAACAAGTTGTTGTGGTCATTGTTGTATTGTTTCAGTTTTGTTTTTTAAGCCCTGAGTTAGTTAGTACATTTGGCATGTCTATGTTTCATGAGACAGTTGCTCGAATCTCAGTTTCTCTTTAGCTCGGCACCAACAGTCTCCCTGTAAATCATGAGGCCATGAGACAGACGCTGGCTGTTGCCCCTGCTGCTGCTTGTTGTTACTCTTGTTTATGTTTTAGAAAAGCCTCCTTTCACAAAGGACTGGAGGTATCCTTGACTATGGAAATCCCAAAAGGAGGAGGCCTTTCAAAAACCTAATCCTAAAGAGTGTATCTACTCCCGAAGATGATTATAGCATCTTGTTTGACCATTTTCCTAAAACAACCACTCCCCTAGTGTTCCCTAGGCACAGTGACCTTAGAAGTTGGAAGAATCAAAGCCGGTCCATTCCATTCAGAGAGGAGGCCTTCTCAAAGCAGCCAGGTGGGTAGCTGTGGGGTTCATCAGGGTGGTGCAGTCCACGCGCTGGAGCAGCTCTGAGATGGCCCTGACAGTGGTCTGCACGCAGGCCGGGCCTCCGGCAGCTCGGCACAGTGGGCTGCAGACTCTTAGGCGGGGAAGAGCATCGGGTGAGCGGGGACAGGTGAACGAAATGGAGCTCTTGAGTGGTTTGCAAGTCATTCTCAGGAACTTCATTTCAGCCATTCTTTTCTTTTTCCATAATTGTACAAGTTAACCAATTAATATCTGTAACGCCTACCAACGTGATATATTTTTAAAGTATTTTATAACAAGCATTCAGCTGAAAAAATCCCACGTAAGGTGAACTGTAGAAGCTCACCACCCTGTCTGAAGCTCACTGCGTGTCGGTTCAAGATCGCTGGCACAAACTCTCCTCACTTTTGTCTTCATCAGCCTGTCCTTAGAGAACCTTTACTCACCCCTTCAAGACTACCATTCATTTCCTGTTGCCGGGCCCTAATTTTACAGTTTTTTCATAAGCCCCAGTCTATGTACAACATCAGTTTAAATTTAGCTTGAATGAAACTATGAAAATCCACTAAAATTTAAGTTGGTTGGAATCAATCTCATCCATTCTTTTAGCTTCAATTTATTTATGTCACTAGGCAAATTATTCCATAAAAAGAAAAAAATTGTTAGATTTCAAATTATCAAATGCCACTGTTGCTTCACAGGTATTTCTCTCTAGATGCATTGAAAGAATTGAATTCTGAAGTAAGTGGTATTTAGGGGATATTATTACTTCAAAACTTTCTAAAATAATTGTTGTGTGTTTGTAGATGAGTGAAGGCAGCCTGTCATCATTCACTTTTCCACTTTCTGGATCCAGTACCTCTGAGTCACTGGAAAGTAGCTTGAAGAAGAATGCACGTAAGATTGGTTTGATATTTTAAGCATGACTTACTGGTTTGAATTTTGGTAACCAACACTGATTTTTTCCCCTGTATCAATTTACTTCTGAGCTCTCATTCCTCAAATCATTTCATATCCTAATATGGGTGCGGAGGTGTGTGTTGGCAAAAATTCTGAGCAATATGAAGCTGCGTCTTTGTTGTTTAGTTTTTCCATTTGTTGTTTTTTCTATAAGATATACTAAACGTTAGAATCAGGATTCTGTAATTTTTTCTTACTAAGCAGACGGGTATGCTTGATTTTTATTTCCTTTTTCTGTTTAATCTAACACCAGTAATTCAGAAAATGCCATTAAGTGAAGCCTTCTTTTTCCATGAAGACTGCAAAAATTTTGATTGAGAAAATTAGTATGATCCTCCTGTGTTTTAATTACATGAAATCATGATGCAGAGGGTTTTTTGGCTTGGAGTATTGGTTGAAAGTTGTTCAAATTGAAGAACTAACCATATGGCAATCTCTGTTTGCAATGTGACTAATATTCTAGAAATTTAGCCACTTAAGTCCATGAATTCCTTTTAATGTGTCCATGACTTTATTTTTCTCAGCTGTGCACTTTCTATCCAAAGCCTATTCTGCCCTTGACTCATTGAAAGTGGATTATGCAGTTATATAATCAATGATTAAAATAAGAAGGAAGAAATGGGCTAGTGTGCACATTTTTCCAACTGGAAAAATAAAGATTCCCTATGTGAGACAGATTTAATCATGTGTACTGGCAACTTTGAGCACCCTCTTTAAAAAAGAAACAATTAGCGTATCTCATTTAGTCCTATTCCAGCTTCAGGCGTTGACTAAAATTTAATTGAACATAAAAATACTTTAATAACCGTTTTTTTTTTTTCACTTTACAGTGGCATCTGAAATACAGGGATTAAGAACAGTTGAAATAAAAAAGGTAACTTGGGGAAGAGAAAACAATATAAACTCTGTTGACCTCAGAGGCATCTCCATATATATTTTCCTATTAGCTGTCTCACTGTTTTACCATACCATCATAAAAATTATGTGTTGTATACAGTGGAAATACCACAGTAGTCTTCACTGAATTTCCTGGTCACAGGGCCTTGTATGAAAAATCATTGTCGGTGTATCCTGTGTTGCCAAAAATGGCATCCACCCAACCCCACACAAAGTGTCACCCCACCTCTCACCTCTCATACTGCAAAGCAAGCCTCTGCCTTCCACAGATACTTCTTACTCTCGTGAAACAGATTCCCCTGACAGCCGTGCACAAGAGAGAACATAAAAGCAGCTACAGTTTATTGAGCCTTTGCTCTCTGCTGAGCATTCTTGGAGATGCACCGTCTCCTGCACTGTCTTCTGCAAGCCCCCTGCTAGGGCTCCTCTGATCTCCGTTTTGTCACTGCAGGTCTAGTGACTCATTAAGAGGGCTGAACTTGGTCAGGTCCCAACATTTGTAACTGTGGGTTGCTGGCTTTGAATACAGATCTCTCTGATTCCAAAATTGGGGTCTTTCTCTTCATCAGTGGACCCGCTTTTCATCACCCCCACAGCATGATTTTCATTTAATGTGTTTTGATTTCTTTTATTTCCTGGACAGATGCTTATTTTCCTAAGTCACACTAAGGATCCGTGTCAAATGAAGTAATACAGTTTTCTTGAACTTCATTTTCCTCACACCTCGAAGACCTGAGTTAACTGTAGGGCATCGGGCCAAAGACACCAAACATCAATTTAAAATACCACATTGACCGAAATATTTTAATTTCTTGCATGGCAGGGGCCTACTGACTCACTGGGAATCAGCATTGCTGGAGGAGTGGGCAGCCCACTTGGGGATGTTCCCATATTTATTGCAATGATGCACCCAAATGGAGTTGCAGCTCAGACCCAGAAACTCAGAGTAAGTTCTACTAATAACGGAGGCAGCCCTCACAAATCTGGCAGAAGTTTTTTAAACCCTTTGGATGTGCCACTTGCTGCAGCCAGTTTTCAGTGTCTATATCTGCTTTTAAATACGCTAATCCGACCACAGCAGGGTTTGCTTTGAGTAAAGGTGAAGAAAAGGAAGAGAGGAGAATTTGCTGTGGGAATGCAGATTGACAAGTAAATGAGACGGGAAGATCTCCTGTTGCTTCTTAGTAGTTTTTACTTGTTTACAACTCTGAAAGAAGGTAAAACAAAGTGTTTCAGAACACCAGTATGAGATGAAATTTTCTCCTTATATGTGTCACTGGTTTAAATGCCAGTTTAACATCATTAAATTGAAAACTATCATTTATGTTGCAATTGATCATCCATTTTGCAGAAGTTTAATATGAATGTGACTTACATTATGAAACTATACAAAACGTGCTTCAAAGTTGAGGGATTATGCTAAGGTAGAGCCCTATTTATGCTGACTGTCCAGGTCTGGAATCATGTGAATGTTCCATTCAAGCCTCAATGACGTAAAATCTGCGTGGCCTCATGGGTCACAAAGCATCTCAAAACATAACCACCTCTTAGTTTAGTCCCTAAACTAGAAATGGTTCAATCTCTTTTGATATCTGAACTTGTGACTGACTGACACTTAAAAATTGATTGTTGCACGTAGCAGAAAACTTTTCTGTGCGGGACCTATCATGAATACTTGGGTCTTTGTGGGACAAGCGGGTCTCTGTGGCAGCGACTCAGCTCTGCCCTGTGAAAGCAATGAATAAGCAGGGCTGTCTTCCATCCAAACTTTGTCAACAAAAACAAGCAGTGAGCCAGAGGTGGCTTCAAGCTACAGCTGACTTAGAGTCCCAGCTAACGTGTGTAATAATAACGTCCAAAGAAATTCTGGTCTTTAAATGCTATCAGGTATTTTATTCTTTAATAAGAAGCAATGTCTTACCCAGGAGAAATGAAGAGAAGGGAAGAGTGATTTTCCCCCCAGAGACTGCCGAACTCCATCGTCATGGACAGCTTCTTTTCATTGTGGCCACTTCTTGAAATGATTTGCTTCCTTGGTTATATTTCAGTTGCTGAGGGCAGTGTGTATGTGATGTGCCGGGTAGAGAAGGAAGTGACTGTTCAGGTGTCAGGGTCCCACTCTCCATGGCTGCTCTAGCAGATGGCTGGTTTCTTGCCTCCCTTGCAGGTTGGGGACCGGATTGTCACTATCTGTGGCACTTCCACTGAGGGGATGACTCACACCCAAGCAGTTAACTTACTGAAAAATGCCTCGGGCTCCATTGAAATGCAGGTAAGAGTTGTATCCCAGGCAGTCTTCATGGTATGGGTGGCTTGAGGACACAGGAGTTTTAAGCATTAAAGCAGTAAAAGTCCTTAAATCTCCTGGTAGCATTTTATTCAGTATTTCCTGTGAACATAAATGATTTCACTGAGAGTTCCAAGAAAGTATGTATGAAACATTTTATCCTGATGCATTCTTTGTTTCATACCTTATATCTAAAGGGAAAAAAATACAAGGTCTTAGCAGTAAATGATTAATTGCTAGGATGTTAAGTGGTATGAGTGGCTGTGTATTCTGAAGTTCTTTAAAAAATAATTGCATGTGAGACCATGTTTGAAAAAGATCAAAGAACTTTGCAGAATTGAATTACTAAAAGATTTTTCCTGTCAGTTGAAGAGGCCTCTGGACCTTGTGAATTTCTCTTTGGTTGTATATCAGGTTCACAGAAATGATTAAGTGGACAATAAAGTACATGTTTTAATCCAAATGCTGTTTTCGAGGGAAAATTACTGATGTCTCCCTGGCCACACGAACACATGTTTTTCTCTTTCTGTTTCTCCCGCACACAGGTGGTTGCTGGAGGAGATGTGAGTGTGGTCACAGGTCATCAGCAGGAGCCAGCCACTTCTAGTCTTTCTTTCACTGGGCTGACATCAAGCAGTATATTTCAGGATGATTTAGGGTGAGTGCACATATTGTGGTTTCTATGTCCCTACCACTCACGTAAAGGTGAAGAAACAGGAGACGAGGTATGAGATACGAAAACCAAGTGTTTCTAAACTGTTAAATAATTGTGGCATGGATTTAGTTTATCAGGTGGAGACAGATAGCATGCCACTACCCTTCCCACGGTTTTGGCTCTGAGTTTTTTGGGGGACGTTTTAGTCTTGACGTCACTACCCTATGTGACATGGAACAGATCAAACCTATCCTTTTGAAATTCCAACATTGCCAACTCATTTAATAAATCATCCTTTTGATTAAAAAATTCACAGTTCCCCAACACGTGAGTACAAAAGAGATCATAAAGAGGGGAAGAGAGGGACATATGAGAATTTTTAAATAATTTGATGCAGTCTTTTTGCTAGTAGTGGATTTTTCTCTGTGAGCTTGGGAGTCCTGATGTTTGTGATTTACTCCACGGTAGACCTCTGTGCTGTAGCCTTCTTCCTTTAAATAACCTGGGAAAAGAATGTGCGTGCATGCAATGAGAACTTGTCGTGAACATGTTAGTTCAGGGGAACTGTAAATGAGTAATAGAAGTAGGGTGTTAAGTAGGATTTTTTTGGATTATGTAAATTTAAAATACTGAGCACAGCATGCACGGACAGTTCAAGCATCCCCAAAATACCCATAATATACTCACTGTCAGTAGCACTGAGATTTATACTGGTTCTAGGTGAATGTCAGATAATCCGTAACTTACAGATACGATTTTAAAAATCGAAAACCTCTTTTTTTTTTTTTCTTTTTTCCCTTTACTATAGACCTCCTCAGTGTAAATCTATTACACTAGACCGAGGACCAGATGGCTTAGGCTTCAGTATAGTAGGAGGATATGGCAGCCCTCATGGAGACTTACCCATTTATGTTAAAACGGTGTTTGCGAAGGTAAGCTTGCACATTTTAACCACCCCCCTTGCCCCCTAAACATTCATTAATAGTGGTCAGCAGCTGGCTTATTAGTTTATGGCCTGAGGTAACGCCAAATGGTTAACAGTTGATCATTTTCTTTTGGAACTCCCTTCAGTAACAGGTCATTAAATATTTTTGTCCAGTTTGAGCTTTAGTTATATTTAAAGGAAAATAGGCTCAAATTGAAATTCCATGGGAACTCTTGACAATATGCAATAAAAATATTAATGAACTTTAGTTCGACAGTAAGACCTGATTTTTTTGTCCTTTGAAAACAGGTTGCCTATGATTGATTGTCTTTTGAAAATGGGACATTTTAAATATCTATGCTGTAGAGTGCTGGCATTTCTTTTCCTTTGTGTTTTTTTTTTTTTTTTGGTTGTGAAATATAAAATAGACATGGGAAAGTACAGAAAATAGTTACACAGGTTAAATAACTAATAGGGCATTTATTTTGCAGTTTAATGTTATTGAATAAAATAGAAAATTTACAACCGAAAAAATTGCAGAGTATCCAGAAGCTCTGTCACCTGCAGTAAATCAGCTATTTGCAATCAGGGAATTCAGTTTTTTAAAAAATTGCATTTAGTTGTAATGATACAGTAAGTATTCTATTTTAAGGATGTTTAGAATAAGAATAAATTTATCGCAACGTTGGTGAAGCCGTTAAAATAATTCAAACCCTTATAATTATTGTTAATATGTTCTTAAGACATTTTTTCAGGAGCTCCAAAATTGGACATAATTTCCTGCAGGAGAAAATCTGGAATCTCAAGATTTTACAGTGCAAAGAAGCAAACAAACCTTATGGCTGACCTATTAAACAGTTTGATCCAGGGTTTTAGATTAGTGCTGTCGTCCTTTAAAGTGCCTACCTGTGGAGGTTTCATTCCATTATTTTGAAAAAGAATTATTATTTTTAACCAACTTAAAGTGCTGTATCTACAGCAACCTAGTTATAGGCTTAATTTATGAGATTTTTTAAAAGCCATTGGTGTGTCCAAAAATACAAACAGCATTTGTCAGTGAATAGAAGAGTCATGCAGTCCTTTTCCTCAGCCTTGGAACAATTTATTTAAGGCATGCTAGTTAGAACATATTTTAAGAATTTCATCATTATGGATTCCTCATTAACTTTTCCATATTTTTAATCTTCTATTTAATTGCATAATTGCCTACTCTAAGCATGCCTTAAGATGGGATGCTTTTTCACACAGCAATGTCTGTGTTTAATCTGAACCATTTAAGGCCCATAAGAAATATGAAGACTCCACACGCCCTGGGGAAGTAAAGAACAAGCAGCTCGAGCAGCCTATTCAAAGCCACAGAAAGAATTACAGTTAGACTTTGTAGGACTCGCGTCCTGCCCTGCCCTTGTCAACGTGTGTGTGGGCTTCATGCTTCTGCAGACCTTCGGGTTCCATGGCCTCATGCCCTTGTCCTGTAAAACTGCTTTTGTTCCTGTCTAGTCCTTTGTCGTCTTCTGTAAGCCTTCTTTACAGGATAAAAAACCCTGGATTCTATGAAATCATTCCTGCTAGGCAAATTCCCAAATATTCTTTATTAATTTGAGTTCCCACCAACTGCTGTGCTGAACAGCCAAAAACCATCCAACTAATCTATTGACTGCTGAATTCTCTCTGAAACTGGAATCTCGGTGTTAAAACCATTTAGGAGCGAGACCTCCTTTGTGTCTGTTCATCATTGCTTAATGGCTGTGGAGCACCCAGGGAGCACCGAGAGCAGTGTGTGTATACATGCAGAGCAGTTTACATTCTTGTTTAGATCTTTTTCTGTTGTGTAGCAGCGAGGCAGCATTTTTTGAGAAGCAAACAAGCCTGCTTTATAATTGCAGGGAGCAGCCTCGGAAGACGGGCGTCTCAAAAGGGGTGATCAGATCATTGCTGTCAATGGGCAGAGTCTGGAAGGGGTTACCCACGAAGAAGCTGTGGCCATCCTCAAGCGGACGAAGGGAACTGTCACTTTGATGGTTCTCTCCTGAATTTACTGCAGAGTGGGGCCAACTCAGCCCCCTGCTCCCATCCCACACTGTGAAGGGAATGGAACTGCTCTTGGGGATAACTTTCCCCCGCGCCGTCTTCATCAGGCTCTTCAGAACTCTGGGGGGAAAGTATCATTTAAGTTTTTTTTCTCATGTGGAAATGATTTTCTGGCAACCTAGCATCACTTTTCCTTTCTCCTTGGATTTTGTGAACATAAACTCAAAGGGAAGGACTGTGTGCATAGGTAAACCCAGTCTTCTAAAGATGTCTGACATTTGGCAGTCACATGTGCAGAAATTATGATGTGCTGAACTGGTTAGTAGAGAAAGAAAAAAAAATAATTCCAAAGCGAAAACTAAGAGAAATGGCTTTAGTAAATTAGGGTGAGAATGAAAATATAAAAGAAAAAGGAAAATCTCAAGTTTTATATAAAAAAATGCTTCATTTTTGTCAGTCCAACTCCTCCCCATTTCTAACTAGAAAAGAAAATAAAACATTTTTCTCTATTGAAAATCCTTAAAAATACTCTCAGTATTTAAAATATTTGAATATTATAAAAAATTGCATATCCCCTCCTTTAATATACCCCTACATATTTTCCTCCTAAAATGGGTTTCTAAGATTGAGTAAATAGCAATTATATGAAGCAGTGTCCCTAAGTTGGTAAAGAACACAGCTGATGCAAATCTTGATGTTCATTTTTATTTTTGACCTGTTATGAAATATTTTCATGTTTCCGTAAGTAAGATGGTGATGTCACCCACTGTTGACTGTGGTTTCTCTAGAAAGCAGCCGTGCTAGCCACGGAGGAACATGGAAGTCTCTCAGAATCTTTAATGCTGGTTTTAACCGATGCAACACTAAAAATGCGTGCTGGGCAATTGGTTTTCAATTACTATTAATCTTAATGACAGAGAAAAAAGCAATGTGTTAGTAATTATTTTGGTTGTGTGCCATTAGTAAATTGATAGAAAAATTAAGGGGATTAACATAACTTCATTTCATTGCCTTATATTAACATCTTATAATACAATAGTTTAAGACTAAGGGAAACAGATGGAGCTGTTTATTGAGACAACTGGTGAGGAATTATCATGTGTTCATTCCCATTTTAGAGCGTGAAACTCCTACATTAGAATATATAAAGTCACTTTAAATATTATCTATATTTGTAACAGAAGTAGTGTACAGATATTTTATTACAGCACTTTTGTGTAAATGGAGTACCGAAGTGAATAAATAACAAGTTTCATGGTGCACAAATAAAGAAACAGGCGTATTTTTTTGTTCTTTTTACTGGGAAAAAGCTTCACTATATTGTTCAAGATTTACAATTTAAAACTGGTTTTTATCATGTCTAACTGAACATATGTGTTCCATAGTTACCATCAGAACTTTGGACACCATCGTTATGAAAAGCTCGGTGTTTCTTACATCCAGAAGTTTTACTAATACCGAAGTGTCCGGTCTGTATCTGTTTTTCTGACGTGCTATGTTAATGCAGTAATATTCTAAATTGTTCTTGGGGGTAGTCAAGAGCTAAAGTGATTTCAGAAAGAAAAAGTCATAATGAAGTTATTTATGTTAATAGAGGCAAAAAGTCTGATTTGAACACTGAGCGAGGAATTGGGGAACATATGTTCTGCTAGTTCTTGCCCCGCACTAGCTAATGCATGTGTGCATTCCGTCTGATTCACTCATCTGTAAAATGATAGGTCATCTTACCTCAAAGCTTGCATCCAGTTCTAAAATAGAAGCATTCTATGATTCTTATACAGAATGGACAGGACCACACATTGCAACAGTTCAGGAGGTGTTCTCCCCGGCACTCCATGGTAGACTCGAGAGGAGCAACTTAACCAACCAAATTAAAGTTTGAGTAAATATGTGGGAGTACCCCAAGGAGAACAGTCCCAGGTAAGTGTCTGTACTTGCCTGAGTAGCATCTCCCCAAAACTCACAGCCACGAGGAACCATAGAATGTGATCTCATTTGGAAATAGGGGCTTTGCAGATACAGTTAGTTAAGATGAGATCGTGCTGGGCCCTAAATCCTTAAGGCCTTATCAAGACACAGAGACATAGGGAAGGAAGACCATGTAAAGATGGAGCAAAAAAAACCCCACAGGACCACCTTGGGAGCTACCAGAAGCTGGAAGAAGCAAGGAAGGAATTTTTCTGGGGTTTTCAGAGGGAGGTTGTCCCTATTGACACCTTGATTTCAGACTTCTGGCCTCCAAATCTGTGAAAGAATAAATATCTGCGGTTATCATCCACTCAGTTTGTGGTACTTTTTTATGGAGGCCTGGGAACACTAGTAACTGTGTCTTAAATGTTTTTATATTCATAGCTACCATCATTGGACCTGGCTAACAGGAGAAGAGCCGTACATGTGTGTTGAGCATGCAAATGATTAAATTATAGGTCATGATTCATTTCATGGTATTATTGTTTTAATTAGCTAGCTGCAGCCTTTATGCTAATGCAGAAACAAAACAAAACAGTGGGCATGCCACTGTAAGGATATAGAAACACTGAGGGAAACCTAACCTCCTGAATTGCTACTCATTAACAAAGTCAGCACAGGAAAGAGGAGGGAGGGAGGGAGGAAGGAGGAAGGAAGGGAAAGATTGAGAGGAATATATAGATGCATTAGCATTGGGGAAACGTGACAAAGGCTTATGCTTCCTGTATTATTATTTTGTGTAAATATAAGAATTCTCTGCGGAAGAAAGTGTTTGAGCAAAGAGTTTGAGGACTTGAACCTTAACTCAAGACAGTGAATTACTCATAATAGGTGGCATATAATTGCTCATGTGATTAAATCACACTGGTGAATACTACACACTTCTGGTGTTCTTTGTGATCCCTCCCAAAGGACGATGATGATCTATAACACTAAGGATAACAATAATAAGAAGGCACCACCTGGTCTGTAGCTGCGGGAGTCGTCGAGATGTGGTGTCCAAGTCCATAGGCTCCATACATCAGAACAGGGATGGAGTGGGGAGCATGAAAACATGAAAATCATGAAAGACGAGACAAGATTTGGGACAGGTTTTTGTTTGTTTTTGGGCATAGTGGTAAAGCAGAGCGTGATAGGTTTGGTGAAGCAAAGGAACCTCTTCCTTGCTCTGAGGTGACCGGCCCTACGTTGCATTAGGTCTGGTCAGCTGGCTTCTTGTCTGAGGACGGTGTGCACTGATTGACGGGCTTTCTTGGTGAGTAGAGAAGTTGAAAGGATGCCTGCAGGGAGACAGGACTAAAGAGCTTTTTGGGGGGGGGCGGGTCTAGGTGTGGGAATATCAAAACTATCATCACCTGCTTCCAGCAGCCCTGGTGTGTTGTTTCATGCCAGTGACAAGTATTCTGGAATGCACGTGATTTATGCAAAGATGTTCCTCAATTTTGTCTACTAGGAATTAATGCTTAACTTTGCCCTTTTCAAAAGAGAGTTATTTGTAAGGCAGGATTAGCCTCTGTCACCTCAAATGGAAAAAAAAAAAAAATTGTAGGTGACAAAATTTCTAAATGAAAGAGCATGAAAACTAGACAGAGCAAATGTTTTAAAGGTAACTTTTGTATACTTGATATTGCGACTGCTTTTTCCCTTCAGAATATAGGGAGGTAGTCCATATTCATTTTGATGTAAATTAGAAAAAACTGTATTATCTGAGATTTTTACTTATTGGAGAAGTACTGAAAGTTCAATAGCGGGCCCTTAGAATTCTGTCAAAAAGGAGGCAAATCTGTGGCAATGATCTCAAAATTCTCTCATTAAAAATGTTTCTTGAGGATTCTGAAAGTACTACCATCAAAAGACTGCTTTGGGCGGCTTCTAGGAGGAGCTTCAACTTGTTCATTTAACACTGGACATTTTTTCAGAGGGTTGTGTCCTTTGGGAATACTTTTTGGTGATCCTTTCTCCTTCCCTCCCCTCCTTCCTCCTCTTTGCATGCATACATATTTTCAGAAACAGCACACTTGTCCTTGGAAAACGTACTTTCTCTCTCATTTCTTTTCTTACTGATGTATTAAAAACTACGATTTTTTTTTTTCTGAGTCTACCTTGAATGATTTCATGTCCAAAGTTCCACTCCCCTGAACTTCATTAACCCAAAGGCACTTTATTCCATTCGATGAGACATACAGATTTACCTTGCTTTGGAAAATCCAATGAAGTAACTCTATATAAATCATTGATACTGTGCATGGGATAATCTATCAAGAAATGGTAATAGTTGTGCATGTATTTTATATCCCGGTAGACAGAGGGTAATATAAATTCAGTAATTTAATAGCTTTCACTTTTCATTTTTGTGTAATATTGTCCTTTTCCTCTAAAGTGGGGGCAAATCAATTTATACCAAAATTTCAGTTGTCATACAATCCATGTTTTCCATATCCTTGTGTAACTCGTTTAATATTTAGTAATTAACAGTATTTTTAACTTAAATGTGCTTACAAGAGGAATTGTATCTCAGTACTTTAAATGGAAAACTAATATCATTTGCCATAAGTATAAAGTAACTACAAGCAAAACTTACTTTATTAAATTCCATCAGGATACTCTTGCCTACGAAGGGTCAGAAGGCCTGCTCACTTTGCTAGAAAGGGAGAAATAAATGTTAAAATGGTGGTAATGACTCAGCAGGTAACTTTTTTCTTAAAGGAACTGAAAGAAAATACCTTTTCATTATGTGATTCAGTATTTTCTAATGCCTTGTCATTGCCACCTACAACAGTGATCTCAGCAGACACTCCCTCTTTGGGAAAGCTCTGTGATACCAAAGTCAGGAAGGTTTTGTTTATAGGCTCCTTTTTTAAAATGTGAAAGCAAGCTGGTCAATTCCTGTTCTTAAGAATATTCTTGCTAATGAGGTTAAAATTTTGTTTACAAGGCTTTCTCTAAAACCAGAATTGGGTCATCACCTCCAATGCTTTTGTTTTGGCAATCTTGAGTTTGAAATAAGGAACAAATGACATAAATTAATGGAGTAAAATTAATGTTGTGGTGATATTAAATAAAGCTAATGCCTCTTGCACCTGGAGGGCTATGCAGATGGCAGGCATACCTAATTATGCACCCTGCTGCCTTTAAGTGTATTGATAAAAATCTCTCAGCTGAGTTTAAAATATGTTCATTCACTGGCTCCAGACAAGTTTGAGTGAGGCAATACAATACATAAAAAATACAGCCTGACATACTTATTTTTTAAGGAAAAAAGGCAATTCTCTAAGTTAAATGAAATAATTAAATATTTACCTGATTTTAAAAATAAGTCATTACTACAGTCATGGTCTCTTGTCCTTTCTGTGAGTATTAAAATATATGTCCGCTCCATAAGAAAAAGATTGCTCTCAAACCAGTAAGGGAATACTTAAATTTAAGTTTACATTTTACTGGCTGCACATTAGTTAAAAAGATAAATTTACTAAGTGAATCCTAAAAAAGTTTACTTGATTTCTCACTGTAGGTACAAACTGGATTGGCCAAATATCACTCAGATATTCAGAAACTTGTTCAATATTTTAAAAAGTAGCTACTCTGGGAAATATGTCAGTATAATGAAGTATTGAGACAATTTGTTTTGCTACAGGTATTTCAAAGATGTCCCTGAACTTTGTAGAACTTACTGTGAGTACTCTTCCTTTAGGGAATGCGAATTCACATGAACTTCAGTTTGTGGCCATTGGCTACCTATGCAGTTAAATGGACAACCAGCATCTTCTAGTTTTAGCTTCAGAATGATTTTTTAAGTGCCTTCATGAGATTTGTTATACACACCTATTATTTCTCTTATAATCAGATATATTTGTTACCCACATTTTAAAAATAAGACAAACTTTTCTTTTGCAGACATAGTTTCCACCAAAATAGAAGATGTGGTGCCAGGCGTTCATTGTATGATAAAGGATGCTGGCCCACTTTTGAGAAAAAGTGTGGGGGGTGGGGAGAAAAGAAGTGGTTTTTTTAGTCAAAGGAGCATATAATTTCATCTTTTCATCTCAAAGTTAATAAATAAAGGAACTGTACATTTAAAATTTATATTTGTAATTTTATTGCCATTTGGATAACAAGCTGGGGACTATTTACATCCTATCTACCTTAATTTCTAAGTCCCTCGCTCTTATCCTTCTATTTGGTAGTTGATTTTTTTCTGAAGTTTTTTCTCTCTGTACGTTATGGGTATTTATGCAATGAGGTCCTTAATGTCTCAGCACCCACTTTGCCTTGCATGAATGTAAGTCATAGCTGATAAATATCTTATGCCAAAGGAACTCTAGATTTCTCCCAAGTCCTGGATTCATACCCTGGCATGGCTCCCAACAAGCAGGCAGCTGATCTCTCTGAGCCTCTGCCTCCTTGCTGTAAAATGGGAATAATAACATCTTCTTTGCAGTTCTTTTAGTATCAGATGAGATGAAGTGTCTGTACACGATGGCAGTTGATAAATGGTAAAGCCTGTGAACTCAAGGGTGATGATGATACACATAGTGGAATCGTGGGGGTCATCTGGAGTACGCTGTCACTGGTATTCATTTATATTCTGACTTTAAAGATAAACTTGGAAGGTGCCTCTTACTTGCTCATTCTAGTAATTTCCTCATAATTTCTGCTAGAATGGGAAGCAAAAACAATTCAGGAGAACTGAGAACTGCAGTCTCATTGATCAGTGAAATGGATGTGCCACTCCTTCATATTTAAAAAGATGTATTTGGGATGGGAATGACTTAACCCCAGTGGGAAGTTTTATCAATCTAGCCACATCACTTGCATAATAAGACAAGTATCTAGTTTTAAAAGTAAATGGAAAATTATACAATATCCGTCACTCACATAATCTATATTCCTCAGTCCTTAGTGTTAAATTAATTGGGATAGATAAATTTTACATTCATCCTCCATTTTATGTGCAGTTCCTTTTCAGAAGGGAGGAACAAAGCAGAAATTAATATGGTGGAATATGGGGTGCCTGGGTGGCTCAGTCGGTTGAGCGTCGGGCTCTTGATTTTGGCTCAGGTCTTGATCTTGGGGTCATGAGATCGAGCCCCAGTAGGGGGCTCAGTGGGGAGTCTGCTTGTCCCTCTCCCTCTCCCACTTGTGCTCTCTCTCTCTCAAATAAATAAAATCTTAAAAAAGTTAATTTGGTAGACCGAACAGTCTTCTAGAAGGAAGTTGGTGAGATCAGGATGTCTGGCAGGTACTCCTTTCTTCTATGTTAGATCTTATTTCTCAAGTGACTGATACTAAATCAGTTGGAGAAATGTAAGGTGGAAATTGTATGTACTACAAATGGTTCAATTCTTTTTTAAATTTTTAATGTTTAAATTTCTAAGGAGTCAAGGAAAGGGGATTTGCTTTTAAGCAGGACTTCTCCCAAGTGATGATCACATTTGACGATGAAGTAAGCTTCAGGCTGTATGAAAGTTCATATTGTTTAAGATTTAGGTGAGGGTTGGGAAAATAGAAACTTCTACTTGGGATACTACAGCACACTTTTCCTTGGGTGTGATGAAGAGTGGTGTTGTTCTGACCCGGAGAGCAGACTAGTCATTACTAAGTTTGTATATCGAATGGGGTAAGCTTATAAACATTCTCAATACCCACTTGCTAATAAAATAGTTTATGAGGACTTATAAAAGAAACCATATTTTTCAGTTATCTAAATTTTGGAAACTGGAAGGGCCAAGAATCACCCTTAAACATTAAAGCATTGAGATCCCAAAGAATAGAGTGTTTATAACCACCTGTGCAGACGTGATCACTGGCAGATAGACGTGCCCATGTGAAGTTGTGATGGCAAGTCCTAAAGTGTGCAAGGCTTTGGTGAGCTTTCCTCTCTGACCGTGCATCATTTTTTTTTTTTTTTTGGGTGACATACTTACCATGATGTTACTCCTGAAGAGCCTCTCTATTTTTCACCTTCCACATGAAAAGAAGAAAAAGGTATTAAAAGTAAGTTAACTTTCCATATGGGGATTCTGAATACTGGAGAGAATAGAAATTTAGTTACTAAAGAATTTGAATGGGATTATGAAAAATGTTCCAAAATTCAAAAGAGGAAAAAATAGGATTTGATCCACAAATTTTTACTAACCAGATACTTAGTTTCTCTTAATGTATTTCTTCATGGGAATAATATCTTCCACCCACATTTTTGAAAGTCAAAAACATGTAGTGGATATGAAAGTTTTTAAAGTTTTAAAGCATAGACCATTGTTATAATTAGCTAAACCATACATTTATAGGTATTTTGATTAAAAAGTTATCAAATTGACCAATGCTGCCTATATATGCTGTCATTTTCCTATTACATAGTCTTAGAAATGAAACATTCCTACTGATAAAATGCTTTATTAATAAATCACATATATCCCATTTTTCCAGTGTATGAGGTGGTATATATTTTTTATTTTGTTGTACATAATTTTTAAAAGATTTATTTATTTTTTTAGAGAGAGAGAGCGTGTGTGTGTGTGTGTGTGTGTGTGTGTGTGTGTGAGCATGAGTGAGCACAGGGTGGGGGCAGAGGGAGAGAATGTTTCAAGCAGACTTCCCGCTGAGTGAAGAGCCAAATGTGGGGTTCCATCTGATCCCACAACCCATGAGATCATGACCTGAGCCAAAACCAAGAGTTGGACGCTTAACCAAATGAGTCACCCAGGCATCCCTGCAGTATATGATTTTTAAAAAGTATTCACCATAGATTCACTGAAGAACAAACCCACATCCATTCCCAAGTATGATATTTCCAACATTTTTAAAAATCTTTGCTGTGTCTCGGACATTCACATTTTATTTATTTATTTATTTATTTATTTTTTAAAGATTTTATTTATTTATTTGAGAGAGCGAGAATGAGAGAGAGTACATGAGAGGGGGGAGGGTCAGAGGGAGAAGCAGGCTCCTCGCCGAGCAGGGAGCCCGATGCGGGACTCGATCCCGGGACTCCAGGATCATGACCTGAGCCGAAGGCAGTCGCTTAACCGACTGAGCCACTCAGGCGCCCGGACATTCACATTTTATAGGAAATGATTGTACTTTGTTGCTTTGTTTTGTCCACATTATGGACTCTGTTACTATATTGAGAATAATATTAGCTCAGGAGTTCTGCTCAGCAGTGGGGAGAGAGGTAAGGGAGAGGCAGAAGGATGGGAGGAAGAAGGAAAGAGTTATTTTTTTAGAAAGGAAAAAGTTCAGAGGAAAGGGGAAGATCATTAGCCCCAAGTGTATTCTGATAAAATTTCTATCATTATATATAAAGGCTAAATAGGGGCTTCCTCAGAATCCATGGAAAACAAAAGAGGGTCAATTCTAATTCTAATTTGAGGACAAAAAGCAGAGTTTACAAAATTTCACAAATTGCATATAATTACCAAGAGCTTCATAAGTCTTTAGTAATTATAAATAAATGAGTGTATCGCTTAATCATTTAATAAACATTTAATAATCATTTTGGGACAGACTTGGACAGATCAAAGAAAAACAAACCAAGAATAATGCCAATGGGGTACATTGTTGGTTTTCATCTTCTGTCTCTTTCCCTTCTTTTAAAACTTTTTGTTTAACTTTGGGAAAGTGAGACTAAGAGAACAGTGAGAAGTCATGGATATTTTTTACTCTCTGAAGAAATAGAAAAAATTGCTCACAGTCTCAAGGGCATGAAGGGCAGGTTGTAACTGCTGCTTGTCTCTGTAGATCTCGCCAAAAATTAGGTCCAGTGGGTGCTTTCCAGGGGAACGGATGGTATTTAGCTGGCAATATGGTTTAAATCTTTCTGGAATTTAATCAATTGGAGTTGCTCACTAAGATAGTCTTTATCATAAAAAAGAGTATTATGTGTATCTTATTTATCAAAATGGGTTCCCCATCTGCTGGACAAATAATAAATCTTTATAAAAAGTAGCACTTAGGCCTTCTTAATCTCCTTGACATTTACCTTAGGTAATATTAATGATAATCAGAATAGTCAATCCAGTGGTACTTGATATCATGCAAGGAAAAGGTTATTTCCTCCCTCCTTTAGCCTGTGAACCACCTGAAGTCCTCTGAGAAGCATCATGACAGATGGCGTGAGAGGAGAAATGAAGTAAAGCCAAAATCTAGATATTTCAGATGAAATTCGTTTTCTGGATTAAATTGCTAAGTAAGTGTTCCAGTCCCCCAGATAGTTTTCTAGTGTAGATTTGGCTAGAAGTATAATCAAACTAAAGTACTAACAAAAAACTGAACACACAGGGCTATGGATTGTATATTTGATAAATAAGGTAAGAGTTGATAACCAGAGTAGTCTTTGGTTCAGGAAATATTTTCTTTAATCTGTATGGAGTCTCTAGACAGTGAATGTTTTCTAGAAACAGATTGATTGGGAGAGGCTCAGTGACTGTAAAGATATCCTCTGTGGGATCTTCCCCAGCTTTCTCTTCTCCCCACACCAAACAACTCTTCCTTTAGTGAAGGATATTCATGCATTCTTCACATCCCGTTAGAGCAGTACCCTTGTAATACGGACATGATTATCGTTGTTCAAGACTGTAGGAAGAACGATTCCTTGCCTCTCTCAGACAAATAAGTAGGAGCTAAGTTCCTGGAAATGAAAGGGTGTGGTCTTTGGTTTGAATCAATAGAATGGAAGATGGCAGTGATGGCAAGCCTTTTCCTAAGAAGGATCACAGCGTTAAGGACCCCGGTTTAGATGCGTGGACTGAGAGCTCATGGCCTAAGCCTGGGCTCAGAGGCAAGGGGCAATCTGATTGTAGCAGTCAAGGGGAGGCCTCAGTTCCAATCTGTTGTCTGACTACAAAGGCTGAAGACCACAGGTCATTCTCAGAATTTCACTAACATTTCATCTAGAAGAGGTACTTGCAACCCCTGCTTGACAAATATAAAGCAAACAAAACCCATGCAAGTTAAGTGAGTTAGATGGAGAGTTTCATGAAGTTGTATTTTCCCCCAGTCTTCCATCGCTAAACCTGACATCCCTGATGACTAAGCCTTTTCTACCCATAGATTATTATCACCTTGCCAATCTCTTTGGCTTTTGTTTTTTTTTTTTTTTTAAGATTTATTTATTTGAGAGAGAGAGCACGCATGCAAACGGGGGGAGAGGGAGAGAGAATCTCAAGCAGACTCTGCACTGAGCAGGGAGCCCCACGAGGGGCTCCATCTCACGAGCCTGAGATCATGACCTGAATTGAAATCAAGAGTCGGATGCTTAACCAAATGAACCACCCAGGCACCCCAATCTCTTTGGCTTTCTTGTGGGTCCTCTCCAAATTTCCTCTACAAATTTTATGGTAGACTTGAAATCTAAAGCCGATTTTCATAAAGGCACGATCAATAGGTAAACCACAACATACCTGTGTTACAAATATAAATGAGCGATATTCCAAGAAGCACAGTCTGGGAACCGAAAGGAGTCTGTTTATTGCATTTATGAAATCTTAAATGTTATACTCATTAAACCTTTTTAAAAATCTTTGATTGACTTTTATCCTAATCTTCTTCTCTCAAAGAAAGGATTAAAAATTACATCACCTCCCCGACTCATTCTCCAGCACTATCCTCACACTACATGCTGCCCCATTTCTTTCCTCCACCTTCCAACTAGAATGGCCACTTGTGCCTGCCAGGCATTCTAGGTTGACCTAGGACTTGTGGATGACCCAGAAGTTCCATACACTCCTTGACTATCAATGGAGGGCAGCGCAGAGTAACCCTAGGAAATATATTTAATCTCTAACCACTGTTCTTCGTAAGATCATCCCCTGGTTTCAGCACATAAATAAGTGATAGCAAGCAAAAATAAAAAAAAAAAATCTATTTGTGAGACTGTAGGGAAGGCAAGGCAGGATATGTGAGTAGAGTCATGCGCAGGACTGTGAGGGGATTGTATCTGGAACTGTAAATATGTGTGTTTTCTATACATTGCTTAGCTCCCGCCCCTCCCCCTTTTCCACCCTTCCTCTCTCTCCTAATCAAAAAGCCATTTTCCCTTCCCCAGACCACACTGAAACATAAGCAGAGTCTCAGAGTAGCTGCTGGAAAAACTGTTAGAGGAAAATGCTTGGGTGCCTACCGCATAATGTTTTTACTCCCCAAAGCTACATCAGAATAAGGCTGGTGAGGGGGAAGGAATAGGGGATGAAAGACCCGAAGTGGGTTGTGTGTGGGGGTGGGGGGAAGAAACCTCAAGTATAAGGACCAGAAAACTGTGAGATAGAGACTAAGTGCCCTGCTTGCCAGCTCATGTGCAGTTGGCCAGTAGCGCCCTGACTCCCCCACACCATCACCCGTGGACCACCCACCATGTGCCAGAACTAGTCACTGAGAGTCCCCCAACTGATGGAGGCGGCATGGGATGACTTGGGTGAGTTTGGTGACATGGAGGGAAAAAAATCTTCCTCCCTTTGGTTAAGGAGGTGGGTGTATTTCATTACCAGGTGGGAAGTTCTCTGAGAGGTAAGACAACAAGATTTATGGCCCTTCTGTTTCCCACAGTGCAAACTTTTAAGTCCCAGTGCACAGAGGCTATCTCCAACTCCCAAGTGGTTGATGTTTCACAATTTTACTTGGGGACAGTTAGGAATAAAGAAGGTTGAGGATAGGACTTGGGACGTATTTTACCACCGCTCTAGCCGATGGCTAGACTGTCTGTATCCAGACTGGTTTGTTAAGGGAAGAATCTTCCTTCCTTGAACTGCCCTCCTCCCCTGAGCCACGTTATATGGTCACCGGCAGAGATCCAGCCTTGTTCCCCACAGGTGCCCTGAGCAGAGACAAGAAGGGAAAGAATTTACTTTCATTCTGCAATCTGCAGATCAAAATGGGTATCTTGGCTACCAGTCTTACCTCGATTTAAAACCCTACTTCCTTTATGTTCCACATCTCTTTTGTCTAGCACCTGTTGTTGTTCCTGTCCTTGGCCTTGGCCTTCATTTTCTAGTCTGTTTATCTGCTTGTCTTTGTTAGTTCCCTATCCAAGGACGGTACAGAATTCTGTCCAAAATACCAAGTCTCACTTAACCCCCAGATACAACATGTTGTACACTTTCCAATATGGACTGCCCTGCATTTGTCATCATTGTCATGTGCCCAGGCTTTGAATGAGATACACCTCTGGCTTATCTTAGGGTCTCTCCCTTCTTGCTGTTTCTTTATCTGGATTGGGAGTGCAGATTGCCATGATGCCATATGGTTGTCCACTGACCCAAACCTGCCTTTGGCTCTTGCATGAGTGTCCATCTTTCTTTCTTTTTTTTTTTTTTTTAAAGATTTTATTTATTTAATTGAGAGAGAGAATGAGAGACAGAGAGCATGAGAGGGAGGAGGGTCAGAGGGAGAAGCAGACTCCCCACTGAGCAGGGAGCCCGATGTGGGACTCGATCCTGGGACTCCAGGATCATGACCTGAGCCGAAGGCAGTCGCTTAACCAACTGAGCCACCCAGGTGCCCGAGTGTCCATCTTTCTGAACAAGAGGGTCCTCCTGCCATTTATCTGGCCACTCCTCTCTGGTGCTTTATAAAATGGGTTCCCTCACCTCCAAATATTTAACTCACAAAAGGGGTTAAAATGTTTGCAGCTTTTATCAAAAAAATAAATAAATAAATAAACACTGCTAATACTGTATTCTGTTACTATTTAAGATAAATTGCCTGAAAAACTAGTGTTAAGATGTGTCAGATGTGAGTGTTTGAGGGAAACGGGGCTTCACTGAGGAGGAGGAGGAGTAGAACACTTTTGTGAAGAATTTGAAGAAAACTGCTGGACATGTTCAAGAGCTCTAGAAGTGAAAAAAGTACTGGTTCTTTGTGAGTCCTGATTTTTACTTCCCAGTGTGTGGCCTCTATTGTCTTCGATCTATTATGTATCACTGGTAATACATGGACCAGTCGTTCAAACATACCACTTGTTGCTCAGATGCGTCTCAGGCTTTCCACCCGTTAGAAAAATAAGTCCATACCTTGCTTAGGATTTGAGACATCTACAACCTGGCCCCAAATTTTCCCATGATTCCTGAGTTTTATTCTGATGAAACCTGGGCCTACTGCTCGCTTTCTAATTTTCCAAATGTGATTGGCATATGCTGGCCTTCATGTTTCTATTTATACTTACCTTTTCCTCAAACATGTCCCTGGGTTACTCCTTCTTCAAGACTTAGCTCAAATCCTGTATTTTTCACAAAGTTTTCTATTTAATGGGCTGGTATGCATTAAAGTGCTTCTCATGGAAGGTGTACCTAGAATATAATGCACACTCAGAAAACAGTGGCTATTACTAATCAGAATTCATCTTTCTTCTTCTTGTGCTCATAAAATTTTGTCTCTGGCACAGTATTTTTCAAATGTTATATATTCACAAATCATGGTCCAAAAATAAATTGCTGGAACATTGGTTAAACCCAGTAAAAGAGATTTGTTTTATGTCCGATTTATCAGAATGTCAAATATAGCAGTATACTGTAAATCTTTACTGGGTGTAAAATACCATTTACCAAACCCATTTGACCAAAAATATCTAGTGAGATTCAAGTTCTAAGGAATATCTGTGTAGGGAGCATACCTCTACCACGCTAGACTTTGATTTGCTAAAGTGATTTAGCTATATATTCTCTTCCCCAACAGATTTTGAGCTTTGGGACAGAAGGATTGGGTTCTCATTCAGTTTTTTACTCCACAAAACTTAACAGGCCATAATACTTTTTTTTTTTTTTCTTTTTGAGAGAGAAAGATTTTTTTTTTTTTCCTAAAGGAACTGGACAGGAGTTGTGTTTTTATTTTTGAGGAATTAGCTGAGTTGTGAGTGGTGAAAAGGAAACCTTCTGTGCATGGTCCAGCCTGCAGGAAGCATGGAGCTGGAAAGGGAAATATTAGGTTAGCGTTTGGCATACCCACTATGTTACAGCGAAAATAAGTTCGTTGATATTGGAAGGTTAGGTGTAAAGTACAAGCCAGTCCATTAATGGTAAAATGTTTCCAAGTTGGCTGTTCTTACTTGGTAAGTTCTTGTGCTTGGGTATATTTTCATATTCTAATTATCTATCACCTCTCTAGCTTGTTACCTTTGACCAAAACATTGACCATATCCTATGGCCCTGGCATGGAATCGTTCCAAAGGTGATACTAAATAACATGCCTGGAACTTTCTGATTTTCAATAAGATTAAAAATTTTAAATTAGGAAAGAATCCACTAATATTGTGGATGAGTCATCTTCAAAGTTAGCAGTAGTCCATGGTAAAACTAGGACTAAAACTCAAAGTTTTCTGATGATGAGTCACTGACTCTTAATTTAACACAGGTTGATGCAAATGATTTTTTTAAAAGAATTCAATACTTTAAATATAACAATAGTATCTTAGATACTTAGATATAACAATAGTATCTTACCATATTAGCTCAATTGAAAGAAAATTACCCAGATTAACCTTGGCTCACCTTGTACAATTTAAGTTAGGTAAAGAAGATAAATAAATAATAGTTGATTGTTATCATTAACTTACTGAATTGTCCTATCAAAAGTTCAGACATTAAACCATTAAGAGTTCGTCACCAATATATAGAAATTTCGAGCAGGAAACTACTTGAAAGATCTTTCCAATTCACCTCTTTGACAAAAGAGGAAGCTACAGATGAGCAACTTGCTCAGCAAGTATTAAGTAAAGGTCATGGTTTCCTAAATTGTGTCTGTGAGTTGGAGTTGATTTAAACTTTATCTGCCCGACCCGTGGCAACATAAGGCAAATAGCCCTGTTTCTTATCATGCCAACTACTAAGTCTTAGAACAGTTACATAAAAGCAAAATGAAGCAAAATTATATTTTGATTACTACTGTGGTTATTATTGGCAGGAGTTCCCTACATAACCTTGGTTAAATGTCTATGTGACAATATCAGGTTACCAGACAGAACCATTGTGTGGTAATGTAATACTTTGTGCAGCTTAAAAAGCCCTTGTGCACATACAGTCAGTTGGAATTACATGTGATTATATAGCACATTCAATACATGGAGACGCATTAGAAATTGGTAAGTATAGATTAGCAATGAACACTATTAAGATGTTTTAGTGTTTCTAAAAAGCGCAAGTCCTATTTGAAGGGAAAATTTAGGAATCAAAAAATGAAGGATTAACCTATGATTTTGAGAGACACAGTAAATAAATGTAAATGATGAAATCACCTTGCACCCACATTAAAATAGAAGGCTTACCCCGGATCATCACCATTTAGCTTTCAACAACCAAGCCTGGTTCAGGCACGCACACATGGACACTGCAACAGTGACACCCCTGGGCCAGAGTTATCTTCATTCTTGAGCTTCAGAGTGTGAAAAGGACCTTAGATGTTCAGGAGAAATGAAACTAGGCTATTGAATTTGGGGGGAGAGGGGGAGGGGGAGAGCACTTTCCGCGTGCTGATTCTCTGCTTGGGATGCTTCCTCAGTGACCTAAAAAAAAGTCAAGGGCCAGATGATAGCTATGACTGATGCAGTGACTATTCCTGAGACTCCAGGAAATGCTGTCAGTCGGTTAAAGACCTTTCCATTGAGTTTAAATTCTCAAAGGGCAAATAAAGCCACTAGAGAATAAAGGAAATCCGTGGAACAGTTGAGTTTTCTCTGGAGTGCATGCCCACTAGAGGGCAGTAGAGTCCACGCTCCTTTGCTTTATCTATTCTACCCTCCCCACCCCGGAGCCCCCACCCCCCCACGCCCCTCTCTGTCCCCAGCCCATCCTTCTCATTCTGAGTGGCTAAATGGATTCTTCAGGAAAAGGGGCTGTTTCTCATTTCTAAAGTACTGGAACATTATATTTCCTCAGAAACACAGCCAAGATACAAAGCAGAGTAGAAAGTGATATATACACCCTTTCCCCCAAATTTGAGAGTTTGATTATATTCTTTCTGTTTCTGTTAAAATTAGCTCTTTTTTTGAAGTAAATGCTTAGGGCAAAAAGAAGAGTATATCCCCGGGCTTTTCAGTGGTTATTGAGAAAATACCAAGCACTAAATCAATTAATTGTTCAGTCAGTTCTTAAGAAAATCTACCATTCCTGAAATCTAAATTCATGTCAGAAAATGTATGTGATAAAGCCAAGCTCCTTGTATTCTGAACAAGAAATTCTATATGAAGAACATTAAAACAATGGCCCCATGAAATACTTGATACTTAGAAGCCTGGCTTTTCACTGATGCTATTACTGCACGTAATGGCTAGAATTTAAAAGGGAAAAGATGACTTTTTTAAATCATTGTTTCCAGTTTTCTTTATCTTTCTCTCCTAACAAAAGGAAGATTTTCATTTCTGGTAAAAAGAAAGATTTGGTTGAAATTTTTCTTTGACTTAATTTAGACAGATTTTTGTAAGTGCTTATTTTTGTATTTTACACAAGAAAGAAAGGTTATATTGTAATAATTCACTGATAAAAATAAAATCATTTTTCTGATTTCTGCTTTCAGCATAATCTGTGATCATCACTGCAGTCTAACATTTTGTGCATAAAATTTCCTCTGCAGAAAAAAAAAGTAAACTGAGCTAGTAGTTTTGGCCTTGGAACGCTTAGAATTGAATTTTTCTGTAAGCATAATTACAGAAATGGTAATTTTACCATTTGAGAAATGGAACACCATAGAGAAACATTTTGAACCAATATGAGATTTCCTTAGAAAACTCTATTAGACATGGTTAGACCTTTAGCCTATACTTTTGAATAACTGTTTATTCCCGAAAGCAGGACTGGGCATAGAGCAGAGAGTCCATTTGTTAAAAAAAAATAGTATATTATTAAGTATATCTAAATTCTAAACACTATACTGGATACTCTTATTTCTGCCTTATGGGAACCAAAGTCTCTAGATTAATAAATATTTGACATTGATAACTCTAAAACAAATGAATTTTAACACTCGTATTTGCTAATGTTAACGTTTCTACTCTGCAAACGAAAGTGTTCTGTGACACATATGTTTTCTTCCAGTTAAAGAGAACTGAATTATTTTAGTGAAGAATTTTTAAACAGACACTGAGATTATTGCAAGCAAACTACAGTGTCTCAAAGACAGTACTATCAATTGCTGGCTTTGGTGATGAATTTTCTCCAAATTTCCCATACGTTATCACCAAAATTTGCTTTTAAACTCCCACAGATAGTTTTGGTATTCTGCCCCTTCTGCGTAAATTCAGATTTTGGAGAATTTGGAGATTTGCAAAGGATTTAATTCTGGATGTGGCCTAGGGCTTGACAGGTAACTTTCTGGAAAGGCTTTGCAAGAGGGGTTTTTTTAGACGAAAATCCTCCTGGCTTGGTTTAGCTTTCTCCTTGGTGTGTTAGTCTATTATTACTCAGACAGTGCCTGTCCTACATTGGCCCTTCTTAGGGAACTACAAGGACATGATCTTCAGGTGACAGCGTGCTCATAGCAAAGCAATCCAGTAATAATATTTTTAGAAGGGATTTCTTGGGAGACAGCCACAGTGGATTCTGACACTTCTTTCTTAAAAAAATACAAGTTAACCTCAAACATGTTACTTTTATATCTCCTTAGTGCAGAGGAGAAATCCTTAGACCTTAAAGCAGAGCATTGGTATTTCAGGTATGAAGACCTGCGTTTGTACAGTGACCTTTCTGGAATTGGAAACCTGTCAGGACTCCTATTTTATCTCATGAATGTGACCCAATTTGAATGAGATATTTTATCTGGCAACTTTTAATGAGGAAGGTGTTTTTGGTGGGGGAGAGAGGTCTGCAAAGGAGCTCTTTTCCTCTCCATCATTAAGATTATGCTTAAATGAGATGCTTGATAACACTAAACTGGAAAGAGGATAACCTTAGTTAGCCCAATGTTTAAGCCAGGTCAACTCACATCCCAACTTGTACGACTTGGCCAAGTTTCTCTCTGTGGAGTCTGAGGGCCAGGCTGCCCCGGAGAGTAACAGTTGATGACTCCTCTTGTAATGGGGCCACAGTAGGGCACCTCAGCCATCCTGTTGTCTGCGGCATTATTTCTGGGGGGCCTCAACATGGCAGCTTTTCGCACAAGTCTCTGATTTCCTATTCAACCATGATTTCCTCAGGGCTTAGGGATGACTCGATTCACTCAAATATGTTTTGAAATGGAATGAAAATACTCATGTGACAGGGGCAACGATCTCCAAATTACATATGAGGAAAATAAAGATCAGATAGTTAAACCATTGGTCTGAGGTCATACAGTTTCAAGAGAGACAGAGTACGACTCAAAGCCACATCTTCTGACTTCGTATCCACGCTTGTGTTTGCCAAGAATGTCGCTGTAGCTGCGTTCCTGGAGGCAAAAAATGGTATAAACTGGACCAAACCGGGATTGGAAAGCACAAGCCAGGTGAACTGCATGGGAACAGTGGCGTCAACCCCCAGTAAGCCTTCTTGTCCCTCCAGACCCTGTCCTGCCCTCAACCACATCATTAGGGCTCGGAATGCAACTGTTCTGCTCAAGTCTTTACACAGGAAGGTTGCACCACCATCTCCTCCAGGTAAGTGCCAGTGATACTCTTTTATAGAGCAGCATAGCAAGTTTCAGCAGCCCAGATCTTTATCGGCTTCAGCTGAAAAGGCCAGTTACATTTTCGTCTCAGTCATATAAATGATTGTTTCGAAAGCAAGCTGGCACATCTCTAGAAGCCTTTTTTTTTTTTTTCTTCCTTTAATACCCATTCATTCATTTTTTTTTTTTTTTGAAGTCAAGAACAAATTGAGGGACAGTAAGCAGAGAAAATGATGTAGATCTCGCTGTTGAATGGTGCTCTGGTCAGGATGTTTTATGGAGTTAGACAAACTATAGCCAAAATCACCTTGAACAGGGCAGAACTGATATTCAGTAAAATGCACCAGGTTTAACTGTAGATCTTACTATATTTGGATATATCTAGATGCCAGGTCAGATCCAATGTCCCCTAAAGTTCGATTGTGTCCCTTTTCAAGGCAAGTTCCCTTCCCCACGGTGACCACATCTGGTCACGGGCAACCATGACCTGTTTTCTGTCACCAAAGATTAGTTTTTCTTTATTAGAATTTCTATGAATGAAATCACATAAGGTATGTATGCTTTTTGTAATGGCTTCTATTGGTCAGCCTGTTTTTGAGATCATCTATATTGTATGTATCAGTAGTACATTTCTCAGTGGTGTTTCACTGTTGGGGTATCTACGGTCTATTTATTCATGCCACTATGATAGACATTTGTTTCAAGTTTTCAGCTATGATAAAGACTCTATGAGGATTCATGAAAAGGTTTTTGTGTTGATATAACATTTTTATTTCTTGGGTAAAACCTCCGGCTGGAATTGCTGGGTCATGAGGAATGAGTGTGTGTGTGTAAAACTTTATAGGCAATTGCTAAGCTATACCACTTTATATTCCCACAACCAAGTATGAGAGTTTCCGTTTCTTGATATCCTCACCAACACTTGGTATGGTCAGGCTTTTTAATTGTGGTCATCCTAATAGATGGGTAGCCATTTTACATTGCAGTTTTAATTTGCATTTCTCTAATGAGTAATGATGTTGAACAACTTTTCATGTGCTTATATACTCTTTGTATATCTTCTCGAGTGAAGTATCTATCCAAATCTCTCTTGGGCATTTAAAAAATTTAACTTGTTTTTCTTATTATTGAGTTTTGAGAGTTCTTTATATATATTAGATGCAAGTCCTGTATTATATATATTTTCCCTCCTCATCTATGATTTTTCTCTTTCTCTTGGACTGTCTTTGAGAGAGCGGAAGTTTGACTTTGATAAAACCCAATTATTAATTTGTTCTTGTATGAATCATGCATCTAAAAAATTTGTCAAACTCAAAGTCACAATGATTTTCTTATATCTTGTTTTGTACATGTATAATAGTTTGAAGTTTTACATTTAGGTTAATGATTCATTTTGATTTAATTTTCATATATGGTGTGAGGTATATATATCCAAGTTCATTTTTTACTTATGGATATTCAGTTGTTCCAGCACTATTGTTGGAAAAGACTGTCCTTTCTCCACTGAATTATATTTGTACCATTGAGGAAGATCAGTTGTTCATATATGTGTGAGTCTATTTCTGTTCTCTTGATTTATTTTATTATCTTTACATTAATGTCACACTGTTTTCACTATTCTAGCTTTAAAAGAAACCTTGAAATATGGTAGTATTAATCCTCCAACTTTGTTTTTAATTCCCTAAGTGCTTTTGGCTATTCTGAGCACTTTTTATTTCCATAGGAATTTTAAAATCAAATCTTCAATTTCTACAAAATAAGCCTTTGATGATTTTGAATGAATTATTATGAATATGTAAATGAATATATAAATCAATTTGAAGGGGCCTGGTTAAGCATCTGCCTTCAGCTCAGGTCGTGATCCCAGGGTCCTGGGATCGAGCCCCGCATCGGGCTCGCTGCTCAGCAGGAAGCCTGCTTCTCCCTCTCCCACTCCCCTGCTTGTGTTCCCTCTCTAGCTGTCTGTGTCAAATAAATAAATAAAATCTTAAAAAAAAATTTAAAAAGGTAAATCAATTTGAGGTGAAGTGGCACTTTCACAACATTGAGTCTTTTAACCCATGAACCAAGTATATTTCTTCTTCATTTAAGTTTCTAAGCAATCTTTTATAGTTTCCAGAGTATAAACCTTTACATCTTTTTTAGGTTTACCTCTCCTAAATGTTTTCTATTTTTGACACTATTGTAATTGATATTGTTTTTTTAAATTTCTGTTTCTGGTTGTTTTTTGTTGGTATATAGCAATGCAATTAATTTTATGTATTGATCCTGTATCCTGTAAACTAACTAAATTACTTATTCTATTACTTATTACTTATTCTAATAGCTTTTTTGCAGATTTCATTTCATTTTCTATATAGGCAATCATATCATCTATAAATAAAAGCAGTTTTATTTTTTCCTTTCCAATATGAATAATTTTAATTTATTTTTCATGCCTTATTGCATTAACTAGAGGGTCCAGTGTAATGTTGAATAGAAGTGGTGAGAGCTTATATCCTTGTCCAGTTTAGTTTTTTACTATTTAGCATGAAATTAACTGTAGGTTTTTTGTTTATGCCCTTTATCAGGTTTAGGAAGTTCCCTGTTTTCTCATTTACTGGGAGTATTTATAAAACTTGGATTTTGTCCAGTGATTTTTCTGTGACTGTTGAGTTGAATTTTCTTTTAAGTGTATTAATATGGTGAAGTACCTTAACTTATTTATTTTCAAATGTTCAACCAACCTTGAATTCCTGGGATAAAGCCAACTTTAGTTATAATGTATTATGTTTTTAAATATTATTCAACTCAACTTGCTATATTCTATTTAGAAGTTTTGCATGTATGTTCATGAGGGATATCAGTGTATAGTTTTCTTTTCTTGTATGTCTTTATTCTTTGTTATCAGAACAACATGGTCCTCATAAAATAAATTGAGGAATATTCTCTTTTCAATTTTCTAGAAGAGTTTATATAGAATTGGTATTATTTCTTCCTTAAATGTTCAGTAGAATTTATTAGTGAAGCCATCTGAGGCTCGTGTTTTCTTTGTGGAAAGACTTTCAACTACAGATTAATGTATATTCCACTCTTGTTGGGTGGAGTGGTCCGTAAATGGGTCAAATTGGTTGATAATGTTCAGATAGGGAGATAGAAATCTCTTACTCAAACTGTGGATTTGTCTATTTTTTCATTGTAGCCTGTCAGTTTTTGCTTCATGTATTTTGAAGTCATATTATTAGTTGCAAGGACAATTAAGATTGTTATGTCCTCTTTTTTTTTTTTAAGATTTTATTTGTTGATTTATTTGAGAGAAAGAGTGTAAGAGCAAGGGGAGGGCCAGGAGAGGGAGAGAATCTCAGCAGACTCTGCCCTGACACAGGGCTTGATCCCATAACCCTAAGATCACAACCTGAGCTGAAATCAAGAGTCAGACATTTAACTGACTGAGCCACCCAGGAGCACCTGCTGTGTCCTCTTGATGAATATCCCCTTTGTCATTACTAAATGAAACTCTTAATCTCTAGTAATATGCTTTGCTTTGAAATCTATGTCTGATATTAATATAGCTACTTCAGATTTCTTTTCATTAATGCTAGCATTGTATCTTTCCTTATCCTGTTACTTTTAACCCAATTGTTTTTTTCATTTGAAGTACATTTTTATAGGCAGCATATAATTGGCTTTTACTTTTATATCCAATCTGATAACCATTTTTTTTATTGGTGTATTTAGACTATTGTTAAGATGATAATAATATGGTTAGTTTTAAATCCATCATCTTGCTATTTGTTTTTTCTCCACCTCATCTGGTCTCTGTTCCATTTTTCCATGTTTATACATCCTTTTGCACTAATTAGATATCTCTTATAATTATACTTTATCTTCCATTATACATTATAACTATTTTGTTATTTTAATGATTTATGATATTCATTTTTAAGTTATTACACATCTTCAAATTATATGATGTCACTTATTTTTAGTATAAAAACCTACAACAGTATGTTTTCAGTTCTCCCCTTCTGACTTCTGTGCTTTCTCATATACTTTACTTTTAAATATGTTATAAATTCCACACTGCATTGTTATTATCATTAAGAAGTCAATTATCTTTTGAAGAGACTTAAATAGTTAAAAATAAACCTCATATATTTGCATATGTAGTTATGCTTTCCATTGTTCTTTATTCATTTTTGTAGATCCATATTTCTATCTAGTATCATTTCCTCATGTTTGAAGGAACACTTTCTTTAACATTTCTTGTAATGTGGATTTGTAGGTATTTAGTTCTTAAAAAAATGTGTTTTTTTTTTTTGCTTTCATTTTTGAAAGTTATTTTTACTATTTTTACTGGATATAGAAATTTAAGTTTGAAGCTTTTTTTTTCTTTCATCACTTTAAAGATGTTACTCCATTTTTTTCTCACTTGCAAGGTTTCTGATATCTACTGTTGTCTCTATCTTTCTTCCTGTGTATAGACTGTCTTTTTTTTTTTTTTTTCTTACTGCTTCTCAGATTTTTTCTTTACTACTGGTGTTGAACAATTTTGTTCATGTTGCCTGTACTTAAGTTGCATGGGTCTATAACTTTATAGTTTTAATCAAATATGGATAAGATTCTAGACATTATTTCTCCAAGACTCCAGAACTTTGAGGAACGAGATTTCTATTGTTTAAACCACCCCATCTGTGTTACTTTGTCATGGCAGCTCTAACAAACTAATACATCTGGCTTACATATTTTCTGAAATATGTAATCTGACATGTTTTCATCTTTATTGCCCAATATGTAGTGTGTCCATTTTTTTCCCTAGTTGCATTTAAGAATTCTCTTTATGACTGCTTTTCTGCAAGTTGATTATGGTTTGTTTTGATGTAGTTTTCTTTGGACTTATCTGCTTGGAATGCATTTCATCAGATTTGGGAAAAAAATGCTCATTATTACTGAAATAGTTTTGTCATCCATCCTTTTTCTGGGACTCCAATTATATGTATATTAGGCCACTTAATATTATGCCACAGGTTCCTCAGTCTCAGTTCATTATCCCAATTTTTTTTCTTCCTGTGCTTTAGTTTGTCATTCTCTGCTGCTAGGTCTTTAATTTTAGTGATCCTCTGTCTGTCATTGACTGTGTCCAGTGAATTTTAAGATTTCAGTTATTTTTCAGTTCTAGAAATGATATTTATATATCTTTTCTTTCTTTTTGATGTCAGATTTTCTTCTAAATCTTGAGCAGATTTATAATAATTCATTTAAAGTCTTTGCTAATTCTACTATTACTTTCATTTCTGCATGTTTCTATTTACTGATTTTGCTTTTTTCCTGATTAACAGCTATATTGTTTAGCTTCTGTGCATGTTTAGTAAAGTTTTATTGTATGCTGGACATCTCAACATTATGGTTTTTATTTCTAGAAGTTTCATATAAATTGTTTATGCATATAAGTGTTTGGTTTTATTGTCTTTCTTTAAACAATGGTGGATGTGGTTCTGACAAGTAGTTAAATAATTTACACATCAGCTTCATTTTTTAAGTCTTGCTTTTCAGCACTATTAGGGCTGGCATAGAGTAGCTTTTATTCTACAGCTAGTTTAACTCTATTACTAAGCAACATTTTTTTTTTTTAGAGTCAATACTGAATGCCCTGGTTTTATAACAAGGACTCTACAAATTTGTTTCTCAGCTCTCCATGAGCCCTGGGAACTTTATTTTACAGAGCTTCAGTGGTCCCCCTGTGGAGTTTCATCCTGTGCACGTGCAATGTAATATTCAGCAACAGATTCAACGCAACTCCTATTCAAACTTCTGGAGATCCCTTCTGCACAGTTACTGTCTCTCTTGTAATCTGCCTGAAAACTTCAGTTGTTCTAGTCTCCCCATACTCTGATTTTTGTTGTCTGTGCTCTGTCCTGCACTAAGGTCCAGAAAAAATACCTTAAGGCTGTAGTCATTAGGGAGAGTGTAGGAATGATCTCAATTATTTTTTTCCTCCTAGATCATAGTACTGCCCTGCCCATTTTCCACTATCTGAATATAACTGTCTCTTATATTTTGTTAAGTTTTATAGTTATTTTTTTCTATAACAGCAAGATTGTAGGTCTTATACAAGTTATTTAAACATGGTCAGAAATGAAAAACCTATGCTTTGGATTTAATTTTTAAAATTATGTGTAAGTTATACTGTAGAAATACAATAGTTCTATAAAAAGTCTGTTTAATGTCTGTCAAATTTCATATTTTATTTCTAAATACATTGACACGTGTCAAAATATGAATCAATGCTGAAATTGAAAATGAACCTAAGTGTTCATTCAAACAGAGTAAATGGGAATTCTAAAAATTCCACATGATTATGTTATAATAGACATCTTCACACATTTCTTGAGCATGTATGTATACAGTAAGTATCATATGACATTAATGTGATGAGATTTGTAATAATCTTGGTGAAAATAAAAAGAGAAAGGAGGTTATGTTTATTTTGATATAGTTTTGCAATAAATTTAAAAGAATAATACATTCAAAAAGGAAAAGGAGAAATACAAAAAATTTACAACTGGCACCCTATATGTTTTTGAATATCTACTCACATGTAAATAAAACCTAAGTGAAATAAAAAAAAAATTAAAAATTAAATATTTTTTAGCATATATTATGTTCAAGGCAGTGTGGTGTTATGAGCCAAAAAAGAAGACATAGCCTTTCCCAACTAAAAAAAAAAAAAAAAAAAAATTACTGTTTAGTTGGGGAAATAAGTAACAGGAAAAGAATGGCAGGTAGTGCCAAATGAATGCTAATGTCAACAGTATACCTTGGTCTCTGTAGAGAACTCAAAATTATTAATATACATTATATTCACAAGACTCCAGTGGGATTCAGTTATTTAAGGTACTTTCTTGGGACCCTAAGCAATACAAATCATGATACCCCAAATCCGCCATTGCTGAATGCCATTCTCATTTTTCAGAAAAGGCTTGTTCTTCTCAGTGGTATCATCTCTACTGTTCCTGGGCAAAGAGAGACTGCATTTCTCAGACAGAAGCTGCATCCTGAACTGTCTGTCCGAGCTTGTGTTTCAGACAGCCACGGGCATGCACTGGGTAACACCCTTGGTTGGGTTAATCCATTTCTAAATCACGTATCTAAAGTCTTGCTGTGTGAAGACTTAAGAGGCGCTCTAGGGCACCTTGAAGAACAGAAGGCGTGGCTCTAGGTGCGCAGAATCTATGAGAAAGAAGAGTTTTGTGAATAAAGGATATATAAAACTTGTCCCTCAGGCCATACTAAGCAATAGAGATGATCTTATACATGTAACTTATATTCCCATAATTAGCTGCGTATCTTCTGTGTTCTGTAAGAAAATAATTTTAGTATACATATTATACATATTAAATTTTAACCTATTCCTAACTTTATTTATTTATTTATTTATTGCACCAGTAAAATGAGTAAGTAAAATGCCCTATAAATAAACAGCTATTATTTCCCTCTTTCTTATTGGCACTATTATCCCACACATTTTTTCTCTTGCTGCCTTCAAGTTTCTGATTCCTGACCCCCTCCTCTCTTGTTTTCCATTCTTTCCTCCTCCTTATGTATGTGCCTGATGAAACGGGTTAATATTTCTGACGGATTTTATGAGAATCAGTATTATGCATCTGAATGAAGGCAGTCTTCCACAACAGTTACCTTGGGAAACTGTGCAATATGCTAATTATATTGTCGTTGTTCATAATCTTTTTAAAAATCTACCTTTCACAGATCTGTTTTACCATAAACATAGTTAATTCTAGTCTTTGAAACACAAATTTATTTCCTAGATTTATAAACAGAAGTTTTCACCTATGTTACCTCTTAAGGACTTTCGTTTATTTCAGAAACTTATAGTAAAAGTTTATTTCAGAAACTTACAGTAAAAATAATGCTTGTCAGCACTGAAGATGTTCAAAAAAATGCACCACATCCTTTTAAGGAAGTACGAAAAAGAATTTTCCAAAGACTTTCATTTTGATAGCATCATCACCCAAAACTCTGGCCTCTCAAAATAAATGTGATGCTTTAAAAATGCTTTTTTTTTTAAAAAAGAGTTTATTTACTGTTTTAGAGAGATCATACGCACAAGTGGAGAGAGGGGCAGAAGGAGAGAGAGAATCCCAAGCAGACTCCATGCTGAGTATGGAGCCTGGCATGGGGCTTGATCTCATGACTCTGAGATCATGACTGAGCCAAAATCAAGTCAGACTCTTCACCAACGAAGCCACCCAGGCTCCCCTAAAGATACTTTTTATTTGAATAGATAGTACAGAGTTTCTGTATATGGCTCCCCCACCCCAGCTTCACACAGTTGTCCCTATTATTATGTTGCATTGGGGTGGTACATTTGCGCTAATTAATGAACCAGTACTGACACATTATTATAACCGAAGTCCATAGTTTATATTAAATCTTATTCTTTATGTTGGATAGTTCTATGGGTTTTGACAAATGCATAATACATTTTCCACCACTATAGCATCCTGAGGAATAGTTTCATCATCCTAAAAACCACCGCTTAATATCCCCCCTCTCCCCCTGGCATCCACCGACCTTTTTACTGTTTCTATGGTTTTGCCGTGTCCAGAATGTCAGACAGTTGGAGTTATACAGTATGTGGCCTTTTCAGATTGTCTTCTTTCACTTAGCAATAGGCATTTAAGATTCCTCTATGGTTTTCGTGGCTTAATAACTCAGTTCTTTTATCGCTGGATAATATCCCATTATATGAACATACCACAGTTTAACCATTCACCTATTGAGGGGCATCTTGCTTTCTTCCAGATTTTGACAAGTATGCACAAAGCTACCTAACACTCATGTGCGGGTTTTTGTGTGGACAGAAGCTTTCAACTCCATTGAGTAAATACCTTAGGAGTATAAATGGTGGATCATGTGTTTAATTTTTATAAGAAACTGCCACACTTTCTTCCAGACTGGCTGTACTATTTTGCATTCCCACCAGCAATGAATGAGAATTCATGTTGCTTTATATCTTTGCCAGCATTTGGTGTGGTCAGTATTTTAGATTTTAGCCATTCTATTAACTATGTAGTGGTATCTTGTTCTAATTTGCAATTTCTCTCATGATGTATGTCATATAACATTTTCATACACTTATTTTCCATCTGTATATCTTCTTTGGTGAGATGTCTGTTAGGATCTTTTGCCCATTTTGATAAATGGGGTTATTTGTTTTCTTATTGTTGAGTTTTTAGGGTTCTTTGTCTATTTTGGATACAAGTCACTTATCAGATATGTGTTTTACAAAAATTTTCTCCCAGCCTGAACTCGTCTTTCATTCTCTTAACAATGTCTTCCACAGAGCAGAAGTTTTTAACTTTAATAAAGTCCAACTATCAATTTTTTTCTTGCATTTTCTCATGTTTTTGGTGTCATATCTAAAAACTAATTGCCAAACTCAAGGCCCCCTAGAGGTCCTGTGTTATCTTCTCTAGGTCTTATAGTTCTGCATTTTACATTTAGGATTATGATCCATTTTGAGTATTTTTTGTGAAAGATATAAGGTTTGTGTCTAGATTTATATTTTTGCATATGAATGCACAGTTATCCCAGTCCCATTTGTTGAAAAATGTATGCTTTTTTTTTTTTTTTTTGGACAAAGACCAGTTGACTGTATTTGAGCTTACCTGGTGTTTTTTCTCTATTTAAAAAATAACACTTATTAGATTTTTAAAATAGAAAGAAATATAAATATGAAAAACATAAATGATCTATAAAGAGAAGGTTTTCACTTAAATTTGGTAGAGGATTGAATAAAGTTGGTTTTGCTCCCTTGTTTCAGAAATCACTCCAAGCAACAAGAATAATGGCATACACAGACACAGGTTTTAACTTTGATGACAGCAGGAGATTTTCTTTTTTTTTTTCTTCCACTCTAAATTACAGTATCTAAGGAAAGGATTGCCAATATACTGCTGGTTAAGTGAGGATGCCAGGAGACACCTAGATTTTCTATGTGGGGCTGTGACTCTGGAAACAGTTGGAATTCCCCAAAGCTGACATACCTCCTAGGAATAATGCCTTCTTGAAACAACAGAAGTGGGTAATTGGGCTAGTGGCAGAGTTTCTCTGGAAGCTATTTTACACACACACACACACACACACTCCCACACTCAACCCTGTGCCATAAGCAATTCAGTATAAACCAGAAAAACATTTCTCCTATCTTGGAATGTTGGCCTCCCATGCATGAACTTTCATTTCCCCTCCCTGACACTGGTGCAAAGTCTCTTAACTAATATGGGAAGGCAAATCAATTAAAGATTTGGGTCTCCAGTTTCCTCATCTGTGAAAAGAGAGAGTTGGACCAGATAATCTGTAATGCCCTTTCCAGAATACTCTGATTTATAACCCGGGTACCATTTAAACCTCTAACTGTGGTAGAGTTGCCCACAGAGAGGAAATCTTGGTCTCAAAATGACAATGAAATTCATTGAACATAATTCCCAGAGGACGGGGAAAATGGGCCAGACTTCTCTACAAGGATGTGGCATCTAGACCTTGGCAAGAAAAGGAAGTTGTCAGACTAAGCTTAAAATATTCCTCTTCCCTGATAAAGTGTTAATTAAATCTGCTTAATCATTACTGCACTTGCTTAGCAGAGAAAATATAGGTACAGAGCGCTCAGGAGGCAAGTAGATTCCCGGAGAGTATGAGAAAATCAAGGGCAGAATGATGTCTGTAATTAAAGTAGGACTTCCTCCTCTTCATCTTCCTCCTCCTTTTTAAAAATGTTATGGAATTGAGCAATTGCTCCAAGACCTTAGAGAGTGGGCTGGAGCTCTGTCCAGTTGAATGGTGCTTCATTCCCAGCTTCCTGGTGATTACCCATGGTAACTAATGCTGACTGAGAACACACACACACAAGTCCGTTTCAAAGGGAGACCATCCCATCCACTCCCACTTTCCTAACAGGTTTTCTAAATCTTCAATAGATTTGTATTAGCTGGGAATGAATGTCTGAATTTAGGCTTCAAAAATGTTCCTTTCTCCCACTCCCCCCCCCATCTGTATAATTACTGTTTTTTTCCTGAAGCCTTTCAAAATACTATAATTAACAGATTGGCAGATAACCCATATAACTGCAGTTAAGGCAAATATAGTATGCAGCTGTCTTTGCATTAAGTGATTAAATCAAATAGCATAGTTTTGAAGTACATTTATAAAGCATAAATTTACCTCCTGGCAAAACTGTCTTAAGAACACACCCTACACCATCTGTTCACTCAGTATTAAAACCATATTTCCCAGGACTATAGCTACGGAGAGCAGAACTACCAGCTGTGCAGAACCAAGAGGTGCTGAGGGATCCTTTGGAATACTCAGCAAATTTGGATCCTCTTAAGGATGCTCACAGTGATTGTGCATCTGAAACACCCACCCACGACGTGCATATAGACACACCCACACATACATGCACACGTATACACATACCACCTCAAGTTATGATGACTGTATGCTCACTTTCCACGAACAAGACAATACAGTGGCATGACTTTAAATGCATTCATCCATGTACTTATTTTTTCATTAAATTATTCAACAGTGATTGATTCAATGCCTCTATGTGTTTAACTAGATACGAGGTAGTAGGATACAGTGCTTAATACTGATGGCCCTGCTCGCATGGATCTTCCAGTCCAGCACAGGAGTCTCATTAATGGACTAACTACAATAAATGGTGATGGTCTTAAGGTCATTTAGGGTTTATAAAATCAAAAGCTACAACTGTTTTGCAATTCAAAATATGTCCAATAAGCAAAAATGGTTCAATCATCAAAAATCTATTTGGAACCTTCCATGAGCAGCAGTAGACTCAGTGGACAACACAGGAAAAGTCATTTACAATCTGGTGAGGAAAACAGAAGGTAGCACTCAAAAAAGAAATGCTAAATTGGATGATTCAGACTATTGTGCACGGTTTCAGGGATATGGCGTAAGCACTAAGAAATGGGAAGCCTTGAGAGGGTTTTATGGAGCAGTGGTTTTCAACCTTGCCTGCACATTAGAATCTTCAGGGAGCCTTTTAAAAATAGTCATAGCCAGGTCCTACCCCAGCTCGATTAGGACAAAAAATCTCAGGACGGGGTATGGATATCTTGCTCTCATTTTTACATTCTTGGGGTAGTTTTAATGAGCCTTGGGTGTACCGAGCTAGAGCTGACAAAGTCATAATCTACAGTTAAGAGCGACCATACGGGTCACCCAGGTCAACATTCTCATGTCATAACTGAAAACACAGAGATGCAGAGTTGCTGAATGAATTCCCCATGCTCTCACAGCTAACTCAAGCTGGATATGAAACCAGTGTTCAGGTTTTCCAGTTTCCAAACTGGGGGTCTTTTGATTATATACCATTTCCAGATTTTCAGCATGTAATAAAAATCAAAACCAATCACAAAAAGTCAGCTTTTCCATCAAAGTTTTCAAAATGGGAGCCTTCTGGGGAGGAAAGCAAAGGACAAAGATGCAATTAATCAGTTGGGAGATAAAAATATCGATAAAAATATAAAATAATTTTGTGAAGTAAAGGGAAGGTAGGCTCTTAAATTTTGTGGTTTTTCTTAAAAAACACCAAGAAGGAAAGCATCTAAGCTCATCTTTTATTGCTGTCATATGCTAGTTGTGTTAGAGGTACCAATTATTTGACCTTTAGGGGGACTTAGCATTATAAAATATCTTGTGTCCCCCAGAATCCATTCCTCTCATGTGAACTGTAATGCCTCCTTATTATATAGACATCCAGCTTTCCATTGTTGTTGTTTAATCTAAAAAAAAATAATAATTTCCCCTTCATTAACGTCTGGGTAACATAGAGCTGTCAGACTGGACTGCAAGATTCAGGCTGCAAAAGAAGGTATTCTGAGTTTTGTTTTACATCAATATTTATTACTGTATCAGCAGCTACATTGGGTGTGCTTATAATTTATTAGTAGACTTTATCTGGAGGCAGAAACAGATTCCATAATTCTTGTGAATCACATATCCTCCAGGCATTTTTTTTTAATCCAACTTTTGTTTACTGTCACTTGTACTGAACATTTTGCATTGCAATTCATAAAGAAGCAGTTCACAGAAAACTAGTATCTGGCCTACCCCAATATTTTCCATTTTATTAGTCAATGGGAGTTGGCTTTAAACTACCCAGCTTATAATTTATAACGAGAACAGACAATTTAATCATTTTAGGATGTGTTCGAGCACAGCTCAAATTTTTAACAAGGCTGCTCCCTTTATTTCAGAGCCCCTCCCTGTCAAGAAGGCTCTTGTATTTTAACAAAGACAACAGTCCTTCTTTTCAGTTTTTCCTTGAGTGAGAAGGTGTATTGAAAGAACCACTTTATGAGAAACATAAAGTGGGAAGTAAAGTAAGTCTCCAAGAAGGAAAAAAAAACTGGGAGGTCTCTTGAGGTCATATAAAAATTAAGTGAAAAGATGGTGCAATTATTCTGACAGCAGGTGGGATCTCTAAGCTGTTAATTAAGAGACTAGCCACTAAGAACATGAGGGCTCAAGTTTCTATACATTTACCGATTCTTTTCTGGTATTTTGAAAAGATTTGATTATATGGTACTATTTTTAAATGTCATTTTATAGCTTTAAAAAAAATGGGAGGAAGCACCTTAAAATGATCATCCCTAAGGGGACAAGAGTAAAAACCACTGTGTGCCAGGTTTTGATTTTACATAACTCAAAACTATTTACCCCATGGACAAAAGACCATTCATTATGAGAAATAGGCGATACGATGAAACATGCTTATGTTAGGCCAACTACTAAATTGGACAGTTCGGTGTCCTAGACAACAGAAGGGTATCTTCAGCTGATGGAGTAAATAGATGGAGGGACAGATGAAGAATGGACTGATGGATAGATGGGAAGACAATATTAATGTTCATGTCAACAAATTATAGCTCATGTTAACTAGGCCATGTCATGTCACATAGAAAAAAGGCAAGAACTAAGAGAACTGCAAACTGGTGGATGGATTGGACCCTCAATAATGACAGTAGAAATAACTCAAGGAGTACTTTGAATTCTTTCTGGCAAGAATTTTGTCTTACTCTTCTTTATATCCTCACCATCTACCATAGTTCCTCTCATTCAGTAGGAGTTCAATAATGTTGGATAAATGGAGATAAAAGAAAAGGAATAAGAAAGGAGCTCTCCATACAAATGCTATCAAATTGCACTTCAGTCAACAAGAATGGGGTTTTTCCATTTGAGTTCAATCTTAATATCACAGAAGGAAAACGAGAATGGAAATAAGTACTTCAAGACGTGATTCTGAAGCAGCCTGTCTAGAAAGCCCTGAAGAGACCTCGACGAGGAGAAGGAGTATTGGAGACAAGGCCGTGGAATGGTTGCCATGTGCGGGGCCATGAAGTAGGACGATGTCAGCAGCAGGAGCAAGGAGGCCAACGATGACCCGGATGTACTATCTGTAGCTTAGTAGTCCTGGGCAAACCTTCTGTGGGCCTCAGTTTCTTATTCTATAAAATAGAGAGTTAAACTGAATTAACTCGTAGATCCTTACCTGGGTCTGATACACATTTTCACAATCCTATGTTCCATTGTTGAAATCTCTTCTCTCACTCCCTGGAAATAAAGGTGATTCATTATTTTCTCTTTTGGGGAAGGAAGGCAGAGCACAGAAATATTGGTCATCATATAATCTTCCAGTTAGTTATGGTTCAAATAGTTTCCCTTGTTCCTCAGATATCGTTTTATTACATGAAACCCTGAAATGCTAAGGCTACATAGGATTTTGTAAGAGGAACACCTGGAAAAAACTGTATTTGAGACCAAAAAAAATTACTTCAAAAGAAACATCTCTAAAAACATTTCTGAATTTTGGTGTGTATTTGCAACCACATAAGCCAAGTGCCAAAACCTTTGTATTCTTTCCTTTTTAATAAAAATCATTTGGTAATATTTCGCATTGGGCTACATGATAGAGCCTCATGTTTTATTGTCTCCAACTTTCAAATTGGGAGTTTCCATTGTCTTGATCAAGAATCTGGTGAAGCACACCCTTCATTCCCAGATCTGGTGGTCTGCAATTTCCAAATGCAGGTCATACTCTCCGTGCAGTCATAGATTTCTTTCTAGACGGTGACACTGATGTACATAGAAAGGAGGAGTGGACACCTGCACCTGAATATTGGTTTCTGTTCTGTAGGAGGCTGGCAACAAAAGGTGTCTGTTATTAGAAAATGACAACTATCAGTTGATTTTCAGAGAGGAAATGAAGAATAAGAGAAAAGTCCTAAAACAGGAGGCACAGTAAAGACAACACAGGATTGGTATATTCCAATGTAAAAAATCTTTGAAGAGAAATAGAATTTAAGTGAAATCTGCTTAACCCAACACTGGGAGGGGACCTAAAAGAAGAGACAAGCCTGAGGTGAAAGGGCTCTGGAGGACGGCCAGGGGCAGGCGGAAGTGCGGTGCGGTTGGCTTGGAGGGGTCCGCGGCAGAAGGGCATTCCGAGACGGTGATATTGACACACACAAAGAAGAGAATGGCGCGCTCCATCTTGGCAAGAATCAATCTATGGGCTTGTAGGACTGTAGCCCACGCATTATTGAGCTGGGAGCTGTGCCAGATGCACTCAGAAAAATTGGGATCTTCTGAATAAAGACGTTTCAGGTCTGCTTATCTCCTATTGATTCCGTTAGTATTCTTAATCACAGCTACTATTTATCATGTGATCAAGGATTTTTATCTGTGCTTTACTGAGAAAGAAACTGAAAAAGAAAGAGGTAAAATGGCATTTCCCAAGTCACACAGCTGGTACGTTACAGGGCAAGGTTTTGAAATCATGAGATTAATGTGATTCTCTTGGTGTCTTTATATGTAGTATGTGTTTTTATCCCATTTGCCTTTTTTTCCAATTTTTTTTTTTTAAAACCCGTGTTGACAGTGTTACAACCACAGTTGTAATAAGATGATCCCAGTGTTTTTGCCTGAGATAGAAACCTGATAAAACTGTTTAAAAGTTAGAAATCCTCAGTTTCAGGATTTGGGTGTGAGCGTGATGGTGGTGGACATCAGTCTGTTCATCTCAAGGGGTGTTAAAACTCAGTGGGACTGATCAGTGGGCCATTTCTTAAAACCGTTTATTAGGAAACGATTTGCAACTTACAGAAAAGTTGCAAGAATGTCCTAGTTCTCTTTACCCAGATTTACGTAGTGTTTATAATTTGTCCCTTGCTTTCTTTTTTTCTCTACAAACATTATTCTTTGTCCCAGACTTTTGAAATTCAGTTGCATACATCCTGGCCCTTTCCTCCTAAATACTTTGGTGTGTGTTTCCTAAGAAAAAGAGTTATTTCCTTACACATCCAAAGCACATTTATCAACTTGTGTAATTTGACGTGAACACTGGATTTTTACAGTAGCTACCATCTCTGTTTCAATTTTGTCAGTTTATCTACCCAGCAATGTCCTCTACAGCGTATTTGTCCTCCAGTGCAGGAACCAGTTAAGGATCATATATTGTACTTACTTACCATGATCTTTCAGTCTCCTTTCGTTTGGAACAACTCTCCAGATTTGCCTTTTATGACTTTGACATTTTTTAGGAATGCAGCTGCTGGGCCATTTTTAAGGCCCATTCTTCTACCTGGAAATCGTTTTCTTAGAGCTTGCTTGTGCTCAACCTTGAAAGAGTACTTAGAGATATGGAAGCCCTTTGGCCGTTAAGATCAATCAGGGATAGAGTGAGGTCACAAATGACAATGGCAGAGACACTAAGATGTTCCGAGGGACTTTTCTGAACAAAGGTGTATTTGTTTTACTGAAGGGAGAGTAGATAAGGGTAGGGCACAGGTTGAAATGTAAGCCTTTTTTGGGCGGATGACTCTGGAGAAGTTAGTGATGCAGAAGGAAACTGAAAGAGAGGAGCTTCCACCTCTGGTGGGGCCACATCCCATGGCTGGGAGAGGTTTGGGAATTCTGGGCAGAGTGACTTGTGCACATTAACAACAGAATGGAAGAAATCAAAGTGAGGAAATGATATAGTGCTGAAATTCTCCAGTGTAAAATCTTTTTTTTTTTTTTTAAAGATTTTAATTATTTATTAGAGAGAGAGCACAAGTAGGCAGAGTGGCAGGTAGACGGAGAGGGAGAAGCAGACTCCCTGCTAAGCAGAGAGCCTGAAGCAGGGCTCGATCCCAGGACCCTGGGATCATGACCTGAGCCGAAGGCAGACGCTTAACCCACTGAGCCACCCAGGCACCCCTCCAGTGTAAAATCTTAAGAATGAGGCCATAATAGTATAAATCTCTTAAATGCATGGCTAAGGTGTATACCACAATATCAACTAATTTTTAGCAACTTCATGAAAGGGTAATTGACATCCAAATAACTGCACGTACTGAATGTGTACAGTTTGGTAGGTTTGAACATAGGTGTACATTTGTGAAATCATTAGCATGATCAAGGTAAGAAACAAATCCATTTCCTCCCAAAGTTGGCTCTTGGTCACTTGGTTTTTGTTGGGGTGGTGGCTGTTTGTGGTAAGAACACAACTGGAGATCTACCCTCTTAACAAAACTTTAAGAGTACAATGTTATTGTTAACTGTAGGCACTGTGTTGTCCCTCAAAGTTCTAGAACTTACTCATCTGGCATAACCGAAACATTACAACTGTTAAACACGTCCCCATTTTCCCTACCCTCCAGGACCTGGTAACCACCATCAATTATTTTTTAAAAATATTTATTTATTTATTTATTTATTTATTTATTTATTTATTTATTTATTTTAGAGAGGGGGAGGAGGGTCAGAGAGAGAATCCTCAAGCAGACTCCCCACTGAATGAGGAGCCTGACATGGGGCTCAATCCTAGGACCCTGAGATCATGCATGACCTGAGCTGAAATCAAGAGTTGGCTGCCTAACAGACAGCCACCCAGGTGCCCCACCATCACTTATTTCTAATAAGTATTGAAAGACCAATAGGGATTTTGGTGAAAAGTTAGCAAGTTGATGGGAAAGATAAAACATTTATAAAAGAATTAACTTATAGATGTGATTCAAAACAAACTGAAAATACTGCTCTAAAGGACTCCAAATACTCTCTTTAAAAGTTAGTTATGCTAAAATGAAGGCCTCACTCACCCTCCAAATCAGGATGTGTCTGGCTATCTAAGTTTGGGTAGGGGGTTGAGAGAGCTGATTACTCTATACAAAAAAGAGAAACTTTGAAATATTGTGGTGGTGATGGTGCAGGGACCTGGGAGAGACGAGAGAACCAGCAGGTCAGGACACTGTTCAGGTGGAGGGAAGAGAGCTGAGAGCCTAAAGTGCATAAAGGTCCAAAAAGCACTTTGGATATAAAACAATTTCCAAGAGAAGAATGTATATTGTTTGCAGTGGGATGGGTTATCCACACTTTATTACCTGTACGGAATCTTTAGTAAAGGCTATTTTGCTCACTGAGGCTTTTTTGTGTTCCTTTGGAGATGCTTGGACGGGAGGCTTTGGAATGTTTGGGTTGATGCAAGGCTGAAATTCATTATATGGAGAAACTGGCATGAAGAATGGAGGAGATTCCAAGAGTGTAAATTCCAGGGAATTAGCAGAAATTCTAGAGTAAACAGCAGACTTTCAAGGCTGTCATAGAATTGACAAGTTCAAAGCCAAGATCGCCAAGGGTAAGAGGTGGACCCAGCTAGCATCTGGGCTATATGTGGAATAAATAGAAAATTGTACTAGTGTATATATATGACATGGAGAAAGGATGGAGTGGAAAATGGTAAGGTCCAGAAAAGGGTAAGGGATCTAGTGGTCTGGATAGTGGGCGCACATTTCCCCTCCTGTCATCTCCCGCACCCTTAGGAACCTTAGGGACAGTTCCATAGCCATGTGATACAGGCCTAGAACCCCACTCTGGCATGTGTGTTCCTCAGTGCCCAGTTACCTGTGGACTCAGGGTGCTTCAGAGGATGCAGAATGAGCTCCTTTATCCTGTGGACACTTTTTGTCCTATGGGAGAGCTCAAGTTCTACTTCCTGGGGAATGTTGATTTGATTTTCAATGTTCTTTTGGGAATATGGCTCCTCTTACTGTTTTGTTTTTGTTTTTTTAATCAATATTGGGGAAAAAAACCTAAAGCAGGTAAGGGAACCCTAGACCTCAAGCCCTCGAAGAAGTTGAGTCTCATTTTTCCTGTTCTTCTCACTTGTCTAAGTCATATTGGAGCAGAGAGACACTTGGAAACTCTCAGGAAGGAATAGAACACCGTCCTTTGAGGGAACAAGCTGGATAGGGCAGAGGTTAGAGTGGGGACTAGGATTTCATGCAGAATTCACAGACCATCTGCCTGGATGTGACAGAGGGTCCTAGGGTCAATCCCAAATACTATTACTCATGGGTGGTAATTTGACTTTGTAAGGTATTCAGGACACCTGAGGGGAACAGTTTCTTAACACTGTTCATCAGCTGTCTTTTATGGCATGTGTCTTTGGAACAATCCTCCCCCTTGTGTTAGGGTTGACTTGGAGAGCCTCTGAAAGACTCTGATCAGATGCTATCCCAGCTGTGTTCAGGGAACAGGGTCCTACTGAATGGAGCTAGATGTTTCTAAAGATCTGAGGATCTGTGTCCTTTTGCATAAAACTGCTGGTGGGAATATCAGCTGAGGACTTCCTAAGGGAAACCTCGGTTACTTGAATTTTTTGGAGAAGAATCAATGGAAAATTATTTTATCCACTTTAAAAATGAGTAACAGGGAGGGAAAACTGGTCTTAAGTCATTCAATTCAGAAAAGCATATTATTCATGAATAATGAATGTCCACAGCTTGCCCAGGGAGAGAAGAGTAAGAATTAAGTCCCGGGCTTTTATTCTTCCTTGTCTCAAAGCATCAACACAAATCCAGGAAGAGGACCAAAGGTGGAACATTAACAGGAAAGGTTCTGCCCATTCGACTCTGCTTTCCAAGGGTTGATCTTACACCTTCCTTTCTATGAAGACCCAGGTCCATAATCCCTGAGGATGTCAGTTTCCAGCATGAGTCCTCAGAAACAGAGCCTTCAGAAGGGAGATCCAAAGAAAGGACATGAGGAAGTTCTGGAAAGTTCTCAGATTCCCTGCTCTGGCCATTGTTAGGAATGAAGTAATGATGGAGCAAATGGGGCAAAGGGGCTTGCCTACTTGGTGGTGGTGTGAGGTGCATGGGCATTAGTCAGGGTTATCCAGAGAAACAGAGCCAACAGGATGTGTTCATGTAGAAAGATTTATTTATGGAATTGGCTCCCGTGATAATGGAGGCTGGCAAGTTCAAAATCTGCAGGCTGGGCCGGCAAGCTGGAAGCCCGGCAAAGAGCCTGTGTTGTGGTTCAGGTTCAAAGGTCAAATGCTAGGAAATTCCTTCTTGCATGGGGAGGTCAGTCTTTTGTTTTATTCAGGGCTTTACCTGATTGAATGAGGACCACCAGCATTATGGAAGGCAATATGCTTTACTCAAGTGCATTGGTTTAAATGTTAATCTTTTTTAAAAAAGATTTACTCATTTATTTTAGAAAGAGAGAAAGAGAGCATGGGGTCGAGGCACAGAGGGAGAAGTGAATCTTAAGCAGACTCTGCTGAGTGCAGAGCCCCACACTGGGCTTGAATTCACCACCCTGAAATCACGACCTGAGCCGAAACCAAGAGTCGGTCACTCAACCAACGCTGCCACCCAAGTGCCCCGATTTAAATATTAATCTTATCCAAAAGCGCATTCACAAAAACATCGACGCTGCATCATCATATCTTAATTTTTAAAAATTTTATACAACAAACAGCTATTTTATTTTGTTTTGCTCCAACAAATTTCAGTTTCCACTTTATGTATTTGTGACAATTCTTATTCCTTCTTTTTTCTTTATTGTTCCAATCATAATACTTACTTATCTCTACTCATATGTCTTTATTTTAAATTATAAAATTTTTCCATACTTACGTTGCTCAACTAGAAAAGTAAGTCGATAATATTATCATTGTAAAAGCATTCATTTCAATTTAATTACCAGTTAAACTTACATAGATATCATAACCTGTGGTGTTTTCTTAAGATGTTCAAATAAACACATTATAATGTTGCATTGGTGCATAGAAAAAAATTTTGAACTGAATTAATCTGTTGGCACTGACTAGATCAGTGATGTGTTTATTATATAAGACTCTAGAAAAGATGTACTAGCACCTCACACATAGTACAATACATTAAAGATGCAACAGTTAGAGCGAAATGCAAGACTAAAATTGTATTAAAGTAAAAAATAGCCCATCGATGTACATTTAGGTTGTTTTCATGGCTGTTGTGAATAATGCTGTGATGAACATGGGAGTGAAAATATCTCTTCGAGATCCTGATTTCAATTCCCTTGGATATATACCCAGAAGTGGGATTGCTGGATATGGTAGTTCTATTTGTAATTTTTGAGAGAGCCTCCCTATTGTTTTCCGTAGTGGTTGCACCAATTTACATTCCCATCAGCTGTGCACAGTGTTCTCTTTTTCCACGTCCTCACCAACACCTATTGTCTTTTGGGCTTTTTGATAATAGCCATCCCTCTCCAAAGAAGAAATACAAATGGCCAAGGGTACATGAAAGGGTGCTCGGCATCACTAATCATCAGGGAAATGTCAATCATCGGCTTTGGGCCAGGGCCACGAACTTTCTGGAAAGTCCCCAGTCATGTCTGAGCATGGAGGGGATTTCAGGACGTGGCCATTTTGGCAGGACATGTCTAATCAACACTCTTCTATTGTACTTCCCGTTGGGTTGGCCAAGTTTGTCCAAACTCCCCTGGCCCATCCTGGCCCTCCCTCCCTCCCTCCCTCCCTTTCATAGGGTCCAATCCGCACTTTGCCTGATTTAATGGCTTTCCTTGCTCAACCAGCTTCCTTCTCCTTTTGCCTCTCTTGGGCATCATCACCCTTTCTCCCCAGTATAAATCTTTTACTCTCCAAATTTTGTTTTCATGTCTGCTGCCCAGTGACATAGTTTCTTAAATCATTTCCCTCTTCTTCCTGTGATTGCTTGAAAATTTTAGTGTCTCCCATCATTTCTTGGGGGGACTGTTAGGTTCTCTGGCAGTAGAATCCCACGTTTCTACACGTGACTTACTGAAGTCTACTTAGCGGAAGTCTATATTATCCAGAGCTCTATGATGATATAGCTATGTCCCCATCTTCTGAAGTCTTTTGTCCCTTTTTGGGTAATAATGACAAATTTTATTTTATTTATTTTATTTTTTTAAAGATTTTATTTACTTATTTGACAGAGAGAGACACAGCAAGAGAGGGAACACAAGCAGTGGGAGTGGGAGAGGGAGAAGCAGGCTTCCTGCTGAGCAGGGAGCCCGATGCGGGGCTCGATCCCAGGACCTGGAATCATGACCTGAGCTGAAGGCAGACGCTTAACGACTGAGCCACCCAGGCGCCCCATAATGACAAATTTTAAATGTGACCTAAATCAAATAATTCTAGAGCTGTAGTCACCGGTCCCAATCCTGTTCTTTTATAGATGCTATGATAGAGCTGAGGGCCAGAGGGGTTGAGTGATTCATCTCAAATTGCAAGAACTATAAAATGAATTTCCTTCATAAGTTAATTGTCTCAAGAGAATTTCTTCACTTTCATGACATTTCTAATCAGAAAGTGTCAGATCTTAGCTCTCTCTACACTGCTCATTTACTAATCTTATTAAATTACTTCCTAATGTCTTTAACTAAGATTATTTTACTCCTCTGAGGTTTGATAGATTAGTTCCTTACATGTGATGAGTGCCTTCTCCTGGACAGTACATATTTCATATATCCCTGGGAAAGTTCTTTGTCACTGGCTAGATTAGCAAGCAGCAAGATGATCATGCAAAGCCCACTCATATATATTTTATTTAATTAGGCTATGCCAGCACGTTAATATACAGGGCAGTATCAAAAGACATAAAAGTGTTAATTAATAATGAAAAATGCATTTAGATAATCTATGGAATGTGTTCTGAAAGTCTCTTTTTATTCCTTTTTCTATCCTGAGGCCCCCCTCCCCGCTCTTCATCCAAATGCTCTGATTGGCCATTATTCGATCAACAATTAACCCCAGGGAACAGAATCTAGAATTTCCTAGGAAGGCATTATTAGCCTCCTTTCCTGCAGACACTGTGGTGCATCTCGGGAAGAGAAACTCAAATTAGTTACCAAAAGGTAAGATAGGGCTGGGGGCTGCCTACTCAGACTTGGGCAGGAGGCAAGGAGGGTGGCAGTTTATAACAATTATACTTTACAGTCTTGAAAGGATTAAACACATACACACCCAGTTAATCTGCCCCCGGGAGGCATGCGAACGATTTTCTTCCCCTAAGTGATTTTGTCAAATGTATCCATGTTTTCATTAACTGCTGAAATAATTTTTTCTATTCATCGTAGGGCTATACTGTACTTTTTTTGTGTTAATAAGTATTTATCCTCTTACCTTATACTATTACAATCATTAACTGCAGTGGGTAAATGTACTAGTTATTACTGTCTAACTTTTGTTGAAAAAAGCACAATAAGGGAGTGAAGGTGAAAAAAACATTATATAAAAAGCATGCAGCCAGAGTTTCCTGCCAAGTAGCAGGGCACTGAATTCATGACATTTCGTTTCTGTGCCCAACAGCTATGTCCTGTGGTTTTATTGAAAGAGAATACTGATCAGCCCAGGGAACATAATATTCTTGAGAATTGCACATCTTGGAATTGAAGAAAATGAGAAATCCATGAGTTTCTTTCTGTCTCTCTTTCCTCCCTCCCTCCCTCCCTTCCTCCCTCCCTCTCTCCCTCCCTTCCTGCCTTCCTGCCTTCTTCTTCTTTATTCTAATGGAAAAAAAATAAATAAATTAACCTTGGGCCAGGAAGGCATGTCAGATGTAAGATACAGGGAAAATATGGTAGCTTCCAGGGGCACCTGGGAGGCTTATTTGGTTGAGCATCTGCCTTCGGCTCAGGTAGTGATCCCAGGGTCCTGGGATCGAGCCCCGCATCAGGGTCCCTGCTCAGCGAGAAGCCTGCTTCTCCCTCTGCTTGTCTCTCTTTCTCTCTGTCAAATAAATAAATAAAATCTTAAAAAAAAAAAATATGATCGCTTCCAGTCAGCAGTATCCCTTTGGAAAGTTGGTTACCATGCAGAAAAAAATGTACCATTTAAGAACTAACCATAAGGAAAAGTGAAATGCTGGTAAGTGATACCAAAAAACACAAAAAAACCCTAAAACAAAACAAAACAAAAAAACCCATGAAGGGTGAACAAATGCATGTATACATGGCTCAGTGACTTAAAAAAAAGTCTCTTAGCTGTCAAAGCACTTCAGGGATGTTGTGGATAAGCAATATCTTGAAAATGACTTTTTTTGTACACAATATTTTAAATGAAACAAAATCTGGGGAAAATATAGCAAGTGCAGCCTCGTCTCTATGCAGTATGTTAATGTGTCAGATTGGTGGTGCAGTTGAACAGCTTGAGGGAATGACAGTATTTTAATAATATTATATGGTAACCTGGCCTTTATAAGTAATCTCGGTTTACCTGCAAGATGTTATCAGCTTAGGTACATGAAATATAACTTCTATAGGTATTCAAATCCCCTTTTGTATTTGTATTAGCAAAGTAGCATTTAAGTCTTTTTCAAGGAGAGGAATTGGGTTAGATTGGGCGGGGAGGGGAATGTTGATTAAAATACACAGGCGAGGGTAGATTTGTGATGGTGGAATGTAGGTCCTGGTAATCCTCGATCATTGCGTGTTTTGTGACCAGGAGAACTAAAAAAACAAACATTGGCTCAACTTCTTAATATTTGCGAAGTAAAAGGCAACCAAAATGGAGCATCTTGGAAAGAGATACACGCAGTCCTGTTTCTTTCTCTTGGATCCTTCTAAAAGCCGTTTCACACATTAGGAAAGAAGGGCCATACTGGCCCCGGGGGGGATCAGTCTGAAGTACAGAAAGGTTGTCTATGATTAGCTCTGAGCTGCACTTCTTTGTGCCTCTTGTGTAGGGTGTATTCAAAAATTCCACATATTTTTACTCCGTTGGCATGTTTTTCCTTCAAGTAATTTCTGTCTCTATAGAAGCAATCTATGTTGATCGATTTAAAATGCCCGACTCCAGATGGAGGGCGCCTCGCCGCCTGCTTCTCCACATCCCCCCAAAAGCACGTCCTCTCAAACTGCTGTAGGTCTTGTCCACCGCGATGAATTATGCATAACCGGAGGGCGATTTCTTGGCATGGAAAAAATGTGGCATGAGAGATTAAAATTAAATATTGAGTAGGCTTTCTCCTAGAGACATGAATTAAAGAAAGGTGCTTCTTTCCCACCAGCGAAGTTTCGAGGCCTCCAGCTGTGCGTGTCGCACACGAAGGGATGGGCCGGTCCCAGCGTGGTGAATGCACGCATGGCGGCTCAGCCCTCCGTGCCGGGCTGGCTGCGGAAGGAAGTCCCAGCAGTTCTGAGCAAGGACCTGGTGATCAGGGGCTTCTGGTAGGCCTTGCTGTTTTTCCCACGTGCCCCTTACGGTCTTTGGCTGAGCTGAACCCCCAGGCTGTCATTAGGGGCAGTCCTGAAGCAACTTACAGCAGTAACGATGTCAACCACGAACCTGAGACTGAGCGAGGCCCCTCTCCCCTCCTCACCCGGGAAAGCCCAGGGAGTAGGCTCGCTCAGGCGCAGGTGCCGGGACGATGCGCAGAAACAACAGGAAGTCACTCGACGGGGCCCGGGAAGGGAAGACATACAACGGCCGCGGGGCAAACTAACAAACCTCAGCAAACAACTCCAAGTTTAGCTTCCGCGTGCTGGTTTATTTCCTTGTTAGTTCCTTCTTCCCTCTTTGTAGCAAGGCTACAAAGCACAGCCTCTACTCTTAGAAGCAAAATCAACCGAGCACCAAAAAAGAGGTTATTTAGGGCACGCCAGCTGCAAACTTGACTTTTCCAAACGGAACCAGTCTTTTCAATTCCCTGGATTGGAATCGCTCAGGTCCTTCTCATGATACCTGAGCTGACAGTAAATCCTGAGACTGGGTGAGACCTGGGTCATTTCTGTGGCAGGGACGGGGGCGGGGAGCAGGGTGTTTATTCCTCAGTAAACGAGAGGTCCCTTTGCATCTACAGGGCTGCTCTCTCTGATGGTGTTCCAGTGCCCCCTGAGGGCTTCTAAGTGTAATGAAAGCAAACAGAACTGCGGCTTCATACGAAATAATTCACTATGCAGCAGCAAAGCTGGGTGTGTGACTCAAAGGATCTCTGAAGGAAAGCTTAACTGCCAGTCATCAGGAAGCCCAAAGTCATTTAAAGTAAAAGGTGCCACAAGCCAAAAGATAGAAGCCATAAACACATACAATATTAATAAAGCAATTACAGTAAGTGCTATAACATTCTGCTTTGCAAATCTCTTGCCACTTCAAGAAACATCTGTCTCCGCCACTGGAAATTACTGTTAAAAAAAAAGAAACCAAACAAAACAAGCTGTGCTTTGTGCTTTCGCTTTTCATTCAGTATCCTGATCAGCCCGTCTGCTGCCAAAGCTTCAATACCAATTTCATAGCCTATTCCCTGGGTTGGTTTTCCAACCAATGTAGCCAATTGTGCTTATAGTAAGCAGAGGAGTCATTAGCTGATCCACCGCATTGTGCAAACTGCCTGAATCCAATCACACATAATGTCTCTGGAGGGCGAGTAGGAAATTCAAGTGACCAGATGAATCCTTATTTAATAGAAATTGGCTTGAGCCTTAGCTTCCCCAGATCTTGAAAGTTGTTGGTGCCCAATTTTTTAAAGAACACATTCTCATGCTAAATTGCAAGGCCCCTGTCAGTTACTTTGTTCCTGGTCAGTAAAATTCAGGTCTGGCTGGGAGAGGGAGGAGTCCTAGAGACCCACGAACATGTCTTCAAGAAGCTGCAGCCAGGGCTGTATCCCTGTTTGGACAGAAACCGCACAAGCTCTCTGAAAGTTCCCTTTTCTTCCTTTCAAAATAGGGAATTCAGTTCCTCCCCCGCTGTCTCAAAGGGGATCGAACCGTGTTCGTAGAGATGCTGTGTACACAGTGGAGAACTGTAACAGTAGAAAGAGCACCACGCGGATAAGCTGTGGAATATTTTATCCTGGAATAGCACCCAGATTCATAGAGAATAATTGGGAAGGGAGGAAAACACGTCCATAGTTATTATTGAACTCAACTAGGCCTTCCATTAAAAGAGAAACAACAACAAAGCAATGTGATTCAGAAACGAGAGAGTGAAGGTTGGCTTCAGTGTGAAGAAGAGTGATCGTGGTTTCTTAAATGGAAGATAACAGAAGGTAAAATTTGAAAGGCCAACTCGATTGGGGTTTAGATTGGGAGTGACAAATTGGGTTTAAGGACCATTCACTCAAATATTAAACTTAAAAACCTTTAGAGTCTACCCAGATTCCTTTCTTGCCCATCACAAAATCCTGATTTAATTGGACACCAAATCTCTCTTCTTGCTATGTATTTCTTAAAATGGGCTTTCTCTTTTCTTTTTAGATTTTATTTATTTATTTCAGAGAGAGTGAGCATGAGTAGGGGGTGGGGCCAAGGGAGAGGGAGAAGCAGACTTCCCGCTGAGCAGGGAGCCCGATGCGGTACTTGATCCCGGGACCCTGACATCATGACCTGAACCAAAGGCAGACGCTCAACCGACTGAGCCACCCAGGTGCCCCTGGGCTCCCTCTTTTTATTCTCCTTCCCACTGACTTTGTTCAGGCTAACTTAATTTTTTTGCCTACAATTATCTGCTGAACAATCTTTCTACTTGCAGTCTCTTTCTCCTTTATTCTGTTCTCCAAATTCAAAAATTCAGACCTGATGTATCATTTCCCACTTAAACCTTCTCAGTGCCCCCTCACCACCCATTGAATAAAGTTCAAGCTCTTTAGATGGCCTGTAAAGGCCTTATGGTGTGGCCCTTTGCCTACCACTTGGCTCCATATGACACTAAGCCACACGTGGTCCTTTCCTTCCAGACTACTCGCAGTTCCTAGAATCTGACATTCTTTGGAGACCGGCAAAGTGTTCTTCCTTTGGCATGGTGTCCCTTCATCCTTCACTCCTGTCCAGGGGGCCAATCACTTTTTATACTCTTGTATCATTCTGTAACCGAGGATAAAGTTTGCTGGTTACTTCTCTTTGTACGTATCAACTTGGGAGTATTATTCTCAATATATATGAGGAACAGCATCATAACATGGTAGAAAGACCAGAGCTTTGGGATCAAACAAACTTAAATCCCAGCTTGTCACCCACTATGGCATGTCATTTATATACGTGGAGCCCCAGTTTTCCCATTTATCAAATGGGAATAGGAATGTATGAAATCCCCAATGCTGTACTTGACTCACAGGGGCTCAGTACACGATAGGCACAGTGTGTTACATTGTAATCACCTTGTTAACTGAATCCTCTTCTTCATCTCCTTTAAACTATGACCTCCTTGTAAAAAGGGATTATAGCCTCTAATTTTTTTTCTTGTTCATCTTCCTGGCCTCAGATCTAGCAAAGTGCCCAACACGCAGTAAGTGTACAGGGAAGATTGCTCGAAGGATCAACAAACACATAACAGATGTAGGAATCAGGAAATCTCTAAATTTTAGGACATTTGAGGATTTGTACCAGGGTGGGATTAGAAATAATGACATTGATAGTGTCTACAAATCTCAAGCACACTTGAAACATCATTTGATTTTCTGGTCCTTGAGTTTCCCTGTGCTGACGAATTACCACGTCCGGTAGCTGTGTATCTCCCGAAAGGACAGACTACTAGCGACAAGAAATCAAGTCTGTGTGTAGAGCACCATCCAGCATCCTCTCACTTTCTCTTTCCGCTTGTCTGGAGGTTGACTCCATGATATCCAAATGGCACTGCTTGTTGACACCGAGCAGGGCACAGCGTGTGAAAGCAGGAAGAGCTGGGGGTGGCCAGTCAACGAGAGGCCAGGGGGATGAGTGCTTCGAAGCTCGTGTTGTAACTTGGACATCACCCTGTAGGGGGTTTACCAAAGGGTTTTTGCGGGGATGGGACAGAACCAGATGCCTACTTTAGGAATATTTTCTTTAGATGATTCTGAAGGAATCAAATCTAAAGAAGGGCCATCAGTTAGGAAGTTGCTGAATCACAAGGTGTGTGATGGAGACCTGGATGGAGCGGGGGTCATGGCCAGCTCCGGGGGTGTGTGACCTGTGCCAGCACAGAGGGCACCATGCTTAGAAAGTTCCACACTTGGTTTAATGCTCTGCGGTCACCTCTTGCAACTCTTAATAATTTTAGAAAAAGGGACCCTGTGTTTTCATTTTGCACTTCACCCTGCAAAGTATGTGACTGGTCTTGGCAGAGGTGCTAGGAGAGAAACCGTGATGAATGGAGCTCTGCTCCTCTTTGCTTTTCTGTTTGCATGCTTCCCTCGGTGTCCTCAGCCTAACCCCTGCCTGATCCGAGGGAGGTGTGGGCGTTGGGGCCAGGGGAGTAGAGAAGATTTAAGAATGTTATTATAGCAACACAAAAGGAACGAATTAATATTTAGTCTCTATCCTTCAGTAAGGAGGTTTTGCAGTCTCATCCAGGCAAAGGCTAGTCAGATTTATTGAGAGTGGAAAGAATTATCCAGGTTCTTTTATCGTTCCCTGATTAAAACATAAAATTGTATTCTATGCCCCAAATAGAGGGAACGCCACTGAAGGAATATGGGAAGCTCAGAGCCAATTCCTTTTAGCCTGAGGGACTGTGGCAGCAAGATGCCAGAGAGGAACCTGACAGGGAGAGTGGCCTCCCGGCATTGAGGTTCCCATGCTGGGCAAGCGTTTACATGCCTCAAGAATGACACAGAAGCAGTCATGACCGATTCAGCATCTGAGTAGCTGTCCCTGTTTCCAGAGGACTGGTGCTCGCTCTTTCCCCGTGCCCCACGCCAAACAGAACTCCTAAGCTTTGCTGCAGCAAATATGACCTTGGAGCAGAAAAGAGAAAGTCCCAATACTGATGGAGTCTGGATTTCCCGACAGCCCGTTGGGATGGGTGCTTGGAATCAAACTTAAGTCAATTAAAGACAATAAAGTGTTCTATTTCTGTATCTGAAAAATGAAGTTGCAAATTCATATATGCATGTGGTTGTAAATTTATATATATAAATTCATAGATGCATAAACCACTGGCTGTTAAAAAGATGAAATATTAGGACATAATCTTACTCCCAAGTTTAAGCATATAAAATTTCCCCATTATATTTATTCTTTATGTGTAAGTTTAACAGGTCTTTGCATTATTAGGAGTTGTACAACCACAATATATGGGAACAGTTACATATTGTTAAAATTGGTACCTTTTGCCATCTCCTAACTGCCTTAGTACGGGGTTTAGCATTACAATGCTTTTCCATACCTTTCTAACATTTTCTTTATTATAACTTTCCCTTTTATCTTTGCATAATTAAGGATTATTTGTTTTTATGGGATCTTAAACAAAAATTGTAACTACCAGCATGAGAGATTTATTCCCACCTTCCCGATGGGCATGCATAAAATGCGTTAGGAAATGCTAGGCTTGCACAATTCTTACTTATGGAAACCAAGAACATTATCTCTTGCTGCAGAAAGTATAGACCCATCACTTTTTTGCATTAATTACTTTGTGCTTTTGCAAAACTCCTTATAGAAGATTCTGACAGCAGTGCCTCTCCGTCCTGATGTTCCCAGCTGTCCAGTGTTTTGAATGGAGCCCACTGCATCTTTTACAGACAGTCTTAATTAGAACTAAGGTAAGATTGGCCTGGGAGTGGCTGCATTTCCAATAGCTGGTCTACCACGCCTGAAGCTTGCTTTGGAGCCTGATGATGGTTAGAGTCTTCTTGTTATTTGTAATTGCCCCATTGGCCTGTAAGCACTTCCCTTAATACTTGTTGTTTTGATTTCTACTTTATTTACCTGATTATTGACATAAAATATTTTCACACTAGAAAATTAGGAAATGCCAAAATCCTTAATGGAAAATGTCTCTCAAAAATTAACTTTTGATTTTTGGCCAGAGTTATCTTATTTTTCCTATATACTCACAAATATTTCTACTGGGAGTGTAGTCTATGCCAGAGAGTGTTCTAAGAGCTTCACGTTCATTTAATTTTCACAACCTATGAACTTTGTAATTTTCAACATTTTTTTGATAAAGAAACCGAGCTCAGGGTAATTAACTTTTCCAATGTCAAGTGGGAAATGAATGGCAGAGGTAAGATTTGAACCCAAGGCTGCTAAATCCTTCATTCTTAACCAGGATACAATAGTGCCTTAGTCTGAGCTTAAATTGTATATACATTTTGTCTTTTATTCCCCATTAGTATTATAATGATATAAACAATTTTGTTTTCATTAAGCATTTTTATAAACATCATCCTTAATAACTGTGAAACATTGATTATATGGATTTTTTAAATAATTCATTCAATTAATTTCTTTATAAATAGTCTTTATACCATTCCCCAAACCAATCTAGTCTCACAATCTTTGTTGCATTGATTTAATTATAGTTAAACTCAGTTATATATTTCTTTGATTGGAGGAAGAAACACTAGTCACTATGTGAAGTCTTTTTTTTTTTAATGCTTTTTTTAATTTTTATTTTATTTATTTGACAGAGAGAGACAGTAAGAGAGGGAACACAGCAGGGGGAGTGGGAGAGGGAGAAGCAGACTTCCCGCTGAGCAGAGAGCCCGATGAGGGGCTCGATCCCAGGACCCTGGGATCATGACCTGAGCCGAAGGCAGATGCTTAACGACTGAGCCACCCAGGCGCCCCACTATGTGAAGTCTTAACACAGGTTTTCCAATACATCCTAATTTCAGGAAATATTATACTGAGGGGAAAAATACATTTTCTGGTGGAAGGAATATAGGAATCACCAATGGTGTCTCAGTGAGGGAGACGCAGGCTGAATTCTGTGCTTCCTGACAAGCCCAGCAGATGTAACCTGCAACATGGAGACCAGCTTTCCCGTTATCTGTTGAGAGCAGCGGGGGTTCTTCCTTAATTTTGCAGCTCTCATTTTGCATTTGCAAAGATAAAAGACAGTATGCTGCAATCTAGGTATTTTAGGCACTGAAAAACCAGGGAGAGGTTGGGATCATGTGAATAGTAGTCTCTAGGACAATATGGCAGTCGGATTGCTTTCTTTAAAATGCGTCACTGCCATGGAACAGGGTATTTGAAAGAAATGTCAGGCTACCACAATAATCAACACTCTGTTTTCATGGATTTACCTTCTGAACACTGAAATATTCCATTCGGAGAGGAACACAAATAAGAATAAGAATAAACTAAAATTGAGAATATTTGAAAAGTAGACTATGCCAGATGTTTCCTTCAGTGGGGTTTGTTTTTTTCAGACTTTCTGTATACATACTGCAAATATGTAATTAAAGTGCTTGGTGGACTAAGAGAACAATGTGGATAAAACTAGTTTGTTTTTAATTTTCAATAATTTGAATACACCGCATTAAAGTAACCACACAATATATTTTTCTATCAAATCTAGTCCACGGAGAAGTATTTAGAAGCTAACAAATAAAATGAGAATTAATTTTTTTTTAAATAAAACTTCCAAAACATTTTTAAAGTTATGGTTTTACTTGTAAGTATGTACTTTCTTTTTTTCCTAATGTCAGAAAAATTCTTTCTCAGGCTTGAATTATTGAAGTTTTCATTTTATTATGTATATCCAAGGAAGAGTAGCTTAAATTGGACTGGATGATTTCCAAGATTTTCAAAATAAATTCTGATCTGGCTTAAGACTGTTATACATATTTTTCAAAGACAGGGCAATTTAAGGAAAATTTAAAAGATTAGAAAATGAGATTTTCTTAACAAGAATGGATTTTACAAATTAGCTATTAAAAAGCCTGGTTACTATGTATTAAATTAAATTCCAATAAAATTCAACAAGGGTTTTTTGAGGTAGAAATTGAAAAGCTAATTCTGAAATTTATTTGGAAAAGAAATGTACCTAGGATAGCCAAAATTATCCTGAGAAAGAACAAAGTTGGAAGACTCATACCATCTTGTTTCAAGACTGATTATAAAAGTACGTAATTAAAACAATGTGGCAAGAATAGGCAAATAAATCACTGGAACAGAACATGTCCCATCAATCAATTTTCAACAAAACAGTCAATTTTCAGACAAAACTGTTTAATGGAGAAAGAAGAGTATTCTCAACAATAGAGCCAAAAGAACTTGATAAATGTGGGGGGAAAAAATGAACATTGACTCCTACCTTGCACTATATACAGAAATTAATTCACTACAGATCAGAGACCTCAACATAAAAATTAAAACCACAAAGCCTCTGGAAGAGAATATAACATCTATGCAACCTTGGGTTTAGGTAGAGGGGGCACAAGAAGCACAAACATAAAATAAAAAGTTGAAAATCAGACATTATCAGAATTTAACTCCCATTCATCAAAAGACACTGTAGAAAATCACTGGGAGAAAATATTTTCTATACCTATATTTGACAAATGATTTATATCCAGTTTATAGAAACAACTCCCACAAATCAATTAAAAAAAGGAAAACCCAATTCTTTTTTTAAAGATTTTATTTATTCATTTAACAGAGAGAGAAAGGGAGGCAGGCAGAGGGAGAGGGAGAAACAGACCCCCCGCTGAGCAGAAAGCTTGATGCAGGACTCAATCCCAGGACCCTGGGATCATGACCTGAGCTGAAGGCAGTCATTTAACCGACTGAGCCACCCAGGCGTCCCAGGACAACCCAATTCTTAAATGGGCAAACATCTTAGACACCCTACAAAGGAAGATTCCTAGATGATCAATACGTATGTAAAAAGATGCTCAACATCAATAGTTATCAAGGAATTGCAAATTAAAACCAAAATAAGATACTGCTGCACACATACCAGAATGGTTAAAACTTTGAAAATTGACAATACACAGATTGGCAGGGATTTGGAGCAACCCGTATCATAGATATTGGCAGGGGATGGAGAGGGGGGAGAGTGGGTAAACTCATTCAACCAACCACTATTCTGGGCCCAGCAGTGTCCCCCCAGATCCATGTCCACCTGGAATCTCTGACTGTGACCTTATTTGGAAATAAGGTCTTTGCAGGTATAATAATAAGGTCATAGGGAGTTAAGAATGGTCCTAAAGCCAGTGCCTGGTAGATTCTTATAAGAAGAGGGAAACTAAAACACATGGACACAGGAGACATAGAGGGAAGAAGAGCAGACGAAGACAGAGGCAGAGATCAGAGTTCTGCTGCCACAAGCCAAGAACACCAAGAATCCCCCGCAACCGCTAGAAACTGGAAGAGGCGGAGAAGGATTCTTCCTAGAGCCTTCGGAGGAGGTCGGCTGCAACAACACCTTGATATCACACTACCCGATTTCGGGAGTCCTGGACTTCTGAACTCTGAGAGCATTCATTTCTGCTGTTTTAATCCGTCCAGTTTGTAATGACAGCTCTAGGAATCTAATACAAGCACTTTAGAAAACTTGGGAAGTTTCTTATAACCTTAAACATATACACTTACCTTATGACCCAGAAATTCTACTCCTGGGTATTTACCCAAAAGAAATGAAAGCACGCATAAAACACACAAACACACAAGTGCACACGCACGCATGGGCACACACACACACTTGGATAAGCATGTTCATATCAGCGTTGGTTATAATAACCCAAACTAGAAACAAGTCAAATGTCCAAGAAGGGAATGAATAAAAAATTGTCTTATATAGCCAAACACTATTCAGCAACAAAAAAGAATAAACTGCTGATATACTCTAAAGCATGGATGAACATCAAGAAACAAAATAAAAACAGCAAAAGAAGCCAGACACAAAAAGAGTATGTGTGCTGTATGAGTCCATTTATATGAAGACCAAGGTCAAGTAAAAGGATTCTCAGGTAATAAAAATGGGATCGGGGAAGCAAGGGATTGACTTGAGAGGGCCTGAAGGAATGATTGCAGACATTGGGAATGTTTTGTGTCTTGATTTAGGTGGTGGAGACATTAGCGGATATATATTTGTCAAAACTCACTGGACTATTTACCTAAGTGGATGCACTTTATTAAATGTAAATTATTATCTCAATGAAATTGCTCATAAAGAAAGGTGAATCTTGGAGCATTTCACCATTTATAATATTTGCCTCAATCAAAATAGAAAAGAAAATCTTAGTTTGCTTTAATGAAAATCTTTATCTTTTTTTTGTTTTTGAAAACCACATTAATTATCTGCTTTCTAAACTATTTTTAATTCTTAGCAAGTAGGTGATTTCCAAGTAATTTATTTTTGTTCTCTGTTTTTCCGGTCTACTTTGAATGTAGGCATCCATATGCCATGCACAATCTCTGTAAGAGTCTACTTCTTTTGTATATGTTGTCAAAGCCTTAAGTCTCAATCTCCATCTCCTTAGTTGGGAGGATTCTAGTAACTCATCAGGACATATTTTACTCTGTTAGCTATGTTGTTTAGGAAGAAGAGGTCACTTGCAAGGGCCAATCAAGTGCAAAATAAAAATACCTATATCTCAAACTAAGAATGCACAGCTTTAAATAGCATTCAAAATGTTTCTAGATTTATTTTTTTTTTTTTTTAAGATGGTAGGAATTTACAGAATTTGGCTTGTCAGAGAACAAAGAACACACCAGCTTCAGGTGGGCAGTACCCAGTTCCGGTTTGACAGCTTCTTGGCGAGGATTGTATGTATCAGGCGTGACTGGATGGAAAGGAGGACCTGAGGGGAAATACAGCAAAAGACTGGGGGCAGAAAAAAGAGAGGGAGGCACAGGGTAGGGCCCAGGGAATCCACACTAACAGGCTGCGTCTGTACTTACAGTGCAGCGCCAGCGCCATCATGTGGTTGTAGGTGGAACTTCAGAGGAAGAAAGCGTTCTTTCCCCACTCTTGTTTAAAGAATGGACTAATTGAACAAAATCGTCCAAAGGGCCTGAAAAACCTCGAGAAGGACATCACCCTATAATTCTTTTTCATCTAAAATCAGAAGGGATTCTTGGCCTTTCAGTTAGTAATGCAGCTGGTATCGTGTTTGTTATTCAGGTAACTACGATTTGTCCTTTCTTTCTTCTAGTATTTATTGAATATATATTGAATAATGTGCCAGACACTATACAAAGCAGGAAAAAAGCAGGTATCATGGTCTAGTAAGAAAGACAGACCTATGAACAAAATATTAGCGCAATCTCATCAATACTCCAACGCAGCAATGAAAGAGCCCCTACCTACCACCACAGAAGACAAATGGACACTTTTTTTTTTTTTTTAAGATTTTATTTATTTATTTGAGAGAGAGAGACACAGCGAGAGAGGGAACACAAGCAGGCGGGGGGTGGGAGAGGGAGAAGCAGGCTTCCTGCTGAGCAGGGAGCCCGATGTGGGACTCGATCACAGGACCCTGGGATCATGACCTGAGCTGAAGGCAGATGCTTAACGACTGAGCCCCCCCAGGCGCCCCACAAATGGGCGCATTTAAAATTTGCCAGATGCCATCACGCCCCCCCCCGTTCTGACTTGGTGCTATGATACCATTGTTGCCTTGAAAGCCTGTGTTGATCCTATTGTATCACTCGCCATACCCTCTTTAAAATCTGGCTATAATTATTGATTATTCCAATAATTATTTACAGACAGCCTACTGTGTTTTAGGCAGTGGTGTAAGAGCTGGGGGATACAGGTACAGTGGGGAAAGACAGAAAATCTTTCTGCTTTCATTCAGCTTACGCTTGGGAAGTGAACCATCAAGACAAATGTGTCCTATATGTATATACACAAGCTATTTTCTTACTTTTTGCCCATTTAGGTTTGTTGTTTTTATTTTCTATTTCCCACCCGGGTAGTCCATTCCCCACTTATTCAATTGGAAACAATCACTCTGAACTATTTTAAGTTAGTTTGAGATTTTAAATCAGCATGGCCTCCGCAAGCGTTCTGGGAAATTTACTTAACTTCCTGTTGCTCAGAACTCACTGGGGTTTCATGAGTGTGTTAGTCATGAAGTGGGAATTTGGGATGAGATTTCTAATCTTCGCTCTCTTAATGTTTCATTTGTCAGGCTTACCTCCCAACGCAATCTTTCATGGTCGTTTTTGGGTCCCGCATGTAATAAACGTGAATGATCTCAGAATTTTCTAATCAAAATAGCACAGACTAGGAAGTTGGCAGCAGCCTTGTGTCCACACCCAGCCCCCGGGCCTCAGCAGCCGCCCCTGTCAGGGGGAGGATTGTAGCCTCAGGCCTTCTGCCCCAACACTGGGGAGCCAGCGCAAGAAGGAGGGACTGTTCCAGTGACCTAAAATAAGAGAAGATTTGAAGAACCAGACTGAGCTTACTACCAACTTGGAAAAAGATGTGATGTCAGTGAACGGCATATATTTATTAACAATTATTGGGGAAAAAACTGATTTTATGATTATGCTTTCAAGGAGTTGAGACTCTTCACTCAATCATGAACGCATCTCATTCTGCGTCAGATTTATTCACTCAGGCCTTTGCTCCTGTATGTGCAGCCCAGTACAAATACCAAATAGTTGGTATTTAGAATGAGGTCATCTCCCCTACAAAGAAAATTTAGAAAGTGTTCCTGCAGTCCTGCTTGTGCTCAATCACTATAGACTTTATATTACGCGGGAGGCGCCAGGAAGCCCAGAGTTTCCCCTTCAGACTCAGTTACTTTCCCCACCAAACTAATCAGCCCAGTGCCTTTTACTTGTAAGCATAGCTTAGGAAGATTCTGAAAAGATTCTGAAAATTAACTCAAATGTACCGAGATGTTTCTAAAACTAAAGCTAAATGGAGATTGTGAGCTATTTCATATAAAATAGAACTGTAAATTCTGTGTTGTGGCAACTTTCTTTTAGTTCCAGGTGTTTTACACATTAAACACCAAACCGTCATTATGCTCATTGTGAATTTAAAGAAAAATATCTTTCCATTCATAGTACCATTTGAGAGGAAAGAAGCAGAACCTTTGCAAAAACCAAAACCAAAAAACTTGTGCTCAACAAAGGAAAACATCCTCTGCCTCACTTTCTCTCTGTTTCCATGGCCTGGTTGCAGTTGTTAAAAAATGTAAGTCCACATACTTTTGTTACCAAAATTGAAATATTAAAAATTTCGTCTGTGTCTCTCTCACTCAAACCTGTAAAGACATAAATCTAATCTATACGTGCCTCCTTCCATGTAGAATACAAGTCGTGGTTCATCAGAATTTTAAACAGATGTTATTGGTCACTATTAGGACAGGCTTACTTAAAATAAATGAAATCCTCATTTAAAATACATGCTAAAAATATTAGCATGCCTTGCAATTTTATTTTTAAGGCTTTTGCATTTAAGACATGTGAACAGACCATTTTCCCTTTGTGAAGAGAAACTGCTCTCATCCGAGCCTGCCTCTTCAGGGTATAAGCTGCTTCCCGAAAACCATCATCAGTTGAGCCCGTGAAGCATCCTCACTGCGCAACGGAACAGGATGTACTGGCAAGATAATCCTTTCCTTTGTGAAGGGCCACTTTGAGAGAGAGGCTGGATTAAGCAGCAGTTTACAACCAGCTTCATTAAATTGCATTAATCATCTTTGCAGTTTTTTTTTTTTAAAGATTTTATTTATTTATTTGAGAGAGAGAATGAGATAGAGAGAGAGAGCATGAGAGGGGGAGGGTCAGAGGGAGAAGCAGACTCCCCGCCGAGCAGGGAGCCCGACGCAGGACTCGATCCCGGGACTCCGGGATCATGACCTGAGCCGAAGGCAGTCGCTTAACCGACTGAGCCACCCAGGCGTCCCTGCATTTTTTTTTTTTAAGATTTTATTTATTTATTTGAGAGCGAGAATGAGAGACAGCTTGAGAGGGAGGAGGGTCAGAGGGAGAAGCAGACCCCCCGCCGAGCAGGGAGCCCGATGCGGGACTCGATCCCGGGACTCCAGGATCATGACCTGAGCCAAAAGCAGTCGCTTAACCAACTGAGCCACCCAGGCGCCCCAATCATCTTTGCAGTTTTAATGCAACCAGTAACTGGTGAACATTCTGATGTAAAATAAATAGGCATTTCTACTAAAACTGGTTAATATTCTCATAGTCATATATTTTTGGAGAACTTCTGTCTCTAACATTTTCCTAACCCTAACCCTAATTGTGTCCACGCTGAATCTGATGAAGAGCATCAATAATGTAAACAGTTCAGGTAGAATCTTCAGGAATAAAGTGACTTTTTTTTTTTTTCTCCTGCTCAAGTCTATCCCAATTTAACAGTCTTGAACTGTCTTAAAAATTACTTCAAAATCTAGGTCAGGTCTATATGTTACTAAAGTGGCCTGACGATCAACTATTGCAAAGAAAATAATACTGTTTTGTACGTAAAGCAACGATACAGGGCACTGTGCCTTATTATGACATTTTCCTCAGCTTGGATTTGAACATCAAAATATAAAGTCCATAGCAATATGCATTATTTATTCATTCTCATGAAGAATAAGATGGTTTGTATAAAATTCTGAGAGTAGAAAAAGTTATTTGAAGATTATTGATGCAGTTCATTGCTTAAAAAGTCTCTCATCTGGGGCGCCTGGGTGCCTCAGTTGGTTAAGCTTCTGCCTCCGGCTCAGGTCATGATCCCAGGGTCCTGGGATCGAGTCCCGCATCAGGCTCCCTGCTCAGTAGAGAGGCTGCTTCTCTCTCTCCCTGCCACTCCCCCTGCTTGTGCTCTCTCTCTTTCTCTCTGACAAATAAACAAATAAAATCTTAAAAAAAAAAAAAGCCCCTCATCTGTGTCATTTAAAAACAGTAAGAGCAACAATTAACATAACTGTGGTCCTAGAAAACACTGTGTGCCAGACGCTGTTTTAAGCACTTCACTAACTCGTATACTAATTAGGATACTAATAAGTATCCTAACTCATGCAACCCTTGCAACGACGCTACGAGGCTGGTATTTATGATCACCGTTTTATAGAGGAGGACGCTGCGTCATTGAAAGGAGAAGTATCTTTCAGAGTCCCACGGAGAGTAGAGGGAGGACAGAGTCAGGGCAGGTACTCTTAATTAACATGTATACTACCCTAATTCTCTCTACAATCTTTCTGTTCAGGCCAGAAATCTCCCTTCAACTTCAGATTGGGCTGCAGAACATCTCTTCCTGAATAACCCACTGGAGAGTCAAGCTCAGCATATTCTATACTGAGTGCAGAATCTGCTGCCAGATGGCTGCTGCCTCCACCCTTACTTTAATCATGCAACCTATCTTCCCCGTATCAGTAAAGATTCCGTCGTGCTCCACTCTTGGCCACAGGCTTGGTCCCTCCCGGCTCCCCTACCCCACCTGTGAAACAGGGTTAGCCTCTCTCTCCTCTCCTGTTCCCACTGTCCCATCCTCTCTTGGGCACTACTTCCCTTTCACCTGGACTTTTGAATTTGACCTTGAATGGCTCTTCCTATCTTCATTCTCTCTCTTCTCCAATTCATCCTACACACTAGCATCCAATGAAACCTACTAAAACATACTTCAAATCATTTCTACTAAGAAGACCCCGGTAGCTTGCCAATAAAATGAATGATAAACTCTTCAAGGTCTACTCTCGGCCATATGTAGCATAACCTCAGCTTCATTTCAATCCTTATTGCTAGTCCATCTTTCCATCTTTGCCCATCTTTTGTTTGCTTGTAAAACATTATTTAATTTTCTTTTGCTATATCCACCAACTCGCTGCCTCTAACAAACTCTGTACTGTCTCTCCCATGTTCCAGATGAGACTCCCACTTGTGTGGCAAAATCTTCTTTCCCAGTTTTCCATCTCTCCCTCTTAGTCTTCATTCCCAGTGCTATTTCCTGGCTCTGGTGCTCTTGCTTAGGCTAGGATCATAGTTTGCTGATTAGGCTCCCAAGTTCTATATCCTTCTTCAGTAAGCCCACCCAGCATTCTCACTGTCAGGGTGACTGTATCAAAACACGTCTACCTTGCAAATTTTCTGCTCAAAAATTAAAAGGGTTTCCTGTTTACTACCCATCAGACTCCAAACAGGCTGCCATATGGCACAACTTCAGGGAGCCCCATTCAGGTTTTATTTTATTGGAGTCTTCAAACTTCTTGCTTTGGAATTAAGCAGTATATTGAGAACCAACAGTAGAACTGTTATTATATTACAATCTGCCCCTCTACTCCTCCACCTCCCACCTCCCCAGATACATACCACACCAAAAACATGACCTTTACATTCAGGCATGCTATGGAAAGACTGAAATAGGTTCTCTTTAGGGTAAGACTTTCAAGCATCTTTAATATGCTTGTGTGCATTATGAATCTCCATGAAGAATCGTGATGGAAAAGGGTTTGTCTTTTCTTCCCCCTTCTCAATCACTCTTAGATATTTCCCAGGACACCGGAATTCTACAGCCTCGAACTGGGGAAATCCTGCCCTATACATTCTCTGCTCCAGTCCTTGTCACAGGTCAAATGCCACCTCAGAAGGTCTTCTCTGACTATCTTGGTTAAAGTTGCATCCCTCCCCTCTACCATCATCTTGTTTTATTTTCTTCACAACACTTAAACCGCAGTTGAGTGGGATGCTTATTGTTTATTTTTTTCTCTTTGTTTGTTTTTCCTCTAGGATGTTAGATCCAGGAAAACTGGTCTCCCTATCTTGTTTGTTCCTTTCTCCACCCAGACAGGTGGCTGATACATTTAATACAGTTTGGCTATTTTTTTTTTTAAAGAATATATGTCCCCACCCAGAGCCTTGCTTGTCTCTCAACCTACATAAATGAATTTAGGTGTATGTGATAAGGCTGAAATAAAAGTTTCCTCATCTCTGAAATTTTCTCTGGTGCCCTGACTCATCCCCCAAAGTAATTGCTCTTACTCTACTGAACTTCTATAATGTTAGTATCTGAGCAACGCAGTTTATTTTGAACAGTTAATAGTTTTTACATAGAAATGCTACCTTATCTCCCCCCCACCCCCCCACCCCGCCAACCATACTGTATTTGCCTTGTGGCCAGGATTGTTGCCATACTTTGAGTATTTTTGAGGATCTGGCAGACTGGGCTTCTCAGGAAGCAATAAATATCTACAACTTGATTAAATATGATACACATAGTAGATTCTGTTTGGGTGGAGATGCTATACATTCTTACCTTTAAAATTCTTTCTTACTCTCTGAGGAAGTAGCTGTAACTGGAAGGAGTGGGGTGAAAAGGTATAATGAAGCAATTAAGGGAAGAGGGAAGTTTAGTATCAAATAATACAATGTGATTGAAAATCCTTGTCTCATGTTTACGTGGTTTAAATTCAACAGAAACAGCAAAGTCTGCCTGGTACCAGGGATCTTGGATTGAGTTGATACTTCCTGTAACAATTCAATAGCCATGTGCATTTTTGTGTAAGTCACTTAAATGTTAATCCATCTTTAAAATCATCACAGCAATTCCATTTCTTCCTTTTATTTAGAAATGAGATGTACTTTGCTGAGACAAGTTCAAGTATTGGCTCTCCATCCAAATGATGTGGATTAGGAACATCTGGAGAACCTACCCTTGTTTTTTATTAATGGAAAGCTTGGAAGGCTTAGTGATTTATAACTTCTTTGTATTTTAACACACTGACTTTTTTTTTCTTGGTAGAATTTTATTTCATTTGGAACATTTATGTGATCACGTAATATGCCACATGTGAAACTTTTCGTATGAAAAAAACCAATGTGTCTGCTCTATGTCAAATTTCATAGCTGGGAAAGGCGTGATTTGGAGCAGACTCCACCTGAGTGCTTGGGCTTTCTGGAATGTTGTCAGGGTGCTAGTTTCAGCCCGTCTCAGAGACCATTCTATATCTCAGCCTCTCCTGGGACCTGAAGATTAAATCCACCCACAGGTGGGTTCTGCAGAGCCTTAATGCTTTGAAGTACTCTGAAAAAAAAAAAAAGGTGTTGGATTATCAAATATATTTCAGGCATTGTGGAATTCTAAATCTCCTTTTTGGACAGTCACAAGGCTTATTAGCATGTGAAGGCTTTGAGAATTTTTAGAGCTCTACAAAATTGGATCTCTCCTGCTCCCTTTGCTTTCCTGACGTCATTTCCCACATCTCCCACATTTCTCACATCACTCTCCTGTCTCTGACCATACTGGCCTTCTTGTGATTCCTCAGACACACCACCAGCATTCTCTTTACATACTTTGTTTCCTCAGCCTGAAAGTCTCCCTCTTCCCTCCTGGATACCTGCAAGGGTCCGTCTTGCCTCCTTGAAGTCTTTTCTGAAATATCATCCTTTTAGTGAGGCCTTCCTTGATTACCTTATTTTAAACTTACAAACTATCCCTTCCTGGCACTCCCTATTGACCTTTCCAGCTTTATATTTCTCAATCACACTCATCGCCATAACCACAATAATGCTGTATTAACCAACAAACTCAAATCCTCATGGTATGCAACTATAAACATTTACCTAGTGTCAGATGTGTGGTGCTTATCTGGCACGTCTTGAATTTACTCTCTGGCTAACTGTGGGTCATTCTTGTAACTGTACTGATATGGACTAAGCTTGTTCATGTGTCTGTAGCTCTCCTGGATACTGGCTTACCTAGGAGGGCCCCAAGGAGTCGACTGCGGCGTCTTGACTCTGCTGCACGTGTCTCTCAATCTTCAGCAAGCTGGCAGAGGGAGGCTCTGTCTCCCGGCAGCCAAAGAGGAGAGTCAGCAAGCTTTCGGTGAGTTTGAATCAATTTGCTAATGTCCTATTAGCCGGAGCAGGTCACGTGGCCACGCACAGCATCAGAGTGAGTGGTCTCTACAATGTTACACGGCAAAGGGTGTGGATACACGAAGAGGTGAACAATTTGGGCCATTTTTGCGAACCATATATATTAGAGGTTCTGCTTCAAATGTTTGTTTGTTTGTTTCCCTCGACTAGAATATAAGTTCCATGAGGGCAGGGATTTTAATATCTATTTTGTTAACTACTTTATCTTTATTTTACTTTATCTAGAACTGTGCCCAGCACATAGGAGGTACTCAATAAATGTTTGTTGGATGAATAAATACATAAAAATAAACACATTAAACTTTAACTCAGCATTTTCAAATGTATTTTTTAATTGGTCTCATTTTTAGTGGAAAGCCAAAGAGAATCTCATTTGGAATCCGACACTCTTCAGATATCTCATGCCTTCCTTACTGAGAATGTAGACTCCAGTAATTAATTTTAATTTTCAGTATTTATTTCACCTTCTTTCATTTATCTAACTAAAGCTTAATCAATGACTTAGATTATGTACTAGATGCTAATGGTAAGAGAGAGCAAGAATATAGTCCCAGCTTCTGAGAAGTCTCGGTTGAGTTGAAGAACAAAACTATAAAGCCGAATTAAGCAATATGATATGCTCCATTATAATGTTATTAAAAGTCCCTAAGAACACAAAAGAAGAAATGTTCAAATGTGCTATTAGATACTGGATAGAGACCCTATCTGTTTAAACTGATAAAGTCACTCTTCTAATACACTCTTCTAATATTTGCAACATTTCTGTTTATACCATTTAATCTCTTCACCCATCCCTACATTTACCCTCATCTTCTTTTCTTTCTGAATCCTACCCATCCTTCAAATCTGACCAGCCATGAAACATTCTCGGACCAAGTTTGCTTACAGACCCCCAGCCCCCGAATTTATCTGAATTCTCTAGCCTTTATTGTCTATATCATTATTAATGTGTAATGGTTAGAGACATCTATTCTACTACTTTAAAATAGACTATTTAACTCTCATATTGTTCACCTTTTCACTTCTGGATGTCTCATCTTCTCAAAGAGTTAATAACCATGTTGAGAGCAGAGATTTTGTTTCTTTTCTGGAATTGCTGAATGATAGGTACTCAAATAATTAATTGGAAGGCTATACTGAAAACCAAAAATTTGAACCTTCATTCATCACCTGGTTATGGTCAGTTCTGAGAATGCATATGTGGGCTGTTGGCTGGCAGTGTAGAAAATGGTGTTTATGTACTCCCTTTATCTGTGTTGGCAACCAGTTTCTAAGTTATATAAAGCTGCAAATACAGACTAATCTTTTTAACAGGTTAAAAATAAACTGACACATTTTAAGAGGGCTTGGAAATGAATGAGAGAAAAATTTTAAAATTCCAACCTACAAATGTACAGAAAATAAAGAGATTTCTTGTTGGCAAAGAAATGTTAAAAAAAAGGAATAAAGAAAAAGCAAAGATGTGTTACCTGCTGTTCTCTGGCTCCAGGGCAGAGCAGAGGCTCATTTATCTTTCAATTAGTTTTGCATTTCTACACACCTGCATATCCTATTCACCAGCCTAATAAAACTGTCCTCCAGGGGTAAATTCTGCTTCACATGGCACTTGACGTGAGGGAAACCCCCCAAATAAACTACAAAAGTAACAAGTAATTTCACTTAGTTCGAGAAGAATCCACATCTTACATTTGTCTGGATGCCTTTGAAGAAGACAAAAAAGCAGCTCGACAAGTATTGTAATTATTTACTGAAAAAACTATGCTACAAGTCATAGAAATGATGATAAGAGAAAGGATAATATTAGTTTGCTCAGACTTTTAAGAATGAAATGACAATAATCAATTCAGATCCTATTAAAGTCTGTATCTCACTCAATACATTTCTGGGCAGATATAAGACTAGGCCATTACTAACTCCTTTTCATTTAGTTCTACGAAGTTCAAGGAAATTCTGACTTCTACTAAGGAGCAGACTATACAGCTGATGACTAAATGATTGCTTATTAGCCTCTTTCCTGCTTTAAATGAAGACCTTCATTTGGAGGTCTCTGGAATTTGCATGGTGTGAGTCATTTATCTTTAGGTCTTATCCTTTTGCAGTGGACTGATTAAGGATGCCATCCACCTGCACAATTGAGAAAACTGCTGATCGACTCAGAGAGATCTCTCAAAGGTCAGAATCTTGACCTGAAATGATTTCTTTGCTTCAAAGAACTGATGTCAGCTACAAACATAATCAAACACACATATATATGATAGAACACATATATTTTTTAAAAAGATGTTATTTTTGCCATATTCTGTCAAACTTGAGCCTCTTTCAGTCTCACATTTCCCCCTTCCTTTGTCTTCTATGTAGGTAAGGAAGAAGATTAAGCTATTTGATTACATTAAAAACCAGTTTAGTCTTAACTAATGCAATAAGACAAGACAAGAAAAGGAAAGAAAAAGAAAGGTGTACAGTTTGAGAAAGATGTAAAATTGTCTTCATTCTCAGATGACATGGTCATCAATGTAAAAAATCTGGAAGAGGGGCGCCTGGTGGCTCAGTCTGTTAAGCACCCAACTCTTGGTTTCAGCTCAGGTCATGATCTCAGGATTGTAAGATCAAGCCCCGTGTCAGGCTCCCTGCTGGGCGGGAGCCTGCTTAAGATTCTCTCTCTTCTCCTTCCTCTGCCACTCCCTGCCTCCCTCTCTAAATAAAAAAATAAAAAAAAAATCCAAAAGAACTGACAAAATAACCTCTTGAACTAATGAGCAATTATAACAAGGTTGCAAGATACAAGGGTAATGTGCAAAAGCGAATCACTTTCCTGTGTACTAGCAATGAACAAGTGGAATTTGAAATTAAAAACACAGTACCAGCCCAATAAATTTACATTAGTGTCCCCTCAAAATGAACTGCTTAGGTTATAAACTGAACAAAATATTTAGGCATCTATATGAGGAAAAGTATAAAACTCTGATGAAAGATTAGAGAACAAAATAAATGAAGAGATATTCTGTTCTCATGGAGAGGAAGACTCAATATCGTCAAGATGTCAGTTCTTCCAAATTTGATCTATAGATTAAATGCAATCCAAATCAAAATCCTAACAAGTTATTTTATAGATACTGACAAACTAATCTTAAAGTTTATATAGAGAGGTAAAAGACCCAGAATAGCCAACACCATATTGAAGGAGAAGAACACAGTTGGAGGACTGACACTACCTGATTTCAAGATAAGTAAATTAGAAAAGCTACAGTAATCAAGACAGCATGGTATTGGTATCTTTGATGAAGGAACAAAAGGAATATAATGGAGAAAAGATAATCTTTTCAACAAACGATCCTTTTAGAAACAGCTAGACAATCACATGAGAAAAATGAATCTAGATACAGATGTTACACTCTTCACAAAAATTAAATCAGAATTGTTCATGGACTTATGAGTGTAAATGTAAAACCCAAAACTGTAAAACTTGTAGAAGATAATACAAGAGAAAACTTAAATGACCTTGGGTGTGATGATAACTTTTTAGATACAGCACCAAAGATATGATACATGAAAGAAATAATTGATAAGCTGGACTTCATTAAGATTAAAAACTTCTGACCTGTGAAAGTCTATGTTAAAAGAATGAGAAGATAAGCGACAGACTGGGAGAAGATATTTGTAAAAGGCACATCTGATAAAGGACCGTTATCCAAAATAGACAAAGAAGTTTTAAAACTCAACAATAAGAACACAAACAACCCAATTTAAAAAGGGCTAAAGACCTTAACAGACACCTCACCAAAGAAGATTTACAGATGGCAGATAAGCATATGAGAAGATGCACCATCTGTATCAGGGAAATACGAATGAAAGCAACCACAAGATACCACTAAACACCTATTAGAACAGCCAAAATCTGGAACACTAACAACATGAAATGCTGGGGAGGACACGCAGCAACAGAACTTTTGTTCATTCTTGGTGGGAATGCAATGGAATACCCACTTTGGAAGATACTTTGGTGGCTTCTTACAAAACTAAACATACTCTTACCATATGATACAGTGATTTCATTCCTTGGTATTTACCCAAAGAGTTGAAAACTTATGTCTGTACAAAAACCTGCACATGGATGTTTATAGCAACTTTATTCTAATTGCCAAAACATGGAAGCAGCTAAGACTTCAGTAGATGAATGGATAAATAAACTGTGGTACATGTAGACAATGAAATATTATCCAGTGCTAAAAGGAAATGAGCTATTATGTCGTGTCAGAAAAAGACACGGAGGACACTGAAATGCCTATTCCAAAGTGAAAGAATCCAATCTGAAAAGGCTCTAGGCTGTATGATTTCAATTATATTCGACTACATATTCAACTATATCATATAGAGAGACGGTACAAAGATCAGCAGTTGCCAGGGGACAGGGAAGCATGAATAGTAGGATTTTTAGGGCTCTAAAAATATGTAGGATGCTATAATAATGAAGACATGTCATACGTTTGTCCGGACGCATAGAATGTATAACACAAGACTGGACCATAAGATAAACTATGGACTTCGGCTGATTACGATGTGTCAGTTGCAACAAATGTACCACTCTGGTTAGGGATGTTGATAATGGGAGAAGCTATGGATGTCTGGGGGCAGGGAGTATATGGTATATCTCTGTACCTTAAATCCTCTCAATTTTGCTGCGAACCTATAACTACTCTTAAGAAACCCCCAAACAAACCTGTCTTAAAAAAAAAAACCCAAAAAACAGTTCATTTTAAGAAACTATAAATAAAACAAAGACCAGTATTAGAAAGACATGTTCAACATAAAGAGCTGACATGGGTGTGTAAGAAAAAGAATACTTTCCTCCCTTCTGAGGGCAAAAAACATGAGTTGGTAAAGTTAGAAATGCAAATTTTCAAGTGTTACGCCAGCTTTTACCTACCAAACTGACAAAGGCTCTTTTGTGGTTTTTGTTGTCATTGTTAAGGCTAAAACAGAATTTTCAATGGTGACAAGAAACAGGGACTTTCATTTAGTGCTGGAACAATTGTAAATTGGACAGATTCTTGTGCCGTGTTTTCATTACTTTCTGCAAAAACTTATTCTCAAACATTTAGAGATTTTAAGGACAGAGTGGAGGAGGACAAGTACAACTCAATGCTGTGGTCTTTCCCACCTTCTGTTGAGTGATAGGAAGTATCTAGTCAATGAAGACTGACAGAGAAGTTCATCTATCTCTTCTCTAATACAAAATTTAGATAATATGGAATTTCTTTTCCAGATGATTTTATCTTGTCAAGTGGCAAGGAGTTCCTCGAGGACACTCTAAAATCTTCCTGCCTCTGTGCTCTTGGTTCATCGGACTTCCAAGTTTCTGGTATAAACCACTGTCAGAAATTAAAAGAAAATATGTTTCAATAATTTGATAGGAACATTTGCATTTTATAGGGAGAAGACTCACACATGGTATATTTGACTTGGAATTTTTATAAACTCCTTTTAGTTTTTCACTAATACTACAGGGCAGAAACTGGCAACTTAAGAACCATTGGGTGACTGGCTAGTCAGAAAAACGGGGGACTCCTAAGGAGAGGGAATGTTCTCATGGGACAGAGAGCTGTGTGGGTGTGGTGTGGACTATTAGAATATGCCAGCCTGATGTGAACTAACAGTGAGGCGGCCCTAATGACACTTGCCCAAAGGCACATTTTAAATGCCATGGATTATTATTCATTAAACATAAGATCTCCTCACAGCAATAATACCCAGCTCTGACAAGGAAGAAATTTAGGAACTTGGACTTTTCAGAACAGAAAAAAAGGATATCTGTTGCCTACTCCAGATTTTCTTTTCCTTAGAATTCTTAAACTATGATCTTTCGTTGTCTTGTTCTTATTCAGTCTTTGATGGTGAAATTTCTAAATCAGAGAGAAAGGTGAAAATCTTGTCAGGAAAAATTTCTCTCCTCAAAGAATTTATGGTGCTTTCCTCATAAAGTATATTTATAACTAACATATAAATGCCATAGTTTGATCTTAAGTACTATCTTTCCTGTGAGGATATGAATGTGCTTAATTAACAATAATTAAGCTTCATGTGACAAAAATTTTATGCTCACTTGAGAGGTAGGCAAGCAGACATTAAAGTAAAGCAGACCTCAGCCTGGCCAGCATCTAAACTAGATGGCAGATACTCTGTGCTGAGTGCCCAGGACCACTCTCACACGGAGGAAGCTAACCAGCTTCCTTTAAATTAATGTCTTTACTTTCAGGGAGCAAAAGAATGTCCTGGGAAAATTTGACAGGAATTAAACAAAAAGGATAGAAGCATTTTAGGAAGAGCCTTATGAGTCTCTTGGGAAAACAAAGTTTTTTAAAGCTCAAGCCGTAAAATAGCAGACAAAAGCATGTGTTAAATATTAAGAGGAAATTCCGTAAACATTTTTCTGGTTCAATATCTGTGAGATTAACACCCTTCCATGTCCCGCCTACAGCCCTCTGAAAGGAGTGATGGGGCTGGGGTTGGGGGGGGGAGGGGGAGAAGAGGCACGATTCGGAGATATTTTCTTGAATATTCAGAAGAAAAAGGCTAGTCTGGAGTCTAGTATCTAATAATCTCTGCTTTGCTTAGGCATAAGAAAGCAATTTTTCCAAAAACCGCTTAGCTGATAAGCCCACTCTTTGTTTCTTTTTAAAATTCATGATTAAAAATCTTCCTTCAATGACAGTCTATCAGGAATGCTGAAGTATTTTGGAATCTAAACGCTTCCAGCTGCTATCTTAATTTTAAAATATTTCTTCAAGGGGATTTCCAGCCTGTTGGCAGCGACCAAATAGAATTTCTGTTTTTTTTTTTTCTTGTTTCTGTTTCTATGATTGGATTTCAAAGTGCATCATATGATTTACTTTGGCGTGACAAGAAAATGCATCATTTTGAAATTTATATAACTTCTCAATTACTCACTCAAAGTATATTTTTACATTGCAGTTGTTCAAGTGAGTGGAGAATGATATGTTAAGTACAATGTTCCCCCACTGAAGCTAGGAGATTATAATGAGAAGGAATACATTTTGTCAAAAGTTGTCATATGTGGAAATAGAGATTTAACTGGAGTTAAAAATCATATGTCTTGACCTAAGCCCAGAGGATCTCCATGGTTTAATTCCTGTGGTGCCCAGCAAAGTGTGTCCAGAAAAAAAAAAAAATTCCCACATTTCTGGAAGTACTGTGTAGAAACAAAGGAAAGGAATGTGATTCAATAAATTTCCTCTAATCGTGGTTCTAAAACTTTGATTAGCAAACCTGTAGACTGATGTTAGTATTACATACTGAAGATTAGAGAAGTGTCTATTGTATGTCTCCACCATATTAGAGGTACTAGTTATATCTCTTCCCAGCCCCACTTCCTTAAGAGAGAATCTGCAAAATCCATAATTCTGAACTCTTCCTACTGGGCTAAGCTGCCTGCACAAGGAGTGAATACCAGACACAAAGAACAGGTTAGATAGTCTCTCTCATAAATTTTGGAGTAAGGCCATTGAGAGAATGAACAGATTGGTAATCTGTGGAGAACCAAGGTGGAACATTATGAGTCCCTATTATGAAGGCTGCCATTTTGGATTGGTTTTGATGATAAGCCAAGAAGTCAATCCACAGAAGAGAAAATATCCCAGGAGAAGTAGAAATAAGAGAACTTGCAACCAGAGGGATAGAGAAACAGACAGATACTGCTCTCAAGATGTTCCTGAGTGTGTATTTTGTTCTAATGATGGTGTTCCAAGCTGGGCAAGCGTTGGATATGTGGTAAGCTAATGAAGCTCCCAAAGATATGTCCATAACCAAATTCCTGGAACATGTAAATGCTACCTTATTTGGAAAAAGCGTCTCTACAGATTTGATGAGAATCTTGAGATGGAGAGATCATTATGGATTATCTAAATGGGTCCTAAATGCCAACATAAACATACTTCGAAGAGAGTTGCAGGGGGAAATTAGACATACAGAGAAGGGAATGAAGCGATGTGCCCATGGAGGCCAAGATTGGAGTGATGTGGCTATAAGTCAGGAACGCTGACAACCACAGAAGCAGGGAGCATCAAGGAACAAATTCTCTCCTAGAGCCTCCGCTGGAGGTGTGGCCCTGCTGACAGTTTGATTTTGTCTCTGAAACTTTCAGATGTCTGGCCTCTAGGACTTCGAGGGAGTAGATTTCTGATGGCTTAGATCACCAGATTTGTGGTAATTTATTACAGTAGTCGTGGCAAATACACAGGGTTTTTCTTAGCATGAAATAAGATGTACTTTCTGTTTCTGGGTAGTTCAAAATCAGTGAGATGAGGAAATCAAGTACCTAATCGACTAAAAAAAAAAATTCCTTAATAAAGGGGTTAGTTAACAAATGGCAAGAATTGACAGGAGAATGAACATATAATTTCTTCTAGTGTGTTCTAAGATGCTGTGACAGAGATGACATTAGAACATTAGTTTGAACTAAGAATATTTTAAAATTTCAGGTGACAAAGCCCATTAGCACATGACTAATACATTATATCTTCCCCCCTCCTCAAATTAAAACTATTGTATGAAAAACAGAGATTGAAATTAGAGTGAACTATCCCTTAGAAAACTGCAGGCCTGTGAACAATGGTCAACATGTCCAGTGATAAAGGCATTTCTGTCAAACCTCTGCAATGCTATAAGGCAGAGCAAATATTTTCCAAATTTACAGACCAGATCAAAAGTCAGATCTTTTCTTACAATTTTATTTTAGCCTTATCCTCTTTTTTTCCACAAAGGTGTGAAAATGCACATTTGACGTTATTAAACCTGAAAGTGACTTTTCGCACCCAATGCATCTTTTGGATGATCTCAGTTTTTCCTGTGGCTCTTCAATGGCTTCTTCTTTACAGGAAAGGAGAGAAGGTTAAATATTCATTGAAAAGTAAAATCAAATGCAAATGACCACATTAGTGGAGAAGGGATGGTGTTCAAATTCATAATAAATTAAAATACATTATTTTCTAATCTCTAGGCTGAGATGTTCCTGTTTTGTTGGAATGTGGAGACTGGAGATTCTCTAAGAGGCAAGCTCACAGAGGTTACAGCTGTAGAGCTCTTACTGCCTGCTACCTTCCAGGGCTGGTTTCTGCTCATATCTGTCAGCTATATCCTTAAGCTGATCCTTTACAGAAAGGAATTTAGTAAGTAATATGCTTAGATTAAAAAGTGCCAACATAACGTTACCCATGGAAATTCCCAATGATTCTGAGACAAGTTTGGATTGCATAAGATGAAACAATGCAAGACCAACTTCCTCAGAAACTATACTACACAAGAAAAAATACCACCACTGCAAAATAAAGAAAATAAAGTATCTTAGTTCTGAGACATTCTAATGCTTACCAATATCCAGTTCTCTCTCCTTCCCAGGCATCAGGGAGACTACCCTTCCCAGATCCCGTGCCATTAAGTGGGGCCATTGACTAGTCCTTATTCCTGAAATATGAGCTGAAAAGCCTCTGTGTGATTTTCGATTTCTACTATTCTTGGAAAGGAGTTCTGAAACGACATTCTGATTGTGAGTTTCCATCAGCTGGAGAGATGTTGTGGAGTAGAGCAAAGTGTTCTTGCATTGAACATTCAGAATTAAAAAGAAGTAAGTCTTTTTGTATTAAGATAGAGTTAATTTGTTGTTGTAGTACAACCTGCAATTTATGCTATCATACCCGTCAACCAAATAAAAAAATAGACAAATAAAAATTTATGTTTAGAAAAAACTGGAGAGAACTTTACTTGACTTAAAGTAGTCTGACTTTGCATATACTTTCTCAGTTTTTTTTTTGATTATTTCCATATTACTTTGTGTAAACACACACACACAATTCTTTTATGAATGGATAAATTATACTTTAAAAAGTCATTATCTCCAAAATCCTACTGAGCATAAATTGAAGACATCTACCTTTAACTCAGAGATCTTTGTATTCTCTCTTCTAGTCCTGTTCCTAAATGTTTGCAAATAGAATAAACTCTAAAGGTAAGCTGGCTTTTATCCATGGCCAAAATTCAGATTTAATATTGGTGGCTTCCTCCAAATGGTTTGTTAAATAATTCCAGTCTTTCTTTGAAACATACATGATATTTCTGAGCATATTGGCACTCGTGTTGTTTTACTAGCTCTCAGTAATGTTTTATATGGGAATAGAGGAAATTGTTGAAACCAGTTATTGAGGTTTGTCTTGGCCCTCCCCTTAATCTTATTCTAAGTCATTGAAAATCCCTCTGGGTTCTCTGCTAAGGCACCTGGCATCACGTGTAGCTTTCCTAGTTGTCTAGAAGTAGCAATTTTACCTTGGAACTAAGAATAATCATTGCGCGCCTGGGTGGCTCAGTTGATTAAGTGTCCAACTCTTGATTTCAGCTCAGGTCATGATCTCAGGGACGTGGGATCGAGCCCCACATCTGGCTCTGTGCTCAGCACAGAGTTTGCTTTTCCCTCTCCCTCTGCTCCTCCGCTGCCCACTCTGTCTCTCTCTTTCTCAATCTCGAACTCTCAAATAAATAAATAAAATCTTTTAAGAAAAGAATAATCAATTAGCATGGAAATGTTTGTTTGTACATCTGTATAATGGTGAACCAATTCCATGCTTGTGCTCCCACCATAGTTGACGAACACTGTGTATTACTCCTCCATCCCCAAGTTTTTATTTCCGCCTTTTTTAGGTCAAGAGAGTTAGTTACTTTAAAGAGTAAGCCTTAATTGTTAAAAATGTAAAATACAGCATTTAGGTAGCCACTGTTAGTACCCCAAAACTGTAAAGACCCCATGAAAATTAATAAAAAGTGACACACTACCCAGTAGAAAAATAGGAAAAGGACATGAACAAGCAATTCACAAAAGGAGAAACAAGATGCTCATTATACATGTAAAAATGTGTTTAATTTGATTAGTAGTCAGGAGAATGCGACAGAGAAGTACCATTTTGTAGCTATAAAATTAGACATGATTATAAAGTCTGATAATATTTAACATGTGGAAAAAAGTGAATTCTAATACATTTTTACTGGAAGTGAACATTGATACAACCAATTTAAAGAATAATTTGGAATTATGTAGTGTTACGGCATGAGTTGTGCCCACCCCCCAAAAAGATATGTTGAAGTCTTTATCCCCAGTACATTAGCATGTGACCTTATTTGGAAATAGGATCATTGCTGAGGTAATTAGTTAAATGATGTCACACTTGAGGAAGGTGGGCACCTCGTCCAACGTGACTGATGTCCTTATAAGAGGACATCCATGTGAAGACACAGAGAGAATCCCCTGTGAAAATGGAGGCAGAGATTAGAGTTGAACGGCTGTCACAAACCAAGGAATGTCTGGGGCTACCAGAAGCTGTGAGGGGCAAGAAATGTTGAGAGCATGGTCCTAAACAACACCTTGATTGTGGATTTCTAGCTTTCTGCAACCGTGAGACAATACATTTCTGTGACTTTGAACCCCCCAGTTTCACTTTGGCATGGCAGCCACAGGAAACTATTTATACACATCAGATAAAGCCGAACATGTGCCTTCTGATGATCCACAATTCTACTCACCCTAGAGAAATCCTCTCACATTCACACAAAGAAACTGGTGTTCAAACTGAGGTCTCCCTAAAGTATTCTAGGGAACTCAGTGATAGATGTTATGTGTAAGTAAAAGAAGGGGATGGGAAATGGTAAACTAATGTGGTGTTTGGTTCCTCACTCTAGCTTCAACCAGAGTTATTTATTTTTTTGTCTGCTTAGGATTTCCCTTGAATAAAGGGTTCCACGACTAAAAATAGGCTTGAAAACAACTGGAATAAGAAAATATTCTTTTCTAAAATGATGGCATTTCCTTTATAAAGTCATTTGAGCTAATTTAAGACTTTTTATTTTTGTACCTGCTTTTTTGTGTTACTGTTTTTATCTATGTACCATATACATGATATTCTTATTTTAGTGAAGCCTTTTTCCCCTTCTGGTATTTTTACTCTTAAATAGATGTCATGTTATTCCTGACATTATTGGTAGGACTAATGTATCTGTTGTATTAATCAAGATTTTATTAGTCATATTTTTGGGAACTGTTTTTAACTCTTCTATTAATAATTATAGTCAATTTAGGGGCACCTGGGTGCCTCAGTTGGTTGGGTTCTGACTCTTGATTTCAGCTTGGGTCATGATCTCAGGGTCATGAGACAGCTCCACGTCAGACTCTACAGTTGGCACAGAGTCTGCTTGGGATTCTCCCTCTCCCTCTGCCCCTCCCCCCCCACTCTCTCTCTCAAATAAATAAATAGCAACAAATAATTATAGCCAATTTAGATCACATAAGGCTTAGATCTCTGTTTATTATTTATTTTTACATGTGGATATCCAATTGTTCCAACATGATTTGTGGAAAAGATTATCTTTTTCCACTGAATTACATATGTACCTTTGTTGAAAATCAAGTAAGTCATGGAGATAAAAAGTACTGCATAGGGAGTAGAGTCAATAATATTGTTAAGACATTGTGTGGTGACAGTGACTACATTTATCATGATAAGCACTGAGTAGTGTATGGAGCTGTTGAATCAATAGGTTGTACACCTGAAACTAATATCAGATTGTATTTCAATTATATTTGAATAATTTAAAAAACCAAAAAACATTATATGGCTTAAAAAGATAAGAAAAGCAGTTGACCATATATGAATGAGTCTGTTTCTGGACTCTTTGTTCTGTTCCATCAATGTATTTGTCTATCTTTCGACCAATACCACACTCTTTGACTATTGTAGTTGTATCATAACCCTTGGCATCAGGTAGTACCTGACTTTGTTCTTCTTTCCAGGTTGTTTTGGCTCTTCTGGGGCCTTTGAATTTCCATGTGACTCAAAAAATAATCTGAAATGGATCACAGACCTAAATGTAAAACTTAGACCTATGAAACTTGTAAAATAAAACCCATGAGAAAATTTTTGTGACCTTAGAATTAGGTTAAGAATTTTTAGATAAGATACCAGAAACATGATTCCAAAAGAAAACATTAATAAATTAGATGTTATCAGATTAAGAACTTCTGCTCTTCCAAAAGGCCCTGGTAAGAGAATGAAAAGTCACACAAACAAGGAGAAAATAGTTGCAAATCATGTATCTGTGAAGGACTTGAATTATAGAAAGAACTCTCAAAACTCAATAATAAGAAAACAATCTAATTTAAAAAATGGGAAAATGATTTGAAAAAATGCTTCATCGAAGAAGATGTATGAATGACAACCACATGAAAAGATATTTAATATTTTCAGGAAATGTAAATTAAAACAGCAAGGAGATATGAAATCGCACAGCAAGAATATAAAATGGTACAACTGCTTTGGAAAACAATGTGGCAATATCTTACAAAGTTACACATACACTACCAGGTGATCCAGTCATTCCATTCCTAGGTGTTTATCCAAAGAGAAATAAAAGATATGTTTATACAATGACAAATGAACATGCAAATGTTCCATAGTGGATTTGTTTTTTTAAAGATTTTGTTTATTTATTTCAGAGAAAGAGAGCAAGAGAGCGGGGAAGGGAGAGGGAGAATCAGACTCCTTGCCAAGCTGGGAGCCCTACTTGGGGCTCGATCCCAGAACCTGGGGATCACGACCTGAGCTGAAGGCAGACGCTTAACCAACTGAGCCACCCAGGTCCCCCTATAGTGGATTTATTCATAAACCAGAAACAATCCAAATGCTATCAACAGGTGAATAGATAAACGAATGTGGTAGATCCATACGATGAAATACTATTCAGCAATAAAAAGGAATGCCCTACTGATCCTTGCACTAATGTGGATGGATTCTCTTCTAGCTTTTCTCTTGACAACACTTTTCCCTTCCCATGCTTCAGCAGAACTGCAGGTCTTTCATTTCCTCAACCATCATAATCTCCCTTCCATTTCTTTGTTTATGTTGTTGGGTTTTTGTTTTGTTTTTTATTTGTTTATTTTTATTTTTAAATTTTTTTTTAGAAAGACAGAGAGAGAGAGAGAGTGCCAGCATGGGGAGGGGCAGAGGGAGAGGGAGAGAGAGAATCCCAAGTAGGCTCCATGCTTAGCACTGAGGCCGAGGCGGGGCTCAATCTCACAACTCTGAGCCAAAATCAAGAGTCAGTCGCTTAACTGACTGAGACACCCAGGCACACCTTATGTTGTTGCTTTTATCTAGAACGTACCACCTCCTTTTTAGTTAGATAAGTTTATACTTTTGCTCCTCTGAGAACCTTCCCTTGACCATGAGAGTCATTGTTCTGTCCGTGTTCCTGTGCGCTTCTCCTATCAGAATAGCATGTAGAGTACAACTTGGTCTAGAAGGGTATAGATTTTGGTGTCAGGCAGGCCTCTCTCAAAACCTTAAGTCTGTGCTTTCTTAGCTGTGTGACTTGGAATAAGTTATACGGCCGGGCTAAGCTGCAGTTTTCTTCAGTTGTAAAGTGACCCTACTGTTTTATGAAAATTAGAGGATATAATACATAGAAAGTATTCAGTGTGGTGCATGATTTTTTTAAGTATTCATGATAGCTGTTATTTTACTGAGTTTTTGTTTCTTTTTAAATTATCCTTCTCCACCATAACATGTCCTGTTAGACAAGAACTATCCTTCTTATTAATGGCAGTAAAAGGTTGGCAAATAACAGGTGCATGAGTAAAAGAATGACAACTTGAGCACTTAATTCCCCGTTAGGAAAGAACTCTCCTTTTCTCCACAAGAAAAAAAGTGTGCTCAGCTCCCAGACTACAGCTGACTGGCTCAGGGACTGGTCGCCACCCTAGCTGGGCCAATACATCTGTGCATTTTGATTTAACACTTTGGCTCAAGAGATAGTTGGTCTAATCTTTCTCTGTGAGGCTGCGTCTATAAAACGTAGACCTTGGGAGTTCTCAGTGACCTTATTCTTTGCTACATTGTGGGGAAAAAGCCTACATTGGAAAAAAAATAAGAAAGCTGTGACAAGGGAAAAGAAGAAACAGCAGATGGGCAGGAGTGGGGCCCATGGGGGCAGCAGAGGTTGTGCAGTTAGGCAAGGAAAGACTAACGAGTAGTGAGATCAGGTAGTAAGTTTTGCTATTACTTTCAGTCATTTTACCTCATGTTTGGTGGGGTCTGAGGACATTGGAGTTACTTGGGCATTGTCCCAACAACATATGCAGAGATCGCTCTTAGACATGGAATTATAGTTTCTCAAGTCCTATACCAACGTTACTCCTTGTTGACGAAAACAAATGCTACCAATCATGGATGTTCAACACTTTGGGTTTTCCCGATTTAAGCCCTAGTTCATACAAGTGCAAAAGGACTCTTCACGGCACTGGGGTATTGACAGGGTCAGAGTTTTAACAACAGTGTCCACATCTCATAATCAAGTACATAAACATTCTTTTTTTTGTTTGGTGTTTAAATACACTGTAGTTATGGGCAGAAGGGAAGATAAGCTCAAGATAAGGAAAATGTCCAACTCAAATATAGAGCATAATTGTCTTGGAAGACATAAAGCAAACATGTTTTTAATTCAAGGTTAGCAGGATTAAGGAAACTACAAACCAGTTAGGAAAATCCTAGGAAATTCAGACCTCTCTGATGGGGATCTGATTTAGCCAGTAGGCTGGGACACTGATGCTTTTTAGCCATAAGTTTTATGTATTTTGAAAACCTCCAGGCACCTAGCACAAACCTTTGAAGGTTCCCTTGTCCCCAGGTTTATCAACTCTTGCAAATAGATGCCTGAGGGCCATCATTCTAACCAGTAGGCAGTCAACCCAGCCTCTGCATCTCAAAGCCACTTGAGTTCAGCTGGGAACAACCTGCCATATTCAGAATAGAATGATAGGGCTTCTGAGAAGATCATTTCTGCTGTTATTCAGGATAAATTCACATATGTTGTTCTCAAAATACTCCTATAGGCACACATCCATTGAAAGATGTAGGTCATGTCATGAAAAGTAGGATACATCATATATCAGGTGCTATTTTTTTTTTCCTTTGGGGGAAACGTGGCATGAAGAAATTCAGAATAATAGGCTAGAATTACCATCTAAAAATTCTGACTCATTCGCAAACATCCTCTCCTTTTTCTTTCCCTACCTTTTCCCCATGAACCTCTGCTTCTCTGTCTCTCTTACAGATGAAAGTCTGATGTTACAAATAATGACAGAAGTAAATGGGAACTCATTGCTAACAAGAGCGGTAGAGTATAGAGTACAAATAGATCTTTATTCAGACAAATTCCTTTTTAAAGAAAAGAAAGTGCCAGGTAAGTCTTGTGGATTCCTGTATTCAAGTTCCACCTTTAAGAATTTTTAAAAAATTTTATTTATTTATTTGGGAGACAGCGAACGAGATAGAAAGCATGAGTGAGCGGGGAGAGGGAGAGGGAGAAGCAGACTCCCGATGAGCAGGGAGCCTGACACAAGGCTCAATCTCAGGACCCCAGGATTATGACCTGAGCCGAAGGCAGACGCTTAACCAACTGAGCCACCCTGGTGCCCTGAGTTCCACCTTTAGAATCCTTGATTGGTATCTCAATTTAGATCATAATTCAAATAAACTTAATAATATGAATACATAGTATGCTATGGAATGGGATTTTTCTGCTGTCTTAGAATTTCAGCTACATTTCAAATTTAGGATAATAGATGGTAACATGTCCATATTCTAGACTAGCTAGCTGCTGGATACATGCATCTGGGACTTATTAACAAGAACTGATCCAGTGACAATGATCTACCTCTAGAAATCTAAGAGGAGGGCTCCTTGAAAGGAATATTTAGGAGAAAAGAGAGTTTTGCTTTTTCTCTTTCCCTTGAAAGGGTAGGGAATGGAAGAGTCTGGCTACCTGATCGCCATTCCCATTCAGGCCAAAATCAGGGAGACTGTAGGAGAATCAAATGGAGAAAATGCAGGTGCCTGTAAAAAGTAGAATCTGACCCCTCTCTGCCCGATGGGAAGGAACGAGCTTGAGCCACTCATAGAACCTGACATGTATCTATAGGAATCTGGGAGAATGATTTAAATTGGTACCTGCCTTTATCTAGAGAAGTGGTAGCTGGCTGAAATAGATATATGTGAAGAGAGAGGAACTCAGAGTAAATGGTAGATCCACATTTGGCGTGGCAAAGATGCTGTGGGTGTTTGAGCCATCTAGAGGGTCCTGCCTACAGGTCTCTAGTTGTAAGTGGTCAGTGATGTACCCAAGCTGAGAAAATACTTGAAGAGGCCAGCCAATCGGTGCACGATCCATGAGCCCACCCAGGTGCCCCATTCTCCAAGCAACAATGTTACAACCTTGGCCTATTCCCTTATTCCCCCATCCTCTGCCCTGATAAAAGCAGATGGAAAGTTAAGGTACAAACAGAACTTGGCCTTGAATGAAAATGGATCAGACTGGACATTTTAAGACCTGCATGTTGGGATAGTCATAAGGTATGAAGAAGGGGCCACCCCTGAAGCTCTGAAGACAGTGATGAGAGAAAAATCAAGTTGTCTGCCAATCCCAGACAAATATTTTGCTGTTTATTTATGGCCGCTGAGTGTCATGGCAAAGCAAAACACCGAAATCCAGTTTAGGTTTGAAGACTGAGTTAACACTTTGACCTCAGAAATTAAGTGGTGATTAGACCATGATGTCTTTGCTATTTGAACTCACAGACAATAAAGCCACCTGTTCACTCTGCATCCGCATCCTCTAGTTGTCAGTTCATATGGCGCTACACACAAACACCCAGAGGAACAGCAATCCGTCTGAGGACACGCGTAGCTGCCAGGCTTTATTTCCATCTGTTCTTAGATAAACATCTGTCCCATGTTTCTGGTAGGCTGGTTGGTGTGGCTTCTCTGTTTCCAGTTTGCCTCTCGTCCCGGTGACTAAACCTTTGGCATGTTTCATGCATGAGCCCTTAGAGTGTGTCTTAGAGTTACGCTCCCTTTTGTTTCTGCCCCAGGAACCAGTGCTGAGTGATTCATTCCCAGTTTCACACATGGTGCCTCTTTACAAATTGAAAAATTGCACAGTCTTCCAGTCCGAGGTTGAAGAGAGCTGCAGTTCTCTGGCTGAGGCTGGAAAGGCAGCGACAGCAGAAAGCAGACCATGTTATTTCACTGCTGCCTCAGACCTCATTTTTAAGACAGAAAAAAAAACCCCAAAAAACCCAAAAAACCCAAACCCAAACGCAACTCATCCTGTTGAATTATTTGTTCATTTTCTGTCTTGCTCCGTAAGGGTCCTATCCCATCATCTAGAAAGTAGATCTCGGTAAGCTTCTTGCAGTGAATGAACACAGTCTCTTCATGGTAAACACAGACATGCTCACACAATCACAGATATCATTCACTGAATACATGTGAGCTGCCAGGCACTGTGCTATGACATTGCATGTAGGGCAGGACTACTTGATTCACACATTCACTCTTCAATGCGGTGGGAGGTTACCTTAGACTCTCATTTCACCTGAGAAAAGTGGGGCTTGGCAAGAGTAAATAGTTTGCATCTGATTACCTAGCAAGGAAGGGGAATCATTGGATGAACCCAGCTAAGTTTTTCCCACAGGTCATGCTGCTAATGCATTGCAAACCATGGCTTGTTTATTTGTCTTCCCTATTTAAAAAAGTTCCAAGAAGGCCAGCAGTTGTAAGGAAAGACAAGTGGAAAATTCAAGCAATGGCATAGAATCTGGGACCATATAGTACAGGCCAGATAGATTCTTAATGATAAAAACAAAGAAAATACCAATATCTTATTCCCGATTTCATTTCTTTTCTTTGTGATTTAATGAAACTGTCTCAGTCACAGTCTGCTCAAGGTGAATCAAATATTTTGACTCTTGCTGACATGACTAAAGGTTACACATGCACCTTCTAAAGTGGCTGTGAAAGATTGTGCATATAATGACCTGACATGCACTTGCAAGTCTGTCCATCTCAGACTTCAAGAAATGTGAAGCGTGTAGACAATAAAAGATAATGTTTAAACATGTGAAACAAATAGGGTATACCCTTCACCTGTGTGCCTATTCTGAGAAATGCTCACTGCCTTGGCTTAGGAAGCAAACACC